>NW_028227266.1:66307600-66907600 GCF_978045245.1 Mus caroli
CAACTTGGCCTCTCTGACCTGGGCCTGTCTCTCATGGATCTCTGAATTCATTTTGGCTCAAGTTACATCTCTAGGATACCTGTCTTCCTGGCAACCTGTGCCAGCCCCTTCCATCATTGGGGCAGAAGAAGAAAATATAGCTAGATGACTGAGCCTCCTGCTACACCCAAGGCCTACTAGTAGTCCATTTATTGTACTGCCAGTTGTAGCACAAATAACTCATAACAGTGACCATCAATGTTGTTACAGACACTAGATACTGTTGTTAATCATGGAGAAAACAGTTCAGGAGAGAGAGGTCACTGAACCAAGTTGGTGTACACACACACACACACACACACACACACACACTACCACGATGTTTTGTGAAAGTTCAGCCATATGGGGGAGGGGAAGTATATCTTATGCAGGAGAGAGGATTAGAAACGTTCAGAGCATAGCGAGGAGATGGCTTAGTCAAGTGAGTTTGTTCCCGAGGATCTGTGTGTAAAAGCAGGCCACATACAGCTACAGGGGTATGTGTCTATAATCCCAGAGCTGGTAGACAAAGGAAGGTGGGGGCAGATAATCCCTGGGGCTCAGGGACCAGCCAGGCTAGCCATAATATCAAGGTCCAGACTTGATGAGGAACTGCCCAAAACTAAAGTGAAAAGTGACTGAGGAAGACACGTGACGTCAACCTCTGTCCTCCATTTCTGCACACATGTACACTCACCCACAGACACACACACGCACAGAAAGAAAACCTCACAACAGTAAACACGTGACCCCACACATCCCTAAAACAAAACTACTCTGAAGAACCTGGATGGGATGGGTCTGTTCCAAGGGGCTCCTGGGGACAAGGCATAAGAGCATGTCCCTGTCCAGGAGGATGGCTTCCACCTCAGGGCTGAGGGTGGTACTACCAGCTCCTTACCTCTGAAGCTATCCTGGTCTTACATTTATCTCCCCTCTACTTCTGAGCACCCCCACTTATCACTAGGAGGTGAGACAAGATGAAGCCCATCTGTGTCCTGTTGACTCCTTGAACCACAGCTGAAGGAATCTTAGAGCACCCGTAAATCTCCAGCAGGTATGCTCAACCCCCAGCAGGAATGCTAACTGGACTTAGGGTTCCAGAAAGGGTTTTTCTTAAATCAGTCCATTATCAGCACAAGGTAAAACAGAAGCATTCAAACAACCACCAGTCAATGTGAAAGAAGCCCAGCGTACAACTCTGTTAGGGATTCCATCCACGTGTTATCTCAAACATGAAAGAGAGAGCAGAAAATCAAAGACCCAGAGAGCAAAAGGCCAAACCCACACCACAGCCCATAAACACTCCTCCCTAGTCATCACTCTTTCAGGAGTTTTGAGCCTCTTCACATCAGCTTGCTCCAGCCATGCTGCCCTTCAGGAGTTGCTGAAATGGTATACATACAGTTTCTGTCTACTGCAGAGTTTTTCTGGGTATCTTCTTCAGTGTGGTTAAGACCATTATCACTCCGCTGACCGCCTGCACTCACCCAGAGACAGCCTGGCCACTCCCTTCAGGCTGTAAGTGTAGATATAGTCCCACAGAAGTAGCCACGACAAATCCACCAGACCATATAGAATCCAGGTCCCTCTTTCCCAGCACCCACCACGGGTTTCAGTGACTCTTCTTGGATTCCACATAAGCTCCCTTCAGCACAGGGAGGCCAGTGCAGACACCCACTCTACTCTACACCACATCCCCACTTCCCAACTGTGGTGTTTGGGAAATATTCGCCATAGCTTCACTGGTTTAAAATGCTTGGTCTTCAGCTGGTAGTATTATTTGAGAAGGTTGCAGAACTTTTGGGAGGTGGAACCTCCTTGGAGGAAGTGGGTAACTGTGAGCTGACCTTGATAGACACCCCCCCCCCAAACTTCCCACTTCCCTATTGTGGATACAATGTTATCAACTGCTTCCCACTCCTGCTGTTATGACTGCTCCTCCCTGATAGACTATTTCATAAATCAACATAACACACCTGCACAGCTCATGTGTGGGGAACACCAAATCAAGGAACCCACAGAGCCAGGTGTGAATAAATGAAAACAAGCAAACCACTGAAAACTGGAACTGGCTACCTCCCAAGCCTCCACGGGCTCAAGGGACATCTGGGAAGAGCTCAAGCCAAATGAATACACCAGCCAGAGAATCAGGGAATGGGAAGGAGTGCTGGGAAACAGCCAGGCCATGGCTGCTGCACACATGCACTCAGGACATGGCTGCTACACACACATGAACTCAGGACACGGCTGCTACACACACATGAACTCAGGACACGGCTGCTACACACACATGAACTCAGGACACGGCTGCTACACACACATGAACTCAGGACACGGCTGCTACACACACATGAACTCAGGACACAGCTGCTACACACATGAACTCCAAAAGCTGCAGTAACCTACAAAAGATCAAGCCGTTCAAAAATTTAAGCATGAAGGGAGCATGAGCTCTAGATGCCGCAGCCCTAGCAGAGGAGCTATTGACAGTTGGTGGCTACTGAGGGAAAGACTGTCAAGTCAGGAAGAGAGAAGTGACGTCATGAAGCATGACCCAAAATCCAAAATTCATAAAAGATAAACCAATCTGAGTCAATAGCTTATTTCCCTACAGTGGAGAAAGCTAGCACAATCAAAGATAAAAGTGAGGGCAAGGGGATTTGCATCCTACACCAAAATGTTCCATCATATAGAAAAGGTAAATATAAATCAGTAAGAAAAAGCCTCAACAAATGTATACAAACAAGAAGTGCAAATGACTTTAAAGACTCACATCACATCCCACTCTGTAAAGGAAGACAGGAGAGACGCCACTTTCATCCAGCAGATGAGGAATTATCAACCATGACAACACACTGTGTAGCTGAGGGTCAGGGAAAAACAGGAGCTCTCATACTCTCAATTAAATTATGAATCTTCTCTGAGAGCAATTTAGAATATCAAATTAGAGAAGAACAAGGTCTGTGCTAAGACATCTTAGGAATTTATGCCTGTGTACTCAAACAAACTCAAGCAGAGGCGCTCTCAGGACAAGCGTGAGCATGCACACTCAACAGCAGCATCATAGAAAGTGGTGGAAGACCAGGAGTGGCCTACCTGTCAGTGAGGTGCCAGTTACAACACAGCAGAATACTGTGCCACACAGTACAGTTTTAAGAAAGAATAGGCCAGTTGTAGTGGCATTCATGGCCGGCACATATTCTCTTTTGGCCTCTGCAGACATATGCACATATCCACACACAGACACATAAATGTAAGTTTTTAATCTTAAATAAAAAGCAAGGCTTGAGCCGGGTGTGGTGGCACACACCTTTGATCCCAGCACTCGGGAGGCAGAGGCAGGCGGATTTCTGAGTTTGAGGCCAGCCTGGTCTACAAAGTGAGCTCCAGGACAGCCAGTTTCTATACAGAGAAACCCTGTCTCGAAAAACCAAAAAAAAAAAAAAAAAAAAAAAAGCAAGGCTTGTCTAACTTGGTATGAAATTAATTACAAGCATGTTGTTTGTATAGTAGCGTGTCTGTGCAGATAACATGAAGGAGGCAACGGGCAGTCAAAATGTGAGTACACAGAAACACACACAGAAATATTACTCACAGAAGCACACATAGGGATATTACTGGAGTGCCCACCAACTGTGCTTATTTTCAGGAAGAGACTTGGTTTCCAGAAGGCAAGGCTTGGAGGAGACTAACTTCTCAAAGAGTGATCTATTTACTGTTTGAAATTCTTAGCCCACACGAACCTCACCTTTCTGACAATTAAGTGTCGATTAGGAAGACGGGTGGGTGGACGTCCCAACAAACAAGAGTGCTTGCTGTACAATCATGAGACCAGAGCTTGGTTCACAGAACCCACATGAAAAGCCAGGCTTATTTTCTGGAACAAGCCTGTAACCCCAGCTCCAGCTCCATGTGGGTGGCTGGAGACAGGAGGATTACTGAGACTGTCTAGCTTCAGCCTAGCAAAGAAAACATAAGGGATGGAAGAGGACCCCCAACCCTAACCTAGGCTCTACAGGTGTGTGTGCCCCCACACACATATGTGCAATATACTTGCACACAAATAAAATAAATCTTTAAAATAGATGCATAATGAGATTTAAAAACAGAAAGAAAGAAAATGCGAATGGGTAAACCTAGAGAGAAAGAGGGGGCTCTAGACGGCTCGCCTGTGTCACTCAAGCTTCAGATGAATGACTGGGGCAAGAACCAGGACTGATAGAATAAAGGATCCTTTATATCAGGCCAGGGTCTTAGGTACAAAGACCATGTAGGGGCAAAGGCATGAGGCAATACCTGGAAGTGCAGTGTGCCCATGAGTACACCTGAAGCAACAGTGAGCAAGTCTGTCCAATCAAGAGGATTAAACAGGAATCCAAATGCCAAAGGCATGACTGCAACTTTAGGCTCTGTCCTAGTAAGCTAGGCTGGCCATGGTCCCCTAGTCCAGGCACTTGTCCTCTGGGTCTCCGTAGGCTCTATCAAATGGTCACATTTTATAGAATCCATCCCTGCCAAGTGAGCACACAAACACAGGGGTCTAAAGGGCTGCAGCAGCCTTGGAAATGATTTGATGAAGACGATAGAATGAAAAGTTAAAAGGAAGGGTGTCTGGCTCCTGGGTCAGGCTGTCTCCTGGGTCCCAGCCTCAGAGCAGACTGTGAGGTGGGAGATATGATAAGCTATGGTCTTCTTCCTAAAACCACTATTTATCCTCAAGGTGACAGCTTACCTAGTTACGGGGAGACCCAGCTCCCCTCTTTAGCGCTTGTATCTGGGTTCAATACCTCTGTCCATAAGGCTATCTAAAAACAGAGCCTGAGTGCTGAAGGCTGTAGCTTGTTTGGGAAATAGCATCAACACAGCTCCAGGGAGCCTCATCTATGCCTGACTGTCAAGGGCTCCCCATAGCTCCATGGAAAACAAAGCAGGCATTCCCTTTTGCCAGCTACACAGGAGGTTTTATGGAGTCAGCAAGCAGTTTTCAGAAGTAGCACAAATACTCTATACACGTGCATTGTATAAGGCACAGAGTCTTAACATTAGTCATGGCCAAATTTTGAAATGAGCCTTGGTAAACTCTCAGTCACATAGTAAAAGCTCAATAAAACCTATAAGAAGTTCCTTAGCCTCCAAGACCACAATCTCCCAAAAACACTGGAGAGTTTAGAACAGTTAATTAAAAATTACTATGATGACAGACCGGTCTCCTCAGCTCATTTCCAGGCTGCCTGCAGCAGCAGAGTCTCAACACAATGCCCTGTTAACTTCCACCACAACAGCAACCTAGCCTAAGTGTGGCACAGTGCTGCAGCTCAATAAAAAGCAGAGGATGGGGGTGAAGCACAAGCTGCTTTTGCAGAGGACCTGAGTTTGGTTCCTAGCATCAAGGCTCACAACTACCCACAACTCCAACTCTAGGGCAGCCAACAACCTTGCCTAGCCTCAGTGGTCACTTACACTCACACGTGTGTGCAATCGCAAGCATTCACACACGTGCACACACACACAAATATTTTTTAAACTAAGTAAACAATGTGGGCCTTGTGCCAGCTATGGTGGTGCATGCCTCTAATCTCAGTACTCAGGAAACTGAAACGGGTGGATCTCTGTGAGTTGAAGGCCAGCCTGGTCTCCAGAGTGATTTTTCAGGACAGCCAGGGCTACACACCATGGCTCTGTTTCAAAAATAAACAAAAGTAAACTAAACAGAAGATACGTAAGTACAAATATTGGTAGATGTGTTTATCTTCATCAAAGTATTCTGGAAGTGTGAGATCACCTAAGGAGGAGCAAGCACCTCCTTCACGTTGCTAAAGGGCAAGATGGTTTTTCTTTTTTTTTTTTTTTTTTTTGGTTTTTCGAGACAGGGTTTCTCTGTATAGCCCTGGCTGTCCTGGAACTCACTTTGTAGACCAGGCTGGCCTCGAACTCAGAAATCCGCCTGCCTCTGCCTCCCGAGTGCTGGGATTAAAGGCATGCGCCACCACGCCCGGCTTAAGGGCAAGATGGTGAATTACACAGTCCACAGAGCCCACCACAGCTTGGAGCACAACTTCAGAGATTCTCAGTGACCAATTTTCCCTGTCATAACCAAGTGTGGCCTGCATCCAAACACATTTCCTAAAATGTGTGGGTTGGAAACAACCCCCAACATCAATAGTGTCTGGAGGTATAAGGTCATGCGTGTTCACACAAGCGAATGGCTATGTCAAGCAAAAGAGCTTGAGGAATGTGCTCGTCCGTCCTGCCTTTCCATCCTGGGGGATGCAGCAAGAGGCCCCCAGCAGACGCCTCTGCCTTCATTCTGCATGGCCCAGCGTCCAGAATGGTGAGAGATAAACTCCTGTTCTTTTTAAGTTATCCTGAGTCGAGTTTTCGGTCATGGAACTACCAAGCAGACTGCAACAATCTTTTTCCTCCTTACAATAGAGGATTACTTTCCCATGGTGTTGGTTTAATTCCTTTCCAGAAATTCTTCTGATGAAAGAAAAAAAATAAAATCAGCTAATGCAATTCAGTAATAAGAACCTGAAAAATGTAAGGTTTATTCACTAAAGAATCATAACCTGGTTGGTTTTGCACCAGGAGGTTAAGAAGCACAAGCTGGGCGTGGTGGTGCACGCCTTTAATCCCAGCACTCGGGAGGCAGAGGCAGGCGGATTTCTGAGTTCGAGGCCAGCCTGGTCTACAACGTGAGTTCCAGGACAGCCAGGGCTACACAGAGAAACCCTGTCTCGAAAAAAAAAAAAAAAAAAGAAGAAGCACAAGACATCCCATAGAGAGTGATGTGTCCTCCCTGAGATGTGCAGCAAGGGGTGCACCTGGACACACTCACAGTCAGCACTCCTGTCCTTAGCAGAGTATCCAGTACAGAAGGGCAGAGCACATGACCATCAAGATTAAGCAGAGGCACAGAAGTAAACACACACACAAATTTCTGGTCTTCCGTTATTTCTCATTCACTTCTAAACATTTGTTTGAGGAATGGCTGTAACATTTTCCCAGTCTTCCCTCAAATATTTTTCCAATGGGGAAAGCTACACAGTCCATATTTGCTAGGCTCTCAGGCTTCCTTCTGCATCTAAATAGAAGGCACTGATCTCAAGCAAACCATTTGCCAGTGTTTAGTTTCCAAATTCCAGGGTCTGAGTTGACATGGTCCTTCCAGGCACAAACCCCAAGGAACCAGATAAACAACAGTTACATTTGCAGATTCCTAACCTCAAGAGGGCTTATGCCAGTGTCCTAGGGGACATGACACATGTTCTAGTTAACTAATTGTGTAATTATCTAGTCTCATGTTTATTATGTCACTGGTGCATAGGCATTATATCATCTACAAATATGAAGCAGAGAATGCAGGGCCTTAATTAAGTGTTTACCCCTAGTGCTGTTCTGATCTCAGATTTTAAAACCTAACATTATTGAGCTAGTGGTTTTTGCGTTCGTTTCATTTTTGTCTTGTGTCCATTTTAATACAGAGGCATAATGTCACATGCTGGTCATTCGTGGACCACATACACCACAAGCAGTGCTTCCAAGATTGTATCACCCATGATCTTGGAGTTGCCGTAGCTCCACTGGGATGCCTACACAGTGTTTCTCAGAGTTCTCAGAGTGGCTCAGTGTCGTATACACACTAATTAATCTATTTCTCTTCTTCAATTAGGAAAGCAATAAGCATACTCTCACAAAGCCCAAAAGAGCTTGTAACAAGTCTGAGGGATGCCTCAGACAGGCACAGTCCTCTGCTGAGTCTGTCAGGTTTTTCCTTAAGCCTTCGTGGGCCTGGGTCTTAGGGGCTACCCTCAGGGTATCATCTTTCAATGGGACAATGCAGACGAAACGCTCGTTTTTTTTCTTTGTCCTTTTTCTACTCTGTAAGCTTTCCAGCTTCCTCCCGGAAGCCTTCCAGACCAACCAATGCCTGCAATTACTGAACCTCACTTACCGCCCGCCATCCTTCAGGGCAGCCGGCCCCTTTCCATCTTCCTAAAAGACCTTGAAATTGCCCCTCTAACAACCTCACTGTGTGCTTGTAAGTCACATACCACATTCCATGCCTTGCTCGGGATCTGCACAGGATCTGCACAGGCCTAGGGCCACCGGTGGCTGACCAGTAAATATTTATTGGATCGTCCAGAGTCTCAAGCAGTAGAGCTGGGCCCTACCCAGAACACACTGGGCTTCCGGCAGCACAGGAGCCACTTGGTACCCAGAAAGTGGATGCAAATCATTAACTCTCAAGTGCTATCTTGTGTGTACCACCACCACTCCGCCCCACCAAGTAATCCAGTGTCATTTAGAGGACAAACATGTAGGAGAGAAAATTAAGCCTCCAGTTCTAATTGGAGCCAACATTCAGCTAGGCCAGGGGAGCCAACAGGAAACAGCAGCTGCAACTTTGTTTTTGATGGTGAAGTTTTTTCTGGGTTGTAAATTGAACCATGAATGACCCAATAAAAGAAGATATGGTTATTTTCAAACTCCCACAAATTTGTTTTCCACTTAAAAGACAAAATAGTTGTTTAACTTCTCAGACAGTGGTTCGGTTCCCAAAGTCAATTAAACTGTAATGGAACTGTCTCCCTCTGAAACACCAATAGTAAATCACAGGGTACAAGAAATCCAGAAAGTGCTCAGAACATATATAAACAGCCATAAAAGCCCAATATTTGTTTGTCTGTCTGTCTGTTTTAAATGTGTTCAGTACTACACACAAATTCTGAGAATTCTACACAAAAACCCCAAGAGAGAAGCAGGGCAAATGAACTTTTCCAAATATCACTGTTAGAATTACCAAAACTGCTAACCTGGACAAGGTCAGCCTGGACCATTTGTCTAGAACCCTACCCAGCAGTCGGTCAGATGGAGGAGGAAATGATGTAACTAACACTTCTCAGGAAACACCTGAGTTGATCAGCACAGATCGTCCTTGATGACAAGATCAAAAAGAGGCACCAAGACTCCAGCATTCACTGGAGTTTGCTTCTAGAAAGTTCCTAGTACTTCTGGTATGAGAGTGATATAGTTTTGGGTTTTTTTGTTGTTGTTGTTGTTGTTGTTGTTGTTGTTGTTGTTTTAAGACAGGGTTTCTCTGTAGCCCTGGCTATCCTGGAACTCACTTTGTACACCAGGCTGGCCTCGAACTCAGAAATCCGCCTGCCTCTGCCTCCTCCCAAGTGCTGGGATTAAGGGCGTGTGGTGGCACGTGATATGTTTTTAGGAAGTCACAATTAAAAATAAAGAAAATCAAACCATACTTGGCACCTGGTGCCGACACAGCAGCTCCTCTTCCGGTTTCCACCTACAGGGCTGACTAGAACCTGTCAAGAGTGTTAAGGAAACTTCCACATTACTTTCTGTAGCCTCATGAGAACTCACTGACCAGAGTGACAATCACTGCTCAATTATGAAGCCGAAATGCCAAAAATTAGAAAGTGACAAACACCACCCAGTCAAGCCATTATTAACAAAGCTGCAGAGGTGAGAAACCAGGTTAGAGATGCGCTGGCGGAACAAAAGACACATTAAGGGTGTGGCTGGACACACGGCCAGTCAGGTCATCCTCCTGACCTCAAAGAGCTAGATCAAAGGCAAAGCCACCCGGAACTCAAGCACCTTCTGCTCCTCTTGCCTAAAAAGCTCACTGTGTGCAGAAGGTGAACCACCCACAAGGCAGAGCAGCAGAAGGACCCATCATCAGCCTGTGAAAACTGGAAACTCATTCCAGGATTGGTCTTCGGAGGGCAAGGCACGCAGGCTGCATTCATCTACTTTGGGAAGCCCACATCCCACCCCGCACGCCACCCCCCATCCATCACACACGTTATTTTTTACATCTATTAAAATCTGCATTTTCCAACCTCTCCCAGGGGACTCCTGCAGACTAATCAGGCTGGGAACTCAATGCACACTAATTCATATCACTACTAGCCCCAAGGACACATTCTACCCCAGCCAACAGCCATGGTACTCAGAATTCCTACCCCTTAAAATTTAACACAGAACCTGACACATCCATCAGCTCGGAAACCACTGCTCCCAGAGGCACCTGCCAGGTGCCACGTGCCATCTCCGGAGAAATGCACATAAATAACTCATCAGGGGAGCTGTCTTCTGAGAAGATTCCTACATTCCACTGTAGTCAGGAATTTAAGATTCACCTGTGAGTAAAGAGAGGCCCTTAATCCACTCGCCTAGCAGGCAGGGAAACTGGCCTTCAGATGCCCAGCTGGCCAAGTCTGGATTTACAATCCCGCGCCTACTGTTGTTCTTAAAATAAAGTCCCAGGGACACAAACATTCCATCTAGGCCAAACCCAGGCCACAGAAGTCATGCGAGGAAGGAAATGTCTGATTACCCATAAGACAAACAAGCAAAAGAGATTCCACTTGTAAACTTAGTATCTGCATTAGTTGGACCCAAGTTGCAGGTTCTCACTAGAGTCCTAAAGGCTTCCTTAGCTGCTATTGGGTCCCTCTCCCTCCATGCTCGCTCTTCCCAAAGGCTCGCTCTTCCAGTATCTAGAATTCCTTATGAAAATGCAAATCTACTAAGGAACGGTGAGCTTTCGAACTCTTAGTACCTGTCTTTCAAAAGACAAATGAATCTTCTACTCTTTCTTAGAAACTGTAAAAATGAGTCCAAGGCCATCAGAATGGAATAGGGTGTATCCAGAACTTTTCCTGGCCTTCTAACAGAATACCACACAAAAGCAACTTAAGGAAGGAAGGGGTTACTTCAGCTTACAGAGCAAAGGCACATGGTCCATCAAACAGGAGCAGGCTCTAAGGCAGCTGGCCACACTGCATCCAGCCAGTCAGGAAGCAGGGAGGGATGAATGCTAAGACTCATCTTGGTTTCTCCTTGTATTCGGTTCAGGACCCCAACCCATAGGATGCTGCTACCCATACTCAGAGTGGGTCTTCCCTCTCCAGTTAAACCTTCCTGTAGAAACACACACACCATACTCACATGGTAACTCTAAGTCTATTCAAATTAATAATACATATTAATCATCACTGAAAGGAAAGGATGGCAATTGCCCTACAACAGGAGACTAGGGGTCCAGACATGCTCCATCATACAAGGGCCCTTTGGGTCCCACCTTTCAAGATGCAAGCTCACAATGCACTGAGGGAATGAGATCAGAGTCCTTTGAGTCCTCCACAAAGAGTTACTGATGTCTCCCATGTCCCTGGCACTGTGTGGCCCAGGCAGCAAGCCTTAGTTTCCAGGCAAGAAATGGGACACTTACAATTTGAGTATTAATAATCTGAAATGCTTGAGACTAGGAGTGTTTTGGATTTTTGGAACACTTAGAACAAATCAAAACACAAAATGTATTTTCAGATACACCTTCTACTTGTGGACTATCGGTGATTTTATACTTACATATTTTGTTTTGTTTTGTTTTTTTAATGTTTTGTTTGTTCTTCAAAACAGAGTCTATGTAGTCCTGGCTATCCTGGAACTTGGAGGCTGGCCTCCAACTCAAGGAGATCCTCCTACGTCTGACTCACTATGGCATTAAAAGTGTGTGCCACCACGCCCAACCTTCATACCCAAATTTTAACTGTGATTTGTCACACAGGGTCAAGTGTGGAATTTTCCACTGGTGATGCCCAGTCAGCTTTCAGAATGCTTTGGATTTGAGGCTGAAGGTAAAATGCTTGCTATGCAAGAATGAAGACCTGAGTTCAATCCCCAGGATCCAGACATGGTGGTATGTACTTATTATCCCAGCTCTGGGGATCTGGAGATATGGAGAGCCTTAGGAGTTCATGACCAACCAGCCTCTCCTACTTGGTGAGTTCCAGGCCTGTCTCAAAACATGAGTGGAGGCCAGGGAGATGGCTCAGAGATTAAGAGCACTTGCTGATCCTGCAGAGGAACCAAGTTCTGTTCCCAGAACTCACATTGGGCAGTTTATAACCAGTCTACTCCAGCCCTAAGGGATCTAAGCTTCTAGGACCACCCGCCCAGAAGTGACCCCATCTACAATGGACTGGGCTCTCCTCCATCAATCCTTCATTAAGAAAATGCCCTACAGGCTTGCCTATAGCTGGATCTTATGGAGGCATTTTCTCAATTAAGGTTCCCTCCTCCCTGAAGATTCTAGCGCCAGCTAAGTTGACATAAAATTTGCCAGCACAAAGGGATAGTCTGGTTAGATTGACTTCTTACCTCACCAAACACCTATACTCGTGTGCACATAACCTCACATAGACACATAATTAAAAATAAAACAAATATTTTTAAAAACAAACAGGAAAACAGCAAGAGAGGAACAATTCAAGATTGGCCTCTGGCCTCTACACTCGTGGACACAAACATGAATCCAAACACAAAAGCGTGCATAACTGTACACATGCAAATGCACACAGCTCCAGTTTTGTCCTTTTGGAGTAGGGCTCTTCCACCTTGTTTGCAGGACAACATGGGGCTGAGGAGCAGACAAGGAAGTGTGAGCCTTCCTGAGTCAGATACCTAAAGCCAGCATACACATCCCGAACTCAACGGTTGGGCTGCAGAGCCAGGTGTGGAGATAGGAGGCTTCTAAGGAAGTGGGCAGGGGAGTTGATCTGTAAGGGCATCTTAGTTAGCATTACTATTGCTGCGATGAAACACCATAACCAAAAAACCTTAGAGAGAAAGGGGTTTACTTCACCTACAGTTCCATCTAGCAGTTCATCATCAAATGCAGTGCAGGCAGGAACTCAAGCAGGACAGGAACCTGGCAGCAGACACCGACGCAGAGGCCACTCAGAAGTGCTGCTTACTGGCTTGTCTCAATGGCTCACTCAGCTTGCTCTTTATAGCTTCCAGGACCACCAGGCCAGAAGTGACTCCACCCACAATGCACTGGGCCCTCCCCCATCAATCCCTAATTAAGAAAAATCCCCTACAGGCTTGCCTATAGCTGGATCTTATAGAGGCATTTTCTCAATTAAGGTTCCCTCCTCTGGGGTGGCTCTAACTTGAGTCAGGTGGACATAAAATTAGCCAGCACAAAGGGGTAGTCTGGTTAGGTTGACTGGATGGAAAGACCCAAAGGATTTACTTGGAAAACAGGGAAAGAATTTGGTGACTGTGCCATAAAGAGTGGGAGCAGGTGGGTAGAGGCAGGTGAGTGGAGGCAGGTGGGTGGAGGCAGGTGGGTAGGAGCAGGTGGGTAGGGGCAGGTGGGTAGGGGCAGATAGGTAGAAGCAGGTGAGTAGAGGCAGGTGGGTAGGGGCAGGTGAGTAGAGGCAGGTGGGTAGGGGCAAGTGGGTAGAGGCAAATGGGTAGGGGCAGACTTGTTTAGTGAGGGCAGCAGAGCAGAAGGCAGTCCTTAGGAACAGCATCAACACTAGAGTCACCCAGGCCAGGGCCCGTTCATCACCTCCTAGGCACTCAGCCGTTCCTTCTTTCCTAGAAGCCAAGGGGGCCCACTCTATAGAGTAAGCTTGGCTTTCAATTAGAAAGCGGGCTGAGGGCTAGAAAGATGCCCAATGGCTAAGTACATGTACTGCTCTTAGAGAGGACCTGAACCTGATTCTCTCCACCCATGATGGTTGGCTCACAACAGCCTGTAACTCCAGCTCCGCACCTTCAGGCTGTGAATGCAAGGTATATATGCAAGAAATGAATTTGGGGTCCCCAAAACTCCTGGACCCAAGCATTTTGGTTAAGTTAATACTCACATTGTAACTGGTTTCTTGAGCGGCAACTGTGACGACTGTTGCCTGGGTGAGGTAGTGTGAGATACATGGAAGACAACAGAAGTATCCAATGCCCATGGCTAGTGTCTGTCTGTCTGTCTCTCTCTCTCTCTCTCTCTCTCCCCACCTCTTTCACACACACACACACACACACACACACACACACACACAAACTTAAACAGAAAGAATGTAAACTGAGCTTTATACTCTATACTTTTTGTGCCCCGATTTTTTTAAAAGAACCCAGGGAATACCAGGTCCATCCTGTTTCTCAACTGGGGTGACTGCCCCCCCCTTCCATAGCGCACACTCAGCAAGGTCTAGAGATACTCCAGCCATGCTCACAGCTGGGGAAACCGCGAGAATGCTATCTAGATGGTAGATTCTACAGCCCATAATGCACAGGACAGCCCTTCCCCAATGCCAACACCAAATGTGAACTGTGCTAAGGGACAGAGCCCTTGGGCTACAGGAAATGGGGGCGGGGGCGGGGGGAGAGAACACAAGAGAAGGCTTGAGGCAGTGGCCTCAGTCTCAACAATGGAGCAGTCACCTACAGTTGGGCTTGCCTCTGAGTGGGAGAGAAAGCCAGACTAGCCACACTAACAGCCTGGCCATGGTGGGCCTAGCCCAGTTCCATAAGCATGTCACCCTAACATCCTTGCTCACTGCCTCCTCTTGTTACATTCAAGGCCCACATTCCCCAAGTCACCCAGGAAATGAAGGTGTCTCCTCATGGAGCAAGGCCAGGGAGCTTGGCTAAGGGGAGCAAAAACAGAAAATCTCTCCAAGTAGGCCATCGGTCCAAATGCCTATGGACAGGGATGGGGTTTGGTAGCATGGAAAGCCCTCAAACAACTCCCATCCCACCCCCATGCAGACACTGCTAATTAACTCGGGGTCCCCAACACTTCCAACTGCACACAGTGTTTCCTCTTTGGTCCACCTCAGTGGTTGCCTTGGAAACAGCCCTATCACCTCTCACCCAAGGGAGGCTGAGACCCCCAACCAGGTCACTCAGCCCTCTGTGGAAAGCTATAAATGTTGCTGGTCAGAGTGGTTGGTTAAAAATGCAGATTTAGCAGCTTGGGTAGGATAAAAACAAGCCACAGTTTGGACAGGCACACAGAGGGACTGGGCCAGATGCTTCCAGGCCACACTTGGCCCAGCAGCTTTGGAATCTCAGCCTCTGGAGAGCAAGCACTGTGGTCAAACTCTGTCCCCAACACTCACCGCAAGCAGAGCTGCCCGAAGAATGTTTGCTGAGACAGAAGAAGTAAATCCCATGAAGCTCCAGAACAAGGCAAAGTGGTAAAAAGTCAGTAAGGGCCAGACCAGTGGGCTACCAGCATGCCCTAAGGGGAGGGCTTAACTCCCTATCTACCCAACCAAAGTTCAAACCTTCCAGCCCAAACAGAGCCAGGCTCCTGGCTTCCAGGCAAGGTGGGGAGGGGGAAGGTGACCCGTGACTGATCAAATCTGCAGCCTTAGACACTCCTTCTTCCCCCATCCCAACCCCCCATAGAGGCCAGAGGTCAACCTCCATGCTTTCTTAGGTACCTACTTTTCCGTTTGTTTGTTTTGTTCTAAATTTTATGTTATGTATGTTGGTGTTCTGCTTGTGTATTATAAACGTCTGCACACCACTTACATGTCTGGTGACCACAGAGACCACAAGAGAATGTTGGATCCCCCGGAACTGGAGTTACAGAAGGTTGTGAGTCACCATGTGGGTGGTGGGAATGCAGCCTGAGTCTTCTGGAAGAGCGCCAGAATGCTCTTAGCCACTGAGCCATCTCTCCTGCACCCCCTGTCTAGTTTGGGTTTTGTTTTGTTGGGTTTGTTTGTTTTTGAGACACTGTCTCTCACTGTAGCCTGGGGCTTGCTGACTACCCTAGGCGCTGGTTGGGTAGCAAGACCTAGGGATCCTCCTGTCTCTGCCTCCCCAGAGCTGAGATGACAAGCATAAAATACTATGTCCAGCTTTTTACCTGGGTCCTGGTGATTAACATTAGGGCTTCACACTCGCCTGGCAAGAACCCATTGAGCTATTTCTCCCTCCCCTCTCTGTCCTAAGCAAGACCTTAAGATGTCAAGGGTTTCTCCAGGACCCTAGGTAGGGTCTCGGGACAACTACTCCAGAATCAGACAGTGGTTGGTTGTTTTAACAGCTCTAACAGGAGCTGCAATGACTCAATCTAAACGAGGCGATGGTCAGATCTCTCTATTGACAGACGGGGCAGGTTAACTGAGCAACTAGTACAGCAAACAGCAAGGAAAAGGCAAAAGGGTTCCATAGACAGCAAGCAGATCGAGGCCCAGGCCTGGAATGTCAGCAAAATCCGGTAATGTCTCCTTATTCAAAGGCCTTCATACCATTTCAGGAACACACAATTGTCAAACAGAGACAAAACCAAGGCAAGAAGATGCACATCTCAGCGCTGCACTGACAGGTTGCGACCATGAACAGAAGGCTCAGCTCACCCAGAGTCTTAAGTAGATTACACTGCTGTGATAAACACCGTGACCAAAAGCAACCTGACTTATTTGGTTTACATTTCCCCATCCTAATCCTCAACCCCTAACCACTGAGAGAAGTGAGGGCCAGAATTTGAAGGCAGGAGCTGAAGCAAAGATCATGAAAGAATGTTGCTTTTTGGCTTGCTCAGCCTGCCTTTCTTATACAACTCGGGACCACAGGCCCAAGGGTAGCACTGATCTCAGTGGGTTCACTCTCACGTCAACTGTCAGTCATCAGCACATTGGTCATGTGAGGAGCAAGTGTTTTCTCAATTGAGGGTCCCTCATCCCAGATGACTCTGCCTTGTGTCAGACTGACCAAAAAAAAAAAAAAAAAGCCAAGTTTTGGGACACAGTAGTAGTTCAATCCCTGGCCTCTGTTATGCTGAGGATCTCTGCACTGTGAGAGGATCCTGAAGAAGCCATTTACAGCAACTGTAAATGAAGTCAGAATGAAGTCAAAGGGCTCCTGGAGGAAAAGGAGCTTCCGGTTTCCCGGCCCTGAGGGTGCACACTGCCGACGCTGTAGAGAGGTCACAGCCGACCCCTGGAGTGTCATCATCCAATGTACTCCAGGCTCACCTGCAGAGCTTTAAAGAAAAAAGAGGCGAGGCCTGGGCGGTAGAGGTAGACTTGCTATCAAGATAAAACGGTTCCCAGGTGGCGCTGGGACAAGGGTGTGGCTTGAAAGCTCCCACACTGCATCCCACAAAATGGAAACCATTTTGCTGTAAGAGGTGAGATTTCTTGGGCCAGCAAGATTGATCACTCAGCCGATGAAGGTTTCTGCTGACAACCCGTGTTCTACCCCCGGAACCCACATGCTGTAAGGAGAACTAACTCAAGCAAGTTGTCCTCCGACATCTACGGGTATACTGTTGAAAACAAGCAGCCACATGTACAATAAATAAATAAATGTAATCTTTAAAGCTTTAAAGGTTGCCTTCTGTGCAGTAGGAACTTCAGGTGCCTGTGATGTGTGTCGCATCCTGGTTTAATGCCTGGTTCATAATGAGAACATGTTCTTTCCACTTTCTGTCTTTGTATAGAGATCTTTCTGACTTAAGAGGTTTGTTTTTAATTATATTCCTTTAGTGCTCAAAGAATCACCTCTACCCAGACTGACCTCTTGAAGTTAATGTTAAGCCAGCTACAGCTTCAACTAAAATGTTAATTGTGATTTATCCAGGACCAGGGAGGGGCATGCCCCGACTCACTTTAAGAAGAAACCTGGATTTCAGAAAGTGGCTGAATGACAGTCTCCATTGCACACACTGCAAAGATCATTAAAATTTTTTTTTTTTTAAATTAAAATCCAGGCCAGGAGAAGTCTCTTGCAGGTAACAGGTCTCAAGTCCTGCCCTGAGCTGGTTGACCTGACCTTTCCCATACAAGGTTCCCTATGCCAAGACAGCTGGCAACCAGGGCTGCCTCTGGGTAACACCTGTAAGGCAGGACTCTAGCCTTTTTCTGCTCCAGTGTCCGTCCAGCCCCAGGCAATGGAATGAATAGATACTTTTTAAACTATCCTCTTTCCTTTCAAAGTCAAAGTAAATTCTATCTCAACTTTTAATTTGTTTCCTTTGGACGTATTTGTTGAGCCAAGAGTACTGGCTCAGACAATGGTTGCTCTGTTTGCACCATGCTACTGAAACTGCCCTAGCAGGAGAAAACTGACATCTTCATGATCCTAGAATTCACAGAAGCCTGAGTCGGAAACTCCACGGGTAGCCCTGCCCCTTCCTCAGCACGAACCTGTTTCCCCTAGAGCCCTATGGCAGTGCCAGCCTTTTATCTCTGAGTTCAGGCATATCTATTACTCCTAAGAGGATAGGGCTGTCACAAGCATCCTTGAGAGGGACCACTCTCAAATGCCTTAGCTCATAGATGAAGATGAGTCTAAGTTGAGTCTGATGGACCTGGCTATCAGTCCACGCTGGCTCTGGACCTCGGGTTGTAGTGAATTATTACTGAGCACTAATGGAAATCTACCTTTACCCCATCCTCAGCAGTATTACCAGAACAAGACAGCCCAACAGGAAACAGTTTGGGAAACAACCTAATAGAAGGCACATCCAAACTGCTGCCCAGTTTGATAACTGGGTTCTCTGGCGCCCCAAGTGCCCCTCACGCACATGCCTTATGCTACTCGAGGTTGACGGTTCTGTAGAATCTGTACTGGGTTTAAGTTCCCAAATGATGCTGTCTTTCCCAGCACTGGAACCCCCTTTGAGGTACGTCCTGAACAGAATCCCTCAGCCACCCACTAAACAAGGCTCTGGCTTCTTACGGGACTAACTGGCAAGGCAAAGTTCAGATTCTTAAACCTATCCTCCTCACCCCCCAGTACGCTGGTATTCCAACGCTGAAATCAAAGTATGCTACCATCCTGGTCTCAAGCCACCTGCACTGTCTTCATGTCAGTGTAAACCTCTAACACCAAGTACTGTTGCCTCCACTGTAAAGTCAGCCTTTGAGGTCAGAGGTCGGGGGTGGGGTGGTTCCAGAAGCCCCAGCAGATACAAACATCTGCAGAGGATCAAATCTCTTAGATGAAATGGCACCATGCTTGGCGACCCCACAATCATCCTCTCCTATACTCTAATCATCCTAGATTACTTATTAATATTTAATACAGCATAAATTACATGTAAATAGTTAACAGTTGTTACACTGCATGGCTTGGGGAAAATGGACCTATACCAGATGATAATATTTTTCAAACACTTCCACCCCTGAGGCTGAGACTCATGTAGCCCAGGCTGTCCCTGAACTCCTGGTCCTCCTGTCTCTACACCTTCTAAGCGCTGGGATTATAGGTGTGCACCACCATGTCTGTTGTTATTGCTATTGTTTCATTCTCAAATATTTTGATCTGCAATCGGTAAACTATCACGGCTAAAGAACACACGGGACCAACTAACCTAAGATGATTTAATTTCTCAGCAAATAATACATATTTCTGCAAATACTTCATGTGACCAAGGGAAAAAAAAAAGTGATGGTCTGGTGGCACAACCAACAACACCTGGAGAGACACAAACTTCTGCTCACAAGGCAGCTGCCTGGAGCCCAGCCTCCTGAGGCTGTTGTCTCCCTTGCCCCTGCAATGGAATGCTCTAGTCTTTTAGCAGCATGCTTTGGGGACCATCAACATAATGAAGGCCTTGATTCCGATTCCTACATAGTGCAGAAAAGCAAATGAACATACACACGAAACCTTTTTTTAACCAAGTCAGTGCACAGTATGTTGCTTAACAATGTGTCAAAACTGTTGGCATTTAGTCTAGGCTCCGCCCCATAGTTACCTGGCAACAGGCAGGTATGCCTGACTCACTATAAAAGGGGATGCCTGCCCCTTCCCCCTCACTCTCTTGCCCTTGCTCCCTCCCCCTCTTCCCCCTCTCTCCCTATTCCCCTCCCCCTCTTTCTCTCTCTGCAAGCTCATGGCTGGCCTCTACTCTTCCCCTCCCCTCCTCTCTTCCTCTCTTTTTGCCTTTCTCTCAACCCCCATCCCTATGCCCTGAATAAACTCTATTCTGTACTTTACTGTCCTGTGGCTGGTCCCTCAGAGGGGAAAGGGATGCCTCAGCATGGGCCCACAGAGGCATCCCCTTCCCCCACACCATACCTCACCTCCACCAAACATCTCTCTTATCTTTTTATAAAACATAAGTTTACATACATAACTGGCATTTAATAACAGAAAAGGTCACATTCTCCAGACTTCCACTGGGAGCCTTCAGATCCCCTACTCAAGCTAAAAGCATCCCTCTCAAGTTCAGATTTCCTAGGTATCCTTGAGTCACATGTGGACCTCGCTAGCCTCCAACCCCCTGGTGTAGCTTCTGAGTAGCCACGCACCACCATACCCTGTTTATATGATACTAGGGATCAAACTCAGGGCTTGATCCACACAAGACAAGCACTTTACCAACTGAGCCGGCAGCCCCAGCTCCTGCATTTTAATGTTTAAAGCCTAATACCCACCTGTACCTGTGGACCTTGGAAACAGCCTATCAGTCGGTTCCCAACTTTGAAAACAAACATCCTGTCACTTCCAGGACAGAGGTCTCCATTGTCCTATGCACCCCCAGGTCACTCCAGCCAGTGCCTGAGGCAAAGAAAAACACAGCCTGATACGCATCCCCAACAATAGGAATTTGGATTTTTTTTGTTTTTTTTTTCCTTCCCTGATCTTTAGCCCTGTGCACAAAGGTAGACTAGCAAATAAAACCAGCAGATTAAAATATTCTATTTCACAGGGGGTAAAAAAAAAAAAAGGCTTCACTGAGTTGGCTCTAAAGGGAGGAGGGGCCAGGCTAGTACATCTGGATCCAATCACTGAAATTTTACATTCTTGGTATCTTCCATCCCAGACGAAGGCGGAAGAGCACAAGGAACTGCACACGGGACTAATTACCATCTCTGGTTCCTGATCAGACTTGTCCCTAACTTGAAATGTGACCTTGAGCGGGGCCTGACCTCACAAGAGCTCAGTTTTCTGAGCATATTCCAGGCCAGGGCGCCAGGGCTAATGAGTAACATGATTCAAGTGTTGATGAATTTATAATGGCCTTCCCATTTCCACTTGATTGTATCTGCAAAGCCTTGGAATCTCCTGAGGAGACAGAGGACGGACGGTTCATCTCTGGCTGGCACTCGGGCTCCCTGTCCTCTTCCCAGCCTGGCTGTCTCTCCACTTGCCTGGCTCAGCCTCTCAGAGCAGGGGCTGAGAGGAGAAAAGGTTCCCCAGGAGAGCTTCCCAAATTGGCACTGAGCTCCCAGGACTAATGTCCTGCACAGCAGGCCTCTGGTTCCTCAATACATTTCTAATTGTCTTTTCGGAAAAGCGCATAGATACTTATTTGGTGCCATTTGGCAAGTGTCTCCCAGGATAATTCCTCTGACATAGTGCTGGAGAATGGGGATTTAAAAGTCTGGAGAAACACTAGAAAACGGGTACCCTGGCTAATGCTGTCCTTGGGTAGGAATAAAACAGCGCTTTCAGGGACTCTGATAGGATGCAAACCCCCAAGGGGCTCCTGAGATCCAAATCAGCTGACTTTTACATTACATTTAAGCCTTTTCCCCCTCAGCAAGAAGGCAGCTGAACAGCCAATGGATACTAAGGAAGACAGGATACTGGGGTGGTTCCAGCCAAGCAAAGGCGCTCTTACTCCCAGCCACCATTCTTCCAGGAACAACCCTGACAGGAAGGCAGTGAGACAGAGATGATGGGAGATGGTGAAGATGATGCACAGATGGAGATGAGAATAGATGGAATGGGATGGGAATGGTGCTGATGGGGATGGAGATGGGAATGGGGAGAGGGAGGGGGGCAAGGATGGGAATGATGAGGATAAAGATGAATTTAGGGAAGGGGAAGAGATGATATGAGGATGGGGATGAAGACAGGGGTAGAGAAGGGACGGAGATGGACCTTAAGAGTCAATGACCAATCAACCACAAGGTCAGGTCAGGAGTCAGCAGAACAGAAACTGAGTCTACACCTCTAGCCCCCCATCCCTTTCAGGTGTTCAGAAGGGGGGTCATCACACAGATCACCTCCCTCCCCTCATCCTAATGTGAAATGCTGACAGGTGTCCCTGCCTTCCAGGCAAGCCTCCCCTAAGCTGCCGCTGTGCCAAGTTCACCTCAGCTTCTGATTACATGGTGTGTCCTACATCCATAGATATAGGTGGGACCCGAGTTCCTAAACACTGAGTTCCGGGGTGGTGTTGATGTTACCAGGACACTGATCAGCCCTGAAGAGTAAGGACAGAGCCTCATAATACGACCCTAGTAGGAATCACATGGAGTAAGTAAGCATTAAGGACATCTGACAAGCCAAGAGTGATGGATGGATCAGTACCCATGTGAGTTACACAAGCAGGCTTGTTTTGATCCCTTCCCATCCGCATTTAAAGGTCCCTCACTGGAGGGGGCCAGGGTCTGCTTTCCATTTTTCATTTTAGTTAACTAAAGTTTTATCTTTGGGGGGGGGGGGGGGGAGGCAGCCTCACATAGCCCAGGCTAGCCTCAAACTGACTGTATAACTGGGAATGACCTTGAACTCTCATGCTTCCATGTGAGTTCAGGAGCAAGCATATGACATCATGCTTGAACACAAAGCCAGGGCTTCTTGCATGCTAGGCAAGCACTTTACCAACTGAGCTACACTTCCAGTCCCTCTTCAGTTAACTCAAATGCTAATTAATCCCCTTGGTCGTGGGGGCCCCACAGAGCATATTAGGAAGAAGAACTAATCTTCAGGTTGCCTGATCCTGGCACCCCTGGGAAACAATCCTTTATCAGGACCTAGAGAAGGACTGTTCAGTAACGCATTATCCAATGACCAGAGACTGTAGCTGAGCCTTGTGGATGAAAACCTCACCTCAAACCTCAACCTCCTTAACCAAGAGCAAAACCAACTAGCACGGCCCTCAAACACATCTCCTTGATGTTCCGAACATAGTCCAAACTAGAGGAGAAAAAGAAAAGACACCAACTTCCTGGTCCATATGATTGGCTGAGGCACAAACACAACCATAGATTAACTTGCTCACTCTACAGAATTACAAATATTTAGCATATACTCAGAAGTATGCGGAGTATGGCATCCATTCCCTCCTTGTACCAACTACTTACATAGCACAGGGTTGATGTACCCACCTTCTTGATAAACACACTGAGGCTTATAACAAGCAGGTGACATATGGGTAGCCACTATGTAGTAGGTTTTCACATTAACATCAATGTGCTGCCCCTTTACAACATGTATCCCTCTGTGCATGTGCATTCAAGGGCTTAAGAAACCAGTGACTGCCGGGCAGTGGTGGCGTACGCCTTTAATCCCAGCACTCGGGAGGCAGAGGCAGGCGGATTTCTGAGTTTGAGGCCAGGTTGGTCTACAGAGTGAGTTCCAGGACAGCCAAGGCTACACAGAGAGACTGTCTGGGGGGGGGGGGGGGGGGCGCAGGGGGGGGGAGAAAGAAAGAAAGAAAGAAAGAAAGAAAGAAAGAAAGAAAGAAAGAAAGAAAGAAAGGAAGGAAGGAAGGAAGGAAGGAAGGAAGGAAGGAAGGAAGGAAGAAAGGAAGAAAGGAAGAAAGAAAGAAAGAAAGAAAGGAAGAAAGAAAGAAAGAAAAAGAAACCCATGGCTGGGTGTGGTGGCACACACCTTTGATCCCAGCACTCAGGAGGCAGAGGCAGGCGGATCTTTGAGCTGGAGGCCAGCCTGGTCTACAGAGTAAATCCTAGGACAGCCAGGACTACACCCTATCTTGAAAAAACATTTTCTTTAAAAAAAAAAAAAGCTGCGTAGGTACTCTGGAGACAGAGGTAGGTGGATCACTGGATTCGAGGCCAGTTTGGGCTACACAGTGAGTTAGAGAGTTCCAGAAGAGCCAGAGCTACACAGAAACACACACACACAATTTAAAACAAAACAAACAAACAAAACCCCACTTCTAAAAACAAACA
Source organism: Mus caroli (assembly GCF_978045245.1). Classification (NCBI taxonomy): domain Eukaryota; kingdom Metazoa; phylum Chordata; class Mammalia; order Rodentia; family Muridae; genus Mus; species Mus caroli. The sequence goes on from NW_028227266.1 coordinate 66,331,333, forward strand.
AAAGAATGAAAGGCAGCTACACACAGTACAAACCATCCTTTGGAGGAACACAGTTCTATCAATGCTGACAAACACATTCGGAGCCTGCTCCAGCTTTTTGAGTATTTAGCTCTGACTTCTCAAAAATGCACTACACAAAGTGATGTGAGGTTGGAGAAGCGGTCTACCATTACAGGCTAGGCTCACAGCCATAAAATAATGTGGCACAGAGGACCCAATAGCACAAGATTAATATTGGCTTCCCTTTCTAAAGCTGAAAGTCTCCATTCGGCCAGAAGGAAAAAACACAGAATTGAACAAAAATATCTAGTCTCTAAGGATAGGAAATCAATTCACACAACATCTGCAAGGCATGGGTCTCAAAATACCAAGATCTTGTGTCCTCGTTAATGCAACTGAACCTCCTTCACCAAGGGGACAGGGTCCTGCCTCCCCCTCCCCCTCCCATATGTAACCATTTACCAATTGTTTAATTTAAACTGTGCACTGAGCTCCAGGATTGCGAAGTCTCCTCCTACAAGGAGGCCACCCCTAACCACCTGTGCAAGCTAAAACCACAGAACCTTACGTAGTCTCCAGAAAGCTTGGCTATCACCCACACAGTATGTCTACGTGCCCTTACTCTGTCAATGATCACAACTTCTAAAGACTTTCTTTAAACTGAATTGCAGACGCTTATGTAAAAATGGGAGAGTGATAATTCAAAGAAAACAAAGTCAGAAATGGATTACAACAACTGAAGGATGGCCTAGCACCTTCAAACTAGACCAATAAAACTTCAAACAGAAAATGGTTAGAAACCTCACTAAAGCATGTGGTAATGTTTATAAATGGGGTGGGACAGTGGGTGGCAGAGCAGAGTGATCACTAAACCCCAGTTCTGTGACCCTCAAACTTCAGAAGACCTGAGGTGATCCTGGCTATGAAAACAACAAATTCTTGGGGCTCACACAAACTGTCAACTGAGACAGTTGCTGGGGACTGGGCAGCTCCAGTACTCAGCCATACTCTAAAGTCATTCCACTGATGGCCATACCAGGACCACACTTATAGCTAAGACATGACACCCCGAAGACTGGCATAATAATTCCAGACACTTAGAGGCCTAGGATGTAACTTAGTTGGTAGAGTGCTTGCCTAATTTGCATAGAGCCCTAGGTTCAAACCTAACAACATACAAAGTGGGGGTGGTGGCCCATGTCTGAAATCTCAGCCCCCAGAAGGTAGAAACATTAAGCTGATTGATGGCCCAAGTTTAAAGTCACTCTTAGCTGAACAGTGATTTTCAAGCCTGCCATGGATTTGAGACTGTCTCAGAGAGGGTGGAGGGGCTAGCCATTGGTCCTGAATATGGCTTCTAATTTATAAGCTAATAGCAAAACTCAGAAATGTTTTCACTCTTCAAGGAGATTGTAAATACTGACAGAGAACTACACAAGGACAATATTTTACTAATAGGGCTGCCAGCTCTCCATACAGTCACTGTAGTTTAAGTCCTACCTTATCCCTGCTGCTAGAAAATTTTAAAGAGGCAAAACCCAGTTGCCACATTTAAATGTCTTTCTGCAGGTGACTTCAGCACCCACAGAATTAAGCACATTTTCATTAATACACTTATGTCCTATAACAGTAAATTGTCACAAAACTTTAAAATGTTTACACATAATATTATGACGATTATATACATTACAATATATACATAAATGAATGGAGGAGTATGTGCACCTGAGAGCAGATGCCCACAGAGGCCAGAAGAGAGAGTTATATCCATCCCGTGGAACTGCAATTACAGGCAGCTGTGAGTCACCTAACATGGGTGCTAAGAACCCAACCCAGGTCCTCTGCAACAGAAGTCCTCAGCCTATCCCAGGGCTACCTCTCCAGCAACAGAAGTCCTCAGCCTATCTATCCCAGGGCTACCTCTCCAGCCCCCATCACAATATTTCTTGTTCCATCTTCCTGAAGGTTGTTTTTGTTTGTTTGTTTGTTTTGATTTTTTTTTTGGGTTTTTTTTTTTTTTTCGAGACAGGGATTCTCTGTATAGCTCTGGCTGTCCTGGAACTCACTTTGTAGACCAGACTGGCCTCGAACTCAGAAATCCACCTGCCTCTGCCTCCCAAGTGCTGGGATTAAAGGCGTGCGCCACCACACCCGGCTGTTTTGATTTTTTTTGCTTTAATAAAGCATGAAGCATTTATTTGCATTTGAAGCATCCTGATTTATCTCCACCCTGGAGTGTGATGAGGATCTATGTAAGATAGAAAATTCACAAGATCTTTTTTTTTTCTTCCATTTACTGAACCTAGAATTTTCATTAGCACAACCTGAGTAGCCAAAGGCCCTGTCCATAGTCCATAGAATACAGGGCAGAGCAGGGGCTTGGGATATGGCTGAGTTGGTAGAGCACTCGTCTCTGCCTAGCATGCTGAGTTCCATCCCCAGTACCACATAGAACCAGTTGTGGTGGCTCACTCCAGCAATTGCGGGCCCTGGGAAGTGAAGGCAGGAAGATCAGAAGTTCAGGGTCATCCTCAGCTACATAGAGAGCTCCAGTCCAGCCTGGGCTACATGAAACTGTGTCTCTCATTAGATCAGCATCAGCTTGATCTAATCCACACAGAGTTTTCTCCCTTCCAGTGATAGTCTGTCTCTCTGTCTCTCTCTGTATCTGTATCTCTCTCTCTCTCTCTCTCTCTCTCTCTCTCTCTCTCTCTCTCTCACACACACACACACACACACACACACACACACACATCTGCTACTGCCTCACAGGCAGGGGGGGGGGGGATTTTAAAAGTCAAATGACAACTTGGTAATTCTTTCCTTATCTCTGAGAAACAATGTTCCTATCTAAGTGTATCAAAATCTCCAGGGGAAACAAGAAAAGGTACAGATTCCTTGGTTGAAGTCTCAGCTAGATTCATAAGTATCCAACAAGGCCTCCCACGTTGAAATTTTCAATGAGTTTCCCAGGAGACAATTATTCATGTCAAGGATGGAGACACAGGTGATAGGGGATATGCTAGTAAATGGAGAAGACCTGAGTTAGAGTCAAACTCACACAACATTCAGCAAAAAGACCTTGCTGTATCTCTGCTTTCTCAGAGTCTGATGAGAACACCTGCCTCCCACAGTTGTCATGGCAACCAGCTTGCAAGGTCTTAGGAAGATGCAAAGAGACAGGTGCAGGGCAATGGCACCCATAGGTGCAAGACTCCAGAGTGAAGGACCCCCCAGCTCTTTAGCCTGAAAATGGAATTAACCATCATGGCACATTCAGATTCTGAAACAGAAATCTGTTCGATCATCTGTACTTGCTAGGTATGGGTTGAACAATGTTCTACTCTTAATGTACCTAATGTGACTCTATTTAGAAATAAGGTTTTCACAGAGACAATGGGGTTGAAATATGACCGTTTAGGTGATCCCTAATTCAATGTCAGGTGTGTTATAAACAGGGGACATTTGGGGACAGAAACAGCAGATAAAGGGATGAAGGTATGAAGACAAGAGCACAGAGAGGGCATGGAGAGGCTGAGCAGAGGTCTCAATAGACATGGCCCTCAAAATGAACTTCTGAACTCTGGAACTGCAGGAACACATCTGGTTTTTAAGCCATTCAGTGTGCAGAGCTTTGTCACAATAGCCATGGCAAACTCAAAAGAAAAATGCCATCTTCCCCCACACACTTTTTTTTCTCCAGAACATTTGGTCCACGCTTTGCAGATTCCACTGGGCTTGACCATAAAGTTCCAAGAAAACTCTTTCTAAGGCACATCCAAGGGCCAGATGGGTAGCAAGGGAGAACATGGTACCTGCAGGCTCTGCTGTGCAATCTTGACCTGTATCTACTGTCACAAGATAAGACAGCCCCAACAGCCACAAGTTCACCAGCAAGAAGCAGGCAATGCCCTTAGGAACTGTCAATCCACCTCTGCACAGCCAGGCTCACACCTCTTGCTCCCTTCCCATTCCCACCACAGCAGCACTCGGCCAGCATCTGGTCACCCACCACCTTGCTGGGGAGCTGGTTAAAGCCGCCTGAGCCACCTCTAACACTCACCTTGGAGCTCTACCATCAGGCCCCAAGGAGCAATTTTCCCAAGCTGAGCTGAGCTTTCCCTCTTACCTAAGTAGGACAAAACACACTGGAGAAAGAGGCCAGAAAATTCCCCCAAAGAAAATCAAAGGCTGTTTCAGTATGTATTTAAGGTGGGAGGCTACATGTGTAGGAATGCTGTAGAACTGCTGCCCAGTGAGATAGATAGCTGTCCTAACCTCCCAGAGGAGCTAAGTCTGTCCCTTATGCCCTGCAGGGGCCTGTCCAGTCCTGTGGCTGCCCTGACCTCCTCCACTCTCTTCTCTAACACTCTCTCCTCTTCTCTAGGAGTCTCCCCTCAGAGACTCAAGGTGGGGAGGTGGGTGGGAAGGAGCATGCCTTAGGAGAAGGTCCAGTAGCTCATCCTAAGAAAAGAAGAAAGCTCGTGGCAATGGAGTCTCATCACCAACTCACCTGTGTGTGTGTGTGTGTGTGTGTGTGTGTGTGTGTGTGTGTGTGTGTATGTGTTTTCCTGGGTACACATGCACGTCTGTATATATACTTATGCACATGTATGTAAAAACCATGAATATTGACTTTTCTCTCTCTCTCTCTCTCTTTTTTTTTTTTTTTTTTTTTTTGAGTCAGGGTTTCTCACTGGCCTGGAACCAGCCCAGTAAGCTAGGCTTGACTGACAGGCGAGTCCCAAGGATCCTCCTGTCTCTACCTCGACACTGCTGGAATTAAAAGCATTTGCCACTCACTATATCCAGCCTTTTAAAGGTTGGCTCTGGGGATCAAATTCAGGACTTCATCCTTGAAAGAAAGGGACTTTACCAAATGAACTGTAACTGTCACCCTAGGCTCTTTTGTCTTTTGGTACACTTCCCTGGAACTAGGCTGAAATGTCCTACAAAGACATCTGCCTTCCCCATTGGATGCTAAATCCTAGTGCTCTGTGACTATACTTCAGCTGCCTTGCCTGACATCTTACCACAGGGTAGCTCCTTGAACTCCATTACACATGGGGAGGGCTTGGAATGACAAGTGCTAGGCCAGTTGAAAGCCCTTCAAGGAGAACATTAAGCCTCTTAAAGTGGCCTCTGTATAATCTCTCCAACCTGGGAATAATCCACACTCTCCGTGGAAGACCTGCCACGAATGACCCTAGGCCATATTTAGGAAATGGCTTCACTCAAATCAAATATGAACTAGACACAGGTGCCAGGTCATTAACCAGGCAGTCCTGAGGCAAGGCAAGCAGGAGGAGAAGAATGTTTTCACTGAAGCATGCCAAGCCTTGAGACTCCTTAGCCTGGATCCCCAGCACAGCAGCAGTGGGGAAGATACAGGGAACTGCCCCTCCCAGATGCCCAGATGCAGGAACTGACTCCCCACCCCCAGTCCCCAAGCCAGACTTAGAAGAGGAGGGAGCTGGCTCCCCACTGGTCAAGTGGGCTCTGGGGATGAGTGATTCAAGGACACTGAGGTCAATGGCAAACATTTCAGACAAGTCAATTTGTCATCTTCAACCCAGCGTCAAAAATTACCAAGAAGACTGCTTAAGTGGTTCCTCTTCACAGAGATAAAAATGAGAGAGGCAGCCATTTGTCTCCCTCCAGCCATCCTTGGCAGGTACTTCCTATCACTCAACAAGTATTTAACAAGGGTGTGACTACCAGTAACAGTACCTGAGCCCCTCATTCCCAGCACAAGACTTCCAACTACTGCATCCTGATACAAAATCCGAAACGGACGAATGGCTCATCCAAGGCTAACTCTGGAAGCAGGAAGAGCCCGTCACTCATTAGAATTTTGGGGGTGTTTGCTATATGTCAGACATTCATTGTTGCAGACACATGGGGACCCAGTGGCAGAGTCGGGGGGGGGGCTGTCTGTGTGTGTGTGTGTGTGTGTATTGTTTGTCTATTTCACTATGAACCCTGGATAACCTGGAACTCCACACATAGACAAGGCTAGCCTGAAACTCCAAACCTAGCCAGGGCTTAAATTTTAGGTGTGATCCACCACATGTAGCCTTTATAAAATTTATTTTATTATTTATTTATAATCTTGAGTCTATGTGCCCATGTGCACATGTGTGTGTGTGGTGGGGGGGGGGGGGGGGGGAGGGTGTCCCTTTGAAGGTCAGCCTGGTGTTGGATCCTCTGGACCTGGAGTCACAGGCAGCTGTGAGTCACAAAATACAGGTACTGAGAACCAAACTCCAGTCCTCTGAAAGACCTGCAAACGCTCTCAACACTGACCCACCTTTCCAGCCCCAGTGCACTCCTGTTCTGGGACAGGGTCTCTCTCACTAGACAGGAAGCTTCAGGAGTAAAGCTAGACTGATTGATTGGCCAACGAGACCCAAGAATCCCTGTGCCCACCTCCCCAGCACCACAGCACCACGCCCAACTTTACATGGGAAACAGGGAGTGGAACTCGGGTCCTCACACCTATGCATTGAATACTTCCCAGACTAGGCAATCTCCGAAGTCCTTGGAGCTTATATGCCAAAGACCAGGTAAGATCTCATGCAATGTCAAAGCGACAGGGATTCAAGAAAAGAGAAAAAGCCCAAGGCATAAGAAAGGATACCACTGTGACTCTCAGGATCTGAGATTACTGAAGACTCCAAAAAGAAGTATTTTGTGAAACCACATTTCCGGCTTCCAGAAGCCAGAAAGAATAAATCAAACAAGAATGCTGGAGTCAGAGCAGCCAGGGGCAGATTCAGTTGGTGTAGAGAATGTTCCAGACAGGAGGCAATCAGCTGACTAAATTACGTAGAGAGGCTGCAGATACTGAGAGAGCACCCCTGGACTCACTCTTCAAATGCCGCTGATACCTTAGGAAATGTTTCTTTGAGCCCCATGTGGTGGCACACACCTTTGACTCCAAGACTCTAGAGGCAGAGGCAGGTGGCTCTCTTTGAGTCCGAGCACAGCCTGGTCTATAGAGCAAGTTCCAGGACAGCTAGAGCTACACAGAGAAACCACATTTCAAACAATAACAACAACAAAAAGGTTTCTTTGGAGTTTTTGTTTTAAAGATTTGTTTGTTCGTTTGTTTTTTAACTGTGCATGTGTGTGTGGTTTGTGTACCTTGAGTACAGGTTCTCATGGTGTCCAGAAGACGATATCGGACGACCGGAAACTGAGTTAGAGGTGGTAAGCTGTAGGTGCTAAGAACCAAGTTTGCTTCCTCTACAAAAGCGCCTGAGCTCTCTCTGTTCCCTTGAGAAGAGTTTGGTCACAAGGGGTAGGGTGAAGGCAGAGTACACTGGGAGAACAAAATGAGTGGGGAGGCTCATGCCTTTGATCCCAGCACTTAGGAGACAGAGGTAGGTAAGTCTCTCTAAGTTCAAAGCCAGCCTGGTTTATACAGCAAGTTTGAGGCCAGCCAAGGAATATATAGTGAGTTCCTATTTAAAAAATAAAAATATGTGAGTACAGAGGAGATAATACATAAATAAATTAACAAATAAATAAATAAATAAAAATAAAACAGAACATGACAACTCTTTCAAAAAAAAAAATGTTTTGCTGAAGGGCTGGAGAGATGGCTTAAAAGCAAGCACATTTTGCTCTTACAGAGGACCCCGGTTCAGTTTCCAGTACCCACTTGGTAGATCACAACCCCCTATATAACTCCAGTTCCCCTCTGGCCTCTGTAGGCACAAGGCACACAAATAGTGCTCAGACATACATGTAGATAAAACACTCATACACAGAACATAAAATAAAAGTGGTTTTTCTCCTAGTATCTGCTAAGAAGGGAGAGCAAAGAAATGGGAGATGAATGGCTAAGATACAAAGTCAAGGGATGCTGCTGCCACCGCTGCTGCTTTTTTGCCTAAGATGAAGATGTCAGAGCATCTCCTGTGAAGATAATCCATCAGCGAGGGACTCTGATAATGTGGAGGGGGAAGGAGACAGCTGCAGAAGTGCAGAGAGCATGAACTCCAGGGAGGACGTGGACTCCTCAGTAGTCAGTCAACTGCTTCAGTGCAGGAATCAGGTAAACCAAGTCACCGGCTGACAGCAACTTCACACTAATAAAGCACAGTGGGTCTGCCAGCATCAGGAGGCTCGCTGGGATTCAGTCATACATCAAGAGCACAGCAGTGCAGATGGCCCAGTGGCTTTGCCACCCAGGCTCATTAGTGAGGCAAAGCAGAGGGTGGGTCCAATCAAGGGCTGGGTACTCAGCAAAATGAGAGCAAGGGCAAGGGTCATGGAGGTTGGGGATGTTCAGGAACCAGAACTGGGTACAGAGGATGGAGGACAGGAATGGGAGTCTTCTAAATAAATAAATAATAAATAATAAAGTAAGGCTCTGTACTTGATTTATTTTTCATATATGTATATGAGTTTTGGTTTTGGTTTGATTTTTTTTTTTTTTTTTTTTTGCCAGCATGTGTATGTGTGCATATCTGGTACCTGCAATGGCCAGAAGAATGGAGTCAGATCCACCAGAAACAGAATTACAGATAGTTATAAGCTGCCACATGGGTGCTAGGAGCAGAGCCTCAGCAAGCGCAGCCAGTGCTCTTAACCTTTGAGCCACCTCTCCTGCCCACCTTCTGCTTCTGTTCTGGGAGTTGCCAGTACTCCCTTTGTGCATCCTATGATAGGTCTGGGCTCCAAAACTGGTCAATCACACTTATCGGCCCACCCCCCACCCCCCCACCCCCAGCCCCCCACACACACACCTTATCTACTAGATAAACACAAAACAAGAGCACTGCCCTCTAGGGATGAAACGCGTGGGGTGAGGGCAGGGTTACTTATCAGAGCAGCAAGATAAGCCTCCAAGAGCTTCTGCAGGACAAAGGCATGGAAGTCACAGAAGATTCCATTAGTTAAAGTCTACTGTGGAAGAGTCAAAAGACAACGCAAATGCTTGTGAGCTGCTCGAGGCTTTGGAACAGTGTCAGTTGGAACTGTTGATTAAGAGCAAAACAAAATGTGAAGGGCTGACGCTGACTTTGAAAATGCACTGTGAAATGGGCTGCAAAAGAGCCTGGTCTTAATTCCTAGCTCAAGGCAACCCGTGAAGAAAGGTTCTAAGGACCATGTGACTTGTACTCAGCTTGTCCATCTTCAGGGAGATGGCAAGTGCCAGGAAGTCAGAGACTGCCAGAGCCTTTCACTTCTGCTTTACCCTCGGAGCGACTGCCTTACCTTGTGAGTGGTGCCTGTTTACTGGGAAGGGGAGCAGCAGAGGCATTTGGAAGAGTTCAACTTCAGGGAGAACATCTGGTTAAACCCACCACTTATCCCCATTATTTGTAATAGTTGTGTTTGGCTTATGTTTTAGCTAGTCTTGTTATTAAATATAAAAGCAATAGGATTACAAAGTTCTGGATGGGGTAAATACTGTAATTAAAAAGGCACCAGTTGGGTTTGTTAAACTATAATTCTAGAATGCCAGCCTCCTTGTTATGTTTTTCTTCTTGCCTTTAAACATTTTTTGTACCTAATAAAAATTGTTTTTGAATGATTTAACTGGTTTTAGTACTTCCTGCTAGTCAAACACCACCCAAAATCCCCAAGAAAATATTCGGACTCAAAAATTCTGGAGCAAGAATGTCACAGATCACAAGTCCCAGACACCATCCTAAGAGCCTGGGAATGCAGCAAGCACACACCACCTGTCACATGGCCTGGTAAACTGATAGGCAACTTTCCAACTCACAAAGGCACTTTTCTAGCCCTTTTGAAGTTACAAAATATTACAAAAAAAATCAGGCACTTTGATCAAGCTATGAAGTTACGACAGTAAGAACCAGGCAAGAGACAGTAAAGCCTGGTTAATAATACCTGATGAAAGAGGCACACAGAATTCACTAAATATTAAGGTAGTACCATTGAGATTAAATATTAGAAGGCCTGAAATAAAACATCTCTGGAGTTGATGAGATGACACAGATGGTTGGTAAAGGGCACTGGCCACAAAACCTAATGACCTGAATTCAATCCCAGGGAGCCACATAGTGGAAAACCTGACTCCTCTGACCTCTAAATAAGGTGCCTATGGCTTTTCCCGACCCACCTGCACGAGTACACACACACAAATAGATAGATAGATAGATAGATAGATAGATAGATAGATAGATAGATAGACAGACAGACAGGCAGACAGATGAATATGATTTTTAAAAACTTTTTAAAAGCTCCTTTAAATTAACTTTCATTGCATCACATCTAAAAGCTGTGCAAAAAAATATATGCAGCACACATACAGAAGAGCTCCTTGGGTAAAGGCACTTACAGCTTTTGCAGAGGATACAGATTTGGTTGCCAGCATCCACGTTGTGGTTCACAACCACCTACAACTCTAGTTACCATGGGATCCAACCCCCTCTTCTGGCCTCTGCACACAGGTGGCAGGCACATGCACATAAAAATAAATAAATTTAAAATGCCCTCTAGGGAACAATGTTGGCAAACAAACCTGGGCAAGGTGGATTTTTAAACGTACATGTAGCCTACAATGTACTGAATAACTACTCATGGGGATGGAGTTTGGAATTTTTTACTTCTCCCTTGGAGATACAAAGTCTGAAACACAAAGCCAAAGCTGAGAGAGACCAGCAGGATCCCTTAGAACTTCCTACATAAATGAAAAGGTGTACAGAGGTATGGGGTAGACAGTGGCTAAGAACCCTCCGTTTCTGGGATTCAGTGTGCCACCTCTGAGCTAAGTCCAGAAAAGTCAATGTGATTTAAAGGGGGAGTGGGGAGGGAGGGTTCATCAGCTAATTCTCACCAACATCAGCTATTCTAATTTTGGACAACTGTTATCTGGAACTTTTCCACTCTTCTAGGGTTCAAATTAAAAGGGAGAAAAGCATTCCTGCATGCACACGTGTACTGGCCTTCTCACAGCCAATGGTCATAGCCACCCTTCCTTCTCACTTTCTGCACAAGATCCCCACGGAGAGGAACAAGGAAGGTAAAACCATTGAAAGGGTAACTTTCACACTGTGGCACTTAATGAAGCATATGGGCAACTACTGACGCCAGGGGCTACATCTCCTTCACAAAAGTCTCTCCTCTCCCCAGACACACACACCCCATTAGGTGTCTTTGGTCCTTCCCGAAATCTCTTCCAATGATGAAGACCCCAAGTGCTGACAGGACCTCTCTACTGTGAAGCTGTTTGATTAAGACACCAAGGAGAAAAGCTAACACATTCCTGCACTCAGCCAATCACAGGTCAGCAAACACACTCTGCCCTACCCCCTTCACAAAAAATCCAGAGGTCACTTTGTATGTACAGAAGTAAAGATTCCCCCACGGGTCCACTTCTAAAACCATCCGGGAGCTAAAACATAGAGAATGTAATTCCCTCGCCCAGGAGCTTCAGAATCTAAACTGTCACTATGAGTACCAAGGTGCTCGTAATTACGTGTTCCGGGGTGCGCTTCCTCGGAACACCATCCTACTACTATTATCTTTGTGTCCCCCTACAACATTAAACACTTCAGCTCACTCCTCTTCCCGTTCTCTGGAAATAACCCGGACTTAGTTTTCATTAACACAGCCTCCTCTCCTTCCACCTCTGCCCCATCCCCAACAGCAAGAAAACAAGTTCTCCCACGTGTCACCTGAAGCCCCGACTTCGGGAAACGCACCCCTTTCCTCCACTATCCCCGCGCCAGAGAGAGCCCTGCAAACAGCCTGTCGCCTGCACAAGCTAGGAAACGACAGGAGGCTTCAGGCTGATCCACATAAGCCAGGCCCTTGGCCCATCTACGAACTTACTTGCTTTCTCTCCAGCCTTGAGTGAGCCCCAGCGCCAGGTGGAGCACCCCGCAAGCCCTGGTGCTGGGGAGCGGGATGGGGTGGGGGGTGGGGGTTACTGAAGCGAACGCTCAGTAACGTGCGCAGGCCAGGGAGAGGCTGTGCGCGCAGCTCCGGCAGAGCGCTGGCGGCAGTAGCTTGGGGAAAAGAGGGGCGTGTGCTCTGCGCCAAGCAGCCCCAAGCGCTACGGATTCCCCTGCTCTGTGACACCCGCGAGCCACATGCATCGGTCCCCTGCACCGCTCTTCGCCGCCCCCCCCCCCACCCGGGACCCAGCCTAGAAAGACCTGGGCGACGCGCTGCAGTCCGCGCGCCCTTGTGGGGACAGCCGCCTCTTAGCTCGCCCGGGCGCGCAAACTTTCCCAACGACAATCGCTCCGGCTTCCCCCGGGGGCTTCGGAAAGTGGGCGCCCCCCCCCAGCTTCTGTAAAAACCCACTGAAAATATGGCGCCCTCGAACGTCGTTCCTTGGGCCCCGAAATGCCAGTCTCCCGATCCCTCCCGATCCCCGCCGGCGCGAAATCTCAGCTCCTGAGGGTCGGGAAAGGAGACCAGAGGCGGCCGAGCTGGGTCCAAACCCTGCCCTCGCTCTCTGCCCCGCGCTTTCCCTGAGCGGTCCGCGGCCAGCAGCTGGTTGTTGGCGAGACGGCCAGGGAAAAGGGGGAGTCCTGCAATCTGCAGGTCTCAGAGTCGGGGGCTAGGAAGCATCGCGGGGTATCTTTCTCCACGAGCCGGAACGGGAGACTTGTTTGCAAAGTGGCGCTTTAAGTCGGGGCAGCCAGTGCTGGAATGAAGCCGCTCTGGTCTCCGCCAACTCAGTCGGCGCCAGGGTCACGGCCGGAGTCCAGGGGGCCCCTCGGTGCAGACCGGGCCGCTTTACCGACCCTGTTACTGGAAACCTGAGGACCGAGCCCGGGAGGGGACCAGCTGGCTAAGGCTAGGGATCAGCTCTCTGGCTCCCGCTGCAAGACTGTTTGCAAACCCCGGCAACCGGCTTGAGTGCGGCGAAACCTACATGTGCAATAGACAGGTGCATTCGTTGCAATTTATTTTTCTTTTCTTGCAAAAAAAAAAAAAAAAAAAAAAAAAAAGATACCCTCCTAAGCAATGAAATCTAGAAGCCTGACAGGGTTTTTCTACATTGACATCACTTACGAGATGCAAACCCGAGAAGAAAACCACCCACATATCCCTTCTGGAGATGGGAGGGAAAAGGCACTGGAAATCCCTGCAGCGCGCATGCAGGCTGGAGAGCTGGGCAGCGCCACGCGCCGCGCCTTACCGCGGGGATGCAGCTACTGTCTCATTGCGGAGCGCCAGCCCACGAGTGCAGCCAGCTCCGCTCCCGCTGCGCCGCCGCCGCCGCCGCCGCTGCCGCCGCTGCTGGCTCCGGGCGCGGAACCGGAGCCGAGGGCGAGCGCGAGCGCACGGCCCGCGAGCGCCGGGAGGGCAGGAAGCGCGTCATCACTGGGGGACGGCGCGGCGGAGCTCGCCACCCAGCTCCTGGGTGTCCGCAACCCGGGCGCGGGATGGGGGCACGCGTGGAGCTGTGGTGGGGGTCACGTGTGAGAGGAACAAGGGACACCCTCGGCTGACCCAGAATCTGGGCCCCGCTCTGGAGAGGGATGAGGCGGCAGGGGGACCAGGCTAGCATGAGGCCTCTGAGTCTTCTCAGCGCCGGGACCACGGGCCGGGTCCTGGAGGTTACCAGGTGTGGATCCAGCCATGAGGGTGGCGGGATGGATGCCAGTCACTTGGATTTAAGAAACGACTCTTCCAGGAAGATGGGTAGCAAAATGGGTGTGACTATTGCACTGATTTTTTTTTTTCCGAGACAGCGTCACACTATGTAGACCAGGCTGGACCCAAACTCAAGATACTCCGCCTCCCCGAGTACAGTGATTAAAGACCTTTGCCACCACAGCCGACCGGCTGGGTGGCTTGCTTTATTCATACATTCATTCACTTATGTCTCCATCTATCATGTCCTGGAATTAAGTCACGTATGTATCCCTTGTATTTACATGAGCTAGGGAATGTTGGGATGGCAGGGTACAAAGTGAAAGTTATCCTAGGTACCAGTGTGGGACAGAACAAATCACAAAGCCCCTTTCCTTTAAAATTAGGATGTAGAGAGAAATGCTGAGAGGACAGATAGAATAAACTAACCAAGGTGTTGGTTGGTGAAATTGTGGTTTGTTTTCTCTTTCTGCTTAATTCTACTTTTATTTTAAATTTTTATAATTTTAAAAATTAATAAGAAAAAGCATCGATGTTTATTTTTCCTCAGCCCAATACAGAGTGACCAGGATAGACCCAAAAGTACATAGCAAGTCTCTTCAGTTCCTCAAATGCAACTATAGCAACATTAGTGTCTCTCAGCTTGAAACTGTGGTCACTGTACATCCAAGAGTGAATCAACGTTGTAACATGAACTATCTTTAAGGAGTCCATGGGAGCCTCGAATAAGCCTGGTGTAATGTGAAAACAGTTTAGTCTTAGACCAATGAGTCCAGAAGCCTTGAGGGAGATGGGGTGGCTGTCAAACGACTCTTTCTTAGGGGTCACATATCAGATAACTTATATATCAGATATTTACTTTGCAATTTATAACAGTGGTAAAATTAGTTATGAAGCAGCAACAAAAAATAGTTTTACGATTGGGGGTCAACTGTGTTAAAGGGCCCCAGCATTAAGAAGGTTGAGAAACAAAGTCTTAAGACTAAAACATTGTAACTTAAACTTCCTTTGCATAGAATACACTTTATACATCAAAATCTGCAATCAGAAAACAAATTACTGGGCCACCTGAGGCAGTCCTAAAAGTTGCAGGACAGACTTTTCCCTGCCCCATGAATAAACATTCCTGTTCCCAGACCAGTTTAGACATTGGCTAGGTTAGCAGAATAGAGGTGGCAAGCTATCTCACAGACTTTCAAAGCAAATATTTATTGATTTCATTAAGACCTGCCAAGTTCATTAAATTGATGCTTGCTAAATTGTCCCTTAGTTTACTGAAAATAACAGCCATATTTTTTGTAGTTCAAGATCCAGGTTTCCATAAGAAGAAAGAATGAGGGTAAACTGGTCACAACTAAAGTCGTTTCTCTCTCCCATCTCCCACTTCGCAGGACCCAGTAACTTTCCATCAAAGCTTCTTTTTTCCCCCTTCCAGACAGGTTTTCTCTGTGTAGTTCTGGCTGTCCTGGAACTCAGAGGTCCACTTGCCTCTGCCTCCAGAGAGCTGCGATTAAAGACATGCACTGCCAGCTCCATCAATTATCTCAAAACCAGTTAGTTTGCCTTTCCCCAAACCTGGATTTCAAGGTTTCTATCCTGTAATATATTCTTCTCTCAGTATCTCTACAGTTTCTAGACCCCAGCAGTGAGGTGCTTGCTATTCAATAGATAAGGCAAGCTCAGAGAGCAAGAAGCCTGTCTGCATCCCTGCCTAAAAGCAGTTTGGTATACAATGGGTACTCAATAAATTCTTCTTCCATAAAGCTAGGCTCTCTATTACTTTTTTTTTTTTTTTTTAAAGAATGGGTCTTACTATCTAGCCTTAGCTGGCCTGGAACTCACTATGTAGTATTAAACTCACCAAGCAGTATTAAAATCCTACTCTTCCTGATTCAACTTCCCAAGTCCTGTTATTACAGGCAAGCTCTACTACACCCAGCTAAAACCAGTAACTTAGGTGAGGGCTAAAGAGAGAAGTCAGCAGTTACAAATGCATAGTGCTTTGTTGGGTCTCAAAGAAAACTGGGACAAGTCTCACTAAGTACCTGTGGCTTCTCCCAGCACTTCTAGCCCCACCCTCACCCCAAACTCTCCAGCCCAGGGGTTGGGCTTTCCTTCCCCAGCTTCTCTTTGCTATAGCAGTCAGTCATTTGGGGCTCTCTTGGTTCCCACATGCTCTCTTATCTTCTTGATCCATGGCTCCTCTCTTGGGCTGCTTGCCCCCTCCCCTTCTCTTCTCTCACTCTTTCCTCTCATGGTCCAGTCTGCTCTACTGGCCATGTTCAGTCTGGACCCTTCCCTCTCTGACTGCTCCCCTCTGCCATACCTGGGAGTGGTCATGTCCTCATTTCCATTCACTGCTCTTAAAGAAGACCATAGTTCAGTTCCCAACACCTGTATCAGGTAGCTTCTTCTCTGCTCCAAATTCACTTTCAGATTCACGAGCGCACACACAGACACCCACACAGAAACCTAACAGATTAAAACAAAAACATCATAGCAGCTGACTCCTAGCTGATGTATAGTTGTGAGAATGTTTATATGGCACTAATCTGACTATTCCACAGGCCTCTGCCATCAGGTAAACCCCCTTCCCTTGAAAGAAGTAGCATCTCTCCTAGAATTCTTCCATGTATTTTTGATTTCAAACTAATTTTTCTGGACAC
Organism: Mus caroli; assembly: GCF_978045245.1. Classification (NCBI taxonomy): domain Eukaryota; kingdom Metazoa; phylum Chordata; class Mammalia; order Rodentia; family Muridae; genus Mus; species Mus caroli. The sequence goes on from NW_028227266.1 coordinate 66,347,592, forward strand.
TGTGACACAGGCTACTATAATGTTTCTATAACAGCTCTTACTACTTTAAAGCCACCCACTGTTTCTTTAGTAAAGCTAACGAGCCAAATATTGTCATGTATTCATATATTAATCAACAATTTCGCCAGTGGAACTAAAATAGATTCTATCTATAGTAATCTCTCTGAAGCTGAGACTCCTCCCACTGGGTCTGAAAAGATCGTTGTTTATAAATTCAAAGTAACCCAAGATATCTGTAAACTAAAAGTTACCTGTTAGAAGATTCTGTCTTTGCAAACAGCCATAATCCCAATTCCTGGAGGACTAGTAAAATAACAAAACAAACAAACAAACAAAACAAAACGATTACATATTGAAGTTTTCATCCATCCAGCAGATGAAAACATGAAGACTTTCTATCTGAGAAATTTCTAAGACCTTATATAGGGTCTCATTTCTTACTGATCAGACCATAGATAACTGAATATAGATACATCATATGGGAGTAGAGTATTTGAGGTCCTAAATAAGAGATAGCTTTCAAGTCACCTACACCAAGTACATCTGGCCACAAGAAGAAAAGACTAAAGTTTTTCTTGAGTTATGTCTGCAGTGACCACCTTGGATTTCACACAGTGCTTAAAGAGTCAGATGTTAGGAGCTGCTCCCCTACCCTCCTCCCCAAACTCAATGATCCTTATCCTCCCCAGTTCTGTCACATTTCCTCAGCTCCATCCATATGGAAGAGCAAAGTGAAAGTCCACAAAATAATTTGTTCCACTTTGGTTTATAAGATTGAATTTTGTGCCATGTTAAAATACCTTCTGGGATTTAACATGGCAACAGTTCATAAATCTTCTAAAAGTTTAAAAAAAAAAATTGTGTTTTCTCCCTGAAGCAAAGAAGCACAAAGCACATTTTTCTAAAAGTCTCCCATTACTCAGAGCAAGTGATGAAAGGGATAGTCCAGGCTTCTCCCTTGAAATCTTTAGATTTTCTAAAATCTCCCTTTCTTTTGTCTATAAGTTCTGGGAGAGCTAATACTACCTAAAAATTATCAGAGACAATGTTACCTGAGTTTGTAAGTTGTTTTGTTTTATTTGAAGGGCAGATATCTGACAATTCACAAAAACTAATATATTATAGGTATTTGGCTTTCTGATATGTGGAACTTCTATTCACTCAGGAGTTTAAACATGGTTTTAATTTTTAGTCATAATAACATAGGAAGTGATGATTATAATTCACAACTAGGAACCTGCTTAAAATTGCCTTTCCTTTTCCTCAAGTCCATAAAACAGAGTGTGAAAGGTTTTGGAAATGTGACTGAAAAAAGCAGGTGATGTAGCACTTACCTGTCATCCTAACACTAGAGAAGTGGAGGCAGGAAGATCATTCTCAGCCACTTAGCAAGTTCAAGGCCAGCCTGGGACATAGGAGTGTATGAAACTTTGTCTCAATCCGGGAAAAACAAAACAAAACAAAACAAAAAACACTGTCCAGACAAATACCAATAATATCTTGTAAATTAAATTTACTTGTAGTCCAAATTGTTACTATAGAGTGAATATCTTGAGAAGTGCTTTTCTTTTGGCTGCTTCCTCATTGTCTTCATTTTGAGACAGAGTTTCACTTTGTAGCCTTGGCTAGCCCAGAGCTTGCTATGCAAATGTTTGTTTGTTTGTTTGTTTGTTTGTTTTCTTCCAGCAGGCCTATAGTGAGATTGGAGGCAGAGACAGGAGAATCACCCCAGAAGAGCTTGGGCCTAGGAGTCTTGGGTACACAGCACAGCTAGAGAGAAACAAGAACTTGACTCAAAAAGATGGAAGATGAGAATGACTCCTGCAGTTTGTTCTCTTGCCTTCACAGGTGTGCTATGGCATGTGCACACACACACACACACACACACACACACATTTAAATGAGGACGCCAATAAATGTTAATACTGTCTCTTTAGATCTTTGGGATTTTAAATATTCTTCTAATTTCAATTGTGTGTGTGTGTGTCTGTGTGTGTGTATGTGTGAGTCTGTAGGCATGTGTGCATAATAGCTGCACATGCCTGATCTACTGAAGCTAAAGTTTGAGAAGGGTGGAGCTACCTGACATCGTTCCTAGGAACCTAGTTAATGTCCTATGCAAGAGCAGTTCACACACTCAATCACAAAACTGTCTTTCCAGCTCCCTTGGTTTGTGGGCAAGTGGGCTGGTTGGTCACTTGGTTGGTCCTTTTTAAAATCAGGGCCTCATTGCATAGCCCTGGTTGGCCTAGAACTTGAGGTATAAACCGGGTGGCCTAGAATTTTCTAAATAGACCAGTCTGGTCTTGAACTCACAGAGAACTTATGGCTTCTGGCTCTGGATTGGTGGAATTAAAGATATATACCACCATACCTGGAACTCGCTCTCTCTTTCAAAACAAAAAAGTTTTAATAGTAATAATAATTATTTTACTACTACTACATTTTCATGAAACATTTCACCATAAAAAAACACTGTGGTTCAGATTTTTAAACTGTAAAAAGGTGATTTTTACAATCTGAATATCAGAAGGCAAAAACAGAGGCAGAGGCAGGTAGAACTCTGTGAATGGGAAGCAAGGCTGGTGTTTAGGGATCAGATCAACTTTAATTTTAAAATAACATACTTATTGTTATGTAGGGAATAATCTTTCAAGGTCTGCCTTTCATGGAATGGGTTTTTTCATAAACAAAATAAGATGGTTAAATCACATGTAAGTCATTAATTGTTTTCCATTTTATAAATTAAGACACCAACTGGGAAATGTAAAGGAATGCAAGCCAAAAAACACATAGGTACTTTTAATCCAAGTTGGGGGTGAGAACCAGCAGCTCTGGGTCTGTTTCTGACACACATCCAGTACCATTGTTGTTTGCCTGTTTCTTTAAATCAGTTTGCTACATTGGTGCCAGGATCCATTATGAGCAAGACAGGCTTCCTCCCAGAATAAAAGCAGTAACCTCTTTTAGAGGTTAGAGATTAGAGAAGCCAAACATGGGTCCAAATCATCTGTGGAAACTTTAAATATCTCCTTTCATCTTATCCTTCCCTCCAAGTTACAAGCTCCAGGGGCTTAGAAAATTCCGAGATAACATTCTTTTGTGGACGGCCAGTCCTAAACACAAAGGGTGAGGTGAGGTTCCCGGGTTCTGTATTCTGTCTTTCAAGCCTACAAGCCCCTGCTAGAGTTGTCCCTCTAGCAAACCTGCCCTGCCACCGTCCTGAGTGTGCTGGTACTGGTTTCCAGCCCCGCCTTCCAGAACACCATTGCTCATGGACTTTTGAGAGTCTTCATTTTGCCTCAAAGGCTGACTTCTGCCTTTTAGGTCTTGCCAGTTGTGTTGTTACAAACTCAGGGCTTCTGGCAGCAGTCAGAGCCACCCTTGCAGAGTTTCTAAAGTTGACCTGCTACAGAATCTTGAAAAATGCAGCTGAGGATAGGAGAAAATATTCACTCTGATAACGTATTTATTAATTTTAAGCATCTGTTGTTTTCTTAAATATATATCTATATATGATTTATTTATTTTATTATATGAGTGCACTGTAGCTGTCTTCAGACACACCAGAAGAGGGCATCAGATCCCATTTTACAGATGCTAGTAAGCCACCTTGTGGTTTTTCAAAATTGAACCCAGGTCCTCTAGAAGAGCAGCCAGTCCTCTTAACTACTGAGCAATCTCTCCAGCCCCTTTAATAATATTTTTATTAATTCATTAGCAATTTAAAACATGCATACTATGGATTTTGATCCCATTCACACAATCCCATACCCCTGCCCTTTACTCCTCCCTGACCGACCTCTTCCTTTTCACCCCACCCCAGCTTCCTGTCCTCTCCCATTCAGGAATTTTTAATCCATCCGCTGTTAACTTTATTCTCTGTTTTTGAGACAGAGTCTCTCTGTGTAGTACAGGCTGGCTTCAAATGTAAGAGATTCCCCAATCTCAGCCTCCCAAGTGCTGAGATTAAAGGTGTACACCACCACACCTGACAGCCAGATACATTTCTGAAAGAATAAGATAGAGAATAAAAAGCTGGGTGGTGGTGGCTCACACCTTTGATCCCAGCATTTGGGAAGCAGAGGCAGGCAGATTTCTGAGTTCGAGGCCATTCTGGTGTACAACGTGAGCTCCAGGACAGCCAGGGCTATACAGAGAAATCCTGTCTTGAAAAACAACAACAACAACAACAAAGATAGAGAATAAAAATAAAGGAACTAGTCATACTATGGCCTTCGCTTTTTTTTTTTTTTTTTAGATTTATTTATTTTATGTATGTATTTAAACACACCAGAAGAGGGCATTGGATCCCATTACAGATAGTTCTACACGTATACAAACCTAGACATAGGTTCACTTTTTTCTATGATCAGTGAGACCTCTTCTACTCTGTTTGTTACTATTTCTCAAGCCACCATGTGGTTGCTGAGAATTGAACTCAGGATCTCTGGAAGAGCAGTCAGACCTCCTAACCTTGAGGCATCTCTCCAGCCAGGCATATTGCTTTTATGCCTAAAATGAAAAGTAAATACTGGTGGTTTGCCACGAAACCTGGTTTTGGTTCTGATGAATGCCTGACCCAACAGTTTATTTTACATGTATGATTTCCTTGCCTGCATGTATGCATGGACACCATATATTCATCTGATAAGCTGTAGTCTCAGTGTGTGAGCTGCCATGTGGGTGCTGGGAGTTAAGCCCATGGGTCCTCTGCCAAAGCAACAAGTGCTGAGCCATCTCTTCAGCCCTGACTCTTCACTTTCTGCCCTACAATACAGAGCTCACAGTACTGTCAGACAGATTAGCTCGGTGGAAGGGGGCCTCAAATGTTCAGTCTGCAAGTCTCAGGTAAATGACAAAACTTCTGCAAAGTTCAAAAGAAATCAATGACACACTGAAAGGAGGGCAACTTTGTAAAACCAACTTCTTTCCTTTTGTATCTCCTTCTGGACACAATGTCTCCCATCATCTTCTGGCAGTGCACTTAAGGGCGCACCTCTCTCAGTCAAAGAGGGCTTGCCTAGTGTGTGAGACGTCCTGGGTTCAAATGCAGACAACAAAATAACATTTGCTGCTTCTTCTCTCTATTTTTATCTTTTCCCCCAGTTCCATTCTCTCTTTATCTTTCCCTCTCTCCCCCTCTCCCCCTCCCACCCCCCATTCTCGTCTCTAGTGTGTAGCTCTGGTCATCCTGGAACTTGCTATGTGAAGCAGGCTGCCCTCACTCAAAGAGATCCACCTGTCTCTGACTCCAAAGTGCTGGGATTAATTAGTTCAGGTCAGTGTTGTGTTAACCAGCTTCTTGAGTATCCTTGTATCAAATTCTACACACATACAGACCTAGACATACCTTCACTTTTTTCTACAAACAGTGAACCCTCTTCTTCATTTGTTACTATTTCTCAATGGGTTGGCTTTATTCTCAGGATGCTGCCATGAAATTCTAGAAATGTGTAACAACCCAAAATTATACAAATGAACCCAGTCACCCAACAATCTCAGAATACTGCAACTCAATTCTCTTAGCTTTTATTTTTTTCATTTATTTGTGTGTATCCTGGATTTTTTTTCTTTCTTTTTCTTTTTAAGACAAAGATCTCCCTATGTAGCCCAGGCTGACTCAGAATTCACTAGGGTAAATCAGGATAGCCTCAAATTTGCAATCCTCCTGCTTCAGTTTTCCAAGTGCTGGGATTGCAGGTGTTCACCATCAAACCTGCCTGAATGTACACTTTTTTGGGGTTCACTTTAATCTTTTTTATTAGATATTTTCTTTATTTACATGTCAAATGTTATCCCCTTTCCTGGTTTCCCCTCAGAAAAATCTCCTATACCATCCCCTCTCCCTCTGCTCCCCAACCCACCCACTCCCACTTCCTGGCCCTGGCATTCCCCTATACTGGGGCATAGAGCCTTCACAAGACCAAGGGCCTCTCCTCCCATTGATGACCGACTAAGCCATCCTCTGCTACATATGCAGCTAGAGCCATGAGTCCCACCATGTGTTTTCTTTGGTTGGTGGTTTAGTCCCAGGGAGCTCTGGGGGTACTGGTTAGTCCATATTGTTGTTCCTCCTATGGGGCTGCAAACACCTTCAGCTGCTTGGGAACTTTCTCTAGGTCCTTCATTGGGGACCCTGTGCATCAATGGATGGCTGTGAGCGTCCATTTCTGTAATTGCCAGGCACTGGCAGAGCCTCTCAGAAGAGAGCTATATCAGGCTCCTGTCAGCAAGCACTTGTTGGCATCCACAATAGTGCCTGGGTTTGGTGGTTGTATATGGGATAGATCTCCAGGTGGGGCAGTCTATGGATGGTCATTCCTTCAGTCTCTGCTCCACACTTTGTCTCTGTAACTCCTTCCATGGGTATTTTAGTGGATATTAGCCCAGAAGCTCGGAATACCCAAGATACAATTCACAAAACACATAAAACTCAAGAAGAAGGAAGACCTAAGCGTGGATACTTCAATCCTTCTTAGAAGGGGGAACAAAATACCCATGGAAGGAGTTACAGGAACAAAATACCTGAGTGTAGATCTTAAAGCAAATCTCAGGTACCTTCCATTTCACCCTTCCTCACCAAAATACTCTTCTATGTCCTCTGTGAAAGTCTTCTTTGTTCTTCAAAGCTTCATAGCCCACCAGAGGCTGGTATTCTATACCCCTCTTTGCACAAACTCTGGATACCAGAACTTCCAGAGACTTGACTCTCTAGCACACCCTTCCCCTTTGTACCAATTATGAGTTAGCCAACCAAGTTGGAGTGTGGCTTCGAGCCCCCATCAATGTGGTGTGACAGAATTGTCTCTCTACTTCAGAGTAAAAAGATAATGAACTTCCTACCCTGGTGAGCTTGTGCTAAGCACATCATATCATTGTGCATCTGTTTGTAAAGAGAGTTGCCCTCCTGGGTTACTCTCACTTTATTCATGTGCCTCACCGTGTGACCCTGGGAGGGCCCCTGAATTATACTTTAAATCTCAAACATTAGATTTGTTTCCCTGGTTCCTTCCTGCCTGCCTGCCTTCACTTCTTTCTTTTCTTTCTTCTAGACAGTTCTCATGTGTCTAGCTGACTGGGATGACTAACTTATAGTCACTATGTAGCTGTGGATGATCTTGAATTTCTAATTCTCCTGCCTCCATCTCTCAAATGCTGGGATTACAGGCATGCACTACCATGTCTGACTTTTGTGGTGCTAGATATGCAATTTGGGCTCCCAGTCTTCAAAGCAGGTACTCTACAGGCTGAACTATATACACTCCCTGCCCTGATTTCTGTGTCTCTTAAGTCTTTTAATCTAAATACCCAGAGTAGCCTATTTTCATTTTTTTCTATAGCTTCAAGGTAAAGAAAGCTTTTCACTGTAATGTAGATGTTCTGTATTCCAGATCCAAGTATTGCTGGGTTATGATAAGATTTAACTCTCTCTCTATTCTCCTGTGCAAACTTGAACTTGATTCAGTTGATTTGGTTCAGGTTTGACTTGTAGAAAAGAATATTTCAGAGTTGCTCTGTGTCATATCAGGAGCGTATAGTAGCGGGGGAACAACATTTTGAAAAGTGTATATATGTGTGTGTGTATGGGGGTATATATGTGTGTGTATATATGTGTGTATGTGTTGGTTTTTGTTGTTGTCGGAGACGGGATTTCTCTTTGTAGCAGTGGTTGTCCTATAACTAGCTCTGTAGACCAGGCTGACCTCCAACTCACAGAGATCTTCCTGCCTCTCTCTCCCTAGTGCTTGGATAAAAGTCATGTACCAGCAACCTGGTTCAAAATGGTTATAACCAGTACATCCAGGAAGCCTCATCTGATCTTTCCATTGCAAAGTTCTCATGAGTTTTCCTGTGTTTTAAAGATGAGGTCTGAGCCGGGCGTGGTGGCGCATGCCTTTAATCCCAGCACTCGGGAGACAGAGGCAGGCAGATTTCTGAGTTCGAGGTCATCCTAGTCTACAAAGTGAGTTCCAGGACAGCTGGGGCTATACAGAGAAATCCTGTCTTGAAAAACCAAAAGTAAAAAAAAAAAAAAAAAAGATGAGGTCTGGTCATATAGTCTCAGTTTGACTTCCCTATGAAAACCAGGCTGGCTTTGAACTCAGAGATCCACCTGCCTCTGCCTCTCAAGGGCTGGGATTAAAGGATTGCGCCACCGCTGCCTGGCCGTATCTTGAGTTTTTTAAGCAGTTGCTGTATCATTTACCTTTCCTATTGCTGTGATAAAACAGCCTAACACGAGCAAGCTAAGGGAAAGGGGTTTATTGTGATGCACAGTTTGAGCCCAATGTGGTGGTGGGGTCACTGTAGCAGAAGCTTAAGGCAGCTGGTCACAGTGTGTCCATGGCCAAGTAGCAGACAGCCAGTGAAAGCTGGTTCTCAGCTCACTTTGTCAAGGGGCCCAGGCTGCCTACATTCAGGGTGAGTCGTCTCACCTCAGTTAACCTAATGCCTCACAGACATGTGTGGAGTCTTGTCTCCTAGGCCATCCGAGATCCCGTCCAATGGACAATGGAGAGCAACCATCAGGCTTGTTTTCATCCAAGAAAAAAAGCTGATGTTGCCTGAATATTCATGAACCCACAATTCATTAGAGGCTTTGAGGAGAGGACATTCTAAATCTAGCACTAACAAGAGGAGAGATAAACTTGACTGTAGAATCTCCTGGGGGGAAAAAATGTTCTTGGCATCTCAGAATCTTTTTTGGGGGGCGGGGGGGGGTTTCAAGACAGGATTTCTCTGTATAGCCCCGGCTGTCCTGGAACTCACTCTGTAGACCAGGCTGGCCTCAAACTCAGAAATCCACCTGCCTCTGCCTCCCGAGTGCTGGGATTAAAGGCGTGCACCACCACCATCTGGCGGCATCTCAGAATCTTTTGAACTGGGATATTTATGTTCAAATTTCCAAAAGATATCATCATAAAACTCGAAACAAGAAGGCTCTAAGCCCTTCTAAATCCCTGTCAAATGAAAACTGAAAAGTTTTCAGTTTCAGCTTTTTGTTTGTTGGCCTTCAGAGGTTTAAATAGTCCAAGTCTGGAGAGACAGCCACTCTTCCAGAGGACACAGGTATGATTTCCATCATCCTCATGGACTCTTACAACCATGGTATGGTATGTCATCTGTAACTCCAGTTCCAAGGGATCCAATGACCTTTCTGACGTCTGAAGGTATGCACATGATACACAAACACCAATGTAGGCCAAACTGTCATACACATAAAATAAAAATTAAAAATCTAAAAGGTTTTTTTTAAGTCTAAGTCCCTTTTAGGAGCAGTCGATCCTTTCATTTTGTCATACTGTCATGGTTGTGTGTATGTGTCAGTGTTTCTCTCGGGCTTTCTAATGCTGTGGCGCAACACCATGACCATTAAGCAAGTTGGGGAGGAAAGGGTTAATTCAGCGTACAGACATCAGTACTCATCACCAGAGGAAGTCAGGACAGAAACTCAAGTAGGGCAGGATCCTGGAGGGAGGAGCTGATGTAGAAGCCATGGAGGGGTGCTGCTTACTGGCTTGCTTCCCCTGGCTTGCTCAGCCTGCTCTCTTATAGAACCCAAGACTACCAGCCCAGGGATGGCACCACCCACAAGGGGCTGGGTCCTTTCCCATCAATCACTAAGTAAGAAAAGCTCTATATGCTGGTTCCTCATCCATTCTTTTTGTTGTTGTTGGTTGGTTGGTTGGTTTTTGTTTCAAGACCTTTTTTTTTCTGGGTAACAGCTCTGGCTAACTTAGAACTCACTCTGTAAACTGGGCTGGCCTTGAACTCAGAGATCCACTGCCTCCAGAGTGTTGGGATTAAAGATATTTGGCACTACTGCCCAGATTCACAGACCAATCTCATGGAGGTGTTTCCTCAATCAAGGTTTTCTCCTCTCAGATGATTATAGTTTGTGTCAAGTTGACACATTTGTATCCAGCACAGTATTCTGATTACAATTTTTTGGAGAAAAAAAAACTCTCCCCATATATATACAGAACCTAGATATCTATAAGAAAAGGAAACAATTCTCACCCAGCCTGAAATTAGTTCTGGTTATTCCCTTTAGAGAAAGCTAAGATGGAAATGATCTTCTCCAGGGATGAAATCTCCATGGAGATGACTATTGCAGATTGCATAGAGAGTCTGGTAGGACTGGAAGTGGGAGGGAAGCAGACATGCAAAGTGCTGGGCACTCCTTCTGGAGACTTGCATCTGTCACTAAGCAGAGGCCTGCAAGCCACAATTCCCTTGGCTTCTCATCCCGATGACCAGGTCCTCCCATTCTGCCGGCTCTAGGTTAGCCTCATCTCTTCCTGAAGATCCAGGTGGTAAGGATGCAGAGACTACTACATCTGGGGAATTCTGTCATTCTGAGGCACATCCATGTCCACTGATCTTCACCTGGTTGATCTGGTTCCTTACAATCCTGTAGGTCTTAGAAATGTTGCCTGAAGAATTTTAGACATGGGATGGAGAGATGGCCCCGAGGGTAAGGGTGCTTGACACATCAAGGCTGATGACCAGGTTGTGATCCCGGGACCCACATGGTACATGGAGAAAATCAGCTCCTGAAACGTGTCCTCTGACCTCCACATCTCTCTCACCATAATAAATGAACGTAATAGAATATTTCAGGAATTATAAAACATAGCCTCTTGCTCTATGAATATGTCTGTATTTTTCTGTACTCTCAAGATAGGGGTACTAGTTGCTTTTTTAAATTATTTTAATTATGTGTAAAGGGAGTGGTATATGCACATGAGGGCAAGCGCTCACGGAGGTAGGAGGTGTCAGGGCCCCCTGGAGCTGGGGTGATAAGTGGTGGTTATAAGCTCCCTGATGCAGGAAGAGCAGTGCGTGCTTCTAACCACTGAGCCATCGCCCGAGCCCCCTTCTTTCTTTGAATATAAAAAACTTATGATCGGAAGCAACTTAAGGAAGAGTTTATTTTGTTTGTTTGTTTGTTTGCCTGTTTTTCGGCTTTTGGTTTTGAAGGGAGGGTCCATAATTTGGGGATGGCATGGAAGCAGGCAGCCAGAGCCTTGTGTAGAGAACAGAGAGGGCAAGCTGGATTGGGATGAGGTTATAAACTCTCAAATTGGCCCCCTACCCACTGTGACATAATTCCTCCCAGGAGCCTGTCTCCATGTCCTAAAAGTTTCATAACGTCCCTCACACAATGGGACCAAGTATTCAAACACATGAGCCCATGGGGAACAATTTTCATTCAAAACAACACAGCAAGTTCCACGTTTGGTCAGAACATGCCTGATATTCTATGCACATGCTCGCCATGCTGCAGAGGCTAGTGGGTGCCAAGCAACGCTCTGCTTGTCATCTTGAGCATCCTTTCAAGACTGCTTTATACTCATGGCCCCTTTCTGCCATTCTTTTTTTTTTTTTTTTTTTGAGTCTAGAGAAGCAGAGACACATCATGACCAACAAAATATACTAGTGATAATGCAGAACTAACCAGGGGGCAAAGACACAGAGCCAAGGTGGGCACGAGAACAGAGGCTGCCAAGGGCCTCCCAGAAAGGGACTGAGGAAATGAACGGTAAGGAACAGTGGGTGAATAGAGACTCAGAGACAAGCTGATGGAAGCTGAAGGACACCAAGGAACCAAGCAGCAAAGTGGGTGATCAAAGAGGACACTAGGAGGAGGGGCTTAGGCCTCAGAGGATCCTAGAGGAGGGACCCCAGTGCAGATTGCTGGGAACATCTGTATCCTGATGGTGCCATGGCAACCTTGCTCATGGCTGGCATCATGAGGTGATCTCAGCCTACTCTACCACATTTTCCTATGTAATAGCTATTCTAGCACTGGCCTGTGGACTAGATGATGAACAATATACAAAGAAGAAGAAAAGTTGAACATTATTGAACATTACTGAGGTGTGTGTGCATACACCCACAATGCTGTCCAGTACTCTACAGAGGCCAGGAAATAATAGGGATGCCTAGAGGACTGAAACTGAATCCTCTTAAGATTGGGAAGTGGAGCCCACACTAGGAACAGGCTGTAGGTGAAGGATGAAGAGGAAATGTGTGCCTGTAACTTTCTATTTTTGTGTTCTCGGATTCCAGAGAGGCTAAATAAGACTAAATAATAAAACCACAAAATTGATCCAATAGCAAAGCGTTAGAGGATGTTTTCAGTTAGAAGAGTCAAGGATACAACACAGAGATAAGATTTAGAAACAGGACAGGAAGAACTGTGGAGTGGGAAGAAGCCAAGCTCTGATTGGCTAAGGGGCATGATGTTTGAAGAATGGAACACTTGGGTGTCCTGGTCATAAAACAAACAGATAGGTGATAGATACAGATAAACAACAGACAGACAGAGAGACAGCTATCTCTCTGGCTTCATGGAGGTTTAATTAGTTAAAACTCCCTCATATTACAAATCTCCTACCAAACAAGAAAGCTGAACAAGCCATGGGGAATGATCTAGAAAGGAACTTTCCTCCATGGCCTCTGCTTCAGTTCTTGCCTCTACTCTGACTTTCCCCAGTAACAGAGCCTGACCTGAGAATCATAAGCTAAAATAAAGGCTTTCCTCCCCAAGTCCTTTAGGTCATAGAGTTTAAATATAAACTCTAAATATAAATCCTAAAAAAGTCAAATAATAAAATATTTTAATACAGATTTTAAACACACTGCTTAAACAAAGAGCCCGAAAAAGCTGCACATACCCAAGAGAATGGGCATGAACTCAAGGAAAACAGTTAGTTTAAGGGCCATTCACAAGAGAGATCTTAAACACTGGGCGGGGTCTGTGTTGGGCAGGTAGACTTAGAAAGGTCCTTAGAAATAAGAGAAGCGGGCCTGTGGGGATGGCTCAGCAGTTTAGAGCACTTGCTGTTCTTCCTGAGGACCTGGGTTCGATTCTCAGCACCCACATGGTTCCTTACCAGTAATCCAGGTCCAGGGAAGCTGAGTAATCCAGATCCAGGGAAGCTGCCATATCCCACAGACCTTTTTGTGCACCAAGAATGCAATGAGCATGGTGCACAGACACACACATAGTGTATGGTACACAGACATACACATGGGAAAACACGTATATACAAAAAATCAATCCCTCTGAGAGAAAATGTTTGATTGGTTTAGGGAAAGAAGGAAGCATAGCCATGTGTGGGACTTGTCCTTACAACTCCTTCTCTCAGAGTTTGGGAAATTATAAAGCTATTATTTTCAAAGTTTTGCTAGGAAATCCAAATGAAATCTCAGGGGAGTTTTACTGGACAGAAACTGGTGACCCCAGTGGTTGAATAAGGGAAAAACTAGAAGAAGCTGAGGAGGAGGGCAGCCCTGTAGGATGACCAGCATTCTCAATTAGCCTGGACCCCTGAGATCTCTCAGACACTGAGCCATCAACCATGATTACTAGCCCAGGGATGGCACCACCCACAATGGGCGGGGCCCTGCCCCCTTAGTCACTAATGGAGAAAATGTCTTACAAATGGATCTCATGGAGGCATTTCCTCAACTGAGGCTCCTAATTCTGTGATAACTCCACCTTGTGTCAAGTTGACACAAAAAACCAGGCAGTTCAGAGGTCTTCCTTTTCTCACTGTGTTATTTTCTGGTATTTATTTCACAAGCTGTTGTTTGCCTATTTTTGCCAGAGTTGTGACATGTTTGTGCTTTGTAACTCTCTGAATGACTGAATTGGGTCACTGCTCCAGAAATCTAATGGTCATTCTATGGACTGTGGAAATGCCTGGGAATACCTGATGCCTCATGCTGAGAAGGGTAACTGTACTGTGCCTGTGTGTCCTAGGGTTCTCTTCTCTTGTGGTGTGTGTGTGTGTGTGTGTGTGTGTGTGTGTGTGTGTGTGTGTGAGAGAGAGAGACAGAGAGAGACAGAGAGAGAGAGAGAGAGAGACAGAGAGAGAGAGACAGAGAGAGAGACAGAGAGACAGAGAGACAGAGACAGAGACAGACTAATAGGTGTTCAGTTATTCAACTCTGCCAAGCACTAACAAAGTAGTGTGTGCCCCACATCCTTTTCCTGTTCAGAATACTTACTTTTCATTCTCTTCTCAAACTGGACGCAAGCATTCATCTTTTCAGTTAAAAACTAGCAAGGCAAAGCCAGGCATGGTGGCACTGCCTTTAATCCAAGGACTGGGGAGGCAGAAGCAAATGGAGGCAGGTGAGTTTGAGGCCAGCCTGGTCTACAAAGGTAGTTCCAGGGCAGCCAAGGCTATGTAGAAAACACCACCACCACCACCACCAAAATCAATCAAACAAACAAACAAATAAATAAACAGAAAACCCAGACAAACAGAATCCAGCAAGGGAAATGAGATTTTAAAGGAAGGGAAAATTGTTGTATCAAAACATTGTCTTTGTGTCTGCCTCTGTCTCACTGCCTCTATCTCTGTCTCTGTCTCTTTCTCTTTCTCTGATATTGGGTCTTATGTCACCAAGGGTAGCCTTTCTCAAGGGGCAAATGGATAGGGAAACAAACTCAGATTCTCTCTGTCACTCCCAGCAGCCTGAGGAGTCCCTCTAATCACGTAGAGACCACAACCAGGATACACAACTTTGATACAGAGAAGAATTTCAGGTCATTAACAGCCAGTCTGAAATAGTTTGGGAATGTGTGTGTTGGAAATTGATGTAAGTCATCTGAGAATAGGAAACCTCACCTGAGAAGTAGAGTCTCTCTCTCTCTCTCTCTCTCTCTCTCTCTCTCTCTCTCTCTCCCTTCCTCCCTTTCTCCCTTTCTCCCTTTCTCCCTCCCTTCCTCCCCTGACCCTCTCTGTCTCTCATGTATCTATTTAGCTATTTTAAAGAGATTAGGGGCTTGAGAGATGGCTCTGTAGTTAAGTGAGTTGGTTCATTGCTCTTGCAGAGGACCCAAGTTAGGGTTTCATCCCGGTTGTGACTGGTTACAAACTACCCATAATCCCATTTCCAGAGGACCTGGTACCCTCTCTGTGGGCAATAGTCATTGGTGAAGTGCATATCCCTACTTGCAGACAAAAAACATTCATATATATCAAATAAAGGCATCTTTTTAAAAGAAAGAAAAGAGTGAATGTTTCCATGTGTTCTGGTGGATTAATTCACCCTTCCTTTAAAGTCCCATTTGCCTTGCTTTATTCTGCCTGCCTGTCTGTCTTTCTGTGTGTTTACCTGTTGTTGTTTATGTTTTCCAAGATTGGTTTCTCTGTGTAGCCTTGGCTGTCCTGGAACTTGCTTTGTACACCAGGCTGACTCAAACTCAGGGATATCCACCTGCCTCTGCCAGCCAACTGCTGGAAGAAAGGTGTGCACCACCAATGCCTGGTGGGGCACTGTTTGATTTATGATTGATATGATTGTGGGTTATGCTTCCCCTGGGCAGGTGGTATCTAATTTCTATAAGAAAGCTGAGCAAGCCATGGGGAGCAAGCCAGAGTGAAACCTTTTTCCACGGCCTCTGCTTCAGTACTTACCTTTACTCTGACTTTTCTCAGTGATAGAGTCTGACCTGAGAAGCATAAATTCAAATAAAGGCTTTCCTCCCCAAGTTGTTTTTAGCCATAGGGTTTTATCACAGCAATAGAAATCCTAACTAAGTCAACTGCTATAATGTTTTAATACAGATTTTAAGCACACTGTTTAAAGGAAGGGCCCAGAAAGCTGGACATACCCAAGAGAATGGAAAAGAGTTAGTTTAAAGGCCATTCACAACAGAGATCTTAAACACTGGGAGGGGTCTATGTTGGGCAGGTAGACTTAGAAAGTTCCTTAGAAATAAGAGTAGTGGGCCTGCAGGGATGGCTCAGCTTAGAGCACTTGCTGTTCTTCCTGGGGACCTGGTTCGATTCTCAGCACCCATTCTCAGTGCCTTATAATCACCTGTAACTCCAGACCCAGGGAAGCTGCCCTTCCCCACAGGCCCTTTTTGCACCAAGAATGCAATGTGCATAGTGCACAGACATAGACATGGCAAAACACATATACACAGAAAATCAATCCCTCTGAGAGAAAATGATTGATTGATTTAGGGAAAGAATGAATCATAGCCATGTGTGGGTCTTGTACTTCACTGTCCTTACAACTCCTTCTCTAGGAGTTTGAGAAATTTTGAAGCTATCATCAGCAAATTTCTGCTGGGAAATCCAAATGAAATCTCAAGGGGAGTTTTACCAGGGGAACACCTGGATGGGTGACAGTTGATAATTTGCCTGGTAAGGTCTCTGATTTCCTTAATTTTGGGTGTATTAGTCCCTAGTAACAAATCACCAAGTTCAGCTCCACCAATAGGGCGAGTCAGTTACTACTTACATCAGAATTAAAAGTAAAAGCCATGTTGGCCAAGTGCGTTTGCTAGCCTGGCTTGGGTTCCAGCGTGCCCTTTGTGCAAAAAGAAATCTTCTTGCTGAATTAGTTTTGTTTTGTTTGTGTTTTCGTTTGTATACTATCAAGATTTTTCCTTCTTTGTTTCTTGCAGTTAGATAACCAAGTTATTTGTTCTGTTGTCAGATAATACATTGTATCAGAGTTAATGGATTAAACAAATATTTATCATCTTTGCCTACTGTGGGGCAGGTACTGGGGAGAGGCAATGCAGAGTAGATCAGCTCCAGGGAGTCTCATCTCAGGTCCCCGAACAGATCTCTGACATATAAAAATCATTCCATTCAGCCAGATGTGGTGGCGAATGCCTTTTTATCACGGCCTTCAGGAGACCAGGACAGGCAGATCTCTGATTCAAGGCCAGCCTGGAGTACATAATAGGTTCCAGGCTAGCTAGTGCTACCTGGTAAGAGACCCTTTCTCAAAATAAAAATTATCCTTCCTTTCATAACTACTTGGCTGAGACTTCCACAGCATGTGACACCTTTAGACGACATCTATGCAAATTGTCTTGATCAAAAGTGTTGAAGGTTTTCACTTAAAATCCTTTGGTTGGCCGGGCGGTGGTGGCGCACGCCTTTAATCCCAGCACTTGGGAGGCAGAGGCAGGCGGATCTCTGGGTTCGAGGCCAGCCTGGTCTACAAAGTGAGTTCCAGGACAGCCAGGGCTACACAGAGAAACCCTGTCTCAAAAAACCAAAAAAAAAAAAAAAAAAAAAAAAAAAAAAAAAAAAAATCCTTTGGTTGGTATTTGATGACCCAAGAATACTGAAACAATTGTTATGCAATGAGAAAACAGTGTGATTCAGCTGTGGAGGAACTTTGCTAGGCAGAGCCTCAGGCACTGAGACTGACAACCATCTCCACCTGAGCCAGCCTCTGGACCTCTTAGAGCCTTAGTTTCTCAGCTGAGAATGACACGGAAATCTCCCTGTCCTGCATCTGCCTAACGAGATGCTGTGAGAACTTACACAGTCGATAGGAGGACGTGCCCAGGACATTCCCAATACAGGGTTGTTTGATGAATCTACAATGATTTATGAAAGTGTGTTGGGGTCTGTAAAGTAGTTTTACCCCTGTTGGTAGCATACTTTGAATACACTTTTTTTTTTCTTGCCAAGGAGTTTCCATATATTTTTGTTGTTGTTGTTATTGTTGTTGTTTGAGACAGGGTTTCTCTGTGTAGACCTGCTTGTCCTGCAACTTGCTCTGTAGACCAGGCTGTTCTTTTACTTACAGAGATCTGCCTAACTTTGCCTATGCCACATCTAGCTAAGAAGCCACCTTTCCCTATTTATTTATTTTTTAAAAAGATTTATTTATTTATTATATGCAAGTACACTGTAGCTGTCTTCAGACACCCCAGAAGAGGGCATCAGATCTCATTATGGATGGTTGTGAGCCACCATGTGGTTGCTGGGATTTGAACTCGGGACCTTTGGAAGAGCCAGTCAGTGCTCTTAACCCCTGAGCCATCTCTCCAGCCCTCCCTATTTATTTTTATTTGATGTGTATGATGAGTGTTTTGAGTGAATGTGTGTATGTAAGCCACCTGTGTGTTTGGCATCTGAAGAAGCCAAAGAGGGCGTCAGATCCCTTGGGACTGAAATTACAGTCAGTTGTGAGCTGCCATTTGAGTGCTGAAAATTTATCCCAGATCCTCTGGAGGAGCAGCTAGTGCTCTTAACTGCTGAGCTATCTTTCCAGTGCACAAATTGTCTTTTTACAAATATATTTTACTGGGCTGGGGATTTGCCTCAATTGTTAGAGGACTTGGTGAATATGTGGAAAGCCCAGGGTTTGATTGCTGCTCCAATAAACCAGGCATGGTAGCACATACCTACTGTGGTAAATTGAATATGCTTGGCTCATGAGAAGTGGCACTATTAGGAGGTGTGGCCTTGTTGGAGTAGGTGTGGCCTTACAGGAGAAAATGTGCCACTGTGTGGTGGGCTTTGGGGTCCCATTTTGAAGCTCTGCCCTGTGCAGTAGTGAGTTTCCTGGCTGCCTTCGGGTCAAGATGTATGACTCCAACACCAGGTCTGTCTGCAGGCTGCCATGCTTCCTGCCATGATGATAATGGACTGACCTCTGAAATATAAACCAGCCATAATTGATTGTTTGTCTTTATAAGAGTTGCCTTGGTCATGGTATCTCTTCATGACTATGAAATCTTAAATAAGATACCTACAATCCTAGCTTTGAGAAACTAGAGGCAGGAGAAGCAGGAGTTCAAGGCCAGTCTTGGTACATAGTAAAACCATGTCACATAAAAAGCAAATCATGTTGTTGCAGTATAAATTTGCACATCATAAAAATACTAACCTTTATTAGATTGGACATGTTACATGAGGCAAGGTCACAGACTTGTGCACCCATTACTGCCATCTGATTCTAGAGTATTCTCCATTACCCCTGACATAAACCCCAGGTCTATTTTCTGTCTCTTTCTTTTCTTACGTACCCCAGGCAACTACAAGCCTATTTTCTATCTTTCTAGATTTGCCACTTTGGGGCATTTCATAGAGATGGACACTCCAGCAGCTCTGTCTCTAGGTCGGACTGCTCTGTAGCTGTGTGGACACTTCACATTATTCATCCAGGAACTGACTGCTATTTGGAACAGTTCCAGTTTTTTGTGATTATCCTTGATGCCATTTGTCCTTTTCAGGAATGTGCCAGGCTTCAGAGAGTTAGCTGTGTTGTGGTCCCAAGAGTGAAACCACCTTGACAGTACAGCCTGCGTTTGCATATCTGAGAGAAATGGACTTTCCTTCTTTTTGTCTTTGCTTCTAATCTCTCCCTGACACACTCAGATATGTCTTACTTAATTCAGAGCATGGCTTCATTCAAGCACTGGCCAGAGCTTGACAAGCCAGAACATCTGGACATGAGTCTGAGTTTTAAGGTTTATTTTATTCAGTTTCATTTTATGTGCAGGTATATGTGCTCTGTGTGTGTGTGTGTGTGTGTATGTGTGTGTGTGTGTGTATGTGTGTGTGTGTGTGTATGTGTGTGTGTGTGTATGTGTGTGTGTGTGTGTATGTGTGTGTATGTGTGTGTGTGTGTATGTGTGTATGTGTGTATGTGTGTGTGTGTATGTGTGTGTGTATGTGTGTGTGTGTATGTGTGTGTGTGTATGTGTGTGTGTGTATGTGTGTGTTTGTGTGTGTTTGTGTGTGTGTGTGTATGTGTGTGTGTGTGTGTGTATGTGTGTGTGTATGTGTGTGTGTGTGTGTGTGTATGTGTGTGTGTGTGTGTGTGTGTGTCCCTGCAGGTGCCCTCAGAGGCTGGAAGAGGGTGTTGTGTTCCCTGGAACTGCAGTTAAGGGAAGAGGCAAGCTGCCTGATGTGGGTGCTGGGAACCAAACACAGCCCAAGAGGACAATTTTGTGGGGTCTGTTCACTTCTTCAACCTTTACGTAGGTTTCAGGGATCAAACTCAGGTCACTATACGTATGAGGCAAGTCCCCCTTACCCACTGGGCCCTGTAGCTGGCCCTGTACTTGCTCATTTCTCATCTTTTTTTTCTCTGTGTAGCCCCGGCTGTCCTGGAACTCACTTTGTAGACCAGGCTGGCCTCGAACTCAGAAATCCACCTGCCTCTGCCTCCCGAGTGCTGGGATCAAAGGCGTGCGCCACCACGCCCGGCTTAAAGATTTATTTATTATTATATCTAAGTACACTGTAGCTGTCTTCAGACACACCAGAAGAGGGCATCAGATCTCATTACGGATGGTTGTAAGCCACCATGTGGTTGCTGGGACTTGAACTCAGGACCTTCAGAAGAGCAGTGAGTGCTCTTAACCACTGAGCCATCTCTCCAGCCCAACACACCAAATTGTTTTCATCTTTTTATTGATGTTGTTCTACCCCTTCCTTCCTCCCTCCCTCCTTCTCTCCTCCCTCCTCTTCCCTCCCTCTTTCCTTCCTCCTTCCCTCCTTCTCCTCTCCCCCCTCCTTTTGCTTGTCAAAATCATCTTTAAATACAGCACCGCCTTTCTGAACTGCCTCCTTCGAGCCGTGCCACAGACAGCCACCTTGCATCACCTAATGTTTTCTGAGTTCGCTCACACGTGAGCCTCATTCCCTGACAAAACTGTAAGCTACTTAGAAATGAGGACTGTGGCAGGTTTTCTCTTTCCCTTTTTCTTTCTTCTTCCTCTTTTTAAATTCTTTATTCTGGGTCAGGCCAGGAGCAGGCTTTCAGTATATATTTCTGAATTGTTGCTAAATTTGCAGCTTGTTCAAAGGCAAGTAAGTATTTGACTTAGACACGCTAGGAGCAAATGGGACCGGCGATAATAAAACCCCGTCTGTGAAAAGCAATTTCCTGTTTTGTGTAACCCTGGAGCCCACTGTTCTGCCACGTCGCCTAGGAAATGTAGGTCGAGTCCAAACTGCAAACTGTAAGGAAGCCGCCCTGAATGGTGGCTAAAGAGACAAGAGTGAAGCCGTGCGGATTTCTAGCTGTGGGTTCTCATGAGTGGCAAGCCAAATATCTAGCTGTGTATGAAGCACTGAGGAGCCCCAAGCCACCAGACAAGTGTCACTCCAACTCCACTCTTGGCTCCGGTTTCTTCACATTCACATCCTCTGCTGCAGGCGAGAGGCCACCTGGACGACACAGCCCTAGCTGTGTAGGCAAAGGCTTCTCAACCAGGGGCACTGGGTGGGCATTGTGGAGGGGAAAGCCAGTTTTACTGTCACTGGTCCGTGAATCCCTGGAATCTCGGGGTTGGGAGCAATAGAGTGGAGCTGGGGCTCCCTTGAATTTCCCAGGCCCTTCTGCCAGCTGTTCCTGGTGGAGGTCAGCCTGGGATAGACGCTGATGGCTGAAAGTAGAAGAATTACACCCCTGCTCCTGCCCTTTGTGGGGCCTCAGGCAGTGGTGGCAAAGGACAGCATCATCTGGGTTGCAGCAGTGACATCGTCTGCCAGAAGCCTATAGCAGCTGTGATGACGACCTCCAGTCACCTCACAAGCGTCCAGGTGCTGGGCAGTTCTGTCTCCTGAGCTCCAGTAGACCCTTCAATACCATGTGAACTCTTACTCTGCTTTCATTATTATTTATCTTATTTTATATGTATGCATGTTTTATACATGTATGTATGAGAATGACTCGCAGGCCTGGTGCTTGAGGAGGCCAGAAGAGGGGGTCAGACCTCTGGAACTAGAGTTACCAATGGTTGTGAGCTACCTTGTGGGAACTGGGAATTGAACTTGGATCCTCTGAAAGATCAGCCAGTGTTTTTAACTGCTGAGCTATCTTTCCAGTCCTGATTCTGTTGGAACTGTGTAAAGTGGGGGTTGTTCTAACTGGACCTCACTCCAAAGCCAGAGCAGGGCTTTAAAGCATCTGTCTCTGCCCCAGACGCCTGGGAACCAGGATACAGGGCCCAGGAGAGCAAGGGAATACAGGGTAGAAGGAGCATGGGCCAAGGGCAGCTGCTGTATGAAGCACACCACACACACACACACACACACACACACACACACAGAGCACTGGGGAAGCATACCAATCAGCAAGAAAGCACATGTCACATGCCAGTCTGATGGAGGCAATCACATGCCAGTCTGATGGAGGCAGTTCTTTAGCTGGTTTTCCCTTTTCTCATGTGTGTCAACTTAACTAATTATTTTAATTATTTACATCCCAAATGTTGCCTCCTCCCAGTCCCCCTGGAAAAGTTCTTTCCCCTCCCCTCTCCTCCCTTCCCTTCAACTCTGCAAGTGTGTGTGCTCTGGTATTTCCCCACCCTGGAGCATCAAGTCTCTACAGGATTAGGCACATCTTCTTCCCACTGAGGCCAACAAGGCAGCCCTCTGCTATGTGCCAGGGATCTCAGACCAACCTGTGTATGCTCTTTGGTTGGTGGCTCAGTCTCTGGGAGCTCCTAAAAGCCCAAGTTAGTAGACAACATTAGTCATGGAGTTGACATTCCCTTCAGCTCCTTCAATCCTTTTCTAACTCTTTCATAGGGGTCCCTAACCTCTGTCCAATGCTTGACTATGAATATCTGCATCTGTCTCAGTCAGCTGCTGGCAGAGCCTCTCAGAGGCCAGCCATGCTAGGCTCTTGTCTACAAGTACAACATAGCATCAGTAATAGTGTCAGGGATTGGTGTCCACCCACGGGATGGATCCCAGAACCAATCCCTTTTAGACATAATGTTAAAACAGGATCTTGCTGAGTTGTCCCGTCTGACCTCAAACTTGCAGTCCTCTTGTCTCAGTTTCCAGGTTTGGTTCCTCGCACAGACATGGCAGCTCACAACCACCTGTACCTCTAGCTCCAGGGGATCAATGCTCTCTTCTAGCTTCTTCAGGTACCTACACACAAGTGCACAGACTCACATACATGCACAGACTCACACAATGCACAGACTCACATGCACAGACTCACACACATGTACAGACTCACTCATGCACAGACTCACACACATACACAGACTCACACACATGCACAGACTCACACACGCACAGACTTGTGGGGCTGTGGGTGTGGGGGAAGAAGGGAGTGGGAGAGAGTGCCTGTGTCCTGCCAGAGCTCCGGTGCTCTGGGCGGGAGGATTCAGGAGGACTGCCAGATGCTTTCCACGTAGCCCCTGGTGGGCATCTGACTGTGTGAAGCCACTGACCCCACACGGTGGGGGGTGGACAAGAGGCAGTTCCAAGTACCAGGTTCTCAGTCTCTGGCATTCCACGCTGGGTATGGTGGAGGAGCTGAGAACAGAATAGGGGCCCCGGGGCAGCAATCAGCCCTGGAGGGGAAAGGAGGAGAGTCAGGGGGAGAGGGGGCTCGCTGGGTGGTTCCCACACAGGCCAGTGTCTTTAGTCTAGGCTTTAATGAACAGAGACAGTCTATGGTTTTAGAGCTTTATTGTAGAAAGAGAGAGAGAGAGAGAGAGAGAGAGAGAGAGAGAGAGAGAGAGAGAGAATGGCCATGGCCAAGAGGAGAGAAGGGGAAAGGGTAGAGAAAAAGAGAGTTAGAGAGTAAGAAAGGTGAAGACTTAGAGAAAGAGAGGTAAAAGCTTAGAAAGAGAGAAAGAAAAGTAAAAGCTTAAGAGAGCGAGGTGCAGCCAAGCAGCCCCTCTTATAGTGGGCTGGGCTATCTTGCTGTTGCTAGGTAACTGTGAGGAGTTGTCTAGCCAGAAGGCCAGAAGCTTGGGACATTGCCTATGTGACTGCTAGCCACACGCTTCTCCTGTGGGGGCTGTGGGGGCGGTAACTTTGACAGGAGCCAGGGATCCAGGAGACAATCACCAACACCGGGTCCTACGGGGTTCAAGACCTCAGCTCAACTGGAGACCAGGTTGTCTGTGCATAGCCCATTGCCCCACAAATCCCCCTTTTGTATTTATAAGAAGGGGAGGTTCACTGATATGACTGTGTCATTTGTGGTGAAAATTTAGGGTGGGTGAAAGTATCAGAAGAAAACATATAGCCTAGAGAAGTAAAATGCACAGGCTCACACAATGCACAGACTCACACACATGCACAGACTCACACATGCACAGACTCACACAATGAACAGACTCACACCATGCACAGACTCACACACATGCACAGGCTCACACAATGCACAGACTCACACACATGCACAGACTCACACATGCACAGACTCACACAATGAACAGACTCACACAATGCACAGACTCACACACATGTACAGACTCACACAATGCACAGACTCACACACATGTACAGACTCACACACATAAGGACCCAATCAACCATACAATAAACCTCTAAAACATAATGCACTCCATAGGTCATAGTTGCACATGCCTTCAATCCAGAACTTGAGAGGCAAACGCAAGCCTGTCTCTGAGCTCGAGGCTAGGAGGGTCTACGTAGCAAGTTCTAGGATTGTTCGAACTACATATATAGATCCTGTCTCAAAACAAATCTATAAAGGAACCAAAACCAAAAAGCAAAGAATAGCAATTACAAAATACATTTATTTACTATTACTATTATGCTCTAGCATGGTTATCTTTGCGTGTGTGTGTGAAGCGGGTGTGCGTGCGCTCTCGCATGTGTGTCTTAGAGAACAACTTTTGGCAGTCACGTCTCACTTCCCACCTGATTTGTGGATGGGACTTTAGTTTCTGTTCTGTGCTTCCTGCCCCAGCCTAGCTGGCCCATGAACTTCCAGGCAATTCTGTCTCTGCATCCCATCTCACTGCAGGAGTACTGGAATTACAGATAACTGCCACCACATCCAGCTTTGTACATGGGTTCCAGGGGTCAAACCAGAGTTTTCAGGTTGGGGCAGCCAGTGCTTTTATCTGCTGAGTCATCTCCTTGGCTCTGGGAAAGTTTTTTGTACTGTTGTCAGAGGGACAGACTTCTCCAGACATGGTACAAGACCACTGACCTATTCTGCTATGGAGCTCTGATTTTTGCTCATTGTAGAGAGGGACGGCAGTTTGATTTTACTCATGGATGGGCATTGGGACACAGACTGAATAAGCAAACTGTACCAGGGTCAAGTTCAGGGAGGGAATCTCCTTCAGGCTCATCAGATGGCCCCGGGTGCTTTGCCAGTCACCTCTAAACACATCTACATTGGTTGTAGCTTAGAGCAACTTATTAGAGTGGAGGCCCTCACGACAGTGGTCCTGATGTTTCGCAATGAGCTCATTGGTCACTTTGAAGTCTAGTGTGTATGAAAACATGTTGTTGAATACACATCAGTGCTTGGATGAAATATGATCATCATGCAGTGTCAGAACTACTTCCCCACTGTCTTAGCTCAGCTTTTTATTGCTGTGATAAAACACTGTGGGAGGAAAGGGTTTATTTCAGTTTACAGCTTTCAGGACACTCTCTATCCCTAAAAGATATCAGTGCAGGAATTCAAATATAGCAAGAACCTGAAGGCAGGAGCTGATGCTAAGGCCATGGAGAATTGCTGCTAACTGGGTTGCTCCCATGGCTTTCTCAGTCTGCTGACACACACACACACAATTGGGTGTGGCAAGTACCTGTAACTTCAGCACTGGAGGAGCAGAAACAAAAGGCTTCCAGGAGCCAAGCTCAGTGGCAGACCTCATGCCAGTTAGCTTTTGACAACTTGACTCAAACTAGCAATGTCCGGGAAGAGGGAACCTCAAAAAAGAATTGTCTTCATGGGATCAATCTGGGGAATTTTGTTTTATATTCTATGTGTATGAGTATTGTGTTCACATGTGTATCTGTGTGCTCTTGTTGCTTTCAGAGGTCAGAAGAAGAAGGATTCCCTGAATTGGAGGCATGAACAGTTGTGAGTTGCCATATGGGGTTGGGAATGGAACCTAGGTCCCCTGGGGGGAAAATGCTCTTAACTGTTGAATCATATCTCCAGTTCTGTAGGGGGCAGGGGGTGGATGCATTTTTTTTTTTTTTGATTAATGAACGATTCATGTAGGAAGGTCCATCCCACTGTAGGTGGTGCCAGCTCTGGGAAGGGTGATCCTGGGTGTAAGCCAAAGCAGTGGCTTTCCATGGACTCTGCTTCAGTTCCTGTTTCCTCTAGGACCCTGCCTTGGCTTCCATTGATGATTGTAGAGAGAATCTCTTCTAAACACCACCTGTCCAAGAAAGAAAGAAAGAAAGAAAGAAAGAAAGAAAGAAAGAAAGAAAGAAAGAAAGAAAGAAAGAAAGAAAGAAAGGAAGGAAGGAAAAAAAGGGAAAGGGGAAGGGGAAGGGGAAGGGGAAGGGGAAGGGGAAGGGGAAGGGGAAGGACCCAAAATGTAAAAATAAAAACAAAACCAAAAATCTGATAACCAATGAACTGAGTCAGGAAATAAGAGGTGGGACAGAAGATTCTGGGGAATAGTAAGAGATAAAAGAAAGACAGGAAGAGAGCCAAGAGGGGGATGAGACAGGAGATGAATGAGAAGATGAGTCACAGGGAGATGGATGTAAAACCATCAGGGAGATGAACTCAGGGAGACGCTGACTATGATACTGGGAAGGAAGAAGCAGGCCGGGACTGAAGGAGTGGTTACACAGTAGACAGGATAGTTTAAATGGGTTAAAGAGGTTACGAGCTAGTCAGGGAATGAGCCAAAGCTTGTGGCCTAGACATTTATTATAAATAATTAGTCTCAGAGGCCTCATTCTGGGTGCCAGGACTGGGAAAGGAAAAACAGATTTAAATATTATTTAACAGATGATAGACCATAGCCTTTAAGACAAAGTATAGCATCTCCTCCCTGAGTTGTTTTGGTCATGGTTTTTAATCACAGCAATATGAAAATAACTAGGACAGACTCTGTCTCAAAAATAAGGTAGAGAGTGATGGAGGAAGGTACATCCATCCGCCTCTGGCCTCTATGTGAGAATGCATGGGTGGATATGTGGGGATGCACACACATACACAGAGCTGGGTGTGGTACCTGTAACCCCAGCCCTTGGTGGAAGAATGTGAGCGTCTGACTCGCCAGCAAGAAAGAAGCCACAACAGGATCCTTCTGCACAGGTTTATTGGGAGAGCTTGATTGCAGAGGCGAAAAGACCCCTAGCCCCAGAACTGGCGCTGCTTATATAGGCCTAGGAGAGGCGTGTCTACACCCGATTGGTTATGCTTTCAGTACCTCATTTGCATGCCTCCGGCCAGGCAGTGACTCGGCAAAAAACTCTACTGCACATGCGCACATTGGTTGTTTACCCAAACTTAAGGGTGGTGGCCAGTGGTAGCCAGCGCCATCTTGTAATGGCGTATGTGGCTTCCCACAGGAGAAGGATCCCTGGAGCTCACTGATTATTGAATCTATTCAAATGGGTGAGCTCCAGGTTCCATGAGAGACCCTGCCTCAAAGGACGATGAAGAGAGATTGAGGAAGACATGCGATGTTGGTCTTTGCCCTCCACATGCACACATAACATCCCCCCCCCACACACACACACATCATGTGCACACGCACACTAAACAAACAAATAAATCTGTAAAGAATCATTATGGTCAGAGGCAGACAGATTTCTGAGTTTGAGGCCAGCCTGGTCTACAAAGTGAGTTCCAGGACAGCCAGGGCTATACAGAGAAACCCTGTCTCGAAACAAACAAACAAACAACAACAAATCATTATGGTCAATCAAAATAAGGAGGCCTTGAGTCTGTGCCACCCTTTCTTCCCTGCAAGAGCAGCAGGAACTCTGAACCACTGAATCATCCTTCAACCCCTTTGCTGCCACGCTCCACTGCTGCGTTTCTGAGTGGTCTATGTATATGGCCATAGGTAAAACACGTCTTCTGTGTATTTATCTAGTAAGACAAAGGGAAGCCTTACCAAAGAAAAGGTGTGGTGTAAGAGGATTTATATCCTGGCAAGAACTTTATTCTCTGAAAAAACAACAGAGAAACCTTGTTCTCTGTAACACTCCCCACACTGATTCTGGTCTTCATTTCTGTGCAGAGAGCATCCCCACGGTGTCATGCTCTCTCCCCACCCAGGTCTGCAGGGCCTTTGATGTCCTCCGCCCATCCTTTAGGAATGACTGGCTAATTAATCTTCCCCCAACCCTGAAGAGGATGCTTTGGAATGGATGATAATTAGGAGGTGAGCAAAGGCACTTTCATCTCAAATATTTACTAATGAAAAGGAATGCTCAGCTGAACTCAAAGATCCAAGCCAGGCTGCAGAAGAGGCCAGCATTCCAGGCTGGGCAGAGTCACCTGTGGTCTGGCTCCACTGGGCTGTTCCTAAGTTCTTCTTTTTATCTAGCTTTCACAAAAAAAAAGCTTCACATTTTGGTAAGTGCTGGACTTTTGAAGTATACCCTATTTTTTTCTCTAAAAATATTTTAAAATTAAGTTTTTGAGCTGGGCATGGCAGCACACATTAGCCTCAGCCGTCGGGAGGTGGAGGCAGATAGAGCTACATGAGTTTGAGGCCAGCCTGGTTGACATAGTGAGTTCCAGAGTGAGAGTCTGTCTCAAAAGACAAAAGATAATTTTATAAGACAAGGACTTGCATGTAGCCCTGGCAAGCCTGGAACTTTCCATGTAGATCAGGGTAGCCTTGAACTCACAGACTGCTTCTGCCTCCTGAGTGTTCAGAATAAAGGGTGCCATCACTCCTGGCTTATTTTTATTAGCTATTTGCATGTATGTGAGTGTGTGTGTGTGTGTGTGTGTGTATACACATGAGGGTATTTCCCTTGGAAGCCAGAAGAGGACATTAGAACTTCTGGAGTTGGAGTTGCAGATGGGTGTGAATTACAACCTCTGGCAAGAGCAGCAAGGCCTATTAACCACTGAGCCATGTCTCTGACTCTGTAATCTTTGCTCTGATTCACAGTTTAAAGCTCTACCCCCACAAGTCAGGTCACACTAAAAGGTCAGATGAGAGGGATCCTATCTATGATATCACAATGAGTGGTAGCAGTTAACCAGTCAGATGTCTACAGAAGGAACCCCACCCACCAAGGTCCAAAGATAGGATCGGGTTCCACAGGCAGAGGTACAAAATTGAGGCAAACTGTCTTGTGTGTGAACTTTCTTCTAGTTTTCTCCAGCACTTAGAAATCAATCCCTTTTGAGTTGATCATACACACAAATCACACAAAACTCAAAAAGGCATAAAATGGTGGCACTGTGGGCATTTTATGTGCGCACAATGAACCTGGCTACTCAGACAGAATCCTGTGCAACTCCAGAGAACACTCGAAATGTTTATGTATCGATTTTTTTTCAAGTTGTCCTAGTTATTTTCCTATTGCTGCAAACCATGACCAAGAGAACTCATAGAAGAAAACATTTAAGTAGGGGTTTGCTTACAGTTTCAGAGGGTGCACATCACCAGACAGATAGGCATGGTGCTGAAGAAGGAGCTGCGAGCTTACAAGTCAAGACAACCACTGCAAAGCAAAGAGAGAGAGAGAGAGAGAGAGACAGACAGACAGACAGACAGAGACAGAGAGAGAGACAGAGAGAGACAGAGACAGAGAGAGACAGAGACAGAGAGAGACAGAGAGAGACAGAGAGACAGAGAGACAGAGACGGAATGAGAGACTGGGCCTGGTATGTGCTTTTGAAAGCTCACCTCCAATAAAACAGTTCCACCAGTTGGGGATCAAGGATTCAAATACAGGGCCTATGAGAGCCTTTCTATTTTTTTTCTTTAAAGGTTTATTTCTTTACTATGTTACAGTGGTTTACCTACATGTATTTCTGCACACCAGAAGAAGGCACCAGATCTCATAGATGGTTGTGAGTCACCATGTGGTTGCTGGGAATTGAACTCAGGGCCTCTGGAAGAGCAGCCAGTGCTCTTAACTACTGAGCCATCTCTTCAGCCCAAGAGCCATTCTTATTCAAACTACCACACAAGTTTTTTTTTTTTTTTTTTTGCTTATTGTATAAATTATCTGTTGTGGGAAGGGTAATGGAAAGCTCTGAAACATTCAAAGTGCATAAGAAGTCTGTAATTTCCATTCAAATCATGGTGTCATCTGCCTACATTTGGATGTGGTTCCTTTTAGTCCTTTAATGTATATTATATATAGTATATGTTATATTTAGATTATAATTACATATTAATATATATGTGGCTCAGTATTAGAACTCTCTAGAGGGACCGAACTGATAGAATCTGATAGAATAAATGTATATTGTAAAAGGGGTTTATTGAGTGGGTTTTCACAATTTGCTGGGTAGTCTAACAGTAGCTGTTTATATATTGGAAAGGTTGAGAAGCCTGTAACCACTCAGTCCACAAAGTTAGATGCTTTGGCTCTGAAGACCCAGAAGGTTCCTGGAAAACCACTGGCCAACAGTATGAGGTGGCAGAATGAATGGGTTCTGTTGTCAGGGAAGAATTGAAACAGGAGCAGCAGCAGCAGCAAGTGAGTAGATGCACTCATCAATGAGGAGGAAAGTTGAACAGGCAAAAAGCAGCAGTTTTACCTAAGACCACTCTATATCTGCACCAGCACTGGAAGGAGCCACACATCCCAGGTAAAGGTCTTCCCCCTTCAATTAATACTTCTGGGAAATGGATTTAAAGATACATGCAGAGTCTCTTAGTTAATTTTTGAGACAATCCATTAAGATTAACTGTCACACTGAGTGTATTGAATGAGATGATTGCATAAACTAATTGTATTTCTACTCCCATCTGTCAGCCACTTCCTCCCAAAGCCTAATGACTGCCAAGGCCTAAAGAAGACTTTGCTTTGTGCAAATAAAACACTATTGAGACCAGGAATGCTTGGAACTAAGAGTCTAGTCTTTCAATCATCACAAGGTGTTACAAACTCCTCAGGTAACATGATGTGGTTGGCTGAGAACAGGCAGAGAGGGCTTCAGACAGAGTCACCCTCCCTGAGGATTTTCTGGTAATTTTGAGTAGCATTTTGGCAGAACTGTCACCATTTGGCATTTTAAGAAATCGTTGTTGGGCTGGTGAAAGTAGATAAAAGGTTCCTCCTGCCATGCCTTAAGACCCGAGTTCAATTCCTGGGACTTGGAAGGACAGAACCAACTCCTGCAAGTTGTACTGTTACCTCCACATGTGTGACAGGGTAAATGCACATACAAGCACACACACATGCCCATATACACAGAAGCACACACATACCCACACATATACAGGGACACACATGCTGCTATGCATACACAAACATGCATATGAAATACATAAAAATGTAATAAAAATCTAAAAAGGAGTTGTTATCAAATACCACAGCCTTACAAAGAGCTGGTTCAGCAGTTGTGAGCACTGAGTGCTCTTTCAGAGGTCCTGAGTTCAATTCCCAGCAACCACATGGTGCCTCACAACCATTTGTAATGGGATCTGATGCACTCTTCTGGTGTGTCTGAAGGCAGCTACAGTGTATTCATATAAATAAAATCAATGAATATAAAAAAATTTATGTTTTTAGCTAGTTGTTGGTGCATACCTTTAATCCCAGTATGTGGGAGGCAGAGGCAGACTGTGAATTTGAGGCCAGCCTGGTCTACAGAGTGAGTTCCAAGACAACTAGGGCCACACAGAGAAACCCTGTCTCAAAAAAAAAAAAAAAAAAAAACAAAAAAAAAAAACAAACCAACTGTTCCCCCCCAAAATAGAAAAAAAAGTGTGTGTGTGTGTGTGTGTGTGTGTGTGTATGTGTGTGTGTGCATGTTTGAGACAGGATCTCATATAAGCTGGCCTGGGACTCACCATATACAGTATAGCTGGGGATGAGTTTATAGCTATTACTTTGAAAATGCTGGGATTATGGGCTTGAACTTTCATGGTTAGGAATTGTATACTCTTATTGTTTTGAGACAGGGTCTCACTCTGTAGACTTGGCTACACTAAAACTTACTATGTAGACCAGGCTGGACCTCAAACTGCTTCTTTTTCCCAAATGCCGGATTAAAGGTGTTGCTACTCTATCGAGTTTTTGTTAAAGAAAATTTTCTTTAACAAAAACAAACACAGAAACAAAACAGTATGCCACAGCCTTCAATGACTTTTGAAATTCAGTGATTTTGAAGTGTCAGAATCAGTGAACTTGACATGAACCTCTTACTGGCTAAAGCGTCTCTGGCGAAGGATCTAACAAGGATGCATTTACCTGTCTCACCCACTGTTCTCCATAGATGGTACAGTGAGGATGCCGAGATACCGCGTCTGAGAATAAGATACCCTGTGGGATGCATTTGCGTGTGTGCGCGTGCATGTGTGTGTGTGTGTATGTTTGTGCAGTGTGGATTCAAGTGTGTGCATGTGGTCAGAGGTGGATACCAGGCATCTTCTCCAACCTCTCTCCAGCCTATATTTAGAGGTAGAGTCTCTCACTTGGACTTAGAGCTCACCAATATGGCTAGTCTAGACAGTCACCTTGCTCTAGGTGTTGTCTGGGTGGCTCACCACAGCCCCTCAGCATTTAGTTTGCTGCTTGTGTCCCTAACTCAAGTCTCCATATTAGTGTGGTGAGTACTTAGCCCCTGAGCCATCTATTCAGACCCCAAGGGGGAAAAGTTTTTAAAAGCATAGATAAGAGATAGCATCCTTAGTGGTAATTAAAATTTTATGCTTAGCCAAACCAAGAACTCATATTTTCTTTCAATTCAATTCAAGGGTGTAATATGTCTGCTTCATTCTCTCATCCCTTCAAATCAGAGTGGAAAGATTTTTTTTTCAAAAACATCTTTATTTTTTCACATCACTCCAACTCAGTGCTAATTTAATATTTTCATTAATTCAGATATGCAAAGTTAAAAGAAGCCAGTTTCTGACTTGACTGCAAGAGGAAAAGAAATGGCTTTATATCAAAATAATCAACAGAGCAAGGAGACAGTTGACAGGGTAGGAAGAAAGTGTCTGTCAGGACTGACAGCCAAAGCCTACAAAATACATAAAAGTAACTCAACCATCTTGATAGCAACAAATGGACGTGCAGACAAATTAAAAAGTGGTCAATAGAGCTAAATAAACATTTCTCCAAAAAAGGAGCAAATGGCAAATACATTGAAACAAAACAAAACAAACCAAAACAAACCAAAACAAAACAAACAAAAAAAACCCTAAAACCAAGCCAAAACAAACAAACAAACAACAACCAAGCTCAACATCACTAATTCTCAGGAAAATGCAAACCAAAGCCATAGTGAGAGATAACCTGTGGGTAACAGTGGTCTTCACTTACTAGTAAGAGACTGGGGCCTCAGCGTAGTGAAAGTGATTTAGCTTATGATCCTGCAAAGCCCAGGTCAATATAGGAAGGTAGGTGTGCAGATTGAGGGCAGAGAATTCTTTATAAACCTGAATGCTTGGCTCACTCTTTATTTTTTGGACACTGATCTCATTATGTAGTTCTGGATGGCCTGGAACTTACTATGTAGATCAGGCTGGCCTTGAACTCACAGCGATCCACTCACTTTTGTCTCCTGAGAGCTGGGATTGAAAGTGAGAGCCACCAAGGCCAGCTCTGCTGCTCCTGCTTTGGAGGGCACAATCTTGTACATCTTCTTGTCTTATCTTTTCCTGTCTCTGTCACATTTATCCTTTCCTCAAGAAAAATATAATGAGTAAGTTGATTTTACATGTTATGTCCTATTTAGTTTAAAGCTTTTATGCACGATTGTGCCTTCAAGCTTGGCTCTTCGTAATCTCCTGCTCTGAATTTTATGTGTGCGCGTGTGTCTGTGTGCATGCACGCATGCATGTGTGTGCATGTGTGTGAATGTGTGTGAGTGTTTATGTGTGTATGTGTTGGGCACTAGCTAGACTGTTGGACATTAGTAAAGGTTGTGTGTTTTCTGTTCATTTGTAGTAAGACCTAAGCTGGTTCAAGGCACCTTTGAAAATGAACCATCAGATTTTATTTGCAGCATTGCCTCAGACTAGTGAGCATGGGCATCACCAGAAAGACCAAGGTAGCAAGTGCCATCAAGAATGTGGAGACAAAGCTGGACTAGCACAGTGTGGACAGGGATGTAAGTACAGTCACGGCAGAGCACAGCACAAGGTTGCTTCCAAGATTCAAAACAAGATTATTATGGGTAGAGCCCTCTCTGTTATCGTCTCCTGATCCTAGCTGCCACAAGTCTCCTGTTGCTGAAGAAGAGGCCATGCTGTGGCACAAAGTACAGCTGGGAGTCCATGTTTATTTTTAGCAAGGGAGGGAGCAGAAAGCAAAAGTCTACTCTCTAGAGAGCCGGAGCACCTAGCCATGAGCAGCTCAGCAAAGCCCAGATTTAGTATCTGGGCTTGTAAGTGTTGCCCTAGATAAATCTATCTCCGTGTCTATCCCTGGGAAGGTCTTTTTCCTGGAATAGGCAGATGCTTTCTTAGAAGCTAAGAAGTTCAGTCTGTTGCAATTAGAAACAGAAGTCGCACTCGGATGTGTCAAATTGTATCATCGTTAGATCTCTGGCCACTTTAAGATGCAGGGGCTCTGAGAGACCAGATCTACAGTCTAGAGAAATCAGGCTTTATTCCTGGAACTCTCTCTTTGTGACAGACACTTAAGAAGCGGTCATCTGCTGTTGCCTTGAATCTCCACCTCTTGAAGGTGCAAGAGAGATTTATGGTCCTACTCAGCTCCTGGT
The DNA here is from genome assembly GCF_978045245.1 of Mus caroli. Classification (NCBI taxonomy): domain Eukaryota; kingdom Metazoa; phylum Chordata; class Mammalia; order Rodentia; family Muridae; genus Mus; species Mus caroli. The sequence goes on from NW_028227266.1 coordinate 66,381,975, forward strand.
TCCTTTGCATGCATGCTATACGAAACTAAACAGACTCCTATGATACTTCCTGAATTCCCTGAAACTTACAAGGATCAGGTATCTTCTTAGTTTGGAGGTCCCTTTGAAGCCTGCCCTGATATGCTGTCCATGATGAGAATCTCTTCTCTTTCACAATGTTCTCATAATTCTCTTCACTGCTGTCCTGCCTCAAGGTTGGCTCATAGCCATCATAGTTGCCTGGCTGTCTCTTCTAATAAATCTCATTTTTTTGAAGAGTAATTTTGTGCTGTCTCCTTTCTGGAACCTTCTGTTTTCTCTTTGTTCCAGTAAAGCCCATAATCTTGAGACATTTACTAGTGTGGTGGTTAGTGTTTATTGTCAACTTGAGAGAATCTAGAAACACCCGAGAGAAGATGGGCCTCTGGGAATGCCTGTGTGTGTGTCTGTGTGTGTGTGTGTGTGTATCTTGGTTGTACTAATTGAGGTGAGAAGACCTGCCCACTGTGGGTGGTACCATTCCCTAGTTAAGATCTGAGACTGTGTAAATGGATATAGGGAGCTAAGCACAGCATGTACCCAGCTATTGACAACTTTCTGCCTTGATGCCATGTGAGCAGCTACTTCAAATTCTTGCTGCCTTGACTTCCCTGCCATGATGGAATGCACTCTTAAACTGTGAGCCAGGACAAACCTGTTGTCTTTTATATTGCTCTTGTCAGTGTACTTCATCACAACAACAGAAAGGGTGAATGTGTTTTGCATGAGCTTCTTGGAGAGGGCCCCTGTGGGCACAGACTGGAGTATCCCAGGACCAGTTTGGTTGTTTTCCCCAGAGCTCTGCTTTCCTTGAACCTGGTCAGCTGTTTCACACCCCAGCAGCAAGCTCTCTTATTCATTTCCCAGTGTTCCCATGCTTACCTGTGCTAACCCTAACGGAAAGACCACATGGCCCAGGAATCCCACTATGGGAAATACACCTTAATCTATGAAAGAGACACCTGCACTCTGATGTTAATGTGCTACTATTCCTAATGGCCGGGAACAAAACATCTCAGTGTGCACCCACTGATGGCTGGGTAAAGATCATGCGGTGGGTTTACACCATGAAAGTACTGTACATCTTTTAAAAGGAACATAATTCTGTCCTTTTTAACAATGTGAGTCAGGTCATGGTGATCAGTGAGGTAAATACAGAAAAGCAAGTGCTTCTATGGCCTAAAAATAAGTTGCTGTATACAGTAACTGGGCAAGGTCTGGATGGGGAAGGGCAGTCACTTAGCAGCTAGCCAACACCACTGTTAGCTGCTTGATACTGACTTGGCAGGTGTGATGGAAGCCTGGGTGTCCATCCCGGGTGGTCCTGAGACCCCAGGCATAGAAGATTGGTTGAACTGGGCAAGCTCTTCCATTTTAGTCTCCAGCTCTAAGACAGACATTGTATCACCACTAACAGAGGAGACTTTTGATTTATGACAGCTGGACTTAGAAGTGTTTGATTATATGGTTCTGTAAAAGTCACACTTAGTGGAGTTTGTGTTTCAAACCTTGATTTTTTTCCCAGGCTAGCAAATGCCATAGAACTATTCTCTAGTGGTCCTGGGCAGGGTGGGGAAACTTCTTGGTTTTTTGTGCAGCTATTATTTTTTTTGTGTTGGTATATTGTGTCTCTAAGCAATAATGTTACATAGACTAGGTTTATAAAAGATCTTTTTCAGGTCAGCGTTGTTAACTTATCATGAGGTTACCAGGATGTAATTCCACCCAGAATCAGGGACTGCCTATGTCTGCATTAACTCAACTTCTTTTCTCTTTTAGCCCTTGTACTATTTTAATATTTAGTGGCCTGTGTAAAATCGTGTCTCCATGAAACACACTGAAGAAAAATTTGTGTTAACATCCAATTTTAATATGAGATACATATGTATGGGCTTAACATGCATATGTGTTTTACTTAACAATAGCAATGAATGCTACAAACTGCATTTCCTTAACTATTGTCATTAGGCAAATATGGAATTTACTTCTGCAAATAAAGATGGCACTAATTAGGGTATCATCTTATATACAGTCTACTGTTAACTAAAACATCAGTATTTAGCCAGGCGTGGTGGCGCACGTCTTTAATCCCAGCACTCAGGAGGCAGAGGCAGGTAGATTTCTGAGTTCAAGGCCAGCCTGGTCTACAAAGTGAGTTCCAGGACAGCCAGGGCTACACAGAGAAACCCTGTCTTGAAAAACAAAAAAACAAAACAAAACAAAAAAATTCAGTATTTAGGGTATGGCTGTGTATCTGTCTACATACATAAAATTAGTATTCTAAAAGGACTGCCCTTGAATTGTTTCTGTGTCCACTTACAAAACCTAGCTCTGCAAAAATTTGCACAAATTGATCATAAAGTAATGAAACAAAAAAGTGAAATTAGCTGATGCATAGAAAGTAGGAGATGAGAATTTATATTTCCTAGAGCAAACTGGGCGTGGTGCTACACACCTGTAAGCCTAAGCCCCGCACACAGGAGATGGAGGCAGGAGGATTGTGAGTTCCAGACCAGACTGGAATACATAATGAGTTTAGGATGTCCTTGGTTACATGAGAAGATCCTATCTGACCAAAGGCATTCCAGGAATGGAGGGATTGTTTTGGCTCAGCCTTTGGGTTACAGTCTATCATGGCAGGTGCTTGAGACTGCTTGATACACTGTGTCGACAGTCAAGAAACAAACATGATGAACGCTTTTGCTCTCTCCCTTTGCATTCAGTGTAGGGCCTCGCATATGGAATGGTACCAACCACAGTTAATGTGGTCCTTCCTATCCCAATTGGCATAAGGATAACCATTCATAGGCAACCCAGACACTTGCATCTCAGGCAATTCTAGGGCCTATCAACTTGACAGTCAACATTGGCCATTACCCCCTATGTCATGAACAGTGATCAAGGATTTTAAAAAACAAAATGCTTAATATTTTTATCTATGGCTGCACTTTCTGAATGGATTAAATAGGGGTTTCCCAAAATGTGTTCTAGAAGGTTAACTTCTGCATCTACTTAAAAGGAGACTTCACATTCAAACAAATCTTGAATTCAGAACATATTATATAGTCCCACTACTTTACAAGGTGTATCCGTTTATAAATGGTTCTGCACTCTGCACACTGGTGGCTAAGTCACCTGTTTAATTTTGTCTAAACAAAATCTCCCCAAATGGAATTGATTGTGGATTTTTGTTTCTGCTTGTCAGTAGTGAGCTGCCATACTTTAGAGCTTATTATGGACCAGCATTTCACAAGTTTTTTTTTCTTTAATCCATGGCTCAAAATGCATACTTTAATTTCTATCTCTAGATAGCTATCACATATCATTTTAGAATATAAAAGATGGGGTTAGGGATGTAGTTAATTTCATAGAGAGATTGCCTAACATATATGAAGTCCTGGATTTGATACCAGGATCATGTAAGCCAGATATGTGCCTATAATCCCAGTCCTCAGGAGATAGAGTCAAGAGGATCAGAAATTTGAAGGATCACTCTGGATACATATTAGGTTGAAGGTCACCCTGGACTACATAATGCCCTGTCTTAAAAAAGAAAGATAAATATATTATGATATGTTATTATTATATCCTACATTTCATATGACACTGTCTTTGATTTCTTGGTATTTTGAGTTTTACTTATTTATATGTATATGCGTTGTTACATGTACTTATGTGCACCATATGCATGCAGTATCCACAGAGACCAGAAGATGGCATCAGATCCTATGGAACTGGAGTCACAGACAGTTGTGAGCTGCTGTGTGTGTGCTGGGAACCAAACCTTGATCCTCTGTAGGAGCAGTGAGCGTTCTTTTTGTTTGTTTGTTTGTTTTGGTTTTTTGAGACAGGGTTTCTCTGTGTAGCCCTGGCTGTGCTGGAACTCACTCTGTAGACCAGGCTGGCCTCGAACTCAGAAATCCGCCTGCCTCTGCCTCCTGAGTGCTGGGATTAAAGGCGTGTGTCACCTCGCCCAGTTTGCAGCGAGTGTTCTTAACCCCTGAGTTCTCTCTAACCCTTGATTTCTAGGCATTCCAGTGCTAAACATTTCCTGAGACCATACGAATCACATAAGCAATATGCAATACAATATGATTGTTGTAACTGCCCTGGAAACTGCTTCCCTTCACAAAATGTTCTAGGACCATATCATAGAAAGATGCAGAAGTAAGGTTATTTGGCACTTTCTACACTGTACTTCATTTTAATCCAATCAATAAAATTAAGGGGGGGGGTGGTGCTAAAGGAAATAAAGGGAAGAGTAGCCTATGATCTGTGTTCTGAATGGCTCAGTGATAGTGAATAATCTAACATCCTTTGTGCCAAGCAGCCTCCTGAGTGTGCTGTGAAATGGAGCCAGCTTCCATGTGAGCTTAGGACCCTTCACATTGACAATGGAAAGATCGACACTGCTGCAGTCACAGAAAAATTGCTTGCTGCGATGTGCATGTGTGAGTGCATGTGCATGTGCGTGTTATGTGCCTGTCTATGTAGGTGTGTGTGCAGGTGTGTTCCCTCATGTGTGTGCACACATGTGTTATGTGCCTGTCTGTGTAGGTGTGTGTGCAGGTGTGTTCCCTCATGTATGTGCACACATGTGTTATGTGCCTGTCTGTGTAGGTGTGTGTGCAGGTGTGTTCCCTCATGCATGTGTGTGTAAAGTATAGAGGTTGACACAGTCTTTTTCTGTCACTCATTCCCCCTCCTGCCCCCGAGACAGAGTCTCCCTCAACCTGCATCTCACTGTTCTGGCGAGTCTGGCTGGATAGTGAGCCTCCAGGATCCTTCTGTCTTTGTACCTCATGGGTGTGCTGTGAAACTGAGATTTTTATGTGGGTCCTGAGAATCTCTAGTCAGTCCTCATGTTTGGCCAGGGGCCTTTTACTCACTGGGGCTTCTTGGCCTTCTTTTGTATGTTAAAGTTGAATCATATTCTACAATGAGGAGTTTTTACAAAGTAGTTGTTCATGTGTGGACAAACTTCTGTATATCCTACTCCCCCCACCCCAGAGGAAAACCAACTTGGAATTGGAATCTGGATGGTTCTTTACGGGATCCATGGCTTTGATTTGGCTAAATTCTCAGTCTGGTTTTCTAGTACCACTGGCCAGCACTCAAGCCTAGCTGGGCTGTGCCTGCTTCATCCCCTGCTTCCTTGCCTTGGTTTGAAGGGTCTAACAGCTGCTTGGGAGGTGGAGCTGGAAGCCCTGGCAGGAACAGGTGGCCCCACATGTGTTCAACAACTGGTGGAAGTTCAACAACTGGTCACTGGGTAAGATGAAGAGACAGTAAGGAACCAGAAAAATTGAGATGAGGGAGTATTAAGAGATAATCAGGTTGGAAGAGGAACAGTTTAGATGTGTGTGAGTGTGTGTGTGTGTGTCCATGTGCATGCACATGTATGTTATATGTATGTATGTGTCTGTATATTTGTGTGGACATGTGTATATGTATGTGTGCACATATATGTGTTTATGTATGTGTGTGTTTGTATTTGTGTGTGTACATGTGTGTGTATATGTATGCAAGAATGTGTGTAAAAGTCAGAAACCAATTTCAGTTTTTGTCTCCGTTTGTCCTCTACCTTAAGTTGTGAGACAGGTCTCTCACTGAAGCGGGAACTCCCAGATCCAGCCAGGCTGGGTGAATGTTGAGCTCCCACAATCCTCCTGTCTCTGTCCTCCAGCTCCACCCCCCTCCTTTAATGCTGAGATCACAGACATGTGTTGCTGCACCTGGCTTTCATGTGTGTGCTAGAGATCCCAGATCAGGCCCTTATGATTATGCAGCAAGCAGGTTACACACTGAGCCATCCACCCTACTCCAAAGCCCGGGCTCTTCCTCCTTCTCCCCCGCCCTATCCTCCTTTTTCTTTGCATTCGCAGCGAGGATTAAAAGTGCACGTGTAGAAACTGAGGCAGACGATGCCCTTTTAAACATGGAGGCACTTGACTCTCCTACCTGCTCTGAGTCTGCAGTTCCAAGAGCACCTGAAATCTGCTAACATTTTCTGACTCACAGGATGGAGAGAGACCACCTGCACTCAGGCTGCAAATGTGCTTTGTCTGAGCCCCTTTCTCAGGAGCACAGAACAGTCTTGGAGATCTTCCTGTGGACATCCCTGCCTCAGACTTTGAGGGGGAGATACAGGGCCCAGAAGCAAAGAACTGAGCAGGAAATAGGTGTAGTAGGCCAAGGTAGGGATAGCAGGCTCAGCCCACAAGGCTCTCAAGGGTCCTGGATGATTAAACTGAGCCCTGAGCATCTACTTATACCTGCCCAGTGGCCTGGGGTTTCCATATCACTTACTATTTTCAGGAGAGCCCTTGATAGGCCTCAGTTCCTGCATTTGACTCCTGTCCCCACTCTTCATGATGGATTGTAAGCTGTAAAGCCACACACTGGCCCAGCTGATTTTGCCAAGTACTTTATCACAGGAACAGAAGCCAAACTAGGGCAGGGAGTTTGCCCATTTCTCTCAGGCATCAGGCTTTTGGTTGTGTATATTTTGTTCTGTAGTCAGCCAAGGGCAGCAAAGCCTAGAGAGCGGAGGTGAAGAGCAAGAACGTGATGGAGTCAGCACCTCAGCCTGCGGGGATGGGATGCTCGGATGCTTTAAAGTAACACATGGTAAGCCTCAGCAGGGCCTTTCCTCCTCCTCTTCCTCCTCCTTCTCCTCCTTCTCTTCCTCTTCTTTCTCCTCCTCCTTCTCCTCTTCCTCCTCCTTCTCTTCCTCTTCTTCTTCTTCCTCCTCTTCCTCTTCCTTCTCCTCCTCTTCCTCCCCCTTCTATTCCTCCTCCTCTTCCTCTTCTTCTTCCTTCTCTTTCTTCTCCTCTTATTTCCTCCTCTTTCATCTGGTCTTTTTGAGACAAGTGTTCTCTAATACACAGCTCTGGCTGTCCTGGAATTCACTATATAGACCAGGCTGGCTTCTTACTCACAGAGACATGTCTGCCTCTGCCTTTTGAGTGCTGGGGTTAAAGGAGTCAATTTTTGTTGTTATTGTTGTTGTTTCAAGACAGGGTTTCTCTGTGTAGCCCTGGCTGTCCTGGAACTCACTCTGTAGACCAGGCTGGCCTTGAACTCAGAAATCCACCTGCTTCTACCTCCCAAGTTCTAGAATTAAAGAGCTGTGCCGCCACCACTTGGTGCTCATTTTTCTGAACTTTAACATGAATCTCAGAAGGGGGAAAAGAACCACAATGCTATCGGACCTGGGAGAACTTAATTTTGATTCAATAGAATCAAGTTACAATCATATTCAAATTTCAGAAATGAGACCTCAAACTGCTCTTTGTAATTGGTTATTTTAAAATCTAATCTTGGGATGAGAGAGATGGCTCAGCTCTCGAGTGCATGCTGCTCTTGCAGAGAACCTGAGTTCTGTTCCAGCACCCACATCAGGTGGCCTACAGCCTGCCTGTCCCTCCAGCCTCAGGGGAATCTGATGACTCTGACCTCCACGGACATCTGAACTTACGTGTACATGTTCACGTAATAAAAAAAAAATCCCTAAAAAATCCAATATTCACTTTGTATCTGCTTGCTGTGTTTTTTGTTTGTTTGCTTTTATTTGTTTGTAGTGCTAAGGGCTGATCTAAGGGCCTCATGAGTATTACATAGCTATACTCATGGTTGCTAGGTAGCTATCCCACTGAGCTGCAAACATCCAAATCCAATCATTGGGTTTCTTTCTCTTTTTGCAGACAAGCTTTCACTGTTAGCCCTGGCTGGCCTGGAACTCTGTGTAGACCAGGCTGTTCTGGAACTCACTCTGTGGATTCAGCTGGTCTTGAATTCACAGAGATCTGCCTGCCTCTGTCTCCTGAGTGCTAGAATTAAAGGCGTGCAGTGCCACCATCCAGCCTGTGATTGCTGTTCTGTAGGTGATCTTCTGAGGTCACATGCATGTCCTGTCAGGAAAGGTTCATTTCCTGTGATTCTCTTATGTTAGCCGCTATCTTTGCTATCTGTGGATAGTATTTTCCTGAATTACTATGCTGATGATTGAAATGTACCTCTTTAAGATTTTTAATTTACATTTTAATTTGAGTGCATGCATCTCTGTCTGTCTGTCTGTCTGTCTCTCCCTCTTTCCCTCTCCCTCCCCCCTCTGTCTCTCTCTGTCTCTCTGTCTGCCTCTGTGTGTGTGTGTGTGTGTGTGTGTGTAGAGAAGGGCAAATAAACCCCAGGGAGAGGGAGCTGATGAAAGTCAGTTTGTTGGACTTGGTTCTCTCCCTTCATCATGTGCGGTCCAGGAACTGAACTCACATTATCAGGCTTGGCCGCAGTTGTCTTTATCCATGGAGCCATCTCACTGACCCTGGGATGTAATTAACAGAAATTCTTTTGTAATGATCTTTCCTCTTCCCCTCCCTGCTCCCCTAGTTTTATAGTAGCTACACAAATTCATTCTTTTTAAATGCAGTCCATTAGAACCCGTTACGGTCATCATTTAGGTACTGAGTGGCCCTGGGTCTGACCATGGGTTCCTCTGCAGGCTGCAGGCTCGCTCACGTCACCTGCCTTTGTCATAGGAAGACTTTCCTGCTCATCTCATGCTTTGCTGTTTTTCTAAGTGACCTTGGTGCCTTTTAGTGAGAAACGGTGTTTTTAAAGCCAAGTCTGGGCACTCCATGTATGGGTTATCATCGTTTCTAAGCCCTTTGGTAATATACATCAGTAGACTTCAACAAATAATATTGATTTTATATTGTGTCTTCAGTCCAAGTCCAAACCACAGGCACTTCATATTGCCTCTCTCCAAATTCCTATTTTCCAGAAATATTCTATCCTAGTCTATGCTTGTCCTATTATATGGACAAATATTTTCAAGATCACTAACAACAGATTAACTCAATAAATTTGAGATCTTTTATACTTATGCAGGATTTTGCCTGCTTTTATTAGAGTACTTTCAAATTTCACTTGAATTATTTTTCTCTAGTGTAGTTAGCAATTTGATATGCAACTAAATGGAGCCATTTTGGCATTTAATTTTAAGGGTTTTGACTTAAGTTTTTGAATGATAGATAATTTTCCTGGTGTGATAATATAAGCCTAAACTTTCCTACCAGGGGATGGAGAGACAGCTCAGTGGTTAAAAGCACTGGCTGTTTTTCCAGAGGACCCATGTTTGATTCTCAGCACCGACATGGTGGCTCCTCAACACTTGTAAGTCCAGTTCCAGGGGATCGGACACTCTCCTCTGACCTTGAGGGGTACATATGTAGTGCACAGACACACATGCAGGACAAATACGTACATTATTTTAAAAAAAGACCTGATAAATCTGACAGCAGAGAAAGTCTCAATGGACAGAAGCAGCCAACCAAACAGGTGCTGCTGTGTGGGTTGACCTAACTGGGGTGGAAGGTTTCAGGGCACCTGTAGAGTCCTGTGACGTCATAAAGTCAACCACTAATGCCCCTCATCAGCTAATCCGTTCCTTTGGGACAGACACAATGTTTTTGAGTTTCCAGAGGCTACAGGACAATCACCAGGTGGAAGGTGGTCAGGACTCAGTCTTCCGAATGATCCAGAGGACAAACAAATAAATAAGCAGGTCCATATCTCAACGAGAGACAATGATGAGGGTAATGCCAATTAAACTGAGAGTAAACAACAAGGGGGATTTACACTGTAAAAACAGCAAGTGTAAACTCTAGAGGTTGCAGGAATACAGGCTTAATCACATATAGAGTTCATGAGCAAGGCGCAGAAAGCTCAAATCCCTGATAAAGCTTTAGATTACATTCATTCATTCATTCATTCATTCATTCATTCATTCCAGGGTGCATATGTGTATGTGCGTGCACACCCTTATGTGGATTATGTGTACCACCTTTGTGAAGGTTCCTCTGGAGGTCAGAAGAGGGTACAGGATGCCCTGAAACTGGAGTTACAGGCAATTGTAAGCTGCCTGATGTGGGTACTGGAAGGTGAACTCAGGTCCTCTGTAAGATGAGTACACTGAGGCATCTCACTAGCCCCAGTACACATCCAAACTCACATTCAGTCTATATTTCCCAGTGTCTGGAGAGCTACACATCCTATTGCTCTGGGTAGATGTTCCCTGAGGCACCACATCCAGCTTCCAGATGTTCCCTGGAGCACTGCATCCAGCTTCCAGATGTTCCCTGGAGCACTGCATCCAGCTTCCAGTCACAACCATGATGGAGGAGGAACATTAGGAAAAATGAGGATCCTGAAAACTGTCAGCTTACTAAGTGGAGGGAAGGATGAAGCAGAGCCTTCTCTTTATTTTTAAAACCTATTTTATTTTTCATCACGTGTGTGAGAGGTAGGGAGGGATGTGCACACAAGTGTGGATGCCTGAAGAGGTTCAAGGTGACAGGTTCCCAGAAACTGGTATTAAAGGCAGTTATGAGCCACCTGATACAGAGCCTGGGAGCAGAACTCAGCTCCTCTGGAGGAGCAATGCACGCTCACCATTCCCTGAGGCATCTTCTCTTGGAGAAACTTTTGGGATGAAATCACAGCCTTTCCATATGTATGAAAGACTATCATAAGAAAAGATGGCCTGTGGAGCTCTAAAAAACACCCAGCAAACAAGAACAACAACAAACAAACACCCCAGAACAATGACAGCAGGTACCGACAGTAGCTTTTGGCCTTAGGGTTGAAGAGAGAGGGAGAGAGGGGGTGGGGGTGGGGGTGGGGGGTGGAGAAAGGGAGAGGGGAAAGGAGGGAGGAAGGGAGAAGGATAGGAAAGACAGAGGAGAGGGCCAGAGACACACAGAGGAATACAGTGTCTAACTGTCAAAGCCCCTGGCATTGTCAAATGCTACTCATGTGACCCTCTTTCGGGAGGGCCAGAAAGAAATACTGTCCACTGTGTTAGAACAAGTGTGCCTGACGGAAGTGCTCAATGGAAGGACCCTCCCACCCCCCCGCACCCCCACCTTTGGCAGCTTGTGTTGTCAGAGGATATTATTTGCCTCTAACAATCAGATTTTTCTGCTGTTGAAGGGATATCTCACAGATCTAGGGGTGAGGTTTCTATACCACCTGCCATGTGGCTGTAAACTGTGATCATCAGATTCAAGCCACAATGTAGTAATATTTCATAGACAGCACATGAAAACTGACACGTATCAAATCCTCACAAATGACTCTTTCATAGACACATCACATCCTTCCTGACACCATAGTGGAACCGGGGAAAAAAATAGAATTTTAACTCAGTGTCTCCTAAGCTTATTAATACCAAGACGCTATAGCACTTGTAAAAAACTAAACAAACCCCGCACTGCCTCTTCTTCCAAGGTTCCTCTCTAATGCCCCTGCTTTTCACTCTACAGTTCTGTGGTCTTTAGGCCTGCTTGTATCAGGCTATTGTCTCCAGCACAATTTTCTAATGTCGCCACCAGGTGGCGCTGCGAGACCTACAAAACAGAGTCAGACGCATGCACCCCAGTCTGTCAGCCCTGGGTCTTGGATCTGTGTTGAAGAAGGCTGCTGGGAATCAGAAGTCTGTGTTCACAAGTTCCAGCTATTGTCAGATAAAGGACATTTCCCAAAGGAGGGTACTCACAAGTACCACAGTTTTCTGTTTGTCGCCTCCAGGTTTCCAATTTGATGGCATCTTTAAAAGCTCTGGAGAGAATCTCTTCCTTGGGCTTAGCAAGAATAGGCAGTCCCCATAATGGGAGAAAGTCCTTTCCTTCAAGGCTATCTTTCCAACTAAGCACATTGGCTTTCCCTCAGAGCCTTTGAGGAGAGAGACTTGATGAAGCCAGAGCTGTGGTACAGGCTTTTTGTTTTAATCCCTCCTCTCCCTTCACTTCTGAATCGTGCGTTTGCATTAGAGTCAAGAAGAACAAGTTTACTAAGAGACTGTGCTTAAAAGGGGGAAGGCCCATCCCCCCATCCCCAAGTCCATCCTTGGTGCTTTGTCGCCATGCTGTCAACACTTGGTCGCCAGGCTGTTGCTTATTCAGGAATATCTCAGGAAGACAGGTTCAGCCTCTCTGCAGGTAGCAAAATCTCAGGGCAGTTGTCACTTCAAAAGAAGCCAGCCAAGTCGGGAAAGCTGCACCGCAGGAGGCCCCACCTCAGTGGTGACAAGGTATGCATAAGCTCACTTCAGGCTTGGGGAGGCTACAATTCTCCAGATTTATACGGTTTCCTCTGAGATCCACTGTCCTCTTCATGCGTTTGCAGCCTCCGTGTCAGGTCTTTGACCATGCGTGCACCATCCCTTTGGTTTGTCAGGAAGCACAGTGAGACTCCTTGATTTTGCCCATGTCCTAAGGATCTTCAGCTGGGAATGAAGGGAACAGCAAACGTGAACAGTGAGATGTGAGAAATAGGGCCCTCCTAGGAATCTGGAATGCTGCGTAGGGTGCAGACCGGTATGTTTACCTCAGTGCCACCTGTCTTTACTTTGATGTGTATAGGTTTCTTGGCAGAATGTATGTATGTGCACCACAGTGCATGCCTGGTGCTGATAGAGGCCAGACAAGGGTGTCAGGTGGCCCTGAGATTGGAGTTACAGCTGTGAGCTGCCTTGTAGGTATAGGAAATTGAACATTGCTCCTCTGGAAGGACAGCCAGTGCTCTTAATCACTGAGCCATCTCTCCAACCCCATATATTTAAATTGTAAAATTATCAAAGAAATTTAATTAGTCAAGAAATTTAGCTTATGATATGCCCAACCTGCAGGCATACATACACCCCAGAATAAATATTAATGGGACCCCATACAAAATAGTATATTTTCAGTTCTCAGCCATGAACTTCATAGATGTCATGTCACAGTGCTAAAAGGGTGATAGTGCCAGTGAAAGACCCTCACTCAAGTCTCAGGATGACGCGAACCCCCCCTAGAACTCATGAGAGACCATCCTTGCTGTAATCACACGAGGTTTATTGACAGGAACCAGCGCGCTGGGGCAGACTCGTATTCCATGTGAAAGGAAATAAAACTTGAGACCTGTGATTCATGTAATGTATGTCAAATAGCCCAAAGAGTTGTTTGTGAGCTTTGAAACCTGGGGCTGAGAACATAGCAGAACAGACCAGGACATGCCCGGGCAGGCCCATCACCTCCCTATCTCCCACCCCTCTGACCTAAGTTAAATGTTAACAGACTGCTGATGTTTAAATGGACCAATCATGTAAAACCGCGCCAATTCCTCCCCCAGCCCCATTCCTTTTCTATAAAAACCCCTAGCTTCCAAGCCTCGTGGTTGAATCCACTGTCTCCTGTGTGAGATACTTTTTCAACTCGGAGCTCCACCATTAAAATACCTCGTGTTGTTACATCAAGGTGTTGTGTTCTATTCGTGATTCTTGGATGTACACAGAACTGGGAGTTGAGTGGGGGTTTCCCCACTAGGTTCTTTCACATGCAGGGGTAGAGGAGTTTGACCGTGAGTAGCTGGGAAAGGGGGTATTTAAAGGAAAACCCCACAACCCAAGGGGGTAGGGAGGGCGTTATTGGAAAAATGCCGAAAATACCAGTGAAAAATCACAAGGGGGAACTAAAAATCACAAGGGGAAACTCCCTGCTTCTCAGGATTGTTCTCAAGATTCTAACCTAACTTTTATGGTTGGGTCGGCCAGTTCCTGGAACAGGGTCACTGAACCGGCTAACCTACATTCTTGGTGCTAGGGGGTCTGAAGTTTTCCTGGTCTTTCACCAGGAGAAATAAAAGCATGAGCACACAAAGATTTAAAGGGCAGGCAAGATGGCTCAGCAGATAAGCCTGTCACAATGTCACAAAGCCTGAGAGCCTGTGCCTGTGCCACCCCCAAGTTCACGTGGTGGAAGACAAACCTCCTCCAAGCTGTCCTCTGACTGCTGCCTATGCGCTGGACACTCCCCCCACTGCACAAACACACACACACACGAAAAGATGTAAAATGTTTACAAAAGAAATTTGTTGGCCATTTTATGTTTCAACACCTCAGTTATAACATATCCTGTGGCAAACAGAACACTTACGGGTCACTTTGCATGGAATAAATTAATGTCTTTAATTTTGTAAACTTTTGCATAGTAAGTAGAGTTCAGACACACAAGTCTACATATTTTTATTCAGAGGCATATTGTTTTTGTTTGGTTTTTGGAGACAGTCTGTCTACATAGCCCTGGCTGTCCTGGAAAGCACTCAGAATTTAGATCAGTCTGGACTCACACTCAGAGATCCACCTGCCTCTGCCTCCCAAGTCTCTCCCTCCCCATAGGGTTACATTGGGCAGTAGTTCCAATCTGCTGGTCACGATGCCTACAGGGGTTGTCTAAGACCATTGGAAACCACACCTTTCTGATGCTCTTAGGATCCGAGATAGTCCTCTTCTGTGTGTCTCCAGGTGAGTCTCCCCACATGCAGGTTCACATACTAGTAGTAAAGGGTCGCAGCATTTAGTAAGTTTGAGAATCACTGACATAGGGCATTAATTGTATCAAAATCACTTTCAATAGTTGCTTTTAAGGTGTTTATATGAAAGATTTTAATATAAATATTGATTTTGTTTTTTATTAGATATTTTCTTCATTTACATTTCAAATGCTATCCTGAAAGTCCCCTATACCTTCCCCCTACCCTGCTCCCCAACCCACCCTCTCCCACTTCCTGGCCCTGGCATTCCCCTGTACTGGGGCATATGATCTTTGTAAGACCAAGGGCCTCTCCTCCCAATGATGGCTGATTAGGCCATCTTCTGCTACATATGCAGCTAGAGACAGGGTTTTGTTAAGGCACAGTTTCTCGGGCTAGAGAGATGACTCTGTGGTTAAGAGGACTGGCTGCTCTTCCAGAAGACTTGAGTTTGATTTCCAGCATCTACTTCTAAACATCTGTAATTCATTTCAGGAGATCCAATGCCCTCTCTGGGCTCCTCTGCACAGGTTTGCTTGATACACACATGTGCCACACCTATACAGGTTAAAAAAGAAGAAACAGTTTCTGACATAGTCAAATACCCCAACCAAAATCAGCTGAAAATTTTATAAAAAATCAAAATTTCGATAATTTTACAATGCACACACGCATTAGATTTTAAAGTATATAATCCCTTTACATTATTTATAATAAAATGTATCATCTATTAGCAGAGAATTATATGGCTAAAATTTTTATCATTCTAATGCAAATAGCAAAGCATAAGAAGACAAAACATGTATGGAGTCACATGGGCTCAAGTCCAGAAATAACACAAAAGTGCCTACACGTAAAGTTAATCTTTTAAATTCATATTGTGTTTATCTAGCAAAAATCAGTTTAGAAATTTCAGAGCATCTAATGAAAGCTTATTTTAACAATTTACTCATTTCTTTAAAAAAAAAAAAAAAAGTGAGTGCCCTGTCACTTTTCAGACACCCCAGAAGAGGGCATCAGATCCTATTACAGAGATGAGTCCAAGTGTAGGAAGTAACCCTAATGCTTTTCTGAACATGATCTAGGAGGGGGAACAGGGAGAAACTTTCCATTTGTTAAATGGCTAGGGCATGGATGCACAGCTCTGGGCAACTTTACAAACCTGCAGAAGGTAGCCAACATGAGAACAAAAAGAACGGAGGCGAGAGTCTTGAGATTAGAGTTCCAATAAGCGGCAATGCTGATCCCTTGCTGAGCCTCCTCTTGTAACTGGTGATGTCTATGCCTCCAGGCTTGGTATGCCAACAGATAACCTGCATCTGTTTCATGATGAGAATGGAGAGGCTCAGTGACCAGAAGCTGGGTGCCTCCTCGTGCATATCTCCTCCCCCCACTGATTAGTGAAATAAAAATACACTGATGCATAGAATCCCGCCAGTAGGACTCCACAAGTCCCAAGAAACGATTAAGCAGAAAGCAAGAAGCTCTGGGGCAAGAAACCCCCAGAGAATATTGCGCCAGTGCCTGAATCCACAGTGATGGTTCAGGGATGACTAATCTTAGACCAACAGCAATGTGAAGAATTAATGTAGAAGGGCATCCGAGGCTGTGTGACTTGAGTTTGAGCCATAGCTAACTTACAAGCAACCGTCCCTACATGCCCATAGGCAGAAGAAGGTGTCTCGCAGACCATGGAGACTGTTCAGTCAAAACTCATCAAGGATATCTGTGCCAAAACAGGCCAACAAAAAACCAAAAAAAACCCCACCAACAACAAAACAAAAACCAAAACCCTTCAAAACCAAAACCAAAACCAAAACCAAAACCAAAACCAAAACCAAAACCAAACCGGAAAAAAAAACCCAAAACCAAAAACCTTCTAATAAGGTCACCAACGAGCAGATCAAAACCTTGCATACAAAGATAGAGGCAATTCTCCACCATGTTGAAGTAACAAAACAAAAGGTATCAGTGCTGACTGTCTGCATATGTAGAGATGGAGGCATCCCAGGCTCCTGCTAACCTTGTTCTTGCTCTGAAGCCTGTACCTCTTATCAGGGGAGGAAGGTCACTCCTCAAACAGACAAGAGTAACTGCTGGCACTTCCACAGGTGAGGGAAGCTGTCCTGATTTCTCTGTCAGTCTGGCATGGTGCAGTGGAAAGAGTAAGATTCAGCCCAGATTGCTTATGTCCTAAGAACTAAGGTGAGGCGCACGTGTGTGTGTGTGTGTGTGTGTGTGTGTGTGTGTGTGTGTGTGTGTGTGCAGGGAGGTGGTGGAGAACAGATCCTACCAGAGATCTCTTCAATAGCCTTGGTTTCCTGCTGCTGCTGATTCATCAGAACTTATGTGACTCACCAGAACCCCAGACTATCAATACATCTCAGCCTTTACTGTCACAGCAGATGCCTAGATAGTTCAAAAGAACTCAAAATTGGTTCAAAATACCTTCCACATTGTCAAGGCCTGACCTAGAAATGATGCAATAGCCTAGAAGGTTCAACAAAAGTTCAGTGGCTCAGAAAAACTCTGAAAGACAAAACCAAATGGTTTTGCCACTTAAGTGGTTAAAAAGACCTGCCCCCTCCCTCCAAGCTCCCCCACCCCCCACCACACACACACATACACACACACACACACACACACAACAAGGAAAGGGAGACAAAGCCCCAGTTCCAGTGATCAGGGAGAAACTTACCCAGAGTCAGTTTCTTAGGAGTACAAAAACAAAGTTCAACTACTCATTTTTCTGTTTCATCAAATTGAGGTAAAAACCAGATGACTCTGGTTGGAGTGAGAGGAGAAGTTCCCAAAGTAAAATGACTTCAGAAATTATCTGGGTCACTTAGCAACTCTCCTCCATTCTGGGTCAACTTCTGGCTAGTGGCTGACACCCCAAATGGGTGTTTTCTTCTGGTCCCAACTTGGCCAAAATTATTACCAGTAGTCAGATTGCATGCAGGCTCTGGCAGCTGTACCAAGCTGTGCTGGGTATCTGTCCTCAAAAGATGAATTCAAGAGACAGGTAATAGTGAAAACTAAGATTGGTTCCAAGTGACCACATAGATAAAAGTTGCAAAGGAAAAGGTCCAGTGTTCTACCTCCAGGCCTTCTCCAGGTCCCTGTCAAACGTGATAAGGGCCTTTCTAGAAACAAAAGGAGGGCGACTGCCATAATCAGAATCTACACCTCCTGCAGGACTCTATCAGGGCACTGTGACAAAGATCTGAGTCAGAATGTATGTTACCATAGAAAGGATACAAAAAGACTAAAATGTAAAGGGAAATGCAGGAAGGCTATGCAAGGATGCAAGTGCTGCTGTGCTCAGCCTTTGGATGTGAATCCTGTGAACCTCTGCCGCCTTGCCACCACGGATAATGCTGTTTCCTGGCAGAAAGGCTTCATGTCCCATCTCTCTACAAGAGAACTCCACAACAAAAATAGGAAGCAAGAGGAGGGCAGAGTTGAGCAGTCCAGGTCAAGGTGTGGCCCTGTTCATCACTGACAAGATCATTAGCTCTACTGTAGTTTCTCTCTTACAAGGGAGTATGAAAAGATGTCAAAACTGTGCGGAATCTGCTTCCGGGAGACAACTTCCCACTGCTTCTTGTTGGCACCAGAACCTCAGCCTTTTTCTTCTTTCAGTGAGACAGGAGAGTAGAAACTGAAAAAGCTAAAGCAAGATTAACATCGGAAAGGAGCCAGTTGCAGAGGAGGACCGACAGGCAGCATGGGATAAAGCGTGCAGCAAACAAAGCCTGGGGAATAAAAACAGTAGAGGCGGGGCTGTACAGCAGCAAGCCAGTGAGGGAGGGGAGGGATGTCTGAGTGATGCGCGGGCCGTGCTTTGAGGACCGGTCCCTCAGCTCACTGGCTCACGTGCACTCTTAGGCATGCTCTTTCCTTTCTTAAACTATTTGTAGTCCATCTCCAAATTGAAAGGCATACCAGCTGCTGGAATTCTCAACTAACTTGCACTGTTTTTCTCTTAAGCTCAAATATATATATATAAATGTCTTTTGAGTTGCATTTTGATCCCATTTCTAAATTCCTTTAATAATGAGACTAACAATCTCCAAAGGGAATGTTTTTCCCCAGTAACGACAACTCAAGATTCTGGGGAAATTCCAAATTTCTTGGAGACCACTGTTTCAATAGTTTGATAGCTAAAGGAAGGGGCACAAATGTCTTTTTAGAATAACTTTGTTCCATCAAGGACCATCACATGACTCGCAAAAGAGAATACTGGAGGGGAGAAAAAGCTTCTAAAGAGGGGGTGGGCTGGCTTTTTGATACACACCTTTAATCCCAGCACTTGAGAGGCAGGAGGATCTCTGTGTTATAGGCCAGCCTGGTCTACATAGAGAACTCCAGGACAGTCAGAGCCACATTAAGAGACCCTGTCTCAAACTAAAGTAAAAAAGAGACGAGGGAAGTGTCATAGGACAGTTAAAAAGTACACTCAAGCACAAAGATGAAGCACTGAGAAGAAGAAAGGTGAGCTGAACCCAGGGATTCAGCTTCTCCCACCGGATGTGGGGCTACCCCTCAGCTCAGATGGCTGCGACCAGAGGCTGTCTTGAGATCAGAGCACCAGGGCAAGAGACCGACTCAGGAGGCTCAGGAGTGAACTCCACAGGGAAAGGTGGTCCCACTTTGAAGTCTGGGAGCGGAGTTCATCAACTGAGTATCACTGGAGTTTGACATTAATTATGATGCCAGCAGGGATCCAACCCAATAGATGCACAAACACACATGCAGTGTGCAGAGATGTCATACTGCAGAACATGAGACATGGAAAAGCAACCGCCCTAATTTGCGTTTTATCATTGTGACAAAACACTGGCCAAAAGCAACTCAGGGAGGAAAGGGTTACAAAGACAATCATCTGGAATTGTGGGGTGGGCAGCAGAGTTTGTAACTGATTTCATCCTGTAAGGCAGGTAAAGATTTGTCTATCCAATCCAGAGAAAGGGAGAGTAGGGAGAGGTCCCTCAGTGGGGAGTCTGACCAATGGGCTCTGAGTTGGGTGCTTTATAAGGGCTCCTAGGTCCTTCCATTTCCCCTATCCATCCCTCCCAGGTATCCACCCCTGGGCAAGCATTTCTTTCCCACTGTTATTTTGCCACAATGTTCTTTGGGAACAAAGAGCAGCCATCTTAAGAACCCAGCCCCTGCTAGGTGTGGCAGATGCCTTTAATCCTAGACAGAGGCAGACAGATCTCTGGGTTCGATGTCAGCCTGACCAATGGAGTGAGTTCCAGGGCAGGCAAGGCTGAACAGAGTAACTCTGTACTGAAAGCAAACAAAACAACAACAAAAAAGGAAGCAACCTCTGCTTCTCCTATGTGCCTGTATTCCACCCTCATCATAGTCCATCACTGAGCTAGGCCAAGGCAGTAACCTGAATGCAGGAGCCTGGAGGCAAGAACTAAAGCAAGGCAGGGCAGGGAGGAGCGCCTGTTCCCCAGCTTACTTGCTGAGAGATGGCCATGGCCACCGTGGGCTGGGCCCTCCCACATTAATCAATAAGTTAAGAAAATGTGCCCCCAGACATGTCCTCAGGCCAATCCAAAAGAGGCAATTCCTCAACTGAGGGCCTCTCTTCCCATGGTTAATTTGACAAAAACCAACCGGCACAGCAAGGTAACGTGAATCTTCTAAAAACTCATGACCTCAGTTCCTAAATTCAAAGGTACCAGGACAGACAAACTGTCACTTGACCTTCTCCAAATCTCTTCTTTACTAGTAAAAAGTGAAGATGAGAAGAATCGATAAAAATCAGGGCAGAAATTAATGAAAACTAAAAAAAAAATACAAAAACTGATTTAAAAATGTTGTTTCTTTGGAATAATGGTAATCAAGATTGACAGGTTCCCTAGCCAATCTAACCAAAGAAGAGAAGACCCAAGTCAATAAGATCAGAGGTTGAAAGGGGGTTTTATGACAGATTCCAGTGAAATCCAGGGCATTATTGGGGAACATTTTTGGAAACATACTTTCCTTGAGGAGGGAAAAAACACCCTGAAAAATCTAGAAGAAATGGATAATTTCCAAGGTACACATGGCCGACCAAAATTAGATCAAGAATGTGAGGACAATGTAAGGAGTTCCCCAAGAAGTAGTGTGCCGAGGCAGCAACAAAGCCTCCCAACAGGGGGAACCTCAGTCCAAAGAGAGCCGCTGCTGGCTGCTGCCAGATGTCTGATGAGCCACTGACATCCATGGTCTTCAAACTAGTCCGAAAACAAAGAGAAGGACACCAGCAAACTGCTTCTGTCCTAGGGACACTACAAACAGGATGTGGACACAGCAATGCAAGACAACTACAAACCAAGTTCCTGGTGAATACTGACAAAAACTCTCAACCGAATGGAAACCAAATTCAAGAATACACTAGGAAATTCCTACACCAGTCCAAGTTGGTCTCGTTCCAAATGCAAGGATGGTTCAGTATTCACAGATCAATCAGTGGTGATGGGTAAGGATGGAGGTTATCTCATTGTCTCAATAGGTACAGAAAAGGCCGTTGGTAAAGTTCAACAGCTCTTCATGATAAAAGCCAAGAAGAAGCTGAAAATAGACAGTACATATGCCAGCATTGCAGATACCATAATATGACAAACTTACAGCCAACATTACACTAAATAGGGAAAGGCTGAATGCATCTCATCTAGAATTAAGAACAACGGGGCTGGTGAGATGGCTCAGTGGTTAGGAGCACCGGCTCCTCTTCCAGAAGACCTGGATTTAATTCCCAGCACTCACATGATGGCTCACAACCATCTGTAACTCCAGCTCCAGGGGATCAGACTTGCCCCTTCTGGCCTTCGTGAGCACTGCACATATGTGGTCCACAAACATACATGCAAGCTGAACACCCATAAACTTAAAAATCAGGAACAAGACAAGGTCCTGTTACATTTAGTATGCATAGTGCTTTCCACGAGCTCTATAGTTGGCTGTGCAGCCTTGGGAGACCTCAGTAAAGAAAAGCCTGGCAGCAAGATGTGGGTCACAGGGGTGGGTTGTGGGAGGGGGCTGTTGATAGGCTGTTCACATCCTATCTTATCTCTGCTGCCTTCTTATTCAGCTGTGAGCCAGCAGCCATACACTCTTGCGGCCTCAGCTGAGAGCTGTTCTTCACGCCCTGCTTTCCCGGCTACAGTGGATTGTCCCCTCAAACTGTGAGCCAAAATACACTCTTCCTCCCTTAAGCTGCTTCCTGCTGGTCATCTGGTCACAGCAATTCAGAAGGTAGTTCAGCTGTGCTCTCCCTTGGCTCTTGGTATACAGCTCCAAGTTCTAATTAGAGTAATATGAGAAACAAAGGAGACACAAATTCGAAAAAGAAGACGTGACATTTTCTCTGTCTGCATGTGACATGATCTTATGCTTAACGTAAACTGCCCCTGAGAAATTTAGAGTGCATAAACATTTTCAACAATATAGGATGTCGAATCAATGTACAAAAACTCAATAGCTTTATTTTTTGTATGCTGATGAACTTGCAAAAGAGGAAACCCATTCATGATAGATTAAAAAATTAAATATGAAGAATAAATGTATGCAAAGATGTGAATGACATCTATAGTGAAAACCAGAACACTGAAGAAATAGACACTAGAAGATGGAATGCCCTCTCCCAAGTTCATCCTCTGGCAGAATGTTGTAGAGATAGGTGTGTTGAAAGTCATCTACAGAGTCAGTGCAACCCCCATCAAAATTCTAGCATTGTTCATAGCTAGAAAGCAAAAAAGCACAACAAAGCAAAAACCCATCATCCTAAAATGATACCGAAATACCAACGACCCTGAGTGGCTGCAGCAGTCTGAGGTAGGAGCAATGCTGGAGGCTGCACAAGAGCTAACTTCAAACCACACCACGTGAGAGGACTGATGGCCAACACTGTAATAACGAGGCCCCCAGGATGCACAGATCAATTTCCCTACTTGAAAAGCTCCCTGGCCTCTGTGTTGTTATCACCATAGTCCACCAAGCTCAGAACCAGTCAGGATGTAGCTCTGCTGCTCATCTGTTCAACTATTGACTGTAGACAGTAAGAAAATAAAGGTAGACACTCTACCTAGGCTGGGCAATACAATGGGCTGGCTCATTCAAGCACTAAGACACTGGAGGGGGAAGCAAGCCAACTCAAAAGCATGGAGCCATTTATGGAGGAGAGGATGCCCACAGAAGGGGGGTGCATTTTAAAGTAAAGAGGAAATTCTCCAGCTTTTAGTGG
Organism: Mus caroli; assembly: GCF_978045245.1. Lineage (NCBI taxonomy): Eukaryota > Metazoa > Chordata > Mammalia > Rodentia > Muridae > Mus > Mus caroli. Next base: position 66,404,587 of record NW_028227266.1, read on the forward strand.
CAACTTGGAAGCACTCCCAGGCAGCAGTAAGGTCCTGCAAAAAACATCAAAAAGTGACTGAGCCTGTCAGCAAAGGAAACCAACTAGCTGATCAAGCAGCCAAGAGGAGACTGGCAACAAGTCAAACTCCTTTATAAGCCTGGAACCAGCCTTCAGGGTCCCACTTGCACCAGACTTTGCCCCTTTCTCTACAGTACTCCAGGGAAAAAGACCAATGAGGATGAGGGTGGGACTAAGGTAACGAGGGCCTGGCGGGAGCCACCACACAAGAGGCCCATCTTTTCTGACATGGTATGACCTACTGCCATGGAATGACTCACTTCAGGCTCCAACCCAAACTACCCACCCTCATCCTGACTCAAATCAACGCAGGTTCAGCATCTAGACCCTCTCCTGTACCACATCCTAAACACGACTCAATACTTCCTCAGTGAGTCTATTATTTCATACCTCAGCATTCCCCCATGCCCCAGTGTGCCAAGATCAGTGCTATATGGGTGGCATGTACACAAAATAACACAAGCCAAGGGCCTGGGTCTGACCCTGGGGTTCAGGCAATGGGAATGGCTCCTCTCAAAGATACAGAGGTAGGCTTCACTGATGTCGAGCCTTGTAGAGGCTTCAGAGAGATAGCTTTTGGTGTCAGTGTGAACCTAGTCAGGATGGGCTTGAGGCCTGTCCCAGGAACACTGAGAGGGCATGACACCTGACCAAGGCTCTGCCCAGAGAGAAAACACACAGATAAGACAGTCCCTCACCATCAGGTCTGGCAATGGGCCTGTATTTGTGTCAGCAATAGTTCATATTCTGACCAAGACTTTAGAGGTAGACCATTAGCACTACACTGTTTATAGATAGGCCTTAAAGTTCAGGCATAGTTGAGCATGTGAACTGGACCCTCAAGACCATTTTAGCTGAGCCTTGGCAGGAAATTCAGTTGGGTTATGTTAGCCCAAGCCCTGTTCTGAACCCAATGTGCTTGGAACCCCTCAGGTTGTTCGTCTTTTGAGATTCTATAGGACTGATTTTATTGGTATTGGAACAGGAAGGAGATCCCTGGCACGTAGCTGGCCTGGAGATGTCCTGATACTTCCAGGCCTTAGGAAAAATCCTCTATTACATCACTTTGGTGATCCGAGAAAGGACCCTGATTCTCTTAGGAAACTGGTCACACACCTACTGGCCAGGAAGCAAAAGTCCTGGCAAAAATACATTGGGAAAAAGAACCCTCTCCAATCCATTTGAAAAGGTCCTCGTGGTGATTCTGGCTACTTCCACTGCTGTTAAAGTCACGGCTATCACTCTATGAATCCATTACCCTTAGGTTAATAGAGCAGCAGCATCCCTTGGATAGCAGGAGACTCAGATTGTGAAAGTCCACAACCTCTCTGGGTCACTTTCTATAAGCAAAGGGGCCCATCTAAGATCTTCACCAATGCTTTGACCACTGCAGAGATCCACTAATCTATGCCATAAGCTTGATCAATTTCTTCAGCCTTGCTCCAGCTGCAAATCTGGCAGTCATCTTGGTCTACTCATGACGTAAACCTTGGCATTTCAAAGGAGGACACTGGGAATTAGGGCACGATACCATCATGTTCCTACCACTGAGACTTGCGGTAAGAGTAACCATTTTCTGTAGGACTGGCTGCAGCAGCTCCCAGTAACTGCAACCAGACACAAAAGATTGTCCTAACCATGCTTAAAAAAAAAAATTCAAAGCCGGGCGTGGTGGCGCACGCCTTTAATCCCAGCACTTGGGAGGCAGAGGCAGGCGGATTTCTGAGTTCGAGGCCAGCCTGGTCTACAAAGTGAGTGCCAGGACAGCCAGGGCTACACAGAGAAACCCTGTCTCGAAAAACCAAAAAAAAAAAAAAAAAAAAAAAAAAGAAAGAAAAAAAAATTCAGCCCGCCCACTTCTCTTCCAGGCAGGCCTGACCTCTTGGGCTGTGACGCGCGCCGGGGAGAGGAGGAGCCAGCAGGTTGGCCGCCGTCGCGCCCCGAGCCCCCGCCCCTGGCCATCAGCAGGCCCATGGGCTGGTGCGTGTGAGCGGGAGCGGCGGGCTAGGAGCCACCGCCGCCGGGCCCGCGATGTCACCATGGTTCAGCTGGGTGGCCAAGAACTATGTTACACTATGCTTGTGTGCATGGCCATCCGGATGTAGTTGCCCTTCTAATAGAGCGGAATTGTGACATTGATCTCCGCGACAGTGACAACAGCACAGCACTAATTAAGGCTTCACAGTATGAGCGTGAAGAATGTATGGCCCTGTTATTTGAAAAGATCCAAATGCTATGGATAGTAGTGGGATCACAGCACTGCACTATGCTGTTTGGCATAACAACATGTCAATGGCAGCCAAACTGCTGGCCCATCATGCTGACATCACTATAAGGAATGAGGATAGCTTCACACCACTTAAACTGGCTCATTTAAAAAACCATGACAACCTGGCAAAACTTTTAGAAAACACGGAAGAAAAGATAGAGGAAGTTGATGAATTAGACAGGTCTTCAAAGAAAACTTCCGATGAAATAAGAGGTCAAAGAACAAGGAAATCTTGTGTTTGTCAAACAGAACAAAGAAGTCTTATAATTGACCTTAACAAACGAATATCACCATCTGAGGGAAACTTAGAGGACTGTGAGATGATTAGTTTCAACGCTATTTTGCATCTTATTGACCAGCTCAGGAGGCAGAGCAAAGATTCTGACAGCCTTGTGCAAATCTCGTTTGCAGTTTCTTCATTTAAAAGATCAATAGAAATTAAAAACACAATTGTGAACCAATCACAATTAGAAAATGAAAGTTTAAGAAATGATATTATTGCACTACAAAAAGAAAGGTCTCAAATAGAGTTTGAAAAGACTTAAGTTGCGAGCAAAGATATGCAATATGAGGCTCACAGCTGAAAATTCAGACTTAAAAGCTGCAATAAAATTCCAAGTCAAAGAGAATGAACGGCTTCCAAGAACCCCGTCTGAAAAGTTGAACATTTCACTGACACAGAGTTTGGATGAAATGAAAAGGAGAAATAGTGAACTAGAAAAAGAAATAGCCAGGTTTGAGAATCTGTGCACAATGTTGGAGTAAGACTCAGATGCACATAAAAATGGAGAGTTTTCAGACTCCAGTGCTTCAAGTACAACTCTCTATGAAAATGATATGGTATTTAAACTAAGAGAGGAGCTTGAAGGTATCGAAACAAAACTACAACAAGCACAATTCCACTGGAAATGCCTGAAAGATGAAAATAATGCCCTGCAGCAGAAGTTAGCAGAGATGGTAGCAGCCCAGGAGAAGTGTGAGATGCTAGAGTGCAAACTACAGCAGCATGAAGAGAAAATACTCAGCCTCAAAACCCATATGGACCAGAACATGGTAGAGCGCAGCGAGGTAGAAAAACACAGGAAAGCCATTGAAAGGCAACACAGGTGTCAAGTAATGGAAGAAATAAATTTCTGAATCGGTTATTACAGGTGACTACAGTCATCAGTCATGTGCTGTAATTAACTCCACCTGAAATTTCATTTTCAATGTATTGTGTTTATGATTGTATGTGTTTCTTCTGTGTTTCATGGCAACTTCTGTTGTAGATTTTTGGAAAAAGAAGCCATCCACTTTTATTGATAATCATCTTAGATTTGATTATTATTGCAAAAAGAATTCATCTTTCAGAATTCCCGTTTTCAATAGGGAATCATGTGATCTTTGAGATTACTTGAAAATGTGTGAGAAAGAAAATAATTGTGCTGTGGATATGATAATGAGCTTCAGTTGTTTATAAGTCCCATGCTTTACTATAAAATTGTGCTATATTATTAATTTTGGAATTATTATATGAATACTTCAGGGATGAGGATGCAGTGCTATGGTTGGATTGCTCTCTGTCATCCACAAGTCCCTGGGTTCAGTCTACAGCACCACAGGAAGAATTCTTTAAAAAATTCTGCTTAAATGCACTTGATGTTGTTGATAAAGTATTTGAACTCCAACGGCTTTCTCTTTCATTTAAAATATCCTTTGCCTTGTGGATTTAAATGTAAAGAAAATTACACAATAATTTGTTGGATAGTTATGTTTCAATAAGTGTTTCCTTTATTTAGAATAAATACAGTGTTATTTGTAATTTAAACAGAATTTTTCTTTTATTTGAAGTCATTTAGTTTGATCTTGGTAATTTCAAACATGAACACTAGGTATTTTGATCACACCAACCACTCCTCTTAATCCTTTTGAACTCTCCTTGGATGTCCTATTTTAAAATGCGTCTTTTTAATGTTCTTTAGGAAGAAGCCGCCTCTGACCAACAGAAAGAGCAGGAAAGACAGGAGTTTATCATGCCAATAGAGCACAAAATTGATGATATTAAAGCTGAGATGGTGGACATAAAATCTCATGCAATTTCTTTGAAATCAGAACTGAAATGATATAAAAAAAACGCTATAGAGCTGAATTGAAAATTGCAGAATCGTTAAAATATGAACTTGAAAAGTAAGTCAGAGCAGTAAGTCTAGAAGCCTAGAAAGGCAGTGGATTGAATTAAAACTGTATTCTGTAGTGAAACAAAAAAAATTTCATAAATTTTATAGGACTATTTAGGAGGATTGCTTGCTTCTTTACTTTCATTTTTCAAAAAATATTTAGGTATATGAGTGCTCAGTCTGCATGTACACCTGCACACCAGAAGAAGACATCAGATCTCAGTATAAACGGTTGTGATGATGCCATGTGAGTGCTGAGAGTTAAAACTGAGGACCTCTGAAAGAGCAGCCAGTGCTCTGAACTGCAGAGACATTTCTTCAGCCTCACATTTTGTCTTTTTTTAAAAATTAATAATTTATGTCTTGTTAAAGTCTGTGGTACTAGGTCAGACCCCTTAGCCACGTGTGCGTGCCATGATACCATCATTCTTCTGGGACAATGATCTTGATTGATGTGCGAGGCCCTCCTATTGTACTCATGAAAGCCAGCTCCGTCACAGGGCCACACCTGAGCATCTGCTCTTCCGTTTTCCCACCTAAGGAGCCTCTGCATGACCTTAAGCCAAGTCCTTCTGATGAGCCTGTTCCCATCCCTAAACCTCTCCTCTCCTTGATTCTAAGTCAAATGATTGTATTGTCATCATGTACCTCTGCCTATCCCTGTATGCCAAATACATCTCATGACGTCTTCTCCCATTACAAATACGGTGACTCACACATGGTGTCTCACAACTGTCTATTAACAGGGATGGGAGAGAAAAAACCACAATACTGGATTTTTCCAGATAAGACCTACCCTCCCACTTCAGGCTCCATCTGTTGAAACCCAAACTACCCACCCTCATCCTGACTCAAATCAACGCAGGTTCAGCATCTAGACCCTCTCCTGTACCACATCCTAAACACGACTCAATACTCCCTCAGTGAGACTGGGCCCCTACTTGGGAAAGCACTGCTTTGTTTATACTTGGAAACTCCTTGATATTTGATCACACCAGTATTACTGAAAAATGAATTTCAATGGGGTCACCAACAGACCAGACCCCTCCATGTTAAAACCTGTCGGGAGGGGAACTGAACTGTTTCGGAGGGTTCCCATGTGAGTTGCAAAAAAAAAAAAAAAAAAAAAAAAAGCCTATAGAAATGATGAGTGATCAAAGTGACCAAAGCCATGATAATCCATGCCTTGTAGTACATTCTCTCTATGCAGATAGCCTGGGGTTTTCCCCACCAAGAACTCTTTTGTATATAGAATAGGTAGGTGCTTGGTTTTCTCGCTCTCAAGATGGACACAGTCCCTAGTAACCAAACCTTAGCCTTTCCCCTGACAGCACCAATCTAGCCAAAAAGAGCCATCCAGTTCATGCCATTATTGATTGGGTTGGTCATTATGTCTGCAATAGGAGTCATTGATTCAGCGGCCACCTTCAGTCAATACTTGACCAGGGCACATGACAGATGGCAGGGTCTCTTGGCTGCAGTAATGTGAACAAGTCAGGAGGAGTTAGAAAAATGGCCCAGGAGATAAAAGGACAGATCACAAGAACCGTCTGATTCCTAAAGTTGTTAGAGCAGCAGCTCGAGTTGGGTTTCCTGGCTTCTCTCATTGCATGAGCTTCTCCTTGTGCCTTTTTTTTTTTTAAAGCTTTTTACAGCTCTCCTGTTTGGTCCCCGCATCCTTAACATTCCTGTCTGATTCGTTCCTGCCCATACGGAAGTCATCAGGCTTCAGATGTTAGTCAACCAACTAGTCTACCAACCTTTGGGCCAAGAGAATCTAGGAATTGATGCCTAGGTATGAAGTCATCAGAAGAGGATTAGAAAGAGTAAACGTTTTTCTTCACTAATGGCTGTGTTGTGCTCTACTTCTACAATCCTGCTGATTTCCAACATCAGAGAGAAATCTTCCATAGCTTAGGAAATAGACACTTGGAAAGCAGCTGCTCTAACCTAATTACTAAGTTCTCAACCTGTGGGTTGTGACTCTTTTAGAGGTCAAATGACCCTTTCACAGGGGTCACCTAAGACCATTTCTGTAAATATGTTTGCTACAGAAAAACGCCTGCTCATGGCACTTAGTTACATAGGCTAACACCCAAACACATCAATAGCAGAAAAGCCCAGAAATGATGCTGAGCAGCCTTTAAATGACATAAAGGGAATGGCAGCAGGTCTGGGTCCAGTTTCTCCAGAATGCATCTCATCAGCTGCGTCTGCTGGCATATTAAAGCTGAGTTCTCCAACGGTCTGAGTGCTGGTTGCTTCTTGAAAACCTGATTTCTGCAACACTTTCACCAATTAAATGTCTCAGAGAGCTTGGTGGGTTTTTGGTTTTCTTCCAACAAATTGTAGTGGTTTGGTTTTGGAAGCCCATAAGCCTCTTTTCTCACAAATGTTTTAAACAGTAGTTTTCAACCTGTGGGTTGTGACTCCTTTGGAGGTCAAATGACCCTTTCACAGGGGTCACCTAAGACCATTGGAAAGCACAGATTATTTACATTATGATTCATAACAGCAGCAAATAATTTTATGGTTGGGGGCGTCACAGCAACATGAGGAACTGTATTAAAGGGTCACACCATTAGGAAGGTTAACAGACAGTGGCTTAGATCAGGAGTCTACAAGACTCTTGATATTTTTTTTTTTTGGAGAAATTTAAGAAGGGCATTTATGCATTTATGATATGATTATATATATGTATATACATATATAAAATGTTTCTACAGGTTTAAAATCTGCAACTTTCTCTAAGATTGGCCAGATAAGGTAAGAATGAAGCCCCATGGCAATGCCAGCCACAGCAATATTACTGTTTTGTCCTCTTTCTGGGATTTTTCTTTTCAAAGAAGAAGCAGTTTCTGCTCCCAGGCTCTGGAGGGCATACCCAAGATGCCTCCTGTAGATCCATTACCCCAAACCATGTGTGATCACAGAGAATTTCCTTAACCGGGTATGTGGATCAACGACAGTTTATTAGTTCTCAGTTCTCAACCTAGCTGATATGATTCACCCATCCTTCTGCCTGGGAGCGACTGGAATGCCGCAAGGAGACACAGGTTCCAACAATCCATCCCTAATTAACCCCCTATTCCAGGTTGTCACCTAGTCAAAAGGATTAAGATAGCCTCGGTTGTTTTAATCTAATACATTGGTGATTTTGTTTGTTTTTGCAGTGGGGTGAGGGTTCAAAACACAGGGTTTCTCTGCATAGCCCTGGCTGTCCTGGAACTTGCTCTGTAGACCAGGCTGGCCTCAAATTCTGAGATCCACCTGCCTCTGCCCCACATCCCCCCACATGCCTGGATTAAAGGCATGAGACACCACACCCAGCTATGTGTTGGTGTAATTTTTAATCCCCTCTGCTGCTCTCCTTAACCCATACTAGAGGCTCATGTTTTCTTTCCTCTTCCTCTGGGGAATTTATTATCACTTTCTCTTTTCTTTACACTCAAGTCTAATTCCACCCCACAATCAAGTAAGCCCTGCCCTATTAGTTCCTGTGACAGCAACAGACAAGAGTTGACTCTTCAGTTATTCATTTCCCAATCTACTATTTTCAAATAAAAGCAGAATTTGGGAATCCTCCCTTTTATCCCAGGTGCTATCAATTTTTTTTTCCAGAAGGTTTAGACCCCCGTACCCACCTGCCTTGGGATGGCAGGGCAGAGTGTGCAGCCCTGGAATCCACCAGAAAAGTAATTTCCTCTCCCTCTGGTCCTACCTATGTTATCAAGGGTTCCCAGTGGTATCTGGTAAAAACAAAACAAAACAAACCCCACTGAATCCCCAGTCCTCATCAAAGTTTATAAGGAAGATAATGCCTTCTTTCTTTTTCCATTCTGGCTATCTTTCTCTTGAGCTATCTGTCCCATATTCCCATCCAGAAATGTCTTAGGAGTCCTCATGTCCTTTCTATGCCTCAGAGGGGGTGTGTAGAACCTCCCTGTCTCTTCGTAGAGGAGCTATAGTCTAGGTTCTCTTAAACTACCTCTCCTAACACCACAGAGATCACAATCTTTTGTTCCTGCCCTTTCCTCTTTGAAAACCCTTTCTGAGTCTCTCTCAATAGCTCAGCAGACTTCTGTGTTACACACCTGCTTTTGGAAATGTTTTGGTTTTCAGGCCAACCCTTAGAAAGTGGACCATTGAGGCGGTCTTGGCCTGATGACACTTCAGAATCTAGTCAAGAACATTTTTTTTTCATTTGTAACCCTAGCCTTTCACCTCTTCTTCCTCTTTCTTCTTCCTCTTTTCTTCTTCTTCTTCCTCTTTTCTTCTTCTTCTTCTTCTTCTTCTTCTTCTTCTTCTTCTTCTTCTTCTTCTTCTTCTTCTTTTCTTCTTCTTTCTCCTCCTCCTTCCTCCTTCCTCCTCCTTCCTCCTCCTCCTTCCTCCTTCCTCCTCCTTCCTCCTCCTCCTTCCTCCTTCCTCCTCCTTCTCCTCCCCCTCCTCCTTCTCCTCCCTCCTCCTCTTCCTCCTCCCTCTCCTCTTGCTCCTCTTCCACAGAAATATTCTGTGACTTAGGTGTTGATTTCCTAATGCCCTTCAGGACTCATGTGAGAAGGGCTTGCTTCTGAGCTCTGTCTTGGAGACTATCACATTCAAGATGTATGTTTGAGAAACTTTATTATGCCTTGGGAACTTCTCTGAGGTTAATGGTTGACTTTCCCAGATAACCAAAGCTGTTCTTCTAATCCCTTCCTACAAAACAATGGTCAGTGGACATCATCTCAGCCTGCATATAAAAACTAGGACTCGGAAGTCAGGCCAGGAATTCTGTGGACCCAGGGCATCTTCCAAGGGGGCTTTGTGACTTCTGTGTTTATGAGCAGCATGTTCATAAATCCACTCATCCCTTGTCCATAAGGAGGACTCCAGGGTGCCAAGTTGCTGATTTCTGAGGAGATATCCTTTTCATCTGGAGACCTCTCTGAGGGCCCTGCCATGGCTTTGCACCTCTCAGAATTGCCATGGGTCTTTTCTGGTGACTTGTCCAAAGACCAAAGTCTGACAGTGCTGCTGCCCAAAGATGGGACACATCTTCAGCTCTCCCAGAGACTGGGGGGTTGTCTCCGCAAATACAGAAATCCTACGGAGCACCCAATTTGTAAGGGTTGGGGACCCATGGTTCATAATAGTGGGTTTAGGAGACTTCACATAGCAAAAATCAGGTAGTTTTGGTTTCTGCAGAACTGAATGCTGCCTTAGAAAAAAGGAGTAGGGATGGTGGGTGAGATGTGGATGTGTTTGCACTGGGCAAGGGCAATGGATGGCTTGAAGGTCCAGATCCTTTCCTCCTTTTCCTCACTGGGTGAGTAATGGGATGGCAGTAAAAACCTTACAAGTCAATTGCCACGTATGTTTGCATTTTCTCAACAAAGACCACAAGTGGGACTATCTGTACACTTTACATTCTATGGGTTTTTAAGCTTCTAAATGCAGACATTTTGTCAGTTTGTAAGCCAATAGGCAAACTTGGTTCTTCATAATAGTCCACCCTAAATGCTTCCTTTGGGTAAAGGCTGGCTAGACTAGCAGTCACTATCAGGGATCCAGCGCTCTCTTCACCTATCGCTGTACTTCAAGGCACGCTTGTCTTGAAGATGGACAGTTACATCTTATCTCTTACACACAGTATCATAATAGTCAAAACATGTCATTTGCTCAAGAAAAATAGGCACGGAAACCAGTAGAATCGAAAAGATAACAGGCACCTGCTCTTTGACAAAAGGGTAAAAAATGTACATTGGGGTAGAAAAAGCCTCTGGCAAATGGTGCTAATAAATTTGGGTGTTCTCCTGTAGGAAGACCCACAGCTGTCATTCTGTCCAGAAATACAACCAAAGATGGAGCTGCAGAGACTCTCTCCTGCTTGACACGCTAGATGCCTCATGTGGCCAGAGTGTGGCAGAGCAGGGGGACAGAAGAGGCCAGACATTTTATGACATTCACTCTCACAAGAACTAATGCATTCATTCTGTGACTAATTTTGAGATTAAACCAGTCTCACAAGACAAGAGATCAGCCCTTCTCAAAGGTCCCAGTGGCACCAAGGAACCATGGTTCCCCTTTGTGGGTTCTCACGTCTCACTGATAAAATAATCTTAAAACCAAGTAAGAAGGAAGCTTGAGAACCATTTTATTGGAGTTTGAGAGAAAAATCAACAGGGCAGGAAGCTGAAAATCTTAGCAGTTTCGGGAAGGTAGGGGAAAGGGTAGGTAGGCCTCCTGTCAGGCTGAGCTCCAGAGGCTGCAAGCATTGCAGAAAGGGAGTCTCCAGAGAAAACATTGAGCAAGCCCAGCGTGTCAGGGCAAGCCTACTGAGGATTTTAGCTGGTATTCAAAGAAGAGATAGAAAGGGTGAAAGGAAAGTTACACTTTTGAATCACAACCTAGAAAAAAGAGGCCACTAAAAGATCTGCAAATAACTTGTCTCAAAGGAGGGGCAGTCAGGATGTATGAATATGCTATTTCAGCAGGGGGATAATTATTCCTCCCTTCTCCTTAGCATGTCAGATGAATCAGCTTTCCTGAGGAGTGGTTTCCTGGTCAGGTGGTGGGCAGGCCCATTTGGGGCTGCTGTTAGCGAAGGACATTATTCTAACCTTTAGAGTACTTCAGGGTGCTATGTCTCCACCGAGGGCCACAGGGAGAGTTCACGTCTACGCTTCTGAGCCGGAGGAAGTAGCTTTTCCTCTCCAGGCTCCAAGAAAGCTCCGATATCTCCCACCTTTCCATATGGTAAAATGAAAGGTGGGTTTCAAAGTGAGGGGTCCATCCTCAGGGGCTCCCGAGCCTGCTAATGTCCGTCTAGCTGTCTAATGCCACCTCTTTCATTGCTAGGACACTGGCAATTAAATCTCAACATGAGTTTCACCGAGGACAAAACAAGGGCCAATGGATAAACAAAACCTTTTTTGGCAACATTACTTAGTGATTAAAAACTAATGAACATTATAGTCTACTAAGAAGTTGAAAAATAATGTTGCCACGCAAAGCACCAATTGTGTTTCTGGTAATATACCTTAGAAAACCAAAAATACCATCTTTAAAAAGCTATCTGAGCACCTGTGTTCATGTCAGGACTATTCACAGTAGCCAAGAGGTGGAAGCACGGCAGTGCCCGTGGACAGAGTGGGCAAGCTACGCCAGATGATGCACACGCCAGCAAAGCATTTCCCTCCATGTGTGCTCTTGATCTGAAGAGCTGAGGGAGCCCGCAGGTTTTTTTTTTTTCGTTTTTTTTCCTGACAGTTGCAATTGTATTTATCCATTTTTGGTGCCCCCAAACTTTCTTATGAAAATTACTGTTTTTCTAGTTGGAGTTGAGCTTCTCCTCCTGATATGAAAATCCTTAATTTTGTAATGTTTAAGAGGCTTTGAAAAATGTAGTATTTCCTGACAAAGATATATATGTATATATGTATATATGTATACATTTTTAAATCTCTCTTTAAATGCTTAAATCTTTACATTTAAAGGCTGATAAATTAGTTCATGTTTGGAGGTGATGTATTTCCTCACAGATGTTGAGAAATAATGACGGCTCCACCTTTCCCCCACACCACACTCATTTACCTGCTTTTTATTTCCAGCCCCTTTTATCCTTATATATATTTATGCCTTATATATAAAAGATATATTGATTTTAAAATGAACTGGATTTAGTGACTGAAAATAATGAATGTTCTATGTTAATTCAAAAAAATAAACATCGTATGAAATAATTTCAAGTTCTGCTTTCAATTCACATGGCTCAAAACTCTTTTAAAATAGAGATAATGTTGCAGATAAACAAGGGTTTTTGTGGGACATAGTCACTCTCCATCATTGGCTAGTGTAGCCAGGTAATTCAAACAATTCAGAATTTTGTGGGGTAGCATATAAAAAGTGCCGTACATCCAAACAAGTTGACATCTAAAATGGAGTATAGAACACAGTATTGCTTCCGTGTAGGGTAGGGGCAGGAAACAAAGGTGAGGGAAAGTCACTTGGTGGTAGTTACCAGGACAGACAGCAGACAAACACAACGTTTGATCTGTTACTCTAAATTCCCACTGGTGTCTTGACATTCACATGAGACTCTATGAACACGCGTCATTAGTAACGCCCACCACCTTCCAGGTGTTCTGTCCCTCTGCTCTGGATGGAGCGGGAATGGCGGCGGCACAGGGAACGGGTCCTTCTACGTCCTACTTTTCGGGTGAGCTCACAGACTCTTGCACAGCAAAGCTTGGTGGGTGCACACTCCTTCTGTCACTGCCTTGGCATTCCCACACCTCCTGCCCTGATGGTGCCCATGTTCCACACTTTCTCTTCACAGGATGTACCCAGGCTCACCTGTTCCTCTAAGCTTTTGGGTCTTGTGTGGTAATAGGCAATGAGCTATATAAAAGTTATCTTAAAGTTTTTAAAAACAAAATAGTATGAATATGTAAAGTATTAAAAAAAAAAAAACATGGTAGGGGACATTCCTCACACAAGCCAGTGTGATTGCATTTCTAAGGCACCTGCTTTCCTTCCCGAGGCTAGGGAGCAGGGTAATCAGAGACCAATAGCACCAAGGATTTCCATAAGAGCCTCTATGTTTCCAATAGAGTGTGTGTGCGTGCATGCACCCGCTCGTGCATGTACTTATACATACACACCTTCCATAGCTTACCACAGGTAATGTTCTGAAAGCACAGGTAAGGGCTCTTCTAACTCAGCCACTGACTGCATAGGTTGGCGTGGGATGGAAACAGGCCTGCTCCCAGAACTGGGGTAGGGGACATTGCAAGGGAACAATGTTTTCTCCAGCAGCCTTTCTTGGATCAGTCCCCTGCCTCCTGCACAATGGAACTTCCCAGGTAAAGAACACACTTCATCATTGAACACACATACCAAAGGAGTCAGAGACTTTGTGCCCAAAGCGCTTTTCTCTTTCACACAGTTTATTTACTGTGTGGGGGGGGGGATGCTGGGGGCGGAGGGGGGGAATGGGTGTGCTTTACCCATTCCCTTAGAGAACTGTACAGTATAGGTGTGGAGGGGCTCTGGAAGAAAACCACGAGGTCAAGCCCTGATTTTACAGATAAGGTCGCTGAAGGGCATTGAAGTGAAGGGGCCTTCGAAGAGATTGGCATTTGGTCAGTGTTTAACGATAGCCATTGTGCTGTGCCTGCCTTCCACCTGAGCACATGAACTTTAAACAGTGGGCACCTGTCTCAGGTTCTCAGTAGCAACACAATTGCACGCAGCCTGTCCCACCAATAGAGGGCACTCATGCCCCTTATGCTAGAATGAGTATTCTAGCAGAGGATTTCTGTTGTTGATGAAATCAAAGGTTCAGATCCCAAGTTCTCGTGCTAAACCTTCTCATATCTTGGGTTTTTGCTTTCTGAAGAAAACTAATCTCTCTACTCAGCTCCTACACACATCTGTGTGTATACAACTTCGGAGGTTTTACAGATCACAATACAGCTCAGTAGTATGTACATAGTATGGCTTCAGAGTCCCAAATCTAAAGTTAGCTGGCAACAAAGCTGTGGGCTGGGTCTGAGCTGGACCATGAAGATGACTTTTTTCTCTGTGTTTGGAGATGACAGTCTCTACCCTGGGTGATAAAACCAGAGTGGGTGACTGGGACCTGTCTGTTAGAAAGCCAGAAGTGTACCGTACACCTCCTTTCCCAGGCCTTCCACCCTTGGGGTATAAACAAAACGCATAGCCACCGGGGAGACAGAGAACCACGGCAGCGAGGGAGATATCTTCTCCACAAGGGGATTTCCTGGGTTCTCTAAGGTGTCTGAGATCAACAGCTCCACCACTTATATCAAGAGTTGGTAACAGTCACCAGGCTACTGTGATGCGTTGGCTGTGCTTGGCATGACTCCTTCAGGAGGATTTGCTCATGCGTGGTTTTCTTAGCGAGAGAGAACCCGCCTGATGACTCACAGCAAGGCGCAGCAGCCTTCCTGCTCTGTCTCCTGACACCTCAATCTCCCTGCTTCATTTTTCTTCATGGCTTTCCACCATCTATCCCAGATAGGTAAACCTTCTCTCTCCAGGGCCCAGATAGGTAAACCTTCTCTCTCCAGGGCCAGGCAGCAAATATTTTGGGTTTCATAAGTCAGAGGGTTCCTTGGTCCACTGCTCAGAATCCCCAAACAGCCTAATGAAAATGCATGTGTAAGACTGTCTTCCAATAAAACTTTACGGAGAAACTGAAAAAAATCAGTAGAAGCATCCGTATTGGCAGCAGGGATGTTAGTGCCAGCTACTGAACATGGGCAAGGAGTGCGGGTGCAAGCCAGACAAGTCAAAGGGACCTGGACTATAAGACAAACACTGTGTGCTGCAGACTCTTCCTGCTGGGACCGCTTTACTCTCGGGGACCATGTAGTTATTAGGGAGCTACTCCAAACTTGCCCGTGAGAAAACAAACAGAAGATCAAAATGTTTAGGAGACCATTTCGCTCTTCCAGCAAAGTGGCAAAACCTGAAGGAAAAGAGACCTTTGTCCTAAGCCCAGCAATTTACCAACAAATGCACATACTGCGCTGCCCCCCACCCCCACCCCCCACGACCTGTTGTGACCAGAGTAAATGGAAAGCTAACCTTTTTATTTATTTATTTATTTATTTATTTATTCATTTATTTATTTATTTTCTGGTGCTGACCTCTTTGAGCCTTAGGAAAACTTTTTTAAAGAGCAAATTCAAGAAGAGAAAAAAAACAAGGCAGCCCAAGCTTGTCCCTCTCTTCTGGGCTCCTTAGAGAGCTTAGGATATACCCAAAGACATGCTGACTACAACAGGCTGAGGAAGCTCTCATCTTTTTCAGCCACCCCTGGGGAGTCAGCAAAGACTTAGATCCACACTCATAAGTGCATCATTCTGGAGTTAATCCCAGACAATGGCGTCACACAATCATTAGAATGTTCCTACTTTGGCACCAAGAAGAATTTTGAGAGGAAAACAAAACAAAACAAAACCACCCCAAAATCAGAACATTAGTACTAGATTCCAAAGGACCAAGGAGAGGTGGTTTTCAAAGTGTTAAAAAAAAAACAAAAAACCTTCTGCCCAGATCTTAGGAGTGCCAGTTGCAGAGCTGAGAGAGCAAGTAAGTGGACTTTAGTTATTTGTGAAGTGTGACCACACAGATGATTGACAGAAAAAGAAGAAATTTCAAACATGAACTCAATAACTCTTTCCTGGATGTTTGTAACCAAACCCAAGCAAGTCACACTACCAATAATGGTGGGGTCTTGTCACAAGCACACCAGTGTGGAGAGACAAAACTTGAGTGTCTGTGGATGATGGGTAACTGACCCTTGCCACATGAATGTCAGCTTTTAGGGCAGACTCCTCTCTGCCCCGCCCTGCCCCACCCCGTCCCCAAAGCATGGCTGAGAGTGTTTGCGTACCAAAAAGAATCGAACAGAAGCACTGCAGTGAAGACTTGAAAGTAGCTCAAGTATGGTGAGCTGTCAGGTCTAAGGAACCAGACACAATCCTGCAAGCTTCCTTATTTCATTAAAAAAAAACACACACAAACTGTCTACTAGTCCAAGCCCCATGTTAACCTGCAAGTTCCTCTCCTTGTAGAGTGGCAGATACCAAAGCAGAAAGGACCAGGACTCCAAAGATTGCACCCATAGTTAGGGATTTGAGAAGTGAAGTCATTTTCATTTGTCCCAAGAGCACCGATCTCAGGCTCTTATATACTTCAGGCCTGACTTCTGATCACCAAACTCTCCCTTGGGCAGACTGAGGGAGAGGTTGGGGAGGCAGAGGCTTGGAGAACAGGAGATGTTTCCCCTTAAATATCTGCCCCCTTCCCTAAAGAAGGGGTGAGAGCCAGTTTTGGTAACATAACTCAAAGGCTCTAGACACTAGAGAGGTGGCTTTGAAGAATGAGATAGCATCACAATGGGAAGGGAGGGGGCTGGGTCACAGATCACCAAACCTCCCAGCAGCAGAGAGCTGGCTTCTAGGAACACTCCAACAAAACTATAGTTGTCTTTTCAAAGAACCTGGCCGAACCTTAAAGCTTGCTCGATGGATTCCTGATTTGTATTTGTGAATTCAATGATATGAAAAGTCAAGGTATACCCTCCTCTAAAGAATGAGGGGAAAACCATAGGCCCAGGCCATTAGCACATCCCATGAGAGCAGCTCAGAGACCTGCAGTGGGTGCCACAGGTCATAGTCTAAAGAAACAACAATTTGGGGCTGCTTTTGCCAGGTTAAGAGAACACCGCTTGAATCAGAAGGTCGGTATAACCAGAAGGGAGTATAACCAATGCCTGTATTTTGCGTTTCCTCACACAGTATAGAGCAAGTTGAGGTGTGAAGTGGTTTTTTGGAGGGGGTATGGGTGTGTGGAGAGGGCATTCTAGGCACGTCAGACTACCTTCTGCAGTGAGCCGTGGCAGGTCCCAAAAGTGGGACCCGGTAAAGGTGCACAAGGCCCACACTGGTGATTCATGGGGCTGTCAAAGTGACATCACCTATCTTTTCCCTGGGGGGGGGGTACTGGAAGATGTGTGGAAGTCCCCTGAGAATCTGAACTTCTTAAGAGAGGCACAGAGGGTTGTTTGGAATCATGGCAGCTCCTGGAGAGCTGGGGTTGGAGCTGGCTCTGCAGGGGTCTGGGGAGGCTTTTTCTGCATCCTAAAAAGTCTTCGATGTTTTATTTTATTTATTATAAAAAATCCATTAACACGAGCTATTGAGCTCCCTAGGATATCAGCCATGCTGCATCAATATTTTTTTCTTTTAGATTTTCATTTGCCCATGAAGTCTAATCTGAGACTAACCAGGTTGACCCTCAATACACTCACTGACCTCTGAAATTGGACTGAGTCAAGAGTCTCCGCCCCACACCCTGCGGCTTTATCTTTTTGTTTCCAAATGTCACCCTAAAAATTCCCTTTCCTTGCTCAGCTCTTTATTCTTGGACAATGCATGCAAGCAGATGGATGCTGTTTTGATGGGTCATCTCCTCTTTACATGTCCTAGGGATCGTTACAGGAATTCAGATAAGGAGATGAGGAAAGAAGCCCAGAGAGGCAGGAGAGACCCATTTTTGGCCTCACCTGCACCTCCACACTCAGGGATCCATCCACTCTAGTTGTTCTGGGAAACTCAAGCCACACTAAGGGCAATCTCTCCACAGTGAACACTGACTTATCAAGAGACAGCAAGCCCCAGGGTGATGTTACTAATAATCCAGTGGTCTGGCTGTAGTATCTTGATTCTTAGATAGCCTCCTTTGGGCATTGCCTGGTCCCTGACTGAGTGCATTGTGTGTAAATCTACAGGACAGATACAACACAAAATGTGACCCTTCTCAGAGGCCTGACCCTTCTCAATAGACCCTGCACACAGTTCCCATCCAATCTATGAAATAGCCTGGAAGTCTCCTAGGGCCTCACAATAGCCCGTGTCCTAGAACCCTCCTCATATGAGAAGAAGCTGGGAAAGCTCTATTTCCTACAAAAAGTTCCACTCAAATAGAACATGTCTACTTCTATGCCAGAACCCCAAGGAAAAGCCCCATTGTCCAGGGGTCCATATGTATCCTATGGTGCACTAGAGGCTTGGAAATGACTCCAAGTATATACATATTTTCTTTTTAGAACATTTTGTATTGCATTAGGTTAAAATTTATTCTTTCTTGATTCTTATTTTCTCCCTTTTGGGTATTTGAGAACCTTAACATTTGCCTCTTCCAACATTTGCCTGACCTTTATTTAGGGAAATCTAGAATGACTCAAAGAGAAAGGTTGAGAAGAAAGGCCCAACTTTGTGGTCCACAGAAAGGTAAGGGACTAGAAGAAGAGGGGATCAGTTTGAACCTGCCACTAGTGTTTCTTTCAATAAGGGACTGAAAGCATGAAATGTCTGTAACTCTCTTCCCTGCTTTACATAGTCCAAAGTGATCTGATCTCTGCCAGGGTTATCAGCCATTGTAGTTGACACAGGTGTCACAGGACTTACAGCTCTTGGAAAGATGAAGTTGAGTCTCATTTAAAGTACACATCATCACTGGGCCTATTCCTTCACACACACCACCACCACCACCACCACCACCACCACCACCACCACCTCTACTACCACCATCATCATTCCTACCAGAGCCTAACTCTCACCCCAACCAAAAGCCATCCATATGTCAGACATTAAGCCTTTTCTCCAATAGAAAAAGTCAGGCTACTACCATGGTTACAGCATCCTTTCTTGGGAAATAGTTTAGAAGAATAAACAAACAAAAAAGAGAAAATCAGCAGCTAAATCCATGCCCCCCCCCCTCAGTGAAATACTGTAGGATTATCTCCCAAAGAATAACTGGAGGTTGTTTCCAGAGAGGAAGAGCTAGAACCTTTAACCTAATGCAATATAAAAGGTTCTAAAAAGAAAATATGTATATACTTGGAGTCATTTCCAAGCCTCTAGTGCACCATAGGATACATATGGACCCTTAGCTAGCTCAAGGTGATGGAGATCTCAAAAGAGATCACAGTGGAGCTAATAGAGACATGCAAACTCCAGAGAAGTCTATAGCAGACCCTACTCCAAGGCCAGGTGGCTAGAGATGCCATCAACCAAAGAAGGTGCATGTCCCAAAGCTGAAGAGATGAGCCTCAAAACCTAACCATGAGCTGGAGATGTCAAAAGAGACACCAGCTCTTCTCCTCCAAGAAAGAAGAATATGTGGGTCCCTACCAACCTTGGGCAACCCGCACCATCCCAGGATGCAGATGGCATGTAAAGCTCAAACCCACAGGGCTCTCTGACTCTTGTGCCAAGCATCTGGTCTCTTCCCAAGAAAGCTTCAAGCAGATAATATGTGGAGGAGGAGGAGACACCCTAGCTGAGCATGGAAGAGAGAGACCAGAGGGAGGTAAAAGGACAAGAAACCCTTGGTACACATTTAATGGTACCGAAGTTCAGGGTTGAGCGGAGAGGGGGTGGCCTCCAAACCATGCTCTAGGGATAGAACTTGGCATGCCCCAAATCAGGCAGGGAAAACTGCCCACAGTCCATCTGTAGTTCTGGTTTCCTTCTTTCTGAACAAAGACATTGAATAAGTTCCCAGAGAC
Source organism: Mus caroli (assembly GCF_978045245.1). NCBI lineage: Eukaryota > Metazoa > Chordata > Mammalia > Rodentia > Muridae > Mus > Mus caroli. The sequence continues at coordinate 66,424,160 of NW_028227266.1, forward strand.
CCAGGCAATATTCCCCTTAGCCCACATGCTCTTCTTGGACAGCAGGCTGAATGTCAAAATGAGGGATGATAGGGTTTTTTTTTTTTCTTTTAAATCTTGGATGTGTTCTGCTCTGCACCTCTCCAGGCCTTTGGCAAGAGAGGCCAAGGCAAAATGTGAAGGCACTTGCTCAGTAAACGGAGGCCTTGGAAAGTGTTTCAGCATTGATGAGAGGCATGGGGTGAGTGTGGAATAAACCACACTTCATAGAAGCTCAAGAGAAAAAGCCCCTACCGATGGCACCATGATGCCAATGGTGGGAGGGAGTGGTGTATAGAAAAGGAGGCAGAGTGAGAACCCCTCTCCAAGATTCTGGAGGCATCCAAGGCATGCACTTGTAGTAGCAGGAAAAGGACTGACCCTAATCCTCTCTTGGGTGGCAACCGGGGAAGGCAAGTATGGGAAGGTTTCTTGTTGTATATTTACTAGTTAGGAAGTCTCTTGCCGAAGAGACTAGGAGCCTGCTAGGTCAGGAGAAGTTATGTCAGGGCAACTAACGGAGCAGGGTCCCTGAAAGGAGCTTGCTCTGGAAACTGCTGACGTCATGAGATGCCCCTGGCATATAGCAGCCAGCCTTTATAGACTCTAGGGCATGTTGTGGGAAACCCTGTCTATGGAGGCCAGGAGATGCCATCAACAAAAGGGACAAGTTCCACAGAAGATGGGACCAGGACCTGCCATTTGGTGGTAAATGTCTTTTATTAAATTTTTACTAATGAACCCACCCCATTTGCATGTGTTGATTCTCTGACTAGACGCTAAGGCTGGAGAGGTGGAGGAGACACTGTTCCTCCTCCTGTAATACCTGGGCATGTATGAAGACATGGCCTCTGGCCCAGCAATCCAAAAACTTCCAGCTTATACTTTTGGTAAAGCCAGAGACTTACCATGGGTCTGAATCTTTAGCCATTACCTACCTGTCTAGATTCCTAAAATAGTTCATAGACTAGTCACAACCAATTGGCAGCGGTAGACCCAAATGTTGGATTACTGACACCAACCTCTGTGATATGAGGGCAGACAGAACAACATGCCCGAGAAAAGGACAACACAACTGCAGGTGTGTTGTTGTGATCCCTACCATGTGTAGGACACCCTCAGACTCACAATCCTGCAAACTTCTTAAGCAGGAGACTCAGCAGCAAGGAGTAGGGCTTGTCATCCTGTCCCACTTTGTTTCTGGCCTCACTCAGTGCAGAATCAGGCTCTCAGTCTTTGCTTGATCAAGCATTAAAGCAGAAAGGTGCAGAGGGAGGGGGCATGGAGCAGAAACAGAAATGGAGGCAAGGCCTGTTCCCTGTTGAATGGCTTCTCCTGAGCCTGGCATTGCTTTCTCTTTATTCTTGCTTTTGTCCTTCTTTCAGAGACCACTTAGCTCTTCAGGTTTTGCATCAGTTCATCTCATCCTGGAAGGCTTTCTCCCTCACTTAACTTCATGCCCCTATTTGCTGACTACACATTAGTGACTGTCTCTTCCTCATTCTTTGCATAGCTAATCTAGTTCCTTAATGTATTCTGGTTTGGTCAATTATTTTGTATCTTGTTTCTTGTTTTCTTTTCAGCAAGAGGGGCAGGAGCTCAGGGAAGCTGGTGGGTCAAAAAGGAGCCAAGATAAGCACACCCTTAGACTTTCCCATGGGGCAAAGTCCCTCTTCATCCCCTTTCCCCATGCACTTCTCCATGGATCAGAAGTGACCATGTGCAGGTGTGTGTGTGTGTGGGGGGGGTTAGCTCAGATAACCAAGTGCTTTTGGTACCCACATGAGAGATTTGAGTGCACATCTTCAATACCCACATAGAAAGCTAGGTGTTAGCAGGATGTGCCTATAGTCCCAGCCTTGTGAAGCAGAGAAAGAAAACCCTTGGAGTTTGCTTGCCAGTCATTTTAATTTAGCCAGTGGTTGAGTCCCAGACTCTGTCTCAAAGTAGTGTGTGGAAATGGAAACTATTGAGAAGGACCCCCGATATCAACTTCTGATCTCCATGTGCACATGTGCACAACCCCCCACCCTAAAGTGACCATGACCTTCCCTATCTCCTTCTGGGATCTTTCTCATTGCTCTTCAGGTCTACTGGCTACTGGAAGACAATCTAACCTCGTAGGTCTATCCAACTTCCTGTCCCCTTCTGCCCTATCATAAAAGCAGCATCCCCAGGCTTTATCGTTGAGGAACCAAAAATACATCTTTCCTTATAGCCAAGTGATCCCCTCTCACAGTCTCTTCCCTGGATGATGACAGCTGAGAGTACCAAATGCCCCTAACTAGCTTTCATTTAGAGGCTACTAAGCAACTCCCTAAGGTCCATCCTCACCCTGAGATCAGTTATATTACCTTCAAAGGGGCTCACATGGCAGGGGCCATGTCTCCCTCATCTTTGATCCCAGCCTCAGGAAGTACCTTGCCATCTCTGTGGACATTCATTTTCTAAAGCACTGCAAAGTGCTAGGAAAAGGATGCTTGCTTTGGGCGCAGGATGAGAGGGAGGCAGACAGAACTTGTGGCCTCTGGTCTTAGGCAATGAGGTTTTGTGATATACTGGAGGCTCAGATGCTCTGAGAGTAGGGAGCGTTCTGAGAAGCCTGGGGGAGGGGAACAGTCTAAGGAAAAGAAGCATAAAAAGGCCTCTCCCCTTGTTAGAACACCAAAGCTAAGTGGTAAGAGGCCCTGAGAAGATGGGTCACTTGACTCATGATTTCTTTCATTCAGACTTGGCCCCTTCCAGGGAATTAACACAGTGAGTTACAGCCAGACTCTCCCAGCTTCTCAGTTGAAACATTAGATTTGGTCTCCAGAAGAGACCGTTGTGTTGGTAAGAATAAGAAATGCACCCCTCCACCCCACCGTGGGCTCTGCTATTTGTACACTTGGTTTCCGGTTGGTGACGCTGTTTGGGGAGATTTAGAGGGTGCAGCCTTGCTGGAGGAAGCACCTCACTAGAAGCAGGCTTTGAGAGCTTAAAGACTCATGCCCCTCCCTCCTCCCTCTCCCTCCCCTCCTCCCTCCCTCTCCCTCCCCTCCTCCCTCCCTCTCTCCCCCGAGCCCCGTGTCTATGTGTCTATCTCTTGCTTGCCACTGAAGATGTGAACACTCAGCTTCCTAAGCCTGCCACATCATGGCTGCCACCTACTGCCATGTCGGTCTGCCATGATGGACTCGTGTCACTCAGGAACTGTAAGCTCAAGTAGACATGCCCCCTGCCACTATGGCCCTACAAGTTGCCTTGTGGTATTTTATGTCAGCAACAGAACTAATACATGATTATTTGTATCATTGTATTGCACTGTTATATGTCTCTTCACATCCTGGTTTGGTGAACTGATTCACTAGCCACAGAGGGTTTGTTTTTTCTCTTCTTTTGTATATTGGTTAACTCAATTGCACTTATGTACTCAAGTAAACAACCACAGTTGGAGAGCTTGGATAGGCAGGCTTGTGAGCCGGTCACTGCATCTCAAGCTGCCACTTCGGCACTGGTACTTGGAAAACCATGTATACTAGGACAGTACATGCATTTCTTGCAAGCACAAGACAGAGTGAGTCAGGGATGCAGGAAGCCCAGTGTGTAGCCATGGGCCTCATGCAGCCGAGGATAACTATGAGGGTGACCAAATATGAAATCAAACTTTCAGAGGGTTTTTGTTTTCAAAGTTCCCTTTGAAAGGAAACTGTTTTGTGTGCTCTATGGTACCCCACGGATGTAGCAAGAAATTTAGTAGCTTTCTCCACAACTTCAACTCTCTGGCCCTTGTAGTCCAGGCCCTGCCATTACTGTTGGCATTTAGGTAGCACTTGCATCTCCATCATTCTCTGTGTGTTTCAAAAGACACCAATAATCTCTCGGTGTGGCCCTGATCCCCAACCTGGAGAGAGGCTGCATCTGGACACACTGGAACTCTTTCCTAGACACTCGTTTTTCAAGTTCATAAAGTCTAAAACCTTTTCAGACCTTTTCTTAAACCTGGGCTAGTCAGAACCCGTTCAGTTAGGGGATGGGAGAGGGTAAGGATGTACCTCAATAATGAGCTATCAGGAAGCTCAACAAAATGGATGGTTCCTGAGGTCAACACATTATCCTTGTAACTGAAATTCATCCTCATCCTAATCTCCCAAGAGTAAGCACTCATTCTTGAGTTCAAAACAAAAAGGGAATCAATGGGCCAGTGAGAAGGGTTTGAAGTTGAGAGAGGAAAAACAAAGGGAGGAGCAGGAGACACAAAGAGGAGAGCATCCCAGCATTCCCCGCTCCTCACTGTGCTATCAAACAGGGCTGAGGGCTCTGCCAGCCTTGTCCCTATTCTCTTCAGTCTTAACCTTAAGTCTGCCGCTCTTTCCCAGCATGTGTCTCCCTCTTACACTTCTTACACTCCTTCCTTTGTTGCTCTTGCTTGTTCTCTTTGCCTCTGAACTGGTGTGCTCAACTGGAGCTCTAAGAACCGAAGTGGAGAGGAAACAACGGACTCTCCTTAGAAGCTTCTCGTAGACACTATCCTGTCAAACTGCCCTCATAGCCTGTTGTTTTAGGCCTCATCCAAATCTCATCACTACTTATGATGGGGGGGGGCCTTTATTAATGGTTGCTTTCTGACTTCCTTTCAGAGAACAGCATCTAGCTACCACAAGGCTCCCAAAAGGCTGGCAGCTGCACACACTCATCTCTCCTTCCTCTCAGACCCAACGTCTAGTCTGGTTTCAGGACTCCCCCAACCCCAGCCCATCAACAGTCTCACACCCAGATCCAGGGCAACATCTATGATTCTAAGGTCAAACACGAAGGGCATGTCAGACATTATGGGATAGTCCTCAGAGATTCATGTAGTTCTTAAAACGGTTGAACTACAAAGTCAAACTCTCTTATCATATTTGAAAGTGAAGTTATTTGTATCATTGCACAAGAAACTGAAGTCAGAAGGAAACCATCAGCCAATCCCAGACCTGATTGTGGTGGGGGCGCTGTTTCATTGCAGCATTCGATGCTTCAGCTGGACAGTGGGAGGACAGAAAGGAAATGAGACACAAGCTACCCACAAGGCTTGTTTGAGCAATGAGAGGACTGAAAAGACAGAACACAAGATGCTCCCAGACTGTGTTTCAAGGCAGCTGGAACACCGAGGCTGTCTTCTGATGGCTTCAGTCTGCACTGGCAAGTAGTAAATCTGTAGCTGGAAGACTAGGAGTTCCCTGAAGACGCACAGACTTGTCTTTGTTGGAGACTTATTTCTTCTTTGGATACATAACTCCATGTGAAAAAGAAGTCTCATCCCCTGTCTGTGGCCTATGCCTCTCACAGAGTTGTCTACTCGCATGGACTGCTCACTCTACAGTCAGCATATCTTTTAAGCCACATCCTCTATAGGATGATGAAGGTCAAGTTCAATTTCTCAGCTACTAAGGCTTCTGAGCTGTCAATTGGATATTATTTTCTAGGTAGTCCCCTTTTGGGTAGGAGGTCCCCTTAAGAACCTAATTTTCTGTGCTAACCCCTTTGAACCAACTGTCATTAATATAATAGACACTTCTACAAGAGACCACTTTCTTGAGGTCTGAGTCTGAGAGATTGTCAGAAGTTGAGGACCTATACACTGATTAATAAGCGCTCAGCTATCTTCATAAGAGCCATAAAAATCCCTAAAGGCCTTAGGGCTTCTGGACAGTGGTTCTGGGCATGGCTCAGCAAGGGCAGTCAGTCTGGCAGCTCATTCTTTCATTTTTAACCTGCCTGCAATCAAACTACCTCCAGCATGCCTCTCTCTCTCCTAGGGAGGCCAACCCTTATTTATGGGGCTGGGTTGAGCAGCAAGAGGATCAGAGGAGATTGAAGCTCCTCATGAGATTTGAATTAGGAGCAGGAAAGGCTTGCAGCTGTGGCTGGCATCAATCAGTCTGGTACCTCCAGTCCCAGGAAATTTACAGAAATTGTTCCATCCACAATTTGTAATGTCTGCAATATTTTTTCCCTTCCTCTAACAAACTCAGGTCTCCATCTTGTCTCTTCCTATTCTGAGTATTTTTTTAAAGAGGGAAAATGCACATACAATAAATGTCACCATTGTGACATTTGGTATATTCTCAATTTGAGCATCAGCCTCCTTCAAGTTCCAGGTTGTCTTCACCATTACAAAGGAAAACTCGGCAGACCTTGAATGGTCTGCCCTTCTTGACCGTCCCCAATCAAACCCCTTCTACTATCAATCCACTTCCAGTGCCCATGGATTTTCCTAGGTTACACATTTCACAAAATCCAGCCAAACAGAACAGCCTTTATTTCATGTCTGGCTTCTGTAACCCTTTTGCCCACAATGTAACCATTGTCAACAAGCATGCCATTCTGTCTGGAGAGGATGCAGATAGCGGCTCATTTGTTCACCTGCTTATTCACTGATGAGCAGCAGCTGAGCCGCTTCTGCCTTTTGACTAACACCAACAATGCTGGAGCTCGACACATTTGCATGTGTGGTCTCCTCCTGGTGCCTGCTTTTAGCTTTGGGGGGGGGTAAGGACAAAAGTCCACAAACCATCAATGATGCTTCTTACATCTCACTTGAGACAGGTCCTAGCCCTGTTACCTTTGCTGCGGTTTTGTCTTTATCCTGCAGTGTAGGAGGAGCTCTGTCTTTCCACCCCGCCCAGAAGCACCAGTCATTTTTGGTTTTTGTTATAGCTGTTTTAACCAGTGTGATGTGATAATCCCCCTGTGGTTTTTACTTGCATTTCCACAAAGACTAAAAACTGGGAACACATTTTCACATGGTTTTTGGTCCTAGCTAGCAAGTCTTATTCCAGTTCCCCTGTTGAATTGTAGAAGGTTGTTTTAGGCCTTCTGGAACCAGACTCATCAGACATATGATGAGAAAATAGATTTCAGCTATAAACATTGTCTTTTCAGGATGTCCAGAGGCATACAAAGTTTAAAGTTTGATGCTACTATATTATTCTCATCATTTAGGCTTTGATGTCATAACTAAGAAACCACAGCCAACTTCAAGCTTATAAAGTGTTCCAGGACCCTGGGAATGGTTTTAACCCTTATCTACACAGGATTGATGCACCTTGAGTTTTGTATATAATGAACACTAATAGGTCCAGTACCTTCTTCTCCCATATGACTGCCCAGCTGAGCGACACCAACAACATTTGTGAAAAAGACAATTATTTCTCTATTAATTGGTCCAAATATCCTTAGTGAATGAACATCAACCAACTTTACAAGCACACTGTTCTTTCAAGACTTCTCTTCCTTGATCTACATGTTCATCCCGTGAGAGGAACATGCCAAGGAATTAGGCGAGTTTCAGAGGACATTTCTGAAGCAGGAAGAGCTAGCCCTTCACTTTTATGATCATTTCTCAAAATGTCTAGATTTCTCAAGAAAGCAATTTGGAGAAACCTCCTACATTTTGCTCAGTGCTAATACTACAAGCAACCACGGAATTGAAGAGAAACCTTGGGACAAAGATCTTTTGTTCCAATATGTCAGATTCAGAGATCCAACTTGGGTCCTAAGCCTTGGCCGTCAACAAATTGATCAACAGGCCCAATAGGATGGCCTTGATCATATCCTGAGAATCCTATCCTCCTGAGAGGCCAGGCCAGAGGAATCCTAAATCTGCATTGAAACACAGTTAACTCTAAGTGGTAGCTGAGCATCATCACAGCAGGATACTGGTGTTAGGATCCTGAGCTACTGACAGCCAGGACCAGGGAAGGTTGCAGTAAACAGCATGAAAGCCTGGCTTTGCCCAACCCCTTGGGAACAGATGAATGAAGGCTCAGGTCTCCGGGGCTTGGGGGAACAGGGAAATCCAGTGAACCCAGTTCTACCTAAGAGGATAAGGGGAGCTGAGGTGGAAGGCTGAACCCCTGCACCTCCAGAACTCACCATGGGAAGTCAGTGCTGAGAGAGGGGCCTCTGAAACAGGAGCTATACAGTGGGCGAATCAGAGCAAACATATATCCTCTCAAATGACCGATAATGGAGATACAGAAGGAGCAGTGGCCCTGAAACCTCACCAAGCTTGAGAGAGAAGGGCTTTGGAAGCTCCCTTTTCACAGACTGGCTTCCTGTCAGGCTGTCAGGAAGGGTAGAAGTAAACAGTACAGGAACTGCTTGGGAGGGAGGGAGTGCTCCCAAAGGCAGCCCAACCCAAGGCCTGCTCCAGTCTCAGTCAGGTCATGGCAAAGGTTAGGGTAGGGCAGGGAAGAGTGGCTGTCAGTTTCCAAACTGACACCATGACTTTTCTCCAGATTAGGTCTCGGGACACTCCTGAGCCTTTTCCTACAGCAGAGCTACTCAGTAGCATGAGTATTTGGGTCCTGGGACAGCAGAGGAGTCAAGTGCCAGGGCAGCTCTGTAGCTTGACTAGAGGAAGGCTTGTGAGGACCACAGTAGGCAGCACTCTCCTGAGCATCCAGTTCAGAAAAGAGTTCTTCCAAAGGCTTGAGATAGCTCACTATCAAAAAACCAGCATGCGCACTGTTGGCCCTTCTAGGATGGTAGGAGGGAGGCAAGCTCAGACCGCCCTAGTACCTACTACTCCGTGTGTCAACAACTGTTGAAGAGTTTTCTCCCAGTGTCTAGACATTATCGCCAAGGAGATATGGGAGCTATGGTCTATCTGTGTGACTAGTTGCCTGTGGAAACCCTGGGCCCAGGGTCTGCAGTGAACTCCCTCTGTTGAAAGCTCTCTTACAGATATTACTGGAATTCGGAGCAGGGGGCCTTCCTGCACCCTGGAGTCTCCCCATGGGGTGGAGGAATTCAGCCCTTAGGCCTGAGCCTTGGGCTGATTTTGCTCTGTATCCTCTGAGAGAAATCACAGTTGTGACTGCAACTCCACGCTGAGTCCTGAGAGTCCTGCTAGAGACACCTGAGGGTGTGGTGGCCTTGGGGAAGGTCCAGCACATCACCCAGGTCCCCTACCATTCTATCTCTTTTTATATCTTAGAGCATCATGCTGGGGAGTGTCAGGCCAAAAAAGAGGAGCAACAAGTTCTACCCATTTGACCTGTTCCTTTCCGTTTCCCATCCATTCAGACACTAAACTACTTATTCCTAATGCCTCACTCCCACCCTTCTACCATCCGAGGGTCTTTGCAGGGCTGCTTGCTGACTCCATTAGAGCTGCCCAGGTGTACTCTAGAGGCCACGCCAGAGTGGACAGCAGCTCCCTTGCTGCCTGCTTTTGGACAGCGTCAGCCTTGCCTTCCCAGCCTTTGCTGGCTTCTGTTACTTCAACATCCTTCTTGCAAATGTCCTTCCTTCCTTCCTTCCTTCCTTCCTTCCTTCCTTCCTTCCTTCCTTCCTTCCTTCCTTCCTTCCTTCCTTCCTTCCTTTCCTCCCTCCCTCCCTCCCTCCCTCCCTCCCTCCCTCCCTCCCTCCCTCCCTCCCTCCCTCCCTCCCTTCCTCTCCCTCTGCTGGGTGACCAGACTCTGGTTTGAGGAGCTTGCTCTGAGGCTGGTTGGCACTGAACATGGTTCTACATTTATCTTTGGCTTCATCTACAGACTTCAGTGTTGTTTTCTTCCTTCTCTCCAAGAAGTCTCTGCCAGACTGGCCGAGGGCAAGGACCCATCTGATGACAGGGGTAGGGATATAGCTTCCTTCTTTGGCCCTGCTTGGCCCAGATGGGTGAGGAATCCCTATCTGAGATGTCCTCATGCCTGTCACCATTCATGTCCCAGCCTGCTGCCCTCATCTTTCTCAGACCCTGCCCCTATTGACATTCAATCAGGCTCATGTCTCTGTCCTTCTGCAATCTCCACATAGAGGTGCAGTCAGCCCCATATGTGACCCCAGATGTAGGCCTTCCCCACCGAGTGGGCATAGTGATCACAGACTGAAAAACTCAAAGGAACCAATTGTTTGGCTGGCCTCTCTGTCCTGGTGACTGAGGCACAGCCAGAGGGAGTAAAACAGAGCCATATCGACCTTGCTCCAGGTCCTTCCTCCTGGAGTGACAGTTTCCAGGACCCAGTGGGCACAGCAGCCAGCAATCAGTCTGCTGTTGATGTCTGCCACACTGTCCAGAATGGCCCTCCCATTCTTCCAGGATGGGTTCCAGAGATTTCATTCCGATTCTCTGAATCTTCTTTCTTGAAGTCGAGGATTTTTTTTTAAAGATTTATTTATTTATTATATGTAAGTACACTGTAGCTGTCTTCAGACACTCCAGAAGAGGGACACTCCAGAAGAGGGCGCCAGATCTCGTTACGGATGGTTGTGAGCCACCATGTGGTTGCTGGGATTAGAACTCTGGACCTTCAGAAGAGCAGTCGGGTGCTCTTATCCACTGAGCCATCTCACCAGCCCGTCGAGGATTTTTTACAAATATTTTTCTTCTGCTTTTATATATCATAGATAAAAATATATTAACTCCTGAAGTAAAATGTAAAACAAGAATTACAGAATAGATGTGCAGACATTGGTGATAATGATTTTCCATCAGAACGAAACATCACGTTTTCAGCCTGGGCAAATAGATCCTCGCTGCCTTGCTCTCCCATGAGTATCTACTACGCAGGCTGGAGAGAGCCAGGTGGGTATTAGCTCATGCAAGTTTAAGGCCAAAAGGTTTGCCACTTTTCTGTTCAGGAAATCTTTGCATACTGCTAGGGTTGATTTTTCTGGTTGCTATTTTTTCCATGAGGCCAGACAGTGGAAGCTTGGGGATATTAGAACTTTACCGTCAGTATTTCAACCAGGAACAATAACAAGAAGAGGGCATGACAAGGAAAGAAATCCCTGTGAATGTTAGGTGGGAACAGAATGGGAGGGGCATGTGTGCAAGGAGCCAGGAGTCAGTTAAGTCTGCTCTTCTTCCTCTTGGTAGCATTAGCAATAGTCCCCATCATCTGGGCAGACCATGGCAGTCATCATATTTGCTACCTCATGCATCCCATCCTTTGGAACAGCAGAAGCATCTGAAGTGACATCCAAGGTACAAGGAGGGCACCATGGCAAACCCCAGGTGACTTTCTACCGTCTATCCTGAGTAAAACTAATGATAATATGTTCAGTAAATTTGAGGAGATGCCAGGGGATCGATAGAGACAGGACAACCCTGGAGTGTCTGGTGTGCCTACGGACCTCCAAATCTTCCCAAGGTTTCCAGAGCTGCCAACTCAGGAAGGCTAAGTCTTAGATTACTCTGGGGTCTCTAGAAATTTCAGGTCAGGAGTGGCAGCTGGGTGGGTGTAAACAGTTCATTGAAGTGCCTTTTGCAGGGCTCTAGGGAGGAACACTTAATTATTAAATGAAGGGCATTAGATTGGGCATGTCTTGAGATGCTTTCAATAGACACCCCCATTCATTATTCATTCATTCATACATACATATATACATACATTAATTCATCATTTAAAAGAATCTGCTGTCCTGTGGGCATTTGTGCTACATGACTCAAGACACTTGCCACCAACCTTGAAGAGCTCTGAGGTCCCCACTCTTATAGCTACCACCACTGCCTGTCCCGCGTCCTCCTCACTAGACCTCTTGCATGATATAGGCATTCATCTCTCATTCCTCATGTGGAACAGTTTCTCACTGTAGACTCCTTGAAAGTTATCTAAAGCCTCCCCTGGAGTCCCTGGAGTGGATTTAGTCTGTATCACTAAAGACATGCCGCCTCCCTGACCCCAGATCGTCTACCAATTTTTTTGGGACATATTCTGAGGGAAAGGTAGAGGTTTTTCCAAAAACAAGAGTTGACAGAGGCACGTGAGTGAGAAAATCAGTCTACCCAGAGCCTTCTCCTTGACTTCGATATGAGACTTTCCAATGTCTTCCTTGGAAGACACAGCACATGCCACAGCTGACAAACTGTATTGTGTCTCATTACAAATGCCCGTAGCAGGCTTGCAGACCAGTCCCTCTCATCTTCAAAAGTCTTCCCCAGCAAACAGGAACCCTCTGCCACACAAATGAAGCTCTAGTCATTCAGGGCTCTCTTCAAGGGGAGGGTAAAGAGATTCCTTACTAAAGTGGAATCAATGAAACAACTTCAAATTCAGACTTCTCCAGAAATTTGATATGAACCCCGCAGAAGAAGCTGGAGAAAAAAGCAAGATTTTAACATTTGGAAGGCAGAGGAGGGCCCAGGTTTTAAAAAGTGACCACTTACAAGCAAGAGGGGGAGGCAGCTAATGGGTCATGAAAACACCCCAAATAGACTTCCCTATTGCATAGCTGGCCTTTAGAGCAGCCTTGGAGTCCTACAGGTGACACCAACAGCTCTGGTGCACTATAACCCAGAGAAGCCAGAGTAGAGCCGAGCTGCCAAGGTGAGCCTTCATGGGGAAGGAGGCTTTGAGCACAAGCACCTCCCAAGCCCGCTGACACTTGTCATTAGACCCTTTGTTCCAAGTCATCTTCCCTCCAGGAAGTAAGAGAAGCTGTAATGGGACCTTTGAAAGTATATGACATCACAATGGTTCCCAGGAGTGCGGCTGAGAGACTGGATTGAGAAACGATGTCATCAACATTGATAACCAGGAATCAGCTATCACATTGCATTCTTTACCTATGGAACGCCTCCTTTTACCTGTCCGTCATCTCTAGGGCCTCTCTTGGCTTTGCTAATTCATTTTACAGTTGAGGAAAACGGGACATTTTTTTTTTTAAAAAGACTCTCACCCGATGTTACCCAGCTGCTCCTGAGCAAAATGTTCTGTCACTTTTCCAAACCTGACTCTCCTTTGGAGCACAGCCTCAAGCCTGCTTCCACTTCTGTGGCCAGCAAGCTGACCCCCAAGTTGGGAGAGGCTCCAGGAGTCAGTAAGTCTGAGGCTTCCTAGACCTGGCCTGTTGGTGGCCTGCTGTGACATGTGACACTTTTCTGCCTCCTCATCACGTTCTGGTCTGTGGCTTTTTCATCCCGTTGCCTGGGAGGTGCACAGTCTCCAGAAACCTCACCCATTTGATTTCTTTGAGGCTCTCCCGCCTGCCTGTTCTCCCTAGACCAACACTGCACCTTGCATTTCCATGCCTGCTGCTATTGTGCACCTCTCCCTCTACCACATTAACCTCTGGGACACTGTCTTTTCTCTCAGCTTACAAACTTTCCTGTATATGTGTTGTTGAATACATGTTGTCTATATTTTTTTGCTTCTCCCTTGCCCCTTCCAATGCTTTGCTTATGTTACCATTAAGATTCGTCCTTGTTCTCTCTCTCTCTCTCTCTCTCTCTCTCTCTCTCTCTCTCTCTTCATCTAAAAGAGATGAAGTGTTTTCTCTTTCAGAATACAGTATATATTATTTGTAGAATGGGTTGAAAGCTTTTTCATCTGCCTCGAGCTTTAGTCACTAGATACCATACCACCTCCACAAGAAAGCTGGGTTTCCTTGAAAAGTGCTGGGTCCTGTCCTTCACAGGCACCATTCCCAGTGACAGGAAGACTTGGCCACCCCCTGAAAAGCCACTTTTCTGACTTATATTCATTAAGCTCTGCACAGCTTCCTTTACAGAAGATGCCTGAACTTTCGCATGATTCCACCCCATAGCCCTACACTTAGAAAAACCATCTTGTGTAATGTGTTGCCTATTAATGTCTCTTCCACACACCCTGCCCGTCAATGGAACACATCCTCAAGACTTGTTTCCCTACTAATGGCTTCCAGCCTTCTCCATCATTCTTTGGAATATGGATCCTCCCTACTTAACCTGAAGACTCTGTGGGCTTCAATAGATGTAAACCCCTTGACATTGTTTCTTGTGGGAAACAATGGGTGGGAACAAAAGGTGGGTGGGAACCCTTCCAAGGACCACTCTGGTGACTCCAATTAAGGCTAGAGAGCTGGATAAAGCCAATCTTAAGTCAGATGCCTCCCCTCTCAAGTCCATAACAACTTCTCAGCTTAAGAACGTTCCTGTCTATGTGTTATTGAATACATGTGTCTCTGACTTTTACTCCTCTCCTGCTCCTCCCAAAGCTCGTTGAATTTAGAAGAAGTTTTGGGTGATACAGGCAGTTGTGTACATTTTGGATATAATACCTTCATCTTAGCCTAATGCCCCCATCTTCTTGTATATATGCATACATGTATATTTGCTCTTGTTCATTTGTTTCAGAAGCATTTTATTTGAACTCTAGCTCTTCTCAAGCAACATATCAAATGTATAAAGAATGACAATGACCTATTCCCAGGCTCTTTGGAAAACTCAGCTGTTTACAATGTCAAGAGATGAATATGTGGTTTTCTGTCCCTCTCATCCTGCCTTCTGTTTACCATTTAATTTGATAATTATCTCCTTAAAGTTTGAATTTCCTTTTCCTGGGTGTGTTCTCTCTCCTTTACAAGTCATGTATTTTTCTATCCCCATTCATAAAAGTCTCCGAGTTACTGACACTTGAAATAGAAATGACTAAATTCACGTTTTAAATGAAATATTCTCCTGTCCCATTAGTTGTCCTTTCTTTTCACCCACCAATATTCACATTTGTCACAGAAAACAAATGTAGCCTGCTACTCAGCATACTCAACTGGGACAAACAGATTGAGCCTCTATGAGAGAGGCCCTCCAAGGGTCTGTTCAAAGACCCTGTTTTACAATTGACAATTTAATCTGTGGGGTCCCAGGTCCTGATACATGAAACCCCCATTCTGAAAGCTGGGGGTGCCGCTCTCAGACTTAATACATCTAGCAGAAGACCCCTTAGAGGTCATGAGGGAACAGATTGGGAGTTTGAGAAGCTGTCCCTGAGGGCGCTAGGGAGAAACAAGCCCCAAAGATGATGTGGGGTGACATTTGACTGCGAGTAACATTCCCAGGAAAGAAAACACCTTTTTGCAGAAGGAAATGAGCTCTGTACTGAGAAAATATGTTGGGATCTGCGTTTGTGAGAGTAAGGGGAGGGTCACAGTAGACAGGTACCCATTGGGATCACAACCAAGGAGATAGAGAAGAAGGCAGGGTGTTTAAAACTGGGCTTGGAGGTGTGTGGTGGGATCCCATTGAGGGGGGAGAACTTCAGGCAGAGGTCCCTGACAAAACAGGCTTCCCAACTAGGGCTTCCATCTCTGCCATGGAAGAGATGAGATTTTTGGCTGGGGACAAAGGAGGCAGTGCCCTGGAGTCCTATGACTGGAAGGTGTAGGGGCAGTGAACTCAGCCCTGGGGTTCAGAAGCGACAGTTGTTATAGTCAGGGAGGCCAAGGCAGGAATGAGGACTCACTCTCCTTTAAGCTGTGATAATCCTCACAGGGTTCTTGTTACATAGAGGGTGCAAACCTAGATGAGGCTCTCTGCCTTTCCAGAATTTACCCAAGGTTACACACTCAACAGGAAAGCTGATCCCTTCTGACTTCAAACTCTCTAGACACGTCCAAACATTTCACACACTTTAGTGAGCTGAGAACTAGGCCTTATACTTACAAATATAAATGGAGGACACAGTCTAAAGACCAAACACAGGGAACAGACTGTAGTCAAAGGCTATCTGCTTCCAAGTCACTTCATACTGTTGTTTACAAGCACAAATGAGCAAGGTAGGCTGGCTGAACCCTAGGCTGAAAACTTGTAAAGAATCCTTTAGGTTTCTCTGCCTCCCAAACCATGGTCAGAAGCACTGCTAAGTCTCTCCACGCCACTGTGTCATGCTTTGGCAGCCTCGGCTAGCCTCCTTTCCAAGTGTTGCTGAAATCACAGTGTAGGGAATGTTGGAAGGTAGAGAGAGGGTTCTCTAAAATCATCAAAGAGTTATCGTCTTGGCCCATCCCACAGTTTCTCACTTGAAACTTTAACGAGCTTGCAGGGTAGGAAACAGAAATCGTAAAAAGGGAAATGAGAAACACTCCTTATCCAATTCTCACTGTCTGGCCACTGCCCCCTCTCTGGACTAGTTAAAGAGTAACTGGTGAGAAATGATGGGCGGTTCAATTTTCATGAGTTTGGTGTTTGAAAAAGTCAACCAAGCTATTATTGTAAGCTAAGCCACAAAGAGAATGTTTACTAAGATGGTAGCCAGTGAAGAAATGTCCAGGTAAAAACACAGTTAGAAAGATGGTGCTTATTAAATGTATACATTCTGGCAGGAGTGAGGGTGGAGACCAACTCAGATTTAAAGGGGCTGGTCACTGGGAGTTTGACTGTGCTTCAAAAAGTATATGGGCAACACAAATTAGAGTTTTTTAATTTTTCTTTTTTTTGGGGGGAGGGGGGTACAAGGTGGGGAGACACACTTGGGAAGACTGGGAAGTGAGCATGACCGGGTAAAAACAGTTTTGTTTTTTTGTTTTTTAAAAAAGGAAATAGCGTTACACAGAACTCTACAAACAGCAGCAGTTATAGCTCTGTCCACTTCACAAACGGTCTTTGGACTTAAAAGAATGACCAGTGTCAAAGATTTGTAGTAAAGAGACTGTCGGGTGACAAAACACCATAGAACATAGGAAAGATGAAAAAGGAACCAGAAACAACAGCTGCCTTAGCAGGACTTTCTGAACTAGGTCAGGGCAGGTTGGTAAGAGAGTTCCCACAACAGAACCCAAGAAAAACTCCATGGTGAGACTTGGCACCCACACCACTTCCCCAACACCCAGATCCAGAGGCAGGCTTCTCCGATGGCTCCACTCCTTCAAAGAGTACGAGGCTATACGGAAGGGGCCAGCCTCACACCCAAGGGGAGTGCGTTTAAACTCAGGACTGATCTTAAAACCCTGCAAGAGCATGCTGCAGGCCGCGTGAAGAACAGGGACACTATTACCAACTTGTACTGAGCTCGAAGACAAACTAACGGCTCTGATAAACCGACGCATGACCTCAAGCTCAAGTGCGCATGCCTGGAGCCTACTGGGCCGCTCAATCATTGGCTCCACCCTTGGCAGGAGGCACCAGAAGTCCCAGCCAATCCCAGCCACGGAACGGAAAACACCGTAGTGGCGGTTGGAAGGCGTTGGCCATTCCAGCCCAGCGGCCTTCAGTTAGGCTGGTCCTACCAAGGACGCAGTAGCTAGGCTCGACATAGATCTTCATGGCAGTTGGGGTGGGGTGGGGTGCGGTGGGATAAATCTCATCTTACCCAAACCCTAAACTGTTGCGAAGACCTTGAACTGTTGTATAGCTATCTAGTCTTGTTACGACAGTGGGCTTAGGGTGAGTTTAGGTAGGAGCTATACGAGCTCTGTTAAATAATCCCTTGGACTCACCTGGTAGCCTTTTGTAGCAACTTTTGGAAAAAATTTAAACCTGTCACAGGAAAGGGACATTAAATGGGGACGTAGGGTCATCTGTAAGCACTTGGCTTGAGTTGGCAACTCAGTAGATACCATCTCTGGAGCACAAGGCTGGAGATGTTTAGTCAGGTTTTTCTGACAAGAGAGCTGGCATGCCTTCTGCCCCTTGAGTTCTCTCAGGTTTGTGAAGCTCAGGGACAATGACGTAACGTTTTTCAAGGGTCTGTAGTTTTACCTTACACTGTCGTGCTCCTGTACCTAGTTCAAAGGGTTCTTGCCAAGCCCTAGGAAACAGAGGTTTCTTCATAACCGATTTCCTTCCTGCTCCGTTATCTATCAAATCACTCTTCTCTTGTATAAGGGGTATCCTTTTTAGACAGGAAGAAGAAAACTCCCCAAGTGACTCTTAAAGTCACTTTGATGTCATTGGAGAAGTCACTGTAACACTATCATGAGGTTCAAGGGATTAAAGAATATTATTGTATCCCAGAACTTATGTTACTAGGAGAAACTTCCCTTTGTTCTTCAGGGCTGGTACAGAGCTTGAACAAAGTTCTGAAGCTTGAAACGGCCGTGACAGTCTTAAGTTCATACGCTGGTATGGTTTTAGACTTCACTCTGGGTGTGGAAACACCGAGTTGAGAAACATTGTGGGATAGAAAAGGGGAGAGCTTTCCTCCCTGAAGCTACAAACTGAGACAATGAGGTTCTCAAAAAAAGTGTGTTAAGAAAAGCTATCTTTATCCTGTGGCTGGGTCACTATTGAATCTCATTTTAAAATAGCTAAGACCTATAGACGAATACACGTGTAGTGGTATTGATTAGAGAATACTTGCTGTGTTGAGTAAGTTGCTGGATATCCTGACCTAAAGTGACAGGGGGTGAGGTGCGGGGTGGGGAGGGTGTGCGCGGTGTGTGTGTGGGGGGGATGCACTTTCCCATTCTGCAGAGTTACAACCTTGTCACTCTTGTGATCCCAGAAAAGGAAACAATACTACACAGACGATGAAACAGCAGGTTAGGTATACTTCTAAGAGCTCTTAGGAATCTGAGACTTAATCTTGTGAGAATTGAATACCCTTTAGGTGTTGTGGTCTAGGATGCAGTGCTGAGCAGAAGGAGTTTGGTGCAGCTGACTTAAAAATGGTCTTTGTTTGGCCCATAGTTCCCATGGATCCCCCAGGTGTGCCTGGGTCCTCTTTTAATGTCTGACCACTAACTACATTTCTGTCAATTACCCATTCACCTTGCAAAATTAGAAAGCCTTCTATCATCTTTGATGACTTCCTTTTCCCTCCCTGCTCTCCATTTTAACAGCACCACCATTAGTGGGTACCACATTTCCTGTGCAGTCTGGAACTTTGTCCTTTGCAATCAGTGATAGAGCGCCATATAGAGGTGGGAACCTGGGCTCATGGTCTGCCGTAGTACATGCTAAGTCCTCTCTGGCTGAGAACATAAATGGAAAGCAGTAAGAGTCTGAGCCCAGATGAGATCTAAGAAGGCTCTCCAAACAGTACACGGCTCTGTTGGAGGTCAGGGCATGATCAGAAAGAAGTGGGATGGAAACAAAGAATGTGGCTTGTGGCACGAATCCCAAGTTTTTATTTTTTCCTGTTACGTGTTGTCTGGTGGCCCTTGCTGTCACTCAAAAGGATGTGGGGCTGACCTCTCTGAAGCAATAGGGCAGACAAGTCACCGATTGTTGCCCATCCCATGATGCTACATAGACCCTTGAAAGAGACAGTTTCTAGGTTGATGGTAATTGGAAGAGCTTCTGGGTGACAGCAAAGTCCTAGAAGGGAGTGAGTCACTTGTGGAGCTGTGGGCCTTGCCTCTGTGAGCGGTTAGATGATGCTCGTCCTAGCTATTGCTTTTTTTACACAAACCTAAATTGGCCTGGTCCTAGCCATAAGGGGAAAGTCTTTTTTTTTTTTTTTTAAAGAAAAGATGGGGGAAGGGGAAAGTTATCAAAGCAGAAACTCAGATAAGAAATGGCAGAGTAATGGCAGAGAAGTTAGGCTCCAGAAACAGAGGTGTAGGGGGTCAGCCAAAAACAAATTAAGAAAATGTTTCCAAACAACATGCTGAAAGGGAAAAGGGAGGGTGGGCCAGACTGCCTATGAAACCAGAGATGGAACCAAGAAAGACGAGAGTGTTCCCTCACCCTCTGCTTTCTTCCTGCCCTCTTCCTCCCCTGGAACCCTTGCCAAGTGCTAGTTAGAGATTGAGGACATTATGTAGCAGGGGTGAAAGGTGTGTCTCCACCGGCTGCATTCCCAGGATATAGGAAAGGCCAACAGCAAAGACAGCTGTGGCCCCAAGAATGAAGGAGGTACTGTCTCAGCAACTCTTGGGCTGAGGTTAGGAAGCAGTTGGTTGGTGTTGGCCAAAGACTCATACCACCTATATTGTTTCTCTTTGGGCAGCAGCTGGGGTTGCTACAAGCACAGAACAGGCAACTGGAATGAGCTGGTGGGAGGAGCCCTGTGTCGTGGTTATGGTGCCCTTGGACACTGGCAGAGATAACTGTGCTGTCTCTCTTTTCTCCAGGTGCCCCCCCCTCCACCGCCATTGTGGGTTGTCTAGTAGCAGCTCACCCTGGCTTTGATCATGGGCATCACACATAAATGGAAGAGGGAGGGGAAAGAGATGTGTAAAATACCGGAATTGGGGGAGAAGCACCTGCATCCCCAAATTAACAAAATGAGAAAACAAAGATAAAGAATTTGGCATCTAATTTATGGGTCCCTGCAGGCTGGGAAGCCTGAGTCCCAGAAAACAAAGGCTACTTCTAGAGGAGGTGGGACCAGTGTTGAAGAGGGTCATTCCTTAAGCTGAGAACAGGGCAGATCAAAGTTGCCAGGTTTTCATCCCTACTGTCTTCTGGGGGTGGGGCACACATGTGCCATTTTATGAGCTTTGAAGACAACATACAGAGCATTTCCAGGATATGGATCTTCTGAGGGAGCCAAATATTATCCATCGAGTTTGGGACTGCAAAGCAGGCGTTGGGAAATTAGCTGTGAGCTTCCAGAGTTCGGGGGGGAGCAAGCCCGGCAGTTTCCTCAGGTTGGAAAACTCTTTCACTGTGGTCTTATCCATGCACAGGTTTCCTGATCAGAGCACAAAATGAATAAAAACCAAAGGGCAGGAAGGAGTGGTATCATTTCTATTTTACACAAGGTTTGGATGAGTGTTTGATGTTCATGGTTCTGTAATGAGGGATGGTGTTCTAGGGAGGCAGTTACTAAAATGATAGCATCACCATGTTTTTCTCGTTGGCCATGGACCATTGAGACTTTTCATATTTCTACTGTTCTTGGACAGCATCTAGTTGTCAATGTCACAACCCAGAGGTTCAAGCTTAGTGATAATGATAAGCCATATGCCTACCCTATCTTTGTTTCTTTTGAGCAGATGTCATAAGAAGAGTTGAATTATCACCAAAGGTGGTAAATTGCTTGCTTAGGGGTTCCCACCTTGATTTTTCTCAGACTGGTTGTGTTTATGGGCATTTTGCAAATCTCTCAGCATCTGCATCCTCCATAAAGTTGGGAAGTTTGTTTTCTAGGTCTAGTATTTTCTCCTAGGGTAACGCTCTTTTTCTTAGGTTTGCCTCTGCTACCAACAGCTGCCCTCTGTGAAGTGACTGAGTAGCTCATAGCTATGGTGAAAAGAGAAACCTCAAACCCAAAGACAAACCTGTGTGCCTTGCTGATAGCAGGTTGGGTTTTGTGTGAACTAGAGTTTCGCATCTAGATTCCAAAGTCAGAAATGACAAATGACAAGCTTTCTGGTGTCCTTGCTGGTGGTAGCCCTTTAAGGATAGAATTAGAAATAATGTGATGGGTCTGACCTGTAACTTTATGGAGTCTCTGGTGGCATTCACTGTCATGCCCAAATTGAAAGGGTTCGACATGGAGTCTCCCACCTTGGGAGTTAGCAGAAATCCTGGACTCCCTAACCCTGAAAATTCTGCTCTCGAACAGAGTCCCAAGTATGTGTTCTCGTTCTGATATTGTGTCTGTGAGCCATGGACATGTTGGAAAGTCTCCCGACTTCTTTGGGTTTTGGTTTCCTCATGGGTAAAATTGGGATATCAAGACCCCCCACTGGGTTGGTGCACAGATTCAAAAAGCTCTGTAATCTTCATGTTATGTAAACTATTGTAATTGAAAAGCCAGGTTTAAACATGTGTTGGCCACATGGAGAACATGTATGTGGACATTTCTGCTTTACATGCTGTTGCATGCTACCTGGCTGATCTCTGTAGTTATATGAAAATTTGGGTGTATTGAAAGGGTTTATATATAGCTTTCATTGGTGTCCTAAAGTGGGCTCCACCTCAAATTTTGAAAGCCAGTGCTTCAAACTTGAAGCTGGATTCAAAGATAGCCATTACTTCTAGAAGTTTTCTCTGAACATGAGCACAGTACTGAATGCAGTGATATTACAGGCAGATGGTTGATGTAGCCTGATGTCTGAGTATTTTCTATGTTTTGTGGTTTGGGGGATTGAACCCAAGGTTTTATGTATGCTAATAAGCACTCTACGACTGAGCCACATCCCTAGCTCCTTACTGAGGTCGGATGACAGAACATTTGAGTCTGAAAATGTTGGACATGCTCAGTGGATTTCGATCAGATTATCCAGTTGTTCTTTGAAGGTGAACCCAAAGCAAATGATTAAAGATTTGGCTGAAAGAAAGTCAAAGTGACAATCTGTTACTTCATTTGAAAAGAGAGATGTGACCTGGATAATCTTCAGAGATTCTCATTTTGGTCTACTGGGAAAGGGAGAACAAGAGAGCCTTCAGTAGACTATCATGGCTGAAATGAATGAGCATCAAATCGAGGAAGGAGATGAAGGCTTCAAAGATTTTCATCCTGGCCAACAGAGAAACATGAGCCTGTTGCATGGGGAACGTAACTGGAGCAGGAAGAAGGCGTGTGCTACCACTTAGTACCAAAGACTTGGATCCTGAGAAACCAGATGCTTACGCTTCACAGTCTGCCCAGTCTGACTCTTCAGAGCATGTGATCCTTCAGAGAGAGAATGTTGTCACAGGACAGAGCACCCCTCTGTCACAGGTCATCCCTCTGTGGGGATGATGTGCTCCAACTTCTTTGGGAAACAGCCATGAAAATGCCTGAACTCAATCAAGTGAGGGGGCACACACTGTTTGGAGAGGTTAGGGAACTCTATATTTTAAGGGGACTGGGATCCCCATTCTCACACCAGCAATTTTAAGCATAAAACTTTTTTTTTAATTTACCTGAAAATTTGATGAATTCTTATGGCTTTTTGGAACATCCCACATAGCTTTGTTTGGTTGAGGCAGCATCTCATGGCATTCCATGCTGGTGTCAAACTTATTACACAATCCAGGCTGGCCTGAAACTCATGAGTGCTTGGGTTACAAGCATGCAGCATACACCCAGCCCACATCAGACTGTCTTTGTACAAAGACAACCCTGTTGAGTTTTTCCTTTCTGATGTAAATTGCCCTCAGCCCTTATTTTTTGCATTATTGCAGCGCTTAGAATCTCTACTGGAAGGTTGAAATGGAAAGAAGAGACGGACAGACAGACAAATAGACAGACACACACACACAGAAAGAAAGTAATTAAATAGTTTACTTCTTTCTGGACTTCTGAAGTCATTCTTCTGCCTCTAACGAAATACTGTGCAAGCTGTAGGTCCTTGGCAGACATCTTTAATCCAGTTGAGAAAACACTTCTCTAACTTGCTGCATGTTTTTAATTAGGAACTGATGCTGAATTTTGTCAAGTGATTTTTTTCTTTTATCCTTGAAAACCATCACTGTTAATTTGAAAAGTAACCAAACAAAATGGAAGAAGTTAGGTTCTTTTTCTTACAGCCTTGTAATTCTTGAAAGCTGGGCTTTTTAAGAACAATCCTTTTCTATAGTAAATATTTCTATACTAAGTATTCCTAACTACTGAGCCATCTCTCCAGTCCCTTTAAGTGACCTTTAGATTTTTCAGGTCATGTAAAATATCTGGTACTTATTATTTCTTAGTTTTATTTCTGAACATAGAAATTTCAAATATATATTCTTAGCTCATATGAAAACATTCTGACCTACCTGTTTGGTTTTGATCTGGTTTTATGGCTTGCCAGCAGCAGCAGCAGCAACAGCATTAATGAAAGGATATACGCCCAGCAAAGGATATACTCTACTCTTAACATAAAATTTGCTAACTCTTAGTCCTAAATATTGTTGCAAATTATTTTAAGATAATGTTTTTTTTATTTACTGCATATGCAAATTAAACATAACTGGGAGCTCTTACTTCATCTCTCAAGTTATTTTCTTCAAAGGGTGTGGGGAAGAGGAGGCTCTGTAGCTCTCAACTGCATCCCCAGGGACCAAGACGTCCGCCTGTGTCACACAGTGCTCAGTTACACCACTGAACTGCTCCTGTGAGCTCCTGTGCACTGCACTGGAGAAAGCCAGTTTCAGTGGTCCCAGAGGCTCCTGCAGAAACATACCACTGTTTCCTTAAGACCTCAGCTGTCTTATCTTTACACATGTGCCAGCTTAGATGATGTAAGGGCATTGAGGGAATGCACACTGTCACCAGGCTGTGTCCTAGCTGTTGACATTGTCCTCTACAAAGTTCATGCTTGAAAACTGTGCAATTGAATTGAGTTAACCAATGTACAAGACAAAAGAAAAAAACAAAAACCCTCTGAAAATTTGATTTCATGTTTGGTCACCTTCATAGCTATCCTCAGCTGCATGAGCTGCGCATGGCCTCACACTGGGCTTCCTGCAGCCTTGTCTCATTCTGTCTTGTGCTTGCAAGAAATGCATGTACTGTTTCCTAGTACACACGGCTTTCCAAGTACAGGTGCCGAAGTGGTGGCTTGTGATGCAGTCACCGGCTCACAAGCCTGCCTATCCAAGCTCTCCAACTGTGGTTGTTTACTTGAGTTTCTTTATTGTCTGTCTAAGGAGGCTTTGCTTCTGTCTCTCTGGAACTATCATCATCTTGAGGCAGGAGTTCATCTGTATGTTTACATCACCAACTACACTTGACAAATTCAGGCAAGCAAGTTAGTAGGCTCATTGCCAGCTGTCTAGAGTCAGCTGGCTCGGGCTATTTTAGTGTGTTTCTTTGCAACCTTGCATTTGCCCAACACAAATTTTCAGCCATTGGATCTACTTATGCTATCTTGTAGAATTTCAGTTTTTCTTAAGCTTACTGTGCTTCAAAGCATTACACTGAAAGATGGTGCCTTTGTCAGGCATTTTACTTCATATGTCTACTTTTGCCCTCAGGTCCCATTGCAGAAGATGAACTGCCACTAACTAGAGATCCAGACAAGGGCCTCAGGATGTGATACCTGGAAGTTTTTTCTGGCATGGGCAGGAGTGTGGGGGAGGGCAGGTATCATTCTGCAAAGCAGCATGGGATTTCTGGATTCTGTGATAAGCTTCTTCCTGGAAATGGTGGGTCCTTGCTTGTAGAAGACTGGGACCATCATCTGGCCAGTCTTGAGTTGCATATACACTGCACCTTCTTGAGGTATCTGCCAACTCACAATGTATTTCAAAATGATAATTAAAACAATGTGTACCGTTGATGACATATGAACTGAAGAAAAGTGTGTATAAAATATTTTTCCAAATATAAATGAAACATTTGATTCTATATATAATTGATAAAGGTCTCCTCAAGCCGGGCGGTGGTGGCACACGCCTTTAATCCCAGCACTTGGGAGGCAGAGGCAGGCAGATTTCTGAGTTCAAGGCCAGCCTGGTCTACAAAGTGAGTTCCAGGACAGCCAGGGCTATACAGAGAAACCCTGTCTCAAAAAACAAACAAACAAAAAAAGTCTTCTCATATTATTTGGGTGCAAAAAGTCATATTTGAGCCTTTAACTCAAAGTAGTGAGAATTAGTCTGTATAAATCAATGGAGTCTCAATTGCTGGCTGTGCCAGGGCCCTTCATTTTAACTGGGAAAAGGGTAGTGGAGCATGGAAACCTTTGTCTCCAGCCCATTGGGTCGTGTGGTGCCTTACTGTTCTATTTCTGTGATGAAACACCATGACCAAGGCAACGTATAAAAGGAAACATTTAATTGGGTCTTCATTACTGTTTCAGAGGGTTAGTCCATGACCATCATGGTAAGAAGTAGCAGGCAGGCATGGCATTGGAGCAGTAGCTGAGAGTTTAAATGTCAAAGCCCTACCCCCAATGACAAACCTTCAACAAGACCACACCATTCTAACAAGGCCACACCTTTAATCCTTCCCAGACAGTTTCACTGAGAACCAAGAAGTTACCACCACGGGTTGCTTTGAAGCTACTCCAGTCCAAAACCCATGGTTTCAGATCCAGGCAATGCCCTAACCTGGTGGATTCACTTTGCTGTTGATCTTGGTAGCTAGGCCTAGCACACAGCTTTCCTTCTCCATGGGGCCACTATCTCAGGAATGCCAAATGTAAACAGACTGCCAATGGAAGTCGCCCTCCTGATTTGGATCTTCAATGACCTACCAAGCAAACATCCTGATGGCACCATGTTGTAGTATTTAGAGCTGTCACCCTGAGGCCTCTGAAA
The DNA here is from genome assembly GCF_978045245.1 of Mus caroli. NCBI lineage: Eukaryota > Metazoa > Chordata > Mammalia > Rodentia > Muridae > Mus > Mus caroli. Next base: position 66,449,967 of record NW_028227266.1, read on the forward strand.
TTAACAATATTAATTCATTCATGGTTTCACAGGTTACTGTAGAGCTGATAGAAATTCTAGGAAATGAGGGGATCCCTTCCTTCCTCTCCCTGTTTTCAGTTACTATGAAATGCACACACACACACACACACACACAGCCCTCCTTTGGGAGGTTCTGCCTCCTTTGGGCCCAAAGTAACAGCAAATTGACTATGGACAAAAATTTCTGAAACCATGAGCCAAAAATCTTTTAAGGTTCATTTTCTCAGGTTATTTTATCACAGGATGGAAAGCTATCACAGAACCTAAGTTCCAGTTACCAAAGTCTTCCAGTTGGATGACAGTTTACTCTTATAGAGCCTTTGTTACCTCTCTGTCAGGCAAAGAATGGAAGTGTGTGTGTGTGTTGGAATAGTTACAGTATGAAACATACAAAGGGAGTAAAAATCTCAACTAAGGGCAAGGAAAATGTGACTAAATACAAATGTCTTCCTCTCCTTCTTAAAAAAGGAGATCTTCTCTTTCTGGATGACCCAGCCCAGTCAGGGGTGAAAGGAAACAAGTTGGTCTGTCCACCATGTTCTATACAATGCTGCAGCAAGTCACTTCCACCGAGTCTTTTTTTCTTTTTTCTTTGATGTTCCAAGAAGTAGCCTGTGTCTTTACTCATTCCGTCCTCGTAAAGCTGTTGGATGTTGGATGTTAGTTTTTCCCACCCAATGACTATGATGATACAAGTCAATGAGTTACTCAGGAGTGACCATTAACCTATTCTATAGAATAAATGGGGGGGGGGTAGTGGCAAGAGCAAAGTTGAACATTCAGTACCATTGCCACAGTATTCATGAATGAAAGTTCTAACACTTCTCAGGTGTGAAGCTGTAAGGATGAGGTGGGACAGAGGATGTGATGTCATTTCAGACTTTCAGCTTTGGTAGAACTCGGAAATGATGGATGTTTGCAGAACATGGAAACGTCTTGGCAGAAGAAGCAGATTCTGTCTTCTCTTCTTCTAGGTCTACTAGCTTTGTATCCCATTAGCCTGTGTTTCTCTCTCTCTCTCTCTCTCTCTCTCTCTCTCTCTCTCTCTCTCTCTCTCTCTCTCTCTCTCTCCCTCCCCTCCCCCCTCCCCTCCCCTCCCCTCCCCTCCCCTCCCCTCCCCTCCCCTCCCCCCTCCCCTCCCCTCCCCTCCCCCCTCCCCTCCCCTCCCCTCCCCTCCCCCCCCCCCTCCCCTCCCCTCCCCTCCCCCCTCCCCTCCCCTCCCCTCCCCTCCCCTCTCCTCTCCTCTCGATACAGGGTCTCACTGTGTAGCACCAGCTTGCCTGAAACCCAAAAAGACCCACCTGTATCTGCCTCCAGGATGATGGGATTAAAGGCAATGCTCCTCCACCCCCCCACCTTACTGTGCCTTCATGGCACATAACTTGCATCTTCTTGTGTCTTCTTCATGCAGAAGCTTCCTCACAAAATGTGTGGATATTTTCCAAAATTTCACAGTCCCAGAAGAAGTTTGGGAATCATACATGTAAAGTAGATGATTTATTGTCTCATGCAGCATCAAATGGCATTCCAAGAGAAATGGCTCAAATCTTGGAAATTTGGGGATTATCAGTCACCAAATGCACTGCTTAGGGGAACAGAACTTGAGGCTAAAAAGTAAAAAGGAAGCTCACCCATGTAATCCCATCCTTGGGGATGCTGAGTAAGAGGGATCATGAGTTTGAGACCATTTTAGACTAGCTCCACATTTACCTAATCTCCTTTTGGAATGTCACCTAATGCTGCAAAAGGGGGAATCAATGGACTATGTCATACTATGCATACACAGATCTTGTCTAAAAGAACAGAAGGATTTTGATTTTATGTATATTAATTGTTGTAGTTAAACCTGGTTTTTCCTCTCAGCCCCATCCTCACTCAAAATATATTTACAAATAACTTGATCATATAGCTAGGCTCTATTCTGAGTAGACCATAACTAAAATAACCCAATTATTTTAACTTACTCTCTGCCACATTGCTGATTGATGATCTGTGCTCAGGTATCAGGCATGCATCTTCTCACCTCTTTTCAGCGACCATCCTGCCTTCTCTCCCCCAGAATTCTTTCTCCTCCGAGATGTCCCACCTCTATTTCATGCCTAAGCTGCAGGCCATAGGCTTTTTAATTAACAGGCGATGCATCCATACAACACTCAAGACATTCTCTCTACATTTCCTCTTTTAGTCTAATAAAAGGCTCTTTTTATTTCAAATAAAAAATTATAAAACAATTATGAAAACTATACTGTTTGATATACATTTACAATGTTAAGTCCACTTAACATTTGGCAACTTAGACCAAGTATTCTATCTATCACCTATCTTGGTGAGTTTGGAATTTTACATCCAAATCAACTTTTATCCTAACTCAAATTATTAACTTAAAAACATCTTCTTAGACTTAGAACATTTTCCTAAATGCCTTCAACTTCATCAGAGATCTGAGAGCAAATACTATTTGAATATGAAGAAAGCACAGGAACACAGCTTCCAAAAGTTAAACAAAGGGCAGAGATAGCTGACTGCCTAGACAGTCCCCAGTATTCTTTATAATTTTGGAGCACTTATCTTCAGCCTTCTGACCCAGAACATGTGACAGACTTTAAGTCAAGCAGAAATTATGAAAGACTCGCTTACCCTGTATTGGCAGAGCTGAGCAGTTGACCATCCTGCTCTGTTGGTCCTTTTTAAACAGTATTTTGTCTGTAGATGAAATCAGGACACTTCTCGCCCAGTGGCTCACTTGCCATAATTGAAGCAACTCCACACTGAGGTTACTGAAGCAATATTTTTCGAATGGCGATGAGGGTATTTTCAGGAACAGATCTGCCTCATAATCATAAGAGCTTTTATTAATGGAATAACCATTTTATTAATGGAATAACCATAGTCTGAGGATCTATGACACTTTTGAAGACCATCTATTCATAGCATATCTGAACAAGCAAACACTCCCTGTCTCCAGATACCTGTACAGCCCAGAATGTATGTTTTTTTATGATAATCCAGAGTAGTATACAACCTGATTAAGGGTTTGATTAATTGATTATTGACTTGCATTATTTAATCATCCTAAACAGCTTGTAATAGCAGCTATTAAGAGAACTGGAACTAAACCTTGTATATTTGAGTAGTATAGATGCGATGCCTATCTAAGAATTGAAACATATCTATAATATGTTGCAACAAAATCTTACATTTGTATCAATATACAAAGGTTTATACTATTGAAAACCTTGAACCTGTATCAGTATACAATGTTCTGTACCAATTTAACAAAATATAACCTTATGTTTGTATCAATATACAAACTTCTGTACCAATGTAAGATTATTTTTTGTTTAAGAATAGATTCAATTATCTACACCTATTTGTCTATATTTTTATATTTCTATATCCCTCCTTTTGCTTTTCAGCCCCCACTCTTTATCTAAGAAAGGAGGATAAAGAATAGAAAAGATAGAAATCCCTGAGTCTAACCTTCCTATTTTGTTTTCTCCATCTCATTTGTAAATCATCTCATAAAATGACAACATATTTATTTATAAAATGACTGAAACCATACACCCCAATTTAAGGGATTGGGACAATGGTCTTATAATTCCTTCATGATGATTTAAGGCAAAGAATTCCTTTTGGGGGCCCAAAAGGATATTGGAAAAATGTTTAAGTCAAAAGAATTCTAGCTGGCATTTGCTGTCCAGTTTCTATGTGTTGTTTAAGTTCAGGGCTTAACTGAAGTTCTGGCTGGAACAGTCTGAAAGACTGGATGAACCAAAGTCATCTGGAATTAGCAGTCCTTTCTGAAGCTGTTCTGGAAGGATGTCTCTGGAAACAGCATCAGTTTGAGGAGCTGGAACAGCAGGTCTGTGCATCCCAGGATACTCAAGGGTGAATCCTATCAGGGCTGTCCTCCTGGGGTTTCATTCTACAATATAGACACTTACAGCCAATATTTAGTTCTATAAAGACATTTGCATGAAATGTGCAGGGTGTGAAAATTAAGGATGAATTTTTGCTCCTTGCTTGAGCAGGTAAAAGACAACTGTCTTTGTTTTGGAATTCGTTTGATCATATAACCAAAGTGTAATATAAATCTGAATTCATGCCATATGAAAGGATGGCATGGTGAATCCTAAGGACTGTAGCTAACAAGATCCATTTGAAGTGGAAATTTTGTTTTTGTTTTTTGTTTGTTTTGAGACTCAATTGTGTCAAATAGGCACATGGTGTTTTTCTGGAAGCTGGCTAGAAAAAAAGGGTATGTGATGTTTTACTAGAACAGACTCTTGAGAGAACACATGATGTTTGAAAAGGGTAAAAATATAACCCAACGGGCAGTGGATGATACTGTGGCGTTGGTTTGCTTTGCCAGTCTTTGGTGGTCTTTGTTGGGCTTTGCTGACACGCATCTTTTCTGACGACTCTGGGCATTGGCCCACCTTGACTTCTTCACTGATTTTCTTTTCTTTTCTTTTCTTTTTTTTTCAGATTTCTCAACAGTTTACTAAATTCTATTGTGGGTCATTGACTGTTTATGGCTAATTTATACCTGGACTCAGCTAAAAAGCCTCCAGATTGAAATGGTACTCAGAAATTCTGACTTTTTAAACAACCTAAATGTCTCTGTGTGCTTCCTGTGCCCAAGTTTGATTTTAAACAAAGAGCAGGCATATTATAAATATGACTGACTTGGGTCAAGCACTCCTGTTGAACTGGAGAAAACATTATCACCCCCACCCCAATCCCCAAGGAAAGGAGCACCAGCGGTGAGTGTCTCTCTGTGTGTATAATATATACATAGGCACACAGATGCAGATCTAGGCAGGTAGCTATCTAGATACATAATCTCTCAAAAAAGGCAGTAACAAAAATAACAAATTATGCTTGCATTGTGGCAGCAGAATAAGACAGTGTCAGAGTGAAGGGAAAATGGTTACAATCTATCCAGGTTTAAAAGACTATGATACTAGCTTAACTTTTACCACCTTGCTTGTAACCCCCAACTAACAGCCTTCTTGTAAGAGGGAAGACCCCCTCACACAGATGCTTTGAAGAGGGAGGACTCCCCTCACAGATGCCTTGTGTTCGAATCAGTCTGCACTATTCAGAACAACACCAGCTCTGCTGGTGGAGATTAGGGGTTCGCAGGGACATCTAAGCTTTCATTAAACTGGAAAGCAATCAAGTCTTTATGTGTACAAATTATACATTTAATAGTTCCACAAATTTGGCAAAGTTTGTGATGACATCTAGGATGCTTTCACCAAATCATAAGACGTAAATATGGAAGTCGTCATCAAGCTTGATGAAATAGAGGGCTTGGCCTCTACTTGGTAGATGACCATGCCAGTCCTTTTCAAGCCGTCTTCTTCGGCATATCCCACTTGCTTGCCTACCAGGCTGTCCACAACTTCTCCTGGCTCCTTTTCTGCTGGAGGCGAATCACTGGAATCAGGCAGGCATAATATAAAACTGAAGTTGCCTTCTTGTAATCATCCAGGAGCTGGTACATGTACAAGACAGGGTCTTTCTCATAGGTGATGTAAAACCATGTGTTCATAACAGGTGCCTGTGCTAGGACCATCCCCCTCTACTCATCTTTAGAGCCGTCCTCTGTCTCAAACATGTGTTCCACTGCTTTGCCAATTATCGTGTCCGCTAAGTGTGCATTGCTGATCCGAGATGTTGCAACTCTATCAGGGAGGACTTCCAGTGGAGAAACTCATCCTTATTAAGTTCTAGTCCATAAACACAGTCCCATCCATCATACTTTATAAGATACAGGGAAGGATTCACAGGCACCTGGTCCAGGACAGTCCTCTTCCACTGGGTAACAGGGCCATTGCCCTCTCTCCACCCATGCTGGATTCTGTAACCTACTATGTTCCGATGGGGTTGGGACACAGGTTTGCTTGGTCCCACACTAGTCCGATGTTCTTCGTCTTCACTGATTTTCATTTGTCATGACTTCATAGAGAGAAATGCACCAAAGAACTTCTCGTGGCTTCTGGAGGCTTCTGTGGACTCGGGCTCATTGGCAGAGCCTCGTGGTTTCTTCTGGATCAAACTGTCATTGCTGATTTGTAAATGGTATTTGAGAGTGGGTTGAGCAAGCACTGCTGATTTGCGTGAACTCAACTGCTGATATCCTGATAATGAAGACTGAAATCTTCCTAAAAACCTAACGGGGTCCATACCCTACTTTGCCCTATTAAACTTTCCTTCCTACTACCTCTGTTGGGTGGTGGGCTAGAAGGGAGGTAGAACACTTAAAAAAAAAACCCTTATTTAATGGGAGGTTTTTAAAAATCTAAGCCTACATGCATTGACTATGTATAGCTGAAGTTCTGGGTAGAGACATTTTTATGTCTCAGTCAGTTTTAGAGTTAGTCCCACGTAGAGGGATCAGCAAATTGTTACCCTTCTTGACTTTTTTCTTCCTATTGGCAGCCAAGATCTTCAGGGGGCCTTTCTCTATCCCATCTGATCCTTATTACTTTGAAAGAAATCCAAAGCCTTTTCTTTTTTCCTTTTCTTCTTTTCTGTTAACACAAATACAAAGCCTTCCTCTCAAAATAGCATGTCCTTGGTCCAGCAATCCAAAGTTATCAAAAGTATAGGCTAATTTGATTTAGCAGTCCCTTTTAATTTAGATGTGCTCTGTTTTAGCCTTTCTCATAGAGGATTTGTAGTATCAGGAAAACTACTGAACTTAAAAAAAAAACCACCTTCATTTTGATAATTAAAACAATTTAAAACAATTATCCTTTACTGAGATAGGGCTTCTCTGTGTAGCCAGACTAACTTGGATTTGCTCTGTAAAAGCAAATGGCCTCAGACTCATAAGAAACCTACCCGTCCTTGCCTTTGTCTCCCATGTATTGATATCAAAGGCTTAGATTTATCTATGTATCCTTGAAAACATAACGATTCCCATTCCTTTCTCTTTTCTTTGGAGATGAATATCACTGTGGATAAATATATTTATATCCCTTTGCTTTTGACATAAATTAAATAACTACCCTTCTTTATATTTAACTTCATTCAAATTCCCTTCTTTCACTGTATAAGCATGTTCTGAGGTCACCATGTATTTGCTGAGTTTTTATAGCTTGCACCATGTGGTGCTATGTACTAGGCCGAGGAATTCTCTCTAATTCTCCCATGGAAGGTTATAGAGACTGGTTGGTCATACCAGTGTGACACCCATTTTGAAGTTAGCTCTTATGAGCTGCCACAGCTCTCCTATGGAAACCTCACATTCCAAGGAGACAGGCTGGCTGCTCAGAGCAGCATGAAACTCTACCCCAAGTTAGCTCTCATGAGCACAGCTTTTCTTCCTCTGTTGGATAAAAGCAAAACAATTCTGCCCCATCCCCAACTCTGGATCCCCACATTGACTAACGGAATATACCTTTCCAAGGGCAAAAAAGAAAAATTTTTATTTGGCAATAGACTTGAAACTCTGGCCAGCCTTAGCTTACTGGAGACTCCCTGAGTGAACAACATAGAGCTGGGAATTGATGCAAAAAGCTAGAGGAATTTATTGTTCCAACATATTGGGGTCACCCTGTCCATGAAGAGAGAGAATGATCACGTGCAGCCCGTCCGGCAAGCCTTTATCTCAAAAGGGGTCAGGTTAAAATGGTAGGGGCTGCTCAGGGCCAAGGGGAGGGACACCAATCAGTTCAAGCCAGTCTCCAAGGTCAATTTAGTCAAGGTCTCTTGTAGGGTTCTGTTTATTTTCTCTACCTGCCCTGAGCTCTGGCGTTGGTATGCACAATGGAGCTTTCAATTAGTCTCCAATATTTCTGCCAATCCCTGACTTACCTTAAGATACAAAAGCAGGACCATTGTCCAATCCGATTACCTTGGGCCCACACTCTGAACCTCTGACAAATTTCTTCTAATATCTTCTTAGCTATCATAGTAGCTGTTTCCTGCTTGGTAGGGAAAACCTCAACCTATTCAGAGAAAGTGTCCTCAAACACTAGAAGGTATTTGTAACCATATTTTCCTGGCTTAACTTCTGTAAAATCGACCTCCCAATAAACTCCAGGCCCTTCTCCCCTAGGTCTTTTGCCTTGTTTACTCTTGGCTGCATAAGCATAAGCATTCACTTGCTGGCATAACTTACACACTGTTCTACTATCTCTCTGGTCCAGAACCTGAGGTCTGTCTCTTTCTCTCTCTATATATTTTAAGTGAAGCCATCTCTTAGTCCAATCCCATTTCTTGCAGGCCCATAACCGGGGTAGGCTTCTGCAGAGTCACTTCTTGAGCCACTTGATCTGTCTGGTTATTGTCCTAGGCCACTGAGTCTCTTCTCTTCTGATGTCCTGGGCAGTGAATAATACTCACAGTTGCCAACTTAACTAGGGCATCCAAGAGGTCCAAGATTTCCTATTTGTTTCCTCTGATGTGAGCAGTCCTCTCTCTTGGCATATAGTCCTGTGGACGTGGGCTGTGGCAAAGGCATACCTGCTATCCACATGGATGTTAATTTTCTTGATGGCTTCAAGTTCCAAGGCCTTGGTGAGGGTAAGCACATCCACTTTCTGTGTCAACATGCCAAGGGGTAGAGGTGCTGGCGGGTGGGGGGTAGAGGTTCTGCCCAGATGGCATTTGTGCCTTCACCACAGCAGTACCTTCTCGTCTCTGACCTTCATGGAGAAAACTGCTCCTGTCTGTAAACCAGGTCACCATGGCTTTCAGCAGGGGTCAGTCTGAGAGGTCTCTCCTTTTGGGCCAGCAGGAAGTGTATATGGGTCTCCATTTTGGGGAGTATGTCTCACCTCAGCAGAGTGTAGGAACAGTCTGGGGTGATCCTAAATGAATGAGAAACCTAGCCCATCCCTAGGTCCACTGTTCTTCGGGTAGTCCATGAATACATTTTGGTGCCAGTGGCTTCTAGGAACCCAAGACCTCTTCTTGGAAATGGGCCATTGGCTTGGAGGACCGAGTGTGTTGAGCCCCTGTGTCCACCAAGAATTGAGTGGGTTTCACCTCCACTCTCAGAGTTACCCTGGGTTCAGGGAGGGAGTTCTAACCCTGTCTCCCCTAATTACTGTCTTCACCTAGGGATAAGGCCTTTGCCTTTTGGGGGTGCTGTTCCCAAGGTTTGGGACTTCCTGCTCCCAGCTTCCTTTTGTTAGGGCACTCTTGAGCCCAGTGGCCTCTCTCCTTGCAGTAGGAGCACTGGTCCTTTTCAGGGGGGTTACGGTCTCTCTTCTCTGCTTTCCCTAACTACTGTAGCCCGGGACTCTCTGAAGATTCCTTCCCTGTCACTTTTCTTTCTTTCTCTTTCTCTGTTCCTTCTCTTTCTCTGTCTCCCTGTTACAGTAGACTTTGTCAGCAACCTGCACTAAATCCCTCAATGGCTTATCCTGTCATCCCTCTAGCCTCTGAAGCTTTTTCCTGATGTCTCTACTAGCCTGGTCTATAAAAGCCACAGTCACAGTAGCTTTGTGCTCCTTGCTGCTGGGGTCATAGGGTGTATATTGGCGAAGTGCCTCCATGAGCCACTAGATCTAGAAAGGCTGCGGGTGACTCATCTGGTCTCTGCTTAACCTCATACCTTGGTCAAATTTGTAGGTCATCATGCAGCCCCCTTGAGACCTGCCAGTGAAGTCTGGTGGTGGACTTTTAGGTGCCCCTTACCTTTTGCCATATTAAAGTCCCAGTCAGGTCTAATCAGGGAAAACCCACTGTCCACGTCAGACTGGTTAATCCACCAGGTGCCTCTGCCCATATGGCAGTAGCCAGAGAAACCAGGCTTCCTTTGGTCTTGCTGTTTCCAGAAGAAGCAGAGCCTTCCTGCCCCCACCCCCACCCCCACCCCCACCCTCACCCTCACCCCCGCGGTCTTGACATTAAGATAACATCTGCCCACCGCACTTGATTGCATCAGACTCCGTAGGCTCTCCAACGACAACGCTTGCAAGCAAAAGTTCAAACAGCCTTATAGACTCAGACTTTGACAAACAGCAAGACAAACAAGAACCACGGTAAAAGCTTGAGACCTCCGATTCACAGCGCCAGTGTGTTCCCACAAGGAGTTGGATTCCCGGCCCACGCACCAAATATAAGACTCTGGCGAGCCTTAGATTATCGGGGACACTCCGAGTGAACCATACAGAGCCAGGAATCAATGCAAAAAGCAAGAGGAATTTATTGTTCCAACATGTTGGGGTCGCCCTGCACATGGAAAGAGAGAGAAAGACCACGCTCAGGCTGTCCAGTGAGCCTATATAAAGGTCTCCAGGCAGCAGCCACTAGGCACAATGTGACTGACAGAACAGTGTGACTTTTAAGCTGATTGGGCTATAGGGAGTGAGATGGGTGGCCATGGAATGTGTCTCTGAGCTCCAGTGGTTGGTCTCTCCTCCCTGTGGTCTGAGGAATATGTAATTAGCCCCTCCCTTGGGGGGTGGTGCCTGTGTTCTTTCTGACCTTCCGCTTACGGGGCAGGAGGGGTCTGATGGAATTTTCTAAAGTTCCTGAGCTGACCTCTTCAAAGAAAAGCATTCTTTCCTATTTGAAATTATAGGCCGGGTGGTGGTGGCTCACACCTTTAATCCTAGCACTTGGGAGACAGAGGCAGGCGGATTTCTGAGTTCGAGGTCAGCCTGGTCTACAGAGTGAGTTCCAGGACAGCCATTCAGAGAAACTCTGTCTCGAAAAAAAAAAAAAAAAAAGAAATTATAACATAGAAAAACTACTCATATTCCTTTTTATATAAATTTAAGATGAGTATTTTTTAAATTGCTAAAGTCTCTCCTAATTATTATTAAGCAAAAACCTATATAAAACTTATATAAAAACCTATATAATCTATATACCCTATAAACCTATATAACTCATATAACCTATAAAACCTATATAAAACTACTCATATTCCTCTTTATATAAATTTAAGATTCATGAGTATTTTTTAATTGCTAAAGTCCCTCATTATTATTAAGCAAAAACCTATATAAAACTTTCAAAGAAAAAAATGTGTCATTTGAATCTTAGATTGTTATTTGTAAACAGGTGCATCCATCAGTAGAGAATCCCACCCTGACTTTATACTGTAGACCAGGCTGGTCCAGAGTTCACAGAGATTTGCCTTTCCTTACTTTCCTGCTGATTGCTGTTGGAGAGATGAGGCACTGTGTTATGCCTGGGCATGACCCTGTGCCTTTGTTTATGGGGAGGTGTCTCAGCATTCTGCTTGCTTGCAGCAGCCAACCTAGGCTGCATTTTGGCAAGCCACAAACGCAGAGCATGAATTCCCATAGAACATAATTGGGCCAACCTGCCATGCCAAGTTTGAAGGAACCTGAAGGGGCTTATTCTGCAGCTGTGATCTCCAGGAAGTCTCTATCCACTGTGGTATTGGCTGCATTTAGCCTGTGTGTAAACAGATGTCCTGCCTGTGGGAGAAGCCCCAACTTTAGTGTTTTGCTTTTAAGTTGAGTAGGGGCTTCTTTCAAAAGCCTTCTTCCATACTATCTCTCTGTAGGTTCTTGCTCTTGGCTGGGAATTTACTTCCCTGCCATTCATCTTGTGCTGTTTTGGGAAGCTTTGGTCTGTTTTTGTATTTTAGAGACCAGAATTATTCTTCTGTTAGCCCGACTTTTCCACAGGCCTTTCTGGATGTAAGCTTGGGTTTTAACTGACGTAAGTTAGGGACTGTTTTGTTGTAGTTAAAGCTGGTTCTTCCTCCCAGCCCCATGCTCCCAGAAATAAGACTCAGACTCAAAATATATTTATAAATAACTTGGCCATATACCTAGGTTCTATTCTGATTAGATCATAACCAAAATAACCCAATTATTTTAACCTACATTCTGCCACATGGCTGGTTACCTGTGCCTGGTACCACGAGCCTGTCTCGCCAGTTCTCTTCAGTGACTCTCACCTTCTCTCTTCCAGAATTCTTTCTCCTCCAAGATGTCCCACCTCTATTTCATGCCTAAGCTGCAGGCCATAGGCTTTTTAATTGACAGGTGATGAATCCATACAACACTCAAGATATTCTCTCTATAATGTATGGTTTACCTACACGTATGTATATGTACAACATGCATGCTTGATATACTTGGAGACACACAAAGGGAATCAGATCCCCTGGAATTAACATTATAGATGGGTGTGAGCTTCTATGTGGATGCTATAAATAAAACTTGGATCCTCTGGAAGAGCAGCCAGTGCTCTTAACCACTGAGCCATGTCTCCAGCCTCAAGATATGGTTGGGAGTCACAAGCAGGCCTTAGTAATGGCTCAGCCCTGTATTCCTATATTGTTAATGACAAATTTGAGTATTAGATTTCCATTATTATCTCAATGATTAAATAAATATAATGTTTGCAAAAATGATTAAGGGTTCTATGTACATTGTACCAATGTGAAGGAGAAAAATATCTGACATCAAAGGAGAATGTCTAATGTTTGCTAAAACGTAACCACAAATTAGTCTAGATAGTTACTGTAAAGATGCTTTTAAGAAGGTTAGGAAAAATATTGTACCTCCTCAAGGAAGAAGAAAGGGCACTGGATCCACACTTATTACATAGTTCTGCCATTCCACCCTAGGACACGCTTCCAGGGTGCTCTCTGCCTTAGAGAAGAAGGCCCTTCAACAATGGCTCTTCAGCCGACTGACCTGATGAATTGGGGAATCAGATGGTCAGAGATCCCCAAGAATAACTCTACATGAATTTGGCTTTAGCTGAATAAGTTACTGTTCTCTGGCCCTGGTGGATCCATATGGATCAATACTTGTCCAATCACAAACAAATCTACTAGAGAAATGTGATTAAGAATGTTATTTATACAGACGGAAATTCCACCTTTCCTCATATTTAAGGATCTTGATACAATGGGTTATTTTCAACATAACGATAGTAGAAAATACACAAAAGTAGACCCAGGTGTTTTAAGAACAAACATTGTTCCAAAGCGTGGTGGCACAAGTCTATAATTCCAGCATTCAGGCAGCTGAGGCAGGAGGATCACACAAACCTAAGGCCAGCCTGGGCCTGTCTCAAAAAGCAAGCAAGCAAGCAAGCAAGCAAGCAAGCAAGCAAACAAATGAAATTCTGGGTTTCAGATAAGTCACACACAATACCTTAGTTAGGAAGGAAATGATCAGAAATTAGCAAGACAAGACTCAGCAGCTGTGGCGAGGTTCAGTCTGAATGACCCTAGGAAAGGTCTCTTGTGTGCACCTCAGTTTCCCATCCGGCACACAGAGACATCTGCCTCACTGGTTATTATGAGAAATCAAATAATGTAGCTGGCTAGTGAGATAGGTGGTTGGAAGCACCTGACAGTCATAAGAACTGGATGGTAGATTACTATCAATGTAACACAATATAACTCGTCAAATATTGACTGAGACCTTAGTATTTGCCGAAGATTGTATCCCTGGTGCTGGAATTGAAGTGTGTGTGTGGGGGACACTGAGTAAGATGGTAGGTTAATGACCTAGACAAGGCAACTGGAATGAAGGCAATTTGTGGCTCTACCACAGGGATTTTATTGGATCATAAACACACTCATAGCAGGCTCCCTCACCTTCAACCTTTAGTGCCTTGGTTCTTCTCATTTCCTCCTCCCATCCAGACTCTTAAGTATTCATTTATGTTTCTAAAACTCATGACACATAATGGTGTCTCAAGGAACTCTGTGACTTATGTACGAGGAAACTCTATTAGGCAAGAAAAAGCTGCCAATCAAAATTTCCAAAGTATCATGAGAAATATAACAGCGGTCTATAGACTGCTTGGCTGGAGGGAGGACGAACTGTAGACAGGGAATTAGGTCATGGAAAGCTTAAAGAAACCACTGGAAAACCAGACTCCAAAGGAAGATTACTGATGTCTGGTCACCCAGAAGGGGGGAGTGGATGGCGGCTGACAACCTGGTGATCTTTTTTTTACTATTCTAGGGAGCCAGCTTTTCTGAATCCCCCTTAATCCCCAGCTTTGCCTCAGCGAATAGAACCCTTCCTTCTGAAAGAGGTCCCATGTACTTCACATCATCTACCAATAGACTATCCTTAAGCCTAGTATACATCTTTCCTCCTTAGCCCCTTGCCAGGAGCACTGGTCAGCAGTCAACAGACCCATTCCTATCGTAAAGGTCACAGGCGCTTTCCTACTTTGCTAGGGAGTTCCTATGTCACTATGCCTAAAGCTTTGTTCTAAATGTCACCCGGAAGCCTTTCTCCAACATTCTACTGTTTTTAAAAAGTAAGATAAAAATCAACCCTGGGGCCAAACTCTTCCATTTTTAACCCATCACTTTCAAAGGTGGTGCTGACTTCAAGTTTCACTCTTTTCCTTGCATGGATCTTTTCCCTGCCCTTCTTGAGGCTTGCTGGGTCCCAACAGTTCCTGACGGGGCTGATGCATACAGAAAGTTAAAAGTCAGCTGTGTCTGGTGGCCTAGGCTGATATTTCCAGCACTCAGGAAGGACTGCAAGTTCAAAGCCTGCCTGGGTTACAGTGAATTCAAGGACAGCCTGGGCACCTTAGCAAGGACCTCTCTCAAAATAACTCAATAGGTCTGGGGATGTGGTTCAATAGCAGTATTTGTTTGCTGTGTGTGAGTCCTGAGGTCATTCATAATTCCCCATCCCCTTAGAAGACACAAAACAAAGAAGAGGCACTTCAGCCCCGGGAAGTAGCACATGGCAGACACAGAGCAGATCTCCATACTAAGAGGCTCTCTTTAGCCTTCCTGGATCTTCTCCAAGCTCTCATTTCATCTTTTATTATTATTATTATTATTATTAATATTTTGGTTTTTCAAGACAGGGTTTCTCTGTATAGCCCTGGCTGTCCTGGAACTCACTTTGTAGACCAGGCTGGCCTTGAACTCAGAAATCCGCCTGCCTCTGCCTCCCGAGTGCTGGGATCAAAGGCGTGCTCCACCATGCCCAGCCTCATTTCATCTTTATCTCAGAAAATAAGAGTGTCTTTGGATTAACTGTAAGGTCCCCCTGTCTATCCCCACCGACCTCCACCTCTCCATCACCCCAAACCCCTGCCTCTGGATAGGTCTGGCTAGGGCAGAAAGAAAAGGGTAATTTTGGAAAATCAAGTACTATTTTTAGGGATCTGCTCAAAATCCCCCCCCAAGTCATTCATAAGATTTTGAACTTTATTTATTTACCCAAGTCACCAGTACTTAGGGCATCTGGTAGCCCAGACCATGGTGATATCAAGGACAGTCCAGCAGAGGGAGACAGAGGCTAAATAAGGTGCTGACCCAGGACTTAGGATCTACGATTTTTGAATTAAAGTGAATGCAACCACTTTACTCCAACCTTTTAGTCCAGTGTCGAATCCAAGCAGTAGGGATATGTTAAACGTAGGCCGACTAATGCGTTTTCAATTTCGCAAAACGTTCTGCACATAACCCCATCCTAAACGGACATGTCAAGTTTAGTCTGTGCTTGGAAACAGGTATGCATCCTGAAAAATAGAAGCCAGTGGAACGTATGAGTCAGGTGCCCAGTGGGAGGATCGGATTTACTTAGTCGCTAAATTCAACTTCACGTTTCTTCATCCTTCCTCATCTTCTCTGAGAGGCCACACTTTGAACTACCAAATTCTCTTTCGCATGGTGACAGGATGTCCTTTACTCATCTGCTGCCTCCTGTAAATGGCGCTCCAGCGAAGGGACAGCCAATGTAAGTCCCAGAGCCAGTTCCTGCGACACCTATACAGCCAGCAGCTGGAGATTTAGTGGGAAGGGACGGCTGAAAGGCGGGCTCGGTCTGTTACCTCTTCGGATTGGCCTCTTGGCACCTGGGCGTGACTCCCGCTAAGGTATAAGTTTGGAGCGCCACTGTCACAGCTGCAGTGCTGAAGGTGGAGCCCTAGCTGTCAACTACACGTCACCTGCTTCGTTCCTGCGACTAGTCGGACCCAACGAGACTGAAGAAGAAAAGGTCTGATTTCTATATATTCATGTATATAGTTTGTTACTATGAGGATGCTCCAAAGGTTGATTCGTGCTGACCCGGAGCCCTAGAATTGTGGGTGCTTTCAGAGGGTCAAAGAAGGGATCCACTGGACTTCAGGAGCCCAAATTCAACAGTTTTTCCTCTGTGTTGCAGACGCTCGTGTATCCGCCACGCTCGGGCATAAGCTAGAAGGATGAGGTTTCTCGGTCGACTTCGCTCCTCCACTCCTGAGCCTGCCTTCTCCAACGTGCTCACCCCGGGCCGCATCCCAGAGTTCTGCATCCCCCCGCGGCTGCAGGTCCCCGGCGCTCTCGAATCACCGCTTCCCGCTGCCGCACTGCCTTGGCGCTGCGCGGCCGAACCGGACCTGTGGCCGCGCATCCCTGACGACCGCGAGGACAGTGACGAAGACTGCGCTGGCCGCACCGACTGGGACCCACGCTCCCAGGCTGCGCTCTCGCTGCCGCACCTGCCCCGCGCGCGCACCGCTTACGGCTTCTGCGCGCTGCTCGAGAGCCCGCACACGCGCCGGAAGGAGTCGCTCTTCCTCGGCCACCCCGGCACCCCTCGGCTGGGACTTGGCCACCGTGCGCACACCTACGCGTGCCCGCGCCGAGCATCGGACTCTGAGCTCGCCGCCCCGCGCGACCTGGACAAAACCCCACCAGCCGCTCCAGTGCCCCGTGTGCGCCGCCTCCTCCGCGCCCCCGATGGTCTGTTGAGCCGCGCGCTGCGGTCCCCCCGCGGCCGGGCCAGCGCGCGTCCCGCGCCCCGCGGCGACGAGAACGAGCGCACCGCCTCCTGCGCGCCCCCGGTCCCCAGCAGCCCGGATCCCGAGCGCCTGCAAGCCGAGGCCAGCGTGGCTCTGGGCCGCGGGGGTTGCACGCTGCGCCTGGCGGCCGAGTACTGTCCGCGCAGCGCCTGCCTCCGCCTCCGCCTGCTGCGCGTTGAGGGCCCGGCCGCCGCGCTGGAGCCCCGCGCCCTGGGCTGCCGCCTCAGCCTGGTGCTGAGGCCGTCGGGCCAGCAGCGCGCCAGTGTGGTCCGCCGCAGCCGCAAGGCCGCCCTGGACCAGGACTGCTGCTTCGACCGGCTCCCGGAGGAGCAGCTGCGCCGCCTGGCCGTGCGCATCAAGGCGGAGAGCAAGGGCCGCGGGCTGGAGCGCGGACGACCGCTGGGCCAGGGCGAGCTGCTGCTGGGCTCTCTGCTACTGCTATGAGCGCGGCTTCCCTGATGCTCTGGACAGTTAAGGTCGAGTGACCTTGAGATGCACAGAGACTCTTGGCCCTCAGATACTCAAGGCCTCTTGGACTCTGACAGTGGCTTATCCCTGGGACACACACACAGCCTTTTGGCTCTGGTGCACTTTCCCTTTTGTACAAAATAAAAGTTATTTATTTTTCTGTTGCGGCCCGCCCGCGGTCCACAACACGAACGGTTCAACTGAGAATGGCAGTTCCCTGCAAAGAGAGGTAACTAGATAGGGCGGAAGAAAAGAATGAAGCCAGGACAACAAGTTCTGATCGAGGCTCAATTTAATATTTCCAAACACTCAGTTTATAAAGGAAGGGGGAGGGAACCCAATTTCCCGCCAAGTAACTCAGGGTCCAGTAGCAGGACGAACACGTGTGTGCCTTCAGGCAGCAAGGTCAGGTTCCAGCAGTGGGCGTGGCAGGACGAATGAGCCGGTAGCTCCACCCTAGAGCAGGCAGGTTCCAGGCTGGGGGAAGGGAGGCCACATTTCCCCCCATTAGATAACAAAAATAAAAATAAGAAAGGGGTGGCCTGTGGCAGAAAAATTATCTATGTTCAATAGTTCTGCCTAAGTTCCTAGGGCTAAAGAAAAAAAACTATTTCCGTGGGATTCCCTAACTATTCTAATGGTAAACTGTATCTGGCTGAGACTGTCTTAAAAGCACTGACTGAATACCAGCACTGGGCTGTAGGCTCTGACTTTATAATGCTAATTAGTGCTGAATAAGTAGCTACCTGTTTGCCTTTTAAGTAGGGCGTTGGAACCCTGGCTGAGTTTAGCTAAACAATTTTAGAATAACACTGAACTGATAATTATCCACAATTTTGGGTGACAGGCAGGGGGACAGTGAGAAGAGGTTAAGACCAGGCCAATTGGCTTTTTTATTTTTTTTTTGTGGGAGGCAGTGAAGGGCTTGCTCTTACAACAGCAAGGTCTCCAATCTCTCTCCCCCCTGTTAATTAAGTTTAAATAGGCAATGCTTAACAGAGGTGATCAAAAGATTTTCTCATCCGTAGATGAGTGGGCCTTTAACCTTGACTTGGGTGGACATTAACCTGATTCCTCCCGTGAGTATCGTAACAACTCACATCTGTGGCTCTTGGTATCTTTTGGGGAGGGGAGGCAGAGCCGTAAGTATTTTTAGTGTTTAGCTGGAGTCGGATACCAACCTCTTTCAAATCAGGTGTGTCGCACAGGGAACTCAGAAACGGTCAAACTGGACCTTCCCTCCGCAGTGATCTCCTGCGCCAAGCGGTACCCATACCGTATTCATATGATTATGAATCAGTATCGCAATTCTGAGTTATTGCGAGGCCTCTATGTGAGACTTGTCAACCTCAGATTTAGCAAGGCCTAGACAAGAATTATGTCAGTATTAACACCATTAATTTTGGTTAAAATAGGAGCTGAAAGTCTTTCCTCCTCATCCCTGTTATTCCCAGTAGCCTGAGGAACTAAGGACACCTTGCAGTAACAGCAAGGGTGAAAAGCCAGAGGCTAGCTAAGGGACTAAGCCTATATCTATCAAAATAAGAACTAATCTTTGTAAATATATATGAAATTTCTACTTCCCTAGCTCTCCTGGTAAATCTAAATCTTATCTTAGACTGAAAAGCCACATGCTGGGATGTCCCTGGAAGGGAGATTAGCAGAACCACCTGTTTGCTCTTAGGGGCGGGGCGGAGAACCGGAGAATGTAGATTGACCTGCTTGAGAGAAGGAAGAATACTAAACAATTAGAGTGTAGTAATGTAAATTTTCTGTTTGGAGAAGTCAAGGTACTTTATTTAGATGCAAATTGTAAAGCTAAAGCTAGTCTCAAATTAGAAGTAACTGGGTGCCAGCGGCGTTCCGCTGCAGACTGACCTTTAATGTCAGTTTGCAAAAAGTTTAGGACAAATAAGGTGAAGGCAAGATGAGCCTTTGGTGACCTTGGGGAAAATGCTCTGAATTAACTTTGCTAGGTAATTTAGAATATAGGAATCTCTAATAATTGAACTGAATATTAGACCAGTCTAAGATTGAGTTAGAATGGCTGGTCACACTTAAGAAGAGTGAAAAATCATTATGACTCTATTAAATGACTAATTTTACTAAGTCTGAATATACAGTCTCTGATGTACTATTGCCATAAAGTTAAAAGGCTAGAAGCTAGTCTAAACTGGAAAAATGACAAGTAAGGATGGATCTAAAACATGAATTTAATCTTTTAGTCCTTTTAATCAGGACACTGAGTTAACTTACCTGTCAGCTCAGCACACGAATTACCAATATGCTTCTGTAGAGTTCTGTGGAGAGAACCTGTTTTTCCCTTTCCTAATAAGGTAGCTGTTTTAGGATCAATCTATAAGCCAATAAGTAGATCCTTTTAAGATACTAAAAAGCATTTATTAAATTTGACATTTTAATCTCAAATTTTGAAAATAAAGGTATGATTTAAATAGTGTGCATGGAAATGCACTAAATAGTATATATGGGGATACAATTTCTCTCTTTTGTCTTTTAAGAGGTTAAAGTTTAAAATTTTACAATATCTAACCTTTTGAATTAATAACTTTTTGGACAAAACATTTTAAATATTTGGCTGTAAAGGGGCAGCGACTGATTGCACTTTCAATTATTTTTCCTAAGGAACGGTTGTAACTAGAAGGCTAGAAAAGTTATTAAGAGTCACACGTGCATAATTTATTTATTTATTAACTAAAAATATGTATAAGCAATTGTAAATTTGAGAATTAATAGTATCTGAGGGACGAACAATTTTAAGTAATTATGAGCTCAGAGATATAGCATTGACTATTAATATATAAATTAAGGTTTGATTGTTCAGCATTTTAAAACACCATCTACAGCACACAACCAGATTATTTGTGCTGGAATAGGGGCAACTGTGTGTCTTAAGACTCTGCTCCACAGCAGCTAGTTGGGCCCACGTGGGCTAACGATTGGCTGGGAGGATGAGAAAAATGACTTTACAATAATGTTTTTTCTGGCCAAAGAATTGTCTTGGGCACAACTAATTTTTAATTACCAATTAACAACAATTATAAAAGCTTTCTTTATTTTTTGTAAAACCTTTTGCAGCAAATCAAAACACCAAATAACAAAAGGATACTGTCTCTGAATCTTTTGGGTGAGAGCAAGGATTTAAGGTAAACTTCCCTTGAGAAGCATTAGTTAATAAAATATTTTCCACGTAGGAAACAATATATACTGAAAGATTAAAACTTTTGGCTTCTCGTAAAGAAGCAGAAACAATAAACATTTTTCTTACATAATGTAAAGCTATATTAGCCATACATAGAGGCAAAATTTTCTAGTGATTACCAGTTTACTAGAAGCAAAAATCTTTGAATTTAAGCATTATTTTAAACATCTGAATAGATCTGTAACACTGTTAAAAAGAAATTTTCTTGAACACAGGGAAAAACTTTTTTAGGCATTGTTTGCAAAACAAAAGAAAGTTCACAAGCCGCTCTGGGACTGCCCAGAGCCCTGTATTGACTCAAAGGTAAAATACTTTTTAATCTGAGCATTAATCTTAAATTTGCAATCAAACTGCAAGCTGCAGTCAATGGAACAATGGCAGTTTTAACCATAATTTTTAAGTTTTTGTGCAAGGTTAGGATAATACCTACAACTTTGGGAAAGCAAAACCTACGTTTAAAACAATTTATCACTGTTAAAATCAATATTAGAAGCATTACTATCATATTACGAAGTTTGGATATCAATTAATACCTATGAATACCTATTAAAGCAAGCTTTAACGCTTTAATAAAGAGGCATTGCTTTATATCTTATCTTAAATTTTACTATTTAGGATAGGAACCACATTAATCATTATCTAAACTAGAAATATCTTAAGAGACTCAGCCTCTGAAGCTTAATCTCAAACTTTAACTCGCTTCAGGGCCTCACCAACTATCTCTCAGGTTCCACAATCTATCGTTTCTTCTTCTTTGAACCATGGACAACAGCTATCTATCTTATCTAAAAAATTTCTTACTAATTGTACTTCAAGCCTTACTCCTTTTTCCTTAAGCAACTCCTGAAAACTAAAAACAATTGCCTGATCCATGTTTTTGAACCCTTCTTTCTTCCACCTAAGCAGTTTTCTAAAAAAAAAACTGCGGCACACCGCCTGTCTCCGTATCTAGTTCCGATTTACGAACTGCTGACCCCAAGTAGAACCAGTGTTGGGTTAGCACTGCTTCAAACTTGCTTCGTATCCTACTGCATCCCCGCAACACTTTCAAAACTGAAATTTTTTTTGGGCTAGCGCTAGCATGTGTACCTGTCCGTTGCTCCGATGCTCCTCCTCCGATACGAAGATTCTTTCCTTTCTTGTGGAGCTCCACACAGCAATCGTTTCTCTCAGCATCTCTCTGCCATTCTTCAGGTCCCAGTTCTGGCGCCAACTGTTGCGGCCCGCCCGCGGTCCACAACACGAACGGTTCAACTGAGAATGGCAGTTCCCTGCAAAGAGAGGTAACTAGATAGGGCGGAAGAAAAGAATGAAGCCAGGACAACAAGTTCTGATCGAGGCTCAATTTAATATTTCCAAACACTCAGTTTATAAAGGAAGGGGGAGGGAACCCAATTTCCCGCCAAGTAACTCAGGGTCCAGTAGCAGGACGAACACGTGTGTGCCTTCAGGCAGCAAGGTCAGGTTCCAGCAGTGGGCGTGGCAGGACGAATGAGCCGGTAGCTCCACCCTAGAGCAGGCAGGTTCCAGGCTGGGGGAAGGGAGGCCACATTTTTCTATCTATAATCTTGCAGCATTGATGTTTTTTTCACTTTTCTGATCGCTTTTTGGAAGCAAAAGGAAAAGTAATGCACCCTCCCCCCCCCCATTTATTTACAGTATCTGCTCCTTTTCCAGACCATTTTAATAGTAAAAAGGGAAAACCAACCAACCAAACAAACAAACAAACAAAAAAACGGATTTACCCCAGAGTGGAAGAATAAGAACAGAAGCACACTCACATGCTCGCTTTTCCGGTCTTACTGTTTAAGTGAACACTGGAAGGAAGGTTCATTCACTGGTGAAGTGCTTGCCATGCAGGCGAGATGTACTGAATCCAGTCCCGGTAAACCTATCTTTAAAAAGCTGAGGCCGGTGGTACACAATTGTAAGCGCAGGGCTGGAGAGGGATAGACAGGCAGCTACATCCTTGGTGTTTGATAACCCTCCAGTCTAGCCTTATTGGTGACCAATGGGAGACCCTGTCCCAAAGAACAAGGTGAATGACAATTGAGGAACAACATCAGGGGTTGTAACTTGACCTCTGAGGGCAATTGTGCACACACGATATTGTGATAATGTTTTCAACATCATTCCAGACAGATCTATTACACTGTTTTTACAGAGTTAGGTGGTGTAATTTCCACTCTGCCTTCAATGCACATATAATGCACATAGAACTCTCTTCTAGTACAACGGCATTGATGAAGAGAATCCTCTCTTGAGAAGAAATAGGACCCTTTTGCAAGAGAATTCTTCATATATTGTGCGAGCAGAGGTAAAGGAAGGAAATAGGAGTTCAAGGTGATGGTGGGGGTGGGCATTCCCTTTGTTTCTTCCTGAGGGAATCTTTGTGGCCTCTGTAAACGCTGTTTTTGTGGCCTTGTTCCCATTCAGGTGTGTTTCAGTTACACAGTGATTAGTTTTTCAGTAGGATTTCCTAGATGAGTTAAAATCAGTTGTCTATTTCTTGAGCTGTGGGTTCTAAGAGGTTCTAAGAAGTTTTTATTTTCTTGTTCACTCTTTTTTTTTTTTTAATGTGCATTGGTGTTTTGTCGGCATGTATATCTGTGTGAGAGTGTCAGATCCTGGAGTTACAGACAGCTGTGAGCTGCCGCATGGGTGCTGGGAATTGAACACAGGTCTTCAGGAAGAGCAGTCTGTTCTCTTAACTACTGAGTCATCTCTCTAGCTCCCAAGAATTTTTGAAATAGGTCTATTTTTATTATTTTTTTTAAATTATGTATAGATGTATGCATGTGCACTAGAGGGCAGATACCAGTAAGGCCAGAAGTACCAGATGCCCTGGAGCTGGGGATACAGGAAGTTGTGAGCCATCTGACTTGAGTTCTAGGATCTGAACTCAGGTCCTGGATCACAGCAGCCAGTGTTCTTAACACCTGGGCTGTCTCCCCAGCCCAGAAAGAGCTTATTAAAATCCTGAGTATGATCACAAATCCTGCATTTTTAAATATAATTTTAAGTGGACAAATCAGTGCTTAAAAATCATATAACTGAAAACCGAGAACTCACTCCAGACACGTTTCCACAGAGCCATGTAGCTAGCACACAAAGCTGACCTTAGACAGGAACCAAGGTGTCCTGACTTCTCCAGATGACTGGCCTACCCTGTGCTGTCTCACAAGTCATTTGAGCCCCTTCTTTGCAATAAGTGTCATACTCAGCACAGAGGGCACAGCTATGAACAATATACACAAGTGGATAGCTAAATAAATAAATAAAACTTAGAAAGAAAAAAGAACAACTAAAACAAGTTTTATTACAGTAACTACCAAAACAAAGCAAAAAACCCCCAAACAAAACAACTAAGGAAGGTAACAGGTTTGGAGAGCGGCAAATGAGAGACAAGTATCCAGGAAGATTTCTGTCCTTGGGAAGGGAAAAATTCCAAAAGGAACTAAATTCAGCTAACTAACTAGCCCCTTACTACAATGTTATAATGCCTCAGCAAGTTGTATCCATAGCTCTAAGCCAAAACTCTGTTTCCTCCCAGTATAATCTTTCCTAGTCCTTAATAAATGGCACAATCATGCTTTCTTCTTTTTAAATCTCTGTGTGCATGTGCATGTGCTTGCATGGGTGGGCACATGCTCATCAGTGTGTGTGTGTGTGTGTGTGTGTGTGTGTGCGTGCTCATATGTGTGAGTACAGGTGTGCACTTGCCATGTTAACCTTAGGTATTGTGAGACCCTGACTTAGAGTGTTTCTCCCTGGAAGGTAAAGCCCCTGGACGTTCCCCAAGCTTGTTTTCCCTGATCTCTAAAAATACAGCCAGAAAAAAGCTCTTTGTTCTCTATAGCCAGCAAAAAGCCTTTTTGTTTCTGTGCCTTACAGCCAGAGATGCTATAATTGTAGGAAGACCTACAAGGACATGGAGATAGATGCTGGAGAGGAAGCTGCAGCTCACTCCCCCTACCCCTCCAGAAAGGAGCTGTAGCCAACTCTCCTCCCAACTCCTCCCAATTCCTCAGCTAGCTGTTAAAAGCCCTCTACTGTTACTGTCAAACTCCCCTGCCCTGCAAGGCTCCAGGAGTTCATCCTCAGCTAGCTGATAATAAAACCTCTTGCAGTTTGCATCAGGTGTGGTTTTCCTCTAGAGTCATTGGTGTGCTGGCTACCTCATCCCAGGACTTGAGCAGAGGCCCAGCTTCGGGGGTCTCACAGTATCAACCATCACCTTTCACCTTATCTGGGTCAGAGTCTTTTTGTTTGCCTCTGTACACTCTGGGTCAGGTGCCCTGCAAGCTTTCAAGGATTTTCCTACCTCTGTGGCCCATCTCAACATAGAAGCACTATGCTAGCTTTATATGGGTTCTGGTGATCCAAACTTGGGGACTGAGGCTGGGATAGCAAGCAGTTTACTTACTGAGCCTTCTCTCAAGGTCACAAACATGTCTTCTGTCACTCCAGTCTCGTGTAGTTGTCCTTGACTCCTCTGCCTCATGTTTTACTTTACTCTTATGAGAATGTCACCTCTTCACAAAGTCCTAGCTGGTACCCCTGTCCTCTTGCCCTTACAATTCTTTATTTTCCTTTTCTTCTACCCTCCTGCATGTGTCACTGTTACTACCCAATGGTGCATTACACAGTTACTGTGTAGTTTTCATATTTTCCTTTTTATGACAATGCATGCTTTACAAATGCAGAAACGTGGTTTACATAGTCATTGCTTTGTCTCAGACACCTAAAAAACAGTACAGCACACATTAGCTAATCAATCAATGATTGCCCAAACTGAATGTAGAAAGGAAAGATGGGATAAACAGAAAGAGCAGGTAGACCAAACTCTGAGTCAGTGCAACATTCTGAAATTCAATAAAGGCGATGCCAGGGTATAGAAGACAGAGAGCATTGGCAGCCGGTGGCAGTGCGGAAGCTTAGACCAGAAAAGAAGGGAATGTCCGTGTTGTTGAAATCCATGAGAACAGGTCTTTGGAGGTCTGGATGAGGGCTCCAAATGGCTGCTGAGGCCAAGCAATATGTAGCAAGATCATATTTGCCCTAGGGAGGCCCTGAGAGGCCATCGTGTGATGGTGTGAAGGAGCAGCTTTAGATGCAGCGGAGACCCCAGTATTCTGGAAATACCTTAACAGTGAGACATCCACGGAGGGAGGCTGCATGCAGAGAATGGGACATGTCCAAAAGAGTGCTTATGTGTGTGGCTGCATGTGTGCAGAGCTGAACGGGTGGAGCCACTGAAGCCTTTTTAGAGCTCAGAAGATAGCTGACATGGAACTTGGGACTCTGTTTTCTGACCTTTCCTTCTTTTGCCTATATTTCTACTTTTGGAATAGTACTATAGGTTCTGTCCCACTGCAACTTGGAAACTTGTAATTTAAAAAGAGATCATTTATGATATTTAAATATTTTTAATTTTTGTACAAGCACGTGGGTAAATATGTTTGTGGGTATATGTGCATGGGTGTGGAGGTCAGAGAACACCTTGTAAGAGTTTGCTCTCTCCTTTCATGATTTAGGTTCCAGGGATCTATCTGGTCATCACTCACTGGGCCATCTCTCTGATCCCTGTAAAATTTTTTTGATGTTTTAGGGGCTCACAGTTAAAAGATTACCTGAGTCTCAGAAGTAAGTTTTTTCTAGATAGTGTTGGAACAGTTGAAGATGACACTCTTAAAAGTTGAACTGAATGAATTTGCAGCATGTGATAGCTATGAACCTATGGAGAGAAGGTATAGAAAGTTACAGCTTGAAAGCAATATGCTTGGGTGTCAAATTGACAAGGAGTAAATTAATAATTAAGTTTTTGTTTTGAGACAGGGATTCTCTGAGTAGCCCTGGCTGTCCTGGAAGTCACTGTGTGAACCTGGCTGGCCTCACTCTCCAAGATTTGCATGTCTCTGCCTCCTGAATGCTGGAACTAAAAGCATGTGCCACCACCATTTGGCAAAGGGTAGACTTTGATTAGTTAATGTTGATTGTCAAAGTGACAGAATCTTGAATCACTTAGGAGACAAAACTCGAGACGAGTCTGTAAAGCAGTTCAAGGCCAGCCTGGTCTACAGAGTGAGTTCCAGGACAGTAAGGGCTATACAGAGAAACCCTGTCTTGAAAAACAAAACAAAACAACCCCCCCCCCAAAAAAAAACAAACCAAAAAAAAAAAAAAAAGAAGAAAGAAAGAAAGGAAGAAAGAAAGTAAAGAAGGAAAGTAAAGAAGGAAAGAAAGAAAGAAATGTCTAGATTGTATTGATATGAGAAGATCCACCGTAACTGTGGGGAAACATTGTTTCATGAGCTCGGCTCAGGCTTGCTGAGTGAATACAAGCGAGAAAGCAAGCTGAACTCTAGTATCTGGCTCTGCTTCCTGCTGCGGATACAATGTGACCAGTGCCATTCACTCATGCCCCATGCCTTCTGTGCACGGTGGACTGTATGGTTAAGCTGTAAGCCCGGCTTTGCTTCCTTCAGTTGCTGCAAGGAGAGTAGAAACCAACACAGAGATCACCTCTTCGTTTCCTGCAAGTGAGTATAATTTTGCTGAATAGCTTTATGCACATCTGTGATTCTAACCTTAAGTCTGTACAAAGGGCAGCCCACTGGGAACAAGTCTGGATGACTGCACTAAATGACATAAAAACACAAAGAGTTGCATCTTTCCACTCCACTGGCAGCTCATTCTAGTCTCCATCTGCCATGTTCTAAGCAGATGTGTATTTCTCAAATCCATCTATCAGCATGAAGAGTTTGTGATCCTTCGTAAACAGCCTCCTTCTGGACATTAGCAGAGGAAATCCCCTTTTTATTTTGCAAAGTCTTTTTTTTTGTTTTGTTTTGTTTTGAGACAGGGTTTCTCTGTGTAGCCCTGGCTGTCCTGGAACTCACTTTGTAGACCAGGCTGGCCTCGAACTCAGAAATCCGCCTGCCTCTGCCTCCCAAGTGCTAGGATTATTTTGCAAAGTCAGAGTGGGGTTTATTTGGCTGATTTATAACAGTTCCTGAAAAAAAAAAAAACAAAAACAAAAATCACCTTAGCAATGAGTCTTATTTCTATCTGTCAGGACATGGTGCCTGTGTTTGTCAGAATGATCCATGTAGAAGCCTGAATTTCCATCTTCCTCTCCTGCATCTCCTGCATAGCCTCCCACCTTCCCTTTACCCAGTCAGGTTAAGCTTCATTCTTCACTACCATCACCATCTCTTATTTTCATGTGTGTGTGTCTATATGCTAATGTGTATATACACAGACACACAGGTACGCATGCACATGCGGAGGCCAAAGTATGACTGGTGTCTTTCTCAGTAGTCTCCGTCTTATCTCATTTCTATTTTTAGATTGGCCAGGATCACAGGACATTTGCTAAACAGCACAAAGACTTCCTGTGTGCCCTTCTCCCTGACCTTCCAAACAGTAACCCTTTCCATGTCTGTTTCTTTCATCACCATAATTTATATCTAATCTACTTTTTAAAATAAAGAACTTGAAATAAACAATCCTGACTCCGCTGTCTACATTCCAACTCCTTCAGACATGAGGGCTGGGGTGTCAGCTGCAGGCTGGAACCGGTGCAGGTGGGTAGTGGAGGAAGAACATGGTGGCAGAGAAGAGAGGATATTAAATCAGGAACTTGGCCCATCTCACTCTTTCCTCAGATTGCCTGAAGTAGTAAAAGTCTGTAGAGATCAAAGTGAAAACAATTTACTCTAGTGGGTTTGGCCTAATGCTGTTTGTATTCTAATGTTAATTTGGGTCCCTAAAATTGTTTGCAAGAGAGAATTCTGCTAGCATGACACTGAGAGACCCTGCCCCCAGTTGGTTCTGATTGGTAGATAAAAATGCCTGCAGCCAATGGCTGGGAAGGGCAGACAGGGGCGGAACAGGGACTGGAAGGAGGAAGGAGAAGGGAGATCTGCCCTGCTGGAAGAGGGTAAAGGAGAAGAGAGATGAAATGCCTGAGGAGAGTGCAGGCTAAAGAGGCATGGCTGCCATGTTAAGGAGCCAGGAGAGCACGGCCCCGGAACGCAGCCCAGTTGGGCAGCCCTTCGGGTCCAGAGCAGTCAAGATAGAATATACAGTGAAGTAAGGAATAACTCTGGATTATTGTCGGGAGGTGGATTAAACAGCGTGGAGGTTAGGCAGTAGCCCAGCTATTGTGCTGCTTAAGGCATATTAAAATATAAAGGCTGTGCGTGTGTCTTTCATTCTGGAATGTAAACCATTGGGGGCAGGTAGTGAACCTGCCAACTGAATTAATTAATTAGTTAATTAATTAATTCAACAGTTTACTCTGAGACATGAGTGCTATAACCTGTAACAAAGAATCAAATCTAACAACCTATATTCCAAAATGGGTAAAAATTAGTGTTTGGCATTGTTTGTTTGTTTTCTAACCCGTGCATGGTTAGGAAGGGGTGTTGGACATCAATGGCTGATGACAGGACTGAGAGAGGGTGACTTGGAGAGCTCTGACTGGAAGAGGAGGAGGGCCACTGCCTTCCATGTAAACTGTGCAGGAAACTCTAAACATTGTAATCAGTTCTGGTCTTTGTGTTTCCATCCACCTTGCTGGGGTCATGGTCACAGTGATACTTCAGTTCCAATGAAGGGAAATCTAGAAAGGGCAAGGACCAGGCCAGGGAAAGCGGTGAGACTGCAGGAGGCCCAATGGGTTGCCTTAGAGTCTACAACTATGCAAGGCTGTGCTTGTCCCTATGTGACTGCCTCCTCCTCTTTTGAAAGGGAGAGAATGTTTATGGACAGATGGCAGGGTAATGGGAGGCCAGGAAGATGGCTCCATTCAAGCATAAGGGTCCGAGTTCAAATTCCAGCACCCATGTGTGTGAGAGAGAGGTTCACAGAAGCAAATGCGGTCATTGAACACATACAAATGGCTACTCATAGGCCTTTCCAACTGGCTACGCCATTTCTTTGGTTGTCAGTCATCCATGTTTGCACAAACTTCAGTGTTCATTGACTTTACCCACTGTCTTCCCTTTCCCAAGCCAATGCTCCTTAATTCCCCAACTTACACATGCAGAGTCTAAAGTACAAAGGCATAATGAAGTATCCCGATCGTCCCACCTGTATGTTTGCTTTCTTTAATGAATTCCCAACTATTTACAGGCTGACCGAGTAACATCAGACTACCTGGACTCGGCTGAGCCCTGCTCTCTTAAAAGCCAAACAGCTTCACCCTGTTTTCTTAAGTTTTACCTTGGGGCTACTAACAACAATAGCCTTCTCAGAGTGACATTAAGAACTAGGGTTAATCCTTAGGAGCAACAAGGGACACATTAGACCATCTATATTTGCTCTCTCCTCATTTTGTGTCAAAAGAGGTCATTGCTATACTTTGCAGTACCCTGAAAGGCAACCTGAGTCTAATCCTAGGATCTCGTCATTTATACCCTGAGAATTGCCTTAAAACTCACTGGCTTTCAGGTGCAGCCCATTTGGAGGGAAAGTTTAGCCTCTTGTGGGTTTGAAAGTAAGATAAATGTTCCCTTAGTTTTCACTGTGAAATGTTGCCTACTTGATTGGTCTGTTTTGACCCTTTATAGTCCAATGTCCATGCTTTGTCTGGCTGGTGACTGCACTCCGGGTACTCAGGATAGTGCCTGGTACACAGTGCATGCCCAGCTAGCAAATGCTTCCTCCTGGCGAGCTGTGCAATCAGATCCTTTGCATTATGATAGCCATCTGCCTCCTTTGAGGAGGCAGGGAAACGATCCTACACATACAGATCTGAGCATCCTTGCTTTTAAAGTTTCCATTTATTTTTAACTAAAAATCCTGGGCCATATGATATGCAAGCGAGTTGAAGGAATAAAATTGATGTTATCACAAGGCTCAGCCTGTAAGTTTCACTAGTGCTTGCTGATCTTAATTGCATTATAAGTACGTAAAGAGTCCCCCATGTCCGTTTGTCCAACACCCAATGAGAGCATGTAGTTTAACCCTCTCCGGAAAGCATACTCACCAGTGGGCCATGGATTGTTTCCCTCAACATACAATAAGAAAGAAAGAAAGAAAGAAAGAAAGAAAGAAAGAAAGAAAGAAAGAAAGAAAGAAAGAAAGAAAGAAAGAAAGGAAGAAAAGAAAAAAGAAAGAAGAGTAGAAAGTTTTCTTTCTAGGCAGTTTGCTGCACGAGAAGCTATTTTTCTGGTTTGCAGCCTGGCAAACATCAAGAGACTCATCAGGGAGATGGAAGCAGGGCCTGTGACTCCCTGGGGAAGTGTCCAGGATGGAGTACGTGGTCAAATCAAGGGGGCATAAGGAAAACATCAGAGTTGTCCCTGTTTCTTCCCTGCCTTGAAAGCTCATGGAAGGATAGAAAGGCAGGGTCATCCTCCCAAATTTGCCCCCTGCTCAGGCCACTGACATTTACAGGCGCGGCGCTTGTGCCTTTCACTTCAGACCATCCTCAGCCGCGAATTCTCTCTCCTGTCCCTAGAAATCCTACATTCAAGGGTGCAAGCCCTTCCCTCCAGTCCAGTCTCATCCACTCTTGAGTTCTTCCACTTTAAATGTCCGAAAGGTCTCTTTTGTCACTCTAGGGAGTGTGTTTTCACCTTGAGCAGGTGCAAAGATTCAGAGATCCAAGGAGCTAGAGGGTTCATCTTTGTTCCTGGGAAGGCCAGTGAATGCGGTGTTGATCTCCCCTCTGGAGCTTCACAGAGGCCATGCCAGCAGCAGGGGATGGAGAGGAAGTGCTGAGCACCCAAGTGACAGATGCAGAAGGAATCAGAAAGTGGGTGTGAGTCCTAGGGAAAGCCTGATGTCAGCCCAAAAGTTGGGAAAAGGCGTACTTTCTTTTCTATTGCCCTGACATAGCACCATGAGTAAGGTAACGTGTAAAACCATCGGAATTGGCTTATGGTTTCAGAGCGTTAGAGTCCATGCCGCAGGAGGAAAGGCATGGTGGTAAGAACAGCTGAGAGATCACATCCTGACCCACAAACAAGAGACAAAGAGAGAGGCACACTGGGAATCCGGTGAGCTTCCGAATTCTCAAAGTCTCCCTCACGCCCTCCCTCAAGGCCACACCTCCTAATCTTCCCAAACAGCTCCTTCAACCGGGGACCGCACACACCTGTGAGCCTATGGACTCATCCTAATCCAAACCACCACAGCCAGGAAGCTGTGTGGGGTCGGCTCAACTTCGAGGCATGAAGTTGAGGGACACTCAAGACAACCACAGCGTACTTGAAACAGCTAAGTGGAGAGAGCAATCAGAGCAGCAGCCTAGTTGCACAGTTCTTTTTCTCTGGAGTCCCCATGTTCTCACAGGTACAATCTCTGCCTAGGCTTTCTGTGTTCACGTGGAAAGGGTCCTAAGCTAGGACTCAAGGGGCTTGGCTCTTCACAAAGAGGCCATTGAACTCTCAGTGCCCATGTCTACTTTATAAAGTAAACAATCACACCCCGATGTCCCCGTGAGAAGTAGGTAACACAGTGTTATTAACGTTCCTTATTTTTTATTTCTTTATGTTGCCCAAGCTGACCCTGATCTCAAGATTCTTCAGCCCCCACCTCCTCAGAGCTGGGATTACATTTGTGCACTACCGTGCTAAATAAAGACACTTTTAGGGAGAGTCAAGGACCAAAATAACATCATTAAGAATAAAGTGTTGCTGGGCGGTGGTGGCGCATGCCTTTAATCCCAGCACTTGGGAGGCAGAGGCAGGTGGATTTCTGAGTTTGAGGCCAGCCTGGTCTACAGAGTGAGTTCCAGGACAGCCAGGGCTACACAGAGAAACCCTGTCTCGAGGAAAAAAAAGAAGAAGAAAGTGTTACAATGACTGATCTCCCTAATGATAGGCGAGCCTACTACGCACTGCTATTATGTGCTAGGTTTTGTTGCTTTTGGGTTTTGTTGTTGTTGTTGTTTTCTATTTAAGGCTAACTTCAAACTCACTACCTCACAGAGGATGGCCGAACTTCAGACGCTTTTGCTTCCACCTGGGGACATTTTAAATGCATTCGCTGGGTAGTTTAGTTATTCTGCTCTGTGTCAGACAATACTAGAGACCTCTGGAGCCAAGTTTAACAAGCTGAGGAAAGTCCTGGGTGAAATGTCTGAGGGACTGAACAGACCGGCTCTTGATAAGATATTTACATTTCCACTTAGAGTTGGTGCTGAGAATAAACACTAACGTTGAGCTGCATACCGAGAGGCATGAGCTTTAGCAGGAAAAAGGCTGTGACCAAAGCCTGATAACAAGGCCCCTTAAGTCACATTTTTCCCTGTTCAGAGAAAAAGGGCTCTGTTGCTACAGGTTGCTATTGATTTTTTAATTTTCCTTTGATAATCCTATCACAATTCCACATCCTCTTACTATTTTGAAAACAATATCTTGGTGTGTATGTGAGTGGAGGGGTGTGTGTGTGTGTCATGTTCCACACATGCGTGGAAGCATGAGTATAGCGGTCAAAGGTTAATGTTGGCTATCTTCTATCTTTTTCTAACTTATTTTTTTTCTAAGATTTTCTGATTCTTATTTTACATGTTTGAGTGTTTTGTCTGCATGACTGTAGGTGCACTGTGTGATTTGGAGGGGTTTGCAGAGGCTAGAAAAAGGTATCGGATCTCCCAAAAAACGGAGTTAAGGAGTCATAAGCTATGTTGTGGGAGCTGAGAACTGAACCCTCTCTAGAGCAGAGAAACGCTGAAGCATTTCTTCAGCCCCTCCGACCCATAGATTTTGTGAGAGGTCTCTCTTTGGGACCCAGAGTTCATGAATTAAGCTAGACTCTCTAGGAAGAGCTAGTTAGGGGTATGATTCAGTCAATGGACTGTTTGCTATGCATACATTAGGACCTGAGTTAAATTCTCAGTGGCTATGTGAAAAAGTGGGGCATGGGCATGTTTCTGTTATCCCAGAGCTTGGAAGGTGGAGACAGTCCCCTGAAGCTGGCTGGGCAGCCAGCCTAGCCAAATCAGTGAGTGAGCTCCAAGTTCTACGAGAGACTCTTATCTTATAAAATAAGGTAGGAAACTACTGAAGAAGTAATAGACTCATGATGTTGACTTCTGGTCTAAACACACACACACATACACACACATACTTATACATACATAACACTTTTATACACTTTTTAAAAAGTAGTTTTGTGTTTGCTCACCTGCTGGTGCCATGACTGTAATGAAAGCATAGGAAAATTTCTCATACAAGTGATAATGAAAGAGATTGTAAGGAGGGCCAGGTATGTAACTCAGCTGGCAGAATGCTCACAGGGCATTGTAGAACACACATGTATTCTAAGCACTCTTGAATTAAAAAGGTCCAAAGTTCAAGATCATCTTTATCTATACAGTGAGTTCAATACCAGCTTGGGCTACACAAGATGTGTGTGTGTGTACAGAGACAACGCTAAACAGACACACATACACACACACACACACACACACACACACACACAGAGACAGAGAGAGAGAGAGAGAGAGAGAGAGAGAGAGAGAGAAGAATCCCAGGTGCTCATTCTCAATCCTTGCCCACACTAACAACCTAATGGTTTTCATTACATAATCACTGTACTTAAAGCTGTGTCAGGAAGGAACAGAGCATGGCTCGGATAATGCACAGTAAAAGGGGCCAAGAGAAGAGTCTGTTCTCTTCCTCTCTGGAATTTAATGAAAGAGGATAGGCCACCGGGCACATTGCCTTCCAGGCCAGGACTGTCCCATGCCATCTGCCTAGCACTGATCATCAACCTGACCTTTGTATTATTAGTTTGGGCCTCCCCTCCCTCCTCACTCAAAGACATTGGTTGGCCCATCTCTCTCAAGATGGCCTTTGCATCATATCTTAGCACCTGAGCCCCTTGTGACACTGCCAGGCCTCACTGTGCCTCTGGCTAACCTGTTCTATGTACTGTGATCCTATTAAAATGGACCCGTGGAGTCATGAAGTGATTGATATCAGCATAATACAGAGACCTGGGTGACAGAAATGGCAGTTTATCTTCACGTCTTTCCTGCTCATTATTAAAAGCAAACAAAAGATGTATATAGAATCAGTGGTGTGTTAGGAGCTCTCCAAAGAGTTCCCAGAATAAGTCACAGCTGACAGAAGGAGTAGATACACACACATGCTGTTCCACGTGATAAATGCTGTCAGAGTCATTCATAAAAAGGAGTGGTGAGCTGAAGTATAGCTTAGTGGTAGAATGTGTACGGCCCCAGATTCATCACCAGCACTTTTAAAAGCCCAAAACTAGGGATATGGCTAGTCAGTTTAGTGGTTGCCGAGCAAGCACGAAGTCTCGAATTTGGATATCTGGCATTCATGTAAAAACAAATCAAATCAAATCAATCAAACAAACAAACCAGGCCTAATATCATGCGCCTGTAGTCCCGGCGCAGGGGAGGTAGAGACAAATGGATGGCTGGAACTCACTGGCCAGCCAGTCTAGCCAAATTGGTGAGCTCCAGGTTTAGTAAGGAACCCTGGTTCAAAATGTAAGATGGAGAGAAACTGAAGAAGACATCTAACATCAACCCCTGACCTCTGCATGCACACATAGATAGGCATGTACATACACAAATATGCACACACAAAACCAAGGAAGTCCATGCTGGGTTTAAGGTGGTCTTTATGCCTAGATGAGACCCATGTAGCAGCAAGCACCATGATCGTAGTGTGTAGGAACACACGGGAGGATACCTATGTGCCTATGCCCACTCTCTGAGGCTTCTCGGTCCTAGTTGTATTTAATGTGATGTCAGGTCTAGGTCCAACATACAGGTTTCAATCAGAAGTCTGAGATTTTGCCAGATGATATTGGATCAACCATTCACAGGTTTTGAACCTTGCTTTCGTCATCTTGAAAGATGAGGTCCCACCTAGGAGGTTATGAAATGCAGCTACTTATACCAAGCAGCTTCCTTGACAAATTCTGGAATGTGGGTTTGCAAGACTCCATCCGAAGTTTGAAATGTTTATTCAGAGAAAGCCACAGGCTAGCTCCCCACTCCAGCCACGTAAATGCCTCTGGCTCTTGGGCAGCAGTGGAGGTCTGCTATGCCCTCACCCTGTGCCCTCCCACGCTTTGAGCCTGGCACACACCTGGGCAATGCCTGCCAAGCCCTGCTACTCAAGTTGCAGGGGATATTGACAGCTGCTAGGAAACCGAAGGACACAATGAAGAAGAAACGGTAGCAGGCTGGGAAAAAAATAGGAAGTTGGTGCATTCGGGTGATATTAGGGACTTTTCCCCTCTCTTTTTGGCTAGGAGATAAGCCTGTTTTTTGTTAGCTTAGGGGGAGTAGGAGCTCACAGCAGTTCTCTGGTTGGACCTTGTTTGTGGATGGATCCAGACTTTGAGACCTGACAAGTGCTGGCACTAGGCAATACTGAAGTGTTTTCAGCTCAGAGGAAAATCCCCAAGTCTCCTACCGATTGCTACAGGGCTCAAGTCTGCAGAGAGAACAAACACCAGGACCAGATCAGACCATTTGGGACGTCATAGGAATCATGCCGACGTGCGGCCAATGATGTTTGATTTCTGCTAAGACAAAATAAGGAGGGGTCCTGAGCCTGCTCCTTACTAGTCTGTTGTGAGCTAAGTATGTTGGCTAATCAGGGCAGTGGGAAGTGTTTCTTAATGCCCAGAGCCTTGGGGGCAGGTACTGCTGGATATGGACTTCCCAGGGCCTTTGCTGACCAGCCCTTTGGCTCATGGTCAAATCTGTTTATATGGTACCCCGTCTGGCTTTCTACCAACCTCACACTCTTCTGACACAAGGTTTTCATCCTCTTTGTTCTCCTATTTTGTAGGAACCTTTTATGCTTCTATACCTTCGTATCTTTCTAGCATATTCTCTTCCCTCTCGCACATCTGTTGTGCTTCTGGTTTGTATCCCAGAACCGCTATGGAGCCTCTGTGCTTCTGGGTGAGGCTAATGATACTTCCTCCTGTGTTACCACAGCTACTTGTACAAGTCTACATTGTTTCCTCCTGGTCCCCCAATTGCGCTAAGAGTCAGTATTTCTCATTTGTTCTGAGGTTCAACTCTGTTCATGGCACAGGATGAATTTCAAAAGACATCTATTTGTGAAATGTACAATCTGTGGACGAGCAGAATGATTTCTGGTTGCTAGACTCAGGGAGGTTCAGCCCTGAGGGCTTTTGCAGGCCAGCCTTCTTGAGGACCATTCTTGGCTCAAAAAGGTGACCTAGGTCAACAAAAGTTACTGTGGGCTCAAGAAACCTAGAGAGACCTGGCTTGCTCTGTGAGAGACCCTAGATTCCCTAGATACAGAGATGAAGTGGGGTAGGGAGGGGCAACAGAGACACAGAATTGTGGTTTCTAGAGCCAAAGAAATACTAGACACCCAAAGAAGTTGTTTAAAAAATAATATAGCTCGGTGTCGTGGTACACTCCTTTCATCCCAACATTCAGGAGGCAGAGACAGACAGATCGTGTGAGAGGCCAGCCTGTTCTACAAAGTGATTTCTGGGACAGCTGGGGCTGTTACACAGAAAATTCCTGTCTCAAAAAAACAGAAAAGAAGGGAAGAAGGGAAGTAAGGGAGGGAGGGAGGGAAGAAGGGAGAAAGGGAGGGGAGAGAAAGAAAGAAAACAATAGAGGACAGGAAACAAGGAAAGGTGGTCATGACCGATAAAGCAAGATACAACATCGTCTTCTCTTTGTCTCCTTTTACTGATGTTCAGTGACACCACGACCAAGGCAACTTACACCAGCAAGAGTTTAGCGAGGGTTAAGGCTTCATAAGGTGAGTCTGTGATCACCATGGCAGGGAGCATGGCGGCCGGTGGGCCCACATAGCACTGGAGCAGTAGCTAAGAGCTTACCTCTTGATCCACAAGCAGGAGGCAGAGAGAGCTAACTGGAAACAGTGTGGCCTTCAGAAATCTCAAAGCCTGCCCACTGGGGTGACACTCCTCCCCCAGCAGGGCCACACCTTTCAATCCTTTCCAAACAGTTCCACGCCCCTGAGAACCAAGGCTCAAATATATGAGCCTATGGGAGTCATTCTAATTCAAGTCACCACAAGCGCACAGGACAAAAGGGCTGGATTTTGTTGATTTTCTTTAAAGGTTTGTCAAGTAGACACAATTCTGATGATGAAGAAGGTGTGCATGATTATGCAGCCATTTCTTGCTTAACATTAACAATCCTTTTGTGAAAATCTTACGTTCTGTGTGAAAACACCATACAAGGAATTTTCTCCCCTTTATTTTTTTTAAATAACCTGTATTATCCAAACAGCAGAGAAGCCCTTGCTCTCCTGCTTGCTTTGATGCTTATCAGCCTTTTTTGCTCCTTATTTCTCTTTTTTCCATTTCTTTTTTCCTTTTTTATTAGATATTTTCTTTATTTACATTTCAAATGTTATCCCCTTTCCTAGTTTCCCCTCTAAAAATCCCCTATCCCCTCCCCAACCCTCTCCCTGCTTCCCAACCCACCCACTCCCACTTCCTGGCCCTGGCATTCCCCTATACTGGGGCATAGAGCCTTCACAGGACCAAGGCCTCTCCTCCCACTGATGACCAACTAGGCCGTCCTCTGTTACATATGCAGTTGGAGCCATGAGTCCCACCATGTGTTTTCTTTGATTGGTGGTTTAGTCCTAGAGAGCTCTGGGGGTACTGGTTAGTCCATATTGTTGTTCCTCCTATGGGGCTGCAATCCCCTTCAGCTCCCTGGGTCCTTTCTCTAGCTCCTTCATCCTTTATTTCTCTTGTTTCCCTATTCCTGAGCTGATGCTGTCACTGTCCACTTTACAGCCTGCGGTTGACTCCCAGAGGGTCAGTTCTCTCGCGAGGGGCACTAGGAGCTGTGGGAGCCTCCCTGGTCATGCTCCGCACCAAGGCAGAAACGAGCCCTTCCATGGAGCTGTAACATCCTTGGCAACGTGAGCTCTATCTTACAGGTCTGTCTCTGACCTCCCTAGTATGTGGACAGGTGTGCCATCATGCCAGGACTTCCTGGATGCTAGAGAATTAATTGTTCTACCATTGAACTACGTCTCCATCTGGTGTTCTACCGTGGCAACTAATTGATGACTTTGTCGTTGTATTATCAGTGGATAGTTGATTTGGAGAGCCAGTACTTAGCAAAAATTTTAAATCATATCTTTCTTATTTTTATGCTTTAGCTATTTTCTATTTTTCTGTAGGGCTGATTTTTTAGGACCCTGTGTGCTAAGAGCAGTAACTCCTTTCTTGCCGACTTCACCCTTGTCACAGCTTTTGTGTCTCATTTTTTCACTGAAATTTTTTTCATAAAGAGTCTGGGAAGATATGAGGACCTAAACACACACAGAGAGAGAGAGAGAGAGAGAGAGAGAGAGAGAGAGAGACAGACAGACAGACAGACAGACAGACAGACAGACAGACAGAGACAGAGAGACAGACAAAGACAGAGAGACAGAGACAGAGACAGACAGACAGACAGAGACAGACAGACAGAGACAGAGAAAGAGACAGAGAGACAGAGACAGACAGAGACAGACAGACAGACAGAGACAGACAGAGACAGACAGACAGACAGACAGACAGACAGACAGAGAATTTTATTCATGTACTCAGCCTTTTCAGTGTCTGGCTGTCAGGTTGAGGTAACCTTACATTCAGTATTTAATAGAGGAATCACCACTGAAGTGCTTTCTTTAAGTAGCTGTGTGGTTTGTATGTCATTTGTCTCCTGTCTACAGTGAAAGTACCTCAACAAACTGTGAGTCTAACAGATATAATTTTATTGGGTTTTTTTTTATGACTATTCCATTATTTCCAATACTGTAATGTCATTAAGTCCAGCTAGTTTTTACTGATTTTGTTTTTCCTTTATGCTGATTGCAAAAGGTGATCTAGACTCAGTGGCCAATAGCACATGCTGCTTTGGTTCCCAGCACCCACGTGACAGCTCACAACTGCTTGCAACTCCAGTTCCAGGGAGTCTGATGTCCTCTTTTAACCTCTGCAGGCAATGTGTGCACACATGTATTCACACGTATACATGCAGGGAAATAGCCATACACATTAAGTACAAATAAACAAATATTTAAAAGTTTCTCTTAAAAAAAACTAAAAAAAAAATTTCTCTAATTAAAAACACCTACCTATAAAGTTCACAGGGAAGATAAAATCAAAAGGTAACAATAAAGGGACACTTAGTTTATCAACTATGAAAATGTATAGTAGGTAAAATAGTGTAGCATAAACACTGGACCAAAACTACATACCAAAGTAACAAATCCATAATCAAACCACAGCCTTGTACAGTGAAGATTATGATACACGTGACAGTTTTGCTGTCTGGAGAAGGGCAGATAGTACGTGCTAAATTCTATCACCCACTCACCACAGAGAAGAAATCTGGGACCTTCCTGTTCCATCTGGGGACCTTATTGGATTAGTAGCTAATATAACCAGACTCCTTTTGTAGGATCAACAGAGTGAGCAGCAAATGAGGCGGATCTTAGGCTTAGCATTACAAACAACTTTATTAGGCTGTTAGGAGATGATGTAAGAGAGGACGTTAAGTATGATTGATGGATCTGGATGAAGCAGAGACGTGAGCCTGCCCCTGCACTTCTGGTAATAACCAGTTACACCCAGATAAACTCTTGACTGAGGAAGAGCTTGACTTAGCTGTGCTCTGCTGTCCAGCTGTGCTAAGTGCCCCTGGAGCATTGCCAGTGCTGGGAATCCCGGATGCAGACGCTAATGGCCCCTGCCTGGAAGACATGCCCCTTCCCTTCAGGGCCTCCAGGCTGGCCGGCTGAGCACACAGCCAAATGGGTACATTTGTGCCAAGCCTTCGGTCTTCTCCACACTTACTCCACTCGCTGTGGGTGTGGGGAGAGCAGAAGGCAAACTTGGGTATCTGCCTGCCTGCTTGCCTGTCTGTCTGTCTGTCCATCCGTCTATCTATCTATCTATCTATCTATCTATCTATCTATCTATCTATCTATCTATCAAGGTCTCACTTTGTATCCCAAAGTGCCCTGGAACTCATTATGTAGCCCATGTTGGCTGTAATCTCCTTGCCCCAGTCTCCCCCATGCTAAGATTACAGGTGTGAGCCACCATGCTTCACTGCTTTGCTTTATTTCTTAAAATTCTTGTCTTAAACATGAGCACTTTTTCAAATTTATTTATTTATTTATTTGTTGCTTCTTTTTCGAGGCAGCATTTCTTTGTGTAGCCCTGCCTGTCCTGGAACTTACTCTGTAGACCAGGCTGGCCTTGAACTCATAGAGATCTGCCTACCTCTGCCTCCAGAGTGCTGGGATTAAAAGCATGTGCCACCACTGCCTGGCTAAATGTATTCCTTTTAAATTATGTGTAAGTGTGTGTGTGTGTGTGTGTGTGTGTGTGTGTTGTGTAAGTGTGTGTGTGTCTATGTAGCTATATGTGCATGTGAATTCAGGTGTCAGTGGAGGCTAAGGGGACTGGATCCCCAGGGAGCTTGAGCTCCAGG
The DNA here is from genome assembly GCF_978045245.1 of Mus caroli. Classification (NCBI taxonomy): domain Eukaryota; kingdom Metazoa; phylum Chordata; class Mammalia; order Rodentia; family Muridae; genus Mus; species Mus caroli. Next base: position 66,490,883 of record NW_028227266.1, read on the forward strand.
TGGTTGTTAGCTGCCTGGAGTAAGCGCTGGGGACTGAACTTGAGTTCTCTGCAAGAGCCGCTCACATTTATAATTACCGAGTCACCTCTCCAGCCTCAAGTGTCTGTTCTTTGTCACTGGAACTAACCCTACTGCATTCTACTGCTGTGATTAAACAGCAGGACCAACAGCAACCGAGGAGGAAAGGGTTTAGTTCATCTTTCATTTCCAGGTAACAGTCCCTCACTGATGGAAGTCAGGGCAGACTCGAAGAGGGCAGAAACCTGGAAACAGGAGCTGATGCAGAAGCATGGAGGAGTGCTGCTAACTGGCTCGCTCAGCGTGCTTCCTTACACTATCCAGGAGCACCAGACCATGGGCAGCACTGCCCACCGTGAGCTGGGCCCTCCCACACATCAATCAAGGAAATGCTCTATACCAATCTAGAACCAATCTGGTGGGGGCATTTTCTAAATTGAGCTTCCCTCTTCCCAAATGACTCTCCATAAAAGCCAAATGTGGTTGTAATACAGCTTCAGAAACTGGGGGATTCAGAGAAAATCTTTGAAGGAATGCAACAGAATGAGATGAGTGATAACTAGGGTTAAAGGAAGCCTGGGAATTTTGCCAGTTTTATTTCTGAAGATGAGAGAGATTGTCTTAGTTAGGGTTTTATTGCTATGAACAGACACCATGACCAACATTTAATTGGGGCTGGCTTGCAGGTTTAGAGGTTCAGTCCATTATCATCAAGGTGGGAGCATGGCAGCATCAAGACAGGCTTGGTACAGGCAGAGCTGAGAGTTCCACATCTTCATCTGAAGGCTGCTTTCCGGGCAGCTAGCGTGAGGGTATTAAAGTCTACACCCACAGTGACACACCTACTCCAACAGGACCACACCTTCTAATAGTGCCACTCCCTGGGCCAAACATATACAAATTATCACAGGAATGGTGGCTATATACACGAATAGGAAAGAAAACTTGTTCTTAAAGGCTTAAGAGTGAGGAGATAATTGTAAGTACATCCCTGCCATATTTACCGGTCCAGCTACAACTGTTTGTCTATACCTCAATTCAGGATCCAGAGCAGCAGTTACTCCTGGAGCCATTTGCTTCTCTGTACTGTTTCAGTTTCTCAGGAGGAGAATTCATTACTAATGAGTGATTGGAAATGATTAAGTGCCCCTCCCATAGGAGGTAAAGATAAAGGGTGGGGTGCAGGGCCTTGTACCTGGAGAGGGTTGGCTGGAGGGTGATGTAAAGAGAAAGATGCAGGAGAATGAACAGATGTAGCATCGTTCTCTGTGAATTAAATGCCGACTCGACTCCTCACCTTCTGGGTATCAATGTCATTGCTCTTTTCTTGTAGTTACTTATTTTATGTTTTATTTGTTGAGTATTTTATACATGTATATAATGGATATATGATTGTGTCCACCTCCCCTTTCTCCCTTCCAATGAGCCCTGAATCCATTCCAACATATCTCCCTTCCAACTTTGTGTTCCCTTATTCTCCTAAATTAGCCAAACAACTCATTCAGTCCAGTTAGTGATGCTCATATATGCATGCGTGGGGCCATCCACTGGTGTTTGGACACTCTACCACTGGCCACAGCCCCAGAGAAGAATGATTCTGCCTCTCAGCAGTTATCAAATGCCAATAGCTCTTCAGTTAGGGGTGGGGTTTTGTGAGCCCCCCCACCCTAATCAATGCTGGAATATTGGCTAGGTTGATCTAGTGTAGATAACCGCAGCTGCGGAGTTCAGATGTGAAATACCCAAGTCATGTCTAGACGACGGCATTTTATAGTCCCTCCCTGTCCTCCAGTTCTTACATTCTTTCTGCTGACTCTTCCTTGATATCCCCTGAGCCTTGTGGGACCAACAATGATGTCCCTATCTGTCTGTCTGTCTGTCTGTCCACCCATCTATTCATCTATCTATCCATCCATCCATCTATTAACTATTCTCTGTCTGTATGTCTGTCTGTCTCATCTTTGAGACAAGGGATGAGCAAGAGAAGAGGGGGCATGTGAAGCTAGTCTTAGAGTGCTCAGCTCTAAGGAGAGAAGACTGCGGCTGACAGGTAGTGGGGACAGTGCTGACCAATAATTTATTAGCACAGAAGGAAAGCAAGTTGGGAAGAATGGGGTCTTTCCTAACCCTCGATTTCATTAACCCGGCTGAGGTGGGAGGAACCTAGATCTGAATTTCCCCAAGGATGTGTGTTTTTTAAACAGTTTGCCTACACTATCAGTGGTTCAGGAAAAGTCAATATTTGTACTGCCCTTATTATTTAAGGTTGCAAATCATTGTTCATCAGAGTAAGATATACGCGGTTTCCTGTCCCCAGAATATGCTTATTTCTTTTTCCTTTTTGCAACACTCTCTTCGCCTTTTTGTTGAGCGGTGAGAAAAAGTGCACCGGCTACTCCTGTGCAGTGCTAGAAAGCACGGCAGGACTCCAAGGCCCCGTGTCCTGATTTCACCCTTAAAGCTCTGTGACCCTGATAGATACCCAACTTCCCTACACTTGGCCTTCCCGCATAGTGTGAAGGCATGAGCCCCCTAGTGTAACTATGAGGAGGTAATGAGGCGGTGGATGCAACAGACTTGGCATGGTGCTAGGATCTCATGAACGTCCTGCCCACGTGCTACGCACATGCTATAACTTACAAATGACTTGAGCGGTCTGTTGAATTGGTAACAAACCAATCAGAAATTTGGAGCTTGAAAGGGACCCTTGAAAGCATTTCTACCGAGAGAGCCAATCTTCACCCCGTTCTCCATCACCCACTCCCATCAGCACCATGGCTGCTGAAGGACTACTAGTTCAAAGCAATCTTTGCCATGTTTATATTTTTCAAGCATAACTGATTGCTGCGAGTTTGCCTGAAGGGTTGACATACTTTCTGGGTTTGCAGACTTCCTTGTGTATCTGTCTGTAGGGCTGGTGATCAAGAGGTTCAGGAATAAACCCCCAAGCCTGTGAGAAACCACCCATGAGACTAAACTGATGCCTGACCTCGTTTGACGTCATATCACTTAGGTCAAGTTTGCTGAGCCTCATTCTTCAGGCACTAAATACAGCCTATTGTTCTCTGTTTAGGTAAATGAGGAGAATAAAGAGCCTCTATCTTGAAAGGCTATGAAGTAACCCTACTCGGCTGTGCATGGGTGAGTTGCAGCCAGTGAAGCCCAGGGCCAAGTAGGTCATCCAACCTGTTATGCTTCAAATTGGTAGACCGAATTATTAAAGGTCCATTTTGGTCCTTTGGCAGGGATGAGGGAAAAATGTTCACATAGAAGCCAGAAAAATCACCATTGCCCCAAGCTCCGTGTGTAGTGAAAGGCCTCAATGTAGGTCACAACAAAGTATTACTGACCTAGATTCTCTGCTGAATCAATACCATTAAGAGATTCTGACCTAGTTTTATACATAGCTCTCACTTTCTCATTGTGACTTTGGATCACCTTGGAGACTACTGATGCTAAGAGACAAGGGTTCCGGTTGATTATGAGGCTTGTTATAAATTGCCTTAATTCTCCACCAAGAGCCATTGAAAGGGAATTCAGGGTTGAGCTCAGGATTCTCTATGACATTCTTTGTATTTTAAGGAAGTGCAGCAGAAGCAAATGTCATTTTACCCAGTGGTAAATTTTATACGTGCCCAGGACTGAGGCTGATCATATAATAGGGGTGGGTGAGGCTAGTTGTCAGTGGAGATTCACAAAGCTGAAGCATCATCAGATACAGTGTGGGGTTAATGGAGAGTGGGCTGTGATCCACAGATGTTCTGAGCAGGATAGCAGCTTAGAGACATTAAGGGACAGCCCTTAAATTTTTTCATCAAAATATAATTATATCACTTCTTGCTTTCCTTTTTTATCTCTAGCCCTTCCCATGCACCCTCTCACTCCATCTCAAATTTATGGTCTCTTTTTCTTTGTTATTATATACACACATACATGAATAAATATGTAAACACAGCTTGCTAACTATGTTCTGAGTTGCTTAAGTGCATATGATTTTAGGGCTTACCACTATGTATTAAATAAGCAACTAAGGGAAATCATTTTTATTTTTCAAATTAAATGTATTTATTAATTTTTAAAAAGATCTATTTTACTTTAATGTATATGAATGTTTGGCCTGAATGTATGTTTATGCACAACATGCATGCAGTGCCCACAGAGACCAGAAGAGGGCAGAAAATCCCTAGGAACTGGGGTTATAGGCAGTTGTGAGCCACCTTGTAGATGCTGGGAACCAAACTCAGGTCTTTTGGAAGAGAAATTAGTGGTCTTAATAGCTGAACCATCTCTGTTCCCTAAATTTTAACTTATTTTTTAATCTTATGCGTATGGTGTATGAATGTTTTGCCTGCACATGTAAATAAGTGTATTGCATGCATGCCTGCTGCCCTTAAGCCCAGAAGAGGAAGTCAGATCCCCCAAAGCTTGAACTATATGTAGATGGTTGTGAGCCACCATGTGGGTGCTGGGAATTGAACCCGTGTTCTCTGGAAGCTCTTAACCACTGAGCCATCTCTTTGGCTTTACTTAGTGACATTTCTTTAAGAAAATAGCCTCCCAGAGCAGAGAGCCGCAAGACATATATCACCATTCAAAGTCTTTCTTTTCTGGTGTGGGTAACTCATTTCTGAGTATGAAGCCAGCTGTGTGTGGCTTAACAATGGGGACATATTCTAAGAAGTGTATTGTTGGGCAGTTTCTTCATTGTGTGAAGTTCGTAGTGTTCATAATGTATACTTATGCAAAGACAATTACAATCTCTCTCTCTCTCTCTCTCTCTCTCTCTCTCTCTCTCTCTCTCTCATACACACACACACACACACACACACACACACACACACCCATACACACACTCTTAGAGGATCACTGAGTGGCTATGCAGTGTATGATTGAACAAAACATTGTGGACTTTATCTGCCCTACTCAGAGAAGCAGTTGGGGCCTCGTCTATGGCTGCAGAATGCATTCCCTAAGGCAAACAGAGCTTCTATGTCATTACAAGAGACACTGCCCAGAGAAGTTTCCCACACTGAGCTGTTTCTAGTGGGTCCTCGGGCCCCGGTCTGAGACTGAGGACACCCCACACTCCTGGCCGCTGTAGAAGCCATCCTGAAAGGAAGAGTAGCTGTAAAGGAGCCTAACATGCTTGGGCCCAGTGAAGTCAGCACAGCCTCCAGAGGAGAGCCATGCTAGGGTTTGAGGGGTGGAAGTGTGGGCGGGGCTGAAGATGCAATCCTGAGTACTAGAGAATGATGGACGGCCGACTTTATCTAGGAACCCTCACTCCTTCATTGATGCTGCACAGGGGTGGGGGGGGGTGTTTGTTTGATTTGTTTTTTTTTTTTTTTTTTTTTTTTTTTTAGCACCTGCTCTGTTTAAGGCACAGTTACAGGACCTGGAGGTGCTACAGTGATGAGCCTAGACCATCTCTCTCTCTCTCTCTCTCTCTCTCTCTCTCTCTCTCTCTCTCTCTCTCTCACACACACACACACACACATACACACACACACACACAAATGTCCTTCCTTAGGGAGGAGGGAATGACAGACCAATGTGAGGTGCCTTTTGCACTATGTTTTGGGGGACTCAGCATATGAAATCTGTCTCATCCCTGAAAATCTGGGGTAGGGATTACATATCCCTTCAACAGGCCACACAAAGGCAATAAACATGGGGCCAACCAAAACACAGGTGCTTCTGTCCTGGCAAGGTGACTTCCATGCCCCTAATGATTCAGTCTGACTTAGGTTTTCTAAGAGGCCATTTGCTTGTGTGAAGAGTCCTGGAGACCATGACAGTTGTGAGGAGAAGGTTACACTGGGGCTTTGTGTCCTGTCCTCGTAGCTCAGATACCTGCTCACTGTGGGTATCAGACAGGAGGATGGGGCTTCTCCAGTGTCAGGGGTGAGACCTTGCGGCACCACCATGGTCAATGAAATAACAGTGACTCTGGCCTTGGGCTTAGCCACTTCATCTCTGGTGACCTGCTAGTGACAGCTGGGTGACTGGGGGAAGAGGAGAGATGTGTGAGGAGAAACAAACAAGTCCAGATGGTGTCAGCACACAGGAAAAGGCACCGGGAGGGGCAGTGCATGGGGACAGCATGGCTTTATGGGAGCGATTAAAATGTTCTGGAATGAGATAAGGCTACAGTTGGAGAACACTGTGAATATGCTAAAAGCTGTTGGACAGCACCCTTTCCGGAGGGGGTTTATAGTAGGAGGATTATATCTCAACCACCAACACAAGGCTGAATTACCAGAAGGAAGGAGGAAGCTGGTCTCCAGACTTCTACCCACCTTCCCATTATATTGCATCAACCATCATGGTATGAATATGCTACTATGTTGCCTTATCAAAGGAAGCATCATGCTAGCAAACCCACTTGACCACTTGCAGGGACTTCTAGATCTACTCTTGTTGCAAACTCAGCCATCTAATACCTGTGCAGGGAAAAGTAAGAGCGGCTCGCACGCAGGAAATCAGGCCTAAAGCCTCTACAAAAGAGTGCAAAGGAGACCAATCAGAACAACAGGTTTCTGAGTCACTGGTGCGGTGAGTGAGGAGTCAGAGTCAGATGGGGTTACAGTGCCGCAGGACAGGAGGCCACAGCAGCATCATGCTCCCTGGCTGATGAGGTCCAGGAGGGGCGGCCATTAAAGCGGCAACTCCCATAGTTCACGGGCACCCAGGTGGCTCCAGCTGCCTGGGAATTCAGCAGCCAAACCTCCAGGCTGCACCACTTACATCTGTAAACCTAAGGGGAGTCATGTCCCTTCCTGAGCCTCATTTTCTCCATCTGCACAGTGGGAATGTTAACAGTCCACTTCTCAGGAAAGTTACCTTGAGGATCAGGTGTCACACGGGTACCCTGTCTGAGAGATACAGAGCTTTTTTTGACTGGCTGGAGATTAGGAAGGTGTTGTCAATAGCCCAGAAAGAGTGTCCCCTGGCTTCTTAGAGATAAATATTTGGGGACCTGGCTCAGTCAAAAGAGTTTTAATGAAGCATGCAGAGAGAGACATAAAGCCAAACTGAACAGGGGACTTCCAGAGAGTCCAGGCTTCAAATGTCCCCTGCCTTGCCTTCAGAAAGAACAAGCCAGCTGCTCACCAGCTGGATTCTTGAGAAAGCCCAGGCTCCTTGCTGGGGTGGCTGAGGCTCATGAGAGACTGGCTCTGGCTCCCCTATGTCCTTCCTTAGTAAGCTACTCTCTTTTCCCATATGTATCAAGCACAGGGGCCTCTTGCTAGGTATTATGTGTGGTTTGTTCCTGAAAGATTTGGCTGTGGCTCCTGGAAGCTTCATCCCAGTGTGGAGGTTTGGAGGTGGCAGAAACTTTAAGGGATGGTGTCCCTGTGAAGTGATGATGTCATGGGTGCCCTGCCCTCACAGACAGGCCAGTCTCTTGGAAGTACATCTGGTAGAGGCCTCAGACCTGGATTTGTTCATATCAAAAGGCATCTCACCATAAGAAGGGTGAGCATAGCTTTTCTCCTCTCTCTTTTATGTACATGTGTATCTGCTGGTGTGTGGGGTATACACGTGTTCATGTGCATGTAAAGGCCCGAGGTTAATCTTGGTTATCATCCCTCAAGTGGCTACCAGCTTGTTGTTGTTGAGTTTTTGTTTGGTTGTTTTGTTTTTGAGGCAGGGTCTCTCACTGGGATTGTAAGCATATGCCACCAGGCCTGGCATTTTCACACAGGTTCTTAGGTACAGCAAGGACTTATTTTAAAATTCTTTTATTGCTTGAGATTATAATATAATTATATCACTCCTTTTTCTTTTTAAAGCCCTTCTATATACCCTTTCTTTTGTTTTTGTTTTTGTTTTTTAAAATTAAAATTCAAGAGCTCTTTTTCCATTAATAGTTGTTACATATCGGTGTGTATGTGCATGTTTGTGTTTGCATGTGTGTCTGTGTATACAACCTGTATCAAGGAAACTTTTTGCAACAGATGGAGACCATTACAGAAAACCACAATCAGTCAGAATGCAGAGTTGTGGAGCCCAGTCCCAAGGATACATTTACAATACAACTCCTGCACCTAAGGCTCAAAGATCACTGTAGAAGAGGGGACAGAAAGATTGTAAGACCCAGAGGACAGGAGTTTGCTGTGAGGTTGTGTCTCCTAATAATGACAGAAGCTACTTTTATAAAGTCTCACCAACATGACTGCCTAAGCATGAGCTGGGCAAGGACAAGAATGGATATGCTAATGAGAGAGGGAGGGCGGAGCAGGAGGCGGAGCCCAGGAGGCCCCACCCAGAACCACAACAGCCAACACTTTTTCCTCACTGGTCTGGGACTTATTATTTCCATTTTCTTTGCTGAAAGAACCACAGGCCCGAGTCTGAGGCTCAGGGAGGACTGTGCGTAGTATTTACAGGTGACAACAGGAAAGCACAGCCATTTTGAAACTCTGCCATTCCTTCAAGGTTAATAATCTGCAGAATGAGAAACTGGGAGCAGGGGATTGAAGGCTAAGCCAGAGGAGGAGAATGGAAGGGAAACACCTGCGTGTTTCAGGTTCTTTTCCTGTCCTTATGATGAACTATCCAGACAAAGCAACTTCCGGAAGAAAGGACGTAGTTAACTTATTTTCCAAGCCACAACCCACGGCTCAGGGGAGCCACAGCCACAGGAGCTCACAGCGCCTGCGCACCCATAGCCAGCGACAGAAACAAGCGAATGCACATACGCTAGTGTTCAGCGTGACTTCTCAACGGACACAGCCCAGGTCCTGCCCAAAATTAAGTGGATCTTCCCACATCAATTAATGTAGTGTAGATAAGCCCCCTACAGGCATGTTCAGAGGCCTGTCTCCCAGGAAATTCACGATTTTGTTGAGTTGACATCACTAACCACCACACTTTCCCTGTCCAAAAAAAAAAAAAAGGTAGAGTTTAGAAGCTCATACTTGTTAAATGAAGACTCTATGAAGCTTCCATTGGTACATTCAGTCACACCTAACTTTCTTTTATCTACTTTTAAAAAGTGAATATGGATATTTGCTGCATGTAGGTATGTCTCTGCACCGCATGTGTCCGTGTCCTGCAGAAGCTAGAAGATGACATCAGATCCCCAAAACTGAAGTTACAGACGACTGCGAGCCACCATATGCCTGCTGGAAATTGAATTCAGGTCCTCTGAGAACCAGTGTTCTTCATTGCTTAGCCATCTCTCCAGCCCCCACTTAATATCTGTTTAAGTAGCACTATTTATTATTAGAGGGTGATTAAGAGTGCTTGCTGTTCTTGCAGAGGACCCAAGTTCAATTCCCTGCCTTGTGTTGAGCTGTACACAACTTCCTGCGACTCCAGCTCCAGAGGATCTGGCCTTCTGGCCTGCTTTTGCACCTGCACATAGATGGCGAACATTCATGTAGACACAGACATATAAATAAATGATGCTATTGCAAGCTAAAGTCAGGAGGAGTCTTCTGTACGACTCACGAATCCGGGGCTTTTACTTAAGGTGTTCAATTGTCTTTCCTGGTAATCTGGGGACAGACAGGGAAATGCTGGTGACAGGGGACATTTGGTTTAGTACAGAACTTTTGGAAAGATAGAACCTAAACATAAACGGAGAAAAGACTAGAAGATCCCTAAAGACATACTGTAGAGCTTTGGTCTTGAATGGTCATGTTCAGTGTTTGTATCACACATTATGGGTAGTGTGTATGTGTGTGTGTGTGTGTGTTTCACAAGTGTGTATACATGTGTGCAGATGCACAGTGTGTGAGTGTATGTGTGTGTGAGCATACTCACATTATGTAGAGGACCAAAATTGATGTCAAAAGTCTTTCCTAATCTCTCTCACTTTATTTCCTGAAGCTTAGTCTCTCTTGGAGCCTTGAATCCGGCAAAGCAGTCCTATCCCTGGACTCCCGTGTCTCTGCTTCCCAAGTGTGGAGATGACAGATGGGTTGCCATGCCACCCTAACTTTTATGTGGGTTCTGGGGACCTGAACTTGGGTCCTCAACACTTCCTGACAAGCTCTTTGTCCACTGAGCCATCTTCTCAGCCCCCTCTAGGTGTACACAACTTGATGCTTATGCGAAGATACACAATAGCGAGTTTGATGGAAGAATCTCAACACAAATAGATTGTGCTGATGTGTTTGATGGTAGAGTTTGTGCACAAAATAATTCCAGCACGGTGGAATGGGCCTCTTGCAGTGATTAATATCAACTAGGAGCTAACCCTCTGAGTAGATCTGTGAGAGCTTTTCTACAATTGAAGTGGGAAGACAGTCCATACCTGTGGAGAGAGCTATTCCATGGGCTGAGGTCCTGGCCTGAACATGAAGGAGAAAGTGAACTGACACCAGCATCTATCTGTCTGCTTCCTGACTGCAGATGCAATGTGACCAGTGCCTTACGCTCCTCCGCTCCTCTGTAGCCAGGATTCTGCCACCACACTGACAGTGACCTCCAACTGTAAGCCAAAACAAACCCTTCCTTCCTTATTTTGTCATAGCAATGAGAAGAGAAACAAATACAGCCCTGGACCCAGCCAGAATCCCTGGGAGGGATTCTTCAGTGGAGAAGAGAGCCATGAGTCCTGCGAGTGATTCAGGCTCCTGAGACCCAGGAGTTTGATTGATGAGCAGCCCTGTGAGCGCCAAAAGTGTGTCCTGACCACCAGAAACCTGAGTTCATTCTCAGAAATGATTGTATTCATATCCATTGATCTGTAAAGAGGTAATGACGTGAAGTAATAGGAGTGTAGTGTCTGGGGAAGAAATTCTCTCTCCTCAGCTTTTTTGAGAAAGGAAATGGCAGGGTGTGGGGCCCTGTTCGGAATGGTTGTAAGAAACTGTGATATATGGGAGGGATTTACAATGCCAGGCATTAGGATGAGCCAGGGTCTGGGCATCTTGAGAGGACTAATTGAAGGTCTTAGGAATGCTCGGCCTTCTAGACAAATGAGAGATGTTCTTGGGGGTCTAAGGAAGACTAAAGGTACAGTTGTGGTGCAGTGGACCATGCCAAGAAACTTGGTAAGGTTGAGTAGATTTGGATACCCTGGCACCCACTTGAGGACAGTAGGAGTTTCCCTTGACCTAACCACATTCCTGGTTTGGACACACGTGACCACAGCTCCCTACATAAAGAACATGACAAAACTATTGGTTACATAGCATAGACCAGAGTTCTCCATGCTAATGAGATATCTACATGGGCCCTGAAGGTTCAGCCAATAAGCTTCCCTTCCCAAACATTCCTTCTTGCAAAAGGTATTTAGTCTCTGGTCCACCCTGAAGGAGTTGAACGCACCCAGTTTCCACTATGAGCAATTGATAGAAAGTATAGACAAGCATGGACTGCCTCTCTCATCAAGAGCCACCATGGGAGCATGGAGGAAGCCTTTGTCTTTGGAGCACAGTTAGTTACCTAACTCTCCGGCAGAAGGCCCCTCTGCAGTCCTGGACATTTACCCTCTGAGATAAGCTGGATTTCCCCCTCCACCGGAGCCCTGGCCACATTGAAGGCCAGTGGGACCCCTCCATTCCCAACTTTTCCTTGAGATTTTCAGCAGCGTCTGGATGGCCAGGAGTTTGTGAATCCTTGACTCTTCAACCTCAGCCAGCCTCATTTCTTATCAGGTTTGAGGTCCACATCCTAGGCTGCATTCTTGAACAGTGCATCTGCACTTCTTGCAAGCCCATCACCCTACAGTGGTGGTGGCATAGGGTAAAATGTAGTCTAACATCTGGTGTTTTGTCTGCCCAGAGTTCCTACACCCCAGTGGTGAGATGGCGAGGTAGAACATTATACTCACATACAGTTATACAAAGAGAGGCTTTGTAGACTTTGTAGAAGCCCAGAGCTCTCTGAGATGGACAGAATCTGCAAGCTGTGGTATTGAAACTGTCAGATGAACAGACAGTGTCTGTTTCACGCATCTACATCTCCCTCTTGATTTTCATGGATTGCTGGACACTGTGTTCCCTCGGTAGTTTTTCTCTTCTTTGGTAGAAACCTCTAACCTCTGGCCCCTAACCCAGCTTTTGTTTCTGATTTTAGTCTATTCTTAGACCTGTTGCCCCTGAGCCCAAGAAACAACAGGGGGCGGGGTGGGTGGAGACAAATTAAGAGTTCCAACTTCAGTGTTGGCAATCCTTATCTGAGTATCTTTACTCCCCATGGGTAGGGAACTGTAGGCCAGGTATCCAGGACACTGTCTTATTCAATGACACTAGGACTGGAGGTTCAGGAGCATGTCCCCAAGTTATGAGAAAAGACAGAACCCACACTCCAGAGAGATTACTATAAACACCAGCCCTGCAAGGGTGTCTTAGTCAGGGTTTCTATTCCTGCACAAACATCATGACCAAGAAGCAAGTTGGGGAGGAAAGGGTTCATTCAGCTTACACTTCCATACTGCTGTTCATCACCAAAGGAAGTCAGGACTGGAACTCAAGCAGGTCAGGAAGCAGGAGCTGATGCAGAGGCCATGGACGGATGTTACTTACTGGCTTGCTTCCCCTGGCTTGCTCAACTTGCTTTCTTATAGAACCCAAGACTACCAGCCCAGGGATGGCACCACCCACAATGGGCCTTTCCTCCTTGATCACTAATTGAGAAAATGCCTTACAGCTGGATCTCATGGAGGCCTTTCCTCAAGGGAGGCTCCTTTCTCTGTGATAACTCCAGCTTGTGTCAAGTTGACACAAAACCAGCCAGTACAAGGGGCCAGAAGAGGTCATACGTGGTGTGAGCCATGGAGTAGGGATACAGTACAAATAGGACCAGAGTTAAGGAGGGTGGGAATGGAAGCTGCTGGGAGCAGACTGGGTCAGCTTTATGGCCTGAATGCATGGAAGGCAAGGTAGTGTGGGACGACAGGGCTAGAGTTGGGTAGCCATCCACAGCACTGGTCCCTGTTGACCAAACGACAGCAGGGCCTTGATCTGTCTGGGGGCGTAGGGGTGATAGTGATGGAAAGGATGAGAGGTGAGGGAGTTGACTATTAATTACTGCTTGCCAGGCAGGTAATCTCTGGCAATGGAAACAGTGACTAGTCACGGCAGCCCTGGCCCCTGGACCTGCCATTAGCACACTGTGTCCTGAGGCAGGCTATTTAGCTGGTAAGCTCGTGCCCTCTCCATTCTAAACCAGACAATAATAGTGATTCATGCTGTTGGAAGGGTCTGTGGGAAGCTGACAGAGTGTGTCCTCAGAGGGAACCATGGAATTGTGGGGCTTCTCCCTTGCTTTACTGTACTGTTTTCTTCCTCTTCCTCTTCCTCTTCCTCTTCCTCTTCCTCTTCCTCCTCCTCTCCCTCTTCCTCTTCCTCCTCCTCCTCCTCTCCTCCTCCTCCTTTTCTTCTCTCTTTCTCTCTCTCTTTCTCTCTCTCTCTTTTATTTCCTTTACTGTTATTGGCTAGCAAGGGCAGATAAAGTATCTTCTAACATTTTTTTTTTTTGATACAGGACCTCACTATGCATCCTTGGCTGACCTGGAATTTACTCTCTGTGTGACCTGGCTTGATTTAAACCCAGAGATGCCTCTCTGCCTCTGCCTCTGCCTCTGCCTCTGCCTCTGCCGAGTGCTGGGTTAGTTTTAAAGGTGTGCACCACTACATCTGGCCAATGGTTCCCCATCTCTAATCAGAACCAGAACCAAGCAGTCCTATAGCAAGACTTGACAGGACAGAGGCTGACATGGTCACCAGCTCCACACCTGGCAGGCAGGTTGTGCTCACTAGCGTTGTCTTTTCAGGGCCATTATTTTGGCCAAACACATCCTAGTTCAAGAGACAGAATACAGTCACTAGGAATGAAGTCACTCAATCTAATGCCTCCTGTCCCTCAAGAAAGTCACCTGAGTTCCAGGGACTTCAGTTCAAGGCTGATTCATTTGTCTTTCCTGTTCACAAACATCTCTTCAAACTCTAACCAAAGTTCCCGTTGTCCCCAACACTCCTTCTTCCCTTCTCCTTCTCCCTCACATCATTGCTCTGCAGGCAGCCTGCAACCTGCTTTGACTTCATCCACTCACAAACATCCATACCTTGTGTATTTAGGAATGCTTTGTAAAAACCCACATCCCTTTCCAAGAAAACAATCTTTTCAAACGATAAATGAAAATCTGAAGTTGAGATGTACCCTTAGGGTTCCCCCACCCCATGTGCGCTGCCTGGACCATAGAGACGCCCTTCCAATCTTTCACAAGCTTTAAGTTTTTCTTTCACAGGGTAGCACAGAGTGAAGACTCTTTGCTCATTAACACATTAAATTACCCTTCTAGATAAATAGGACTCAGAGAGTTTATCAGAAAGAAACAGAAAGAACAGGAGAGAAGCTGATGGTTTTCTGGTAGCTTTCAGGGACCTGGAGTGTAGGGCACAGATATAGGTTCCCCTGAGGAATACCAACACCGCTGTGACCCTTAGTATCACATGGAAAACTGAGGGGTGCCTTGAAGCATGAACATAAATTACTGGTTAGGGCTATTGCCAGACTGTCTTTGGCCACAATTGTGACCATTAATGTCAATTATTGTTACATAGTAGGTTTCCAGATGGCACCTGTCCCTCCCACTCACTGTGCGACTCAGGCTAAATAGCTATCATCTCTCCTTCTCTAGCTGGTATCTGTCTAGAGAGGGAGTCCGAGGGTATGGCTTCAAAGAGAGTGGGGGCAGAGCTGCCTCTTGGGGCAGGGAGGAAGCCCTTTGAGTGGCTGGGATGGAATTTATTTGTCAATTAAAAATTTGATAATCTTCCTTCCCAAACATAGACCACTGGGCTCCTCCAGGGTTTCCCGTCCCTGAGCTATACCCACCCAGCATCCCCTGTGGCCCCCCACATTGTAGGTCTCCCCACTCTATATCTGGCTTCTCTGAGTTCTTGTGCCCCAACTTCTGGTTTCTCAGAGCTGACTCAAAGCAGCACATACAGACAGAGAGAGCCACATTGAAGGGACAGCCAGGGCTGTGCCATCGTTTAGCTAGCTGCCACTAGCAGGGGCAGTAGCAGCCTCTTGGATGGCTAGGCACAGAATCGCCGGCTTTCAATACTGGTCCCACAGAGAAGAGTTTCTCAGCCCTCTTACAGCTCACCCTTCTCTGAGCAACTGTACCTGTCTCCACTGACATGGAAAAGAAGAAAGGTGATTTCCACAAAGTCATGTGCAGAATGCCCTCCCATTATTAATCCTATAGTAGTGACCCCCAATGAGAACGACCGGGAAGAACTTCCAGACAAAGAATTTTGAAAAATGATTACAACTGCAGTAAAACAACTCAATCTCCATAATTGTTCCTTTGTTTCCTGGTTAGAAACTGTGGGCTCACCCTTTAAAAGTAGGGCTTTTCCCAACACTGAAGATGTCTTCTGTTTTAGTCTTTTGTTTACCTCGTCCCTGGGCAGCAGGGTACAAGCACACACAGCCCGTCAGTGACATTCATATTAACGTGGGCAGATGGAAGTGTGAACGGCGCCTGGCGCTCGCAGTCACGAACACACGGCATTGATGAGAGAAATGTGGACAAATCAGTCTACCCGTGACTCAGAAATTCTGCTGCCCCAAGTGAATCATCTGCGAGGGCCAAACAAGCCTTAATGCAGAAGACATCATTCCAAACAGGGACACGTCTAACATTCTGTAATAGCTCTTCCTTTTCTGTCATTTATAGCCCCAAACAGATGAGCTTTGGAACATGCAATTGTACTGCTGAAATCAATAGACGCTGGCTGCTGGCCAGTGCTTAGAATAGCTATGGCAACTGTCTGGCAGATGGAGAGGCAGCTGCGGGGGTGGGGGTGGGAGTGAGGGTGGGGGGAGGGGCTCCTGGGCTCAGCCTTCTGTTGGCTCAGATTCAGATCAGCCCCAGAGTCCACCACCTTTTATTTTGGTTTGTACAGGTGTCTTTCTCTCCCCACGGTTAGTTAGTTGATAGGTTTTGCTAATACAGACCTACTGTCTCCACACCTCCGTATCACCCATTACCTCCGCTCTGTGTTTTCTTAAACAACCAGATCCAACAAACCAAACCATTGTTTTGTTCCAAGCTCTCTAGCACAAGTTTGCTCAAAGGTCACCATTCACCCTGGGGCTTCTCTGCAAGTGTAGAGAAAGGATTCTCGCCTGAACCTGTGTGTCTGCTGCTCTCCTGCCTGTAAGGCTCCCAGCCTCTGGGAGCTTAGGGAAGCAGCGTCTGATCCCTGAGCAGGCAGCTGAGGGCTGAAATTCCCATTGTGATTGTGTTACTAATGGGTCCAGAGCCTGGGTTAGGAGCTGGAGGAATAAGAAATGAAGACCCAAATTCACATGCCCAGAATGCATGTAAAATCTGGGTGTGGTGAGGAATTTCTGTAATCCCAGTGCTGAGGGAATGGAGACAGAAGCTATGGGTTCAGTAAGGGACCCTGTCTCAAAAATGTATGTGGGGAGCAATAGAGGAAGGGTACCTGATAATAGTCTCTGGTCTCCACACAGCAGTTAAATCACTCACATACAAGTGCTTGTCATGTACACAACCCATACATGTATATCTATGTATATTTACACATAGAACACACACACATACACACACAAACACACACACAGACACACACACACACACACACACACACACACACACACCTTGTATTTGTGTGTCCTGCTTTCCCCCTATATGCTAGGCTAGGATTCCAGAGGATCAGAGGCTATCAAAACCTTCTACGAGGATGTTTCAAATTGTATACAAAATCTTGATTCAAATTTCATAAAAATCTTAATTTCAAATTAAAAATTAAAAGTATCTGGGCTGAGGGGATGGCTTTCAGTAAACTGCTTGCCTTGGAAGCCCTACGACCTGCAATGGGTCCCAGAACTCACATGGAAATGTTTGGTACGATGCTCATACTTGTAATCCCAACTTTGGGGAGGCTAACGTGATCCCTGGGGCTTGCTAGGCAGCCAGCCTAGCCTACTTGGCCAGCTCCAAGCCAATGAGAGACCCTGTCTCAAAGGAGGTGTCAGGGTTTCTGAGAGTGACATCTGGAGTTGTCCTTCTGCCACCACACATATGCTCACACCTAATAAGGTAAGAGTAACCAATTTGTGTTCTAATTTTAATCCTTAAGATATTAGACTGCATCTCCTAGACTTCCTTGTGAACACCTTTGGTGGTCTTGTGATAGTCTTGATGGACAGATCCAGGGATGCACTTCTTTGAAGGAGACAGAAATGAGTTCCTGGTTGAATGGTGTGTTTGGATAACCTATGACTGACAAATCGATGTTACTGCTTCTCTTTAGCCTCTTCGTGAGACATCTGTCCCTGAGCCGGGAAAGATGGCTTCCCTTTACAACTGCCTGGCACTAATTCTCCATCCAAGCTCCTGGCATGGGTGGGTTGCTTTCTATGAGCTGCCAGAGAGGGTGATCCCGGCTCAGGACCAGAAGTCACAGCACACCTGCCCGGGACAGCGAGGCCTCCCTCAGGCTGGCAACACATTGAGCAGGGAAGCTGGCTGTCTCTCTATCCACTTGGCTTACATAGAATTTACTCTCCCTCCCTGGCTGCCGGCTGAATCCTGCTTCAGTCTGCCCTGGAGCTTGAGTGTGGGGCTAGAAATATCAGGTTTAGCCTGAGTGCAAGGACTCGCTCCATTCCTGCCTCTTCTAGATCCTCTTTGTCTGTTGAGAGTGGTGGTGTTAATAACGGTGGGAACTTTTGCTTGTTGTTGAAGAAGTAGGTATCCTTTGCCCTCCATACCTCAGAAGATCCAGAAGTCAGCTGGATCTGACTCATAAGAATATTTCATGATCTGAGGCTTCAAAGAGGTCTTGGAACTCAGGAGTTTTCTTCTGAGACATCTAAAGTTTGTAGGCAGTGATGGGGCAAGGTGTGTTTCCCAGTGAAGGAATCCCAGACATTGTAACAAAAGTTGTTAAAAATAGGGCTGGGAGCTGGAATTGTTGTTCACAACCTTTAATCCTAGCACGTGGGAGCTGAAGGCAGAGGGGGATAGATGTGGATCTCTGTGAGCCTGTTCTTCAGAGAAATTTCCAGACCAGCCAGGGCTACATAGTAAGGCCCTATCTCAAACAAAAACAAGCCAAAACCCAGACTAAAGCCAAACAAAACAAAAAACAAGGAGGGGGTATGTAGTTCAGGTGATAGAGTGTCCACCTCTAATGTCCAAGGTCATTGCTTCAAAGCCTAGCATCAGATTAACCGTACATGTTAATGCACAAGCGTAATTCCTGAATTGGAGAAGTAGAGGCAGAAATACTATAAGTTCGAGATCATTTTCAACCATGTAGTGAGTTCAAGGCCTGTCTAGGCTGCATAAAATCCTATATCAAAAAAGGAAGAGGAGGAGGAGGAGACAGTGGGCCTGCAGGCTGTCATTTGCCAATTCCATTTCTGTATTACAGGCACACTATTTCTTTTTTTTATGATTTATTTATTATTATTATATCTAAGTACACTGTAGTTGTCTTCAGATGTACCAGAAGAGGGCATCAGATCTCATTATGGATGGTTGTGAGCCACCATGTGGTTGCTGGGATTTGAACTCAGGACCCTTGGAAGAGCAGTCGGTGCTCTTAACCACTGAGCCATCTCTCCAGCCCAGGCACGCTATTTCTAAACATTAATTTATTACTTCACCTGCTGTTTTGCTTTTATGCCCCCTTAAACTTTGCATCTAAAACAAGTGCCTTTCTTGATCCCCATTTAGTTCCAGCTCTGAGACACTTCTTTAAAAAATGTTATTTTAAGCCGGGCAGTGGTGGCGCATGCCTTTAATCCCAGCACTCAGGAGGCAGAGGCAGGCGAATTTCTGAGTTCGAGGTCAGCCTGGCCTACAGAGTGAGTTCCAGGTCAGCCAGGGCTACACAGAGAAACCCTGTCTCGAAAAACCAAAAATAAAAAAAAAATGTTTTTTAAATTTACTCTTTGAGAATTTCCTTTCTCCCCTTCCACTCCTTCCATGCTCCTGCCCACAAAGAAGTCGCTCTCCCACCTTTATGACTCCCTTTTCTCCTTCTTTCTCTTCTTTTCTCCTTTCACTAACCTACTGTGTCCAGTTAGTATAGTCTGTCTGTACATGGGGATACGCGTAAGCAACCAATCAGGAGCCCCAGCTCTGAAGGAGACTGATCCTCCCTTATGTAACCCCGCCGCCCTCGACTGCCAGTGACTCTCAGCTAAGGCTGTGTGGATGGTTATGTGCAGTGACTCTCAGCTAAGGCTGTGTGGATGGTTATGTGCAGTGACTCTCAGCTAAGGCTGTGTGGATGGTTATGTGCAGTGACTCTCAGCTAAGGCTGTGTGGATGGTTATGTGCAGTGACTCTCAGCTAAGGCTGTGTGGATGGTTATGTGCAGTGACTCTCAGCTAAGGCTGTGTGGATGGTTATGTGCAGTGACTCTCAGCTAAGGCTGTGTGGATGGTTATGTGCAGTGACTCTCAGCTAAGGCTGTGTGGATGGTTATGTGCAGTGACTCTCAGCTAAGGATGTGTGGGTGGTTATGTGCAGTGACTCTCAGCTAAGGCTGTGTGGATGGTTATGTGCAGTGACTCTCAGCTAAGGCTGTGTGGATGGTTATGTGCAGTGACTCTCAGCTAAGGCTGTGTGGATGGTTATGTGCATGGAAACCAGAAGACAACGCTGCAAGCTGGTTCTCTCCGGTTCTCTCCTTCCACTGTGGGTTCCCGGCAGGCAACTCAGGTCATCAGGCTGGCACGACGAATACCTGTACCTGTGGAGCCGGCTCCAGCGTCAGCTGGGTAGTTACTCTAAGCTTTATGAAAACTTTTAACGCGTTTGGTTAGAGTGTTGCTCTTTCCTCAGAATGAATGAAAATGAGAATGAGGAAAAGTCCCTGGATCCCAGCGAGCTGTTAGGGACAGGAGTGACACAATTCCTCAGTACTGATCCTTCCACCCTGAGGGACCTGTTTCTGGAAATATCTCCCAAATCTAGCCGTTCTATGTTCAGCAGGAGATCTGTAATCTACAGCGACTCCCGGCCATGTGGATAGACCTCTGTACAGCAGGACCCGTGTGGCTGGATTCACTGCACAGCTGATTAAATATTTGAGCTACTCATTTTACAATGTGACTTCACTAAGTGCCTGCCTACCTATCCCACCAAAGCCATTGGTAATTAGATGGCTCAGAAATGGCCCCAGAATACAAAGACACATCCTTTCTTAGCTCAAAATAGAAAACTCAGCAACGGTCCCCGGAGGGCTGTAAATAGAGTTGTCAGGGGTGTGTGATGACTCAGCCAGAAACACGGCCATGTCTGAGGGAGTCCTCCATGGCTGCTCAAATGTCCCCATTGACACACGGTCATAAAGAATCGGTTCGAAGGTGTGTTCTGGTGGTAAAACTAAATGAATGCAGCCAAGGTTGGGCTTCACATTTATGTTAGGCTCTTAGAGAGCAATTGTTTCCTTTTGAGTTCTATGTGGCTGCCCAACTTCCTCTGACGTCACTGACTGAGGCTCACTTACTTCTAACCACATTAAAAAAAAAAACCTAATGACTTGGAATTTTCCACACATATGGGATTTATTCAGTCATAATTAATTAAAAATAATAACTAGCTGGGAACTTGCTTTGCAGCTTAAGATCGCCTGAATCTCTGATTCTTTCACCTTCACCCCCCAACCCCCGGGCACTGACATTACAGGTGTGCACCACCCCTCTCAGTTGTATGTGATGCTGGAGTCAGACCCAGGTTTTTATGTACGTCAGGTGAATGCTCTATCAACCAAGCTACTGGAAAGGAGCCACACAGAATAGGAAATGTCAGGGTTCACTGCATGTTAAGGATCAGGGAATACAATACTATTCCCTGATCCTTAACATGCAGTGACTTGTTAGCTTAGTTAGAATAGTAACTTTTAGCTTAGCTTCTTCATCTTCTTTTGTGTGTGTCCATGCTCATACATAACTGTTGTGTGGGTGCTCATGCTTGCATGTGTGTGCATATGTGTGTACAGGCCAGAGGTCAACATCAGGTGTCTTCCTCAATTCTTTCATTTTTCAAACGGTGTCTCTCACTGAACTTGGAGCTCACTAATTGGCTGGCCTGGCTGGCGAGGAAGGAAGCCCTCCGGGATTTGTCTTGTTCCATCTGTGTCGCATCCCCCACCCCCACCCCCACCCCCACCCCCATGCTGCCCAGGACCGGTATTATAGGTATTATAGGTATTATATACTGCAGCCAGCTTTGTGTGTGTCTCTTGGGATCCAAACTCAGAGCCCCACACTGAGGCGAGCACTTTACCCACTGTGCCCCTCCCTCACACCTGCTTTGCTTTCATGCATGAAATGCACTATGGTGCAAATGTGTCCCTTATGGTGGGACACTGTAAACAAAGCAGAAAAAAACCCCAGGCTTGAGGACACTTGTGTTTTTAGGGCAGCTTTACAGGTTTTAGTGAAGATAAAATGTTGTCATGACTCACTTTGGAAAAACGGTCTTGATGGTTTTGGATGCCAGCTCATTCTGACAGGGTAGATGTTTTTGTACTCCATACAACCTGTTCCATGGTGAGCTGTACTCTCCCTGCATTAGCATCTGAAATTGTCAGTTGGCTTGTCTGTTCACACCACTGAAACGCACATCACTCTAGACCCATTTTCTTTTACGTATACACCATTATTGGAAGAATGACAGCGGGGACGGAGAAGATGCGCAGCTCCTCCCAGCTGTGGAAGGCAGATAACAAGAGAAGACCACTCGCTTGCCTCTGTAATGAGACGCAACCATGTCCT
The DNA here is from genome assembly GCF_978045245.1 of Mus caroli. Taxonomy (NCBI): domain Eukaryota; kingdom Metazoa; phylum Chordata; class Mammalia; order Rodentia; family Muridae; genus Mus; species Mus caroli. Next base: position 66,512,642 of record NW_028227266.1, read on the forward strand.
CAGGAGCAGGGCTTCCTAAGCTTTTCCATCCTTTTCTCTGAGAAGTTTAGATAAGCCCCTGGCCCTATGAGTCTACAGAGTAAGTAAGTTAGTCATTTACTGATAATAAATAACAAGTTCATTTGAAACATTCCCTTGGTATAAATGCAATTTCACCGTTTATTAACGATGAGGGAGAGTTGCATGCGAATGAGTTCACGTGCTTATTCATGCTTACGTGAAGAACTAAGTCCTGACTGAATATTTGATGCTGTGGGGCACAGAGCGTCTTCAGTGTTTGTCTGATAATTTGCATGCATGCTTTTTTGCATGTATGGAAAGCACATGTGCATCTACGTGTATTTCGCATGTGTGGGGGTACAGGTGTCTGTGTGTGTGTGCTCATGAATGTGAAGGTCCAAGGCTGATGCTAGGAACCATCCACTATCACTCTTCTGCCTATTCTTGAAGCAGTGGCCTCGGTTCCCGAGCAAATGTGGGCCCTCTGCAAGGGCAGTATATGCTCTGAACTGCTGAGCCAACTTTCATCACCTTAACCATGTTTTATGAAACTCAAATCAAGTCAAGCAGCATTTAAAAAAAATCCAACATTCTAACATATTACAACAAAGATAGACTAGGGCTGGAGAGATGGCTCAGCGGTTAAGAGCACTGACTGCTCTTCCAGAGGTCCTGAGTTAAAATCCCAGCAACCACATGGTGGATCACGACTATCCGCAATGGGATCTGATGCCCTCTTCTGGTGTGTCTGAAGACAGCTACAGTGTACTCGCATACATAAAATAAATAAATCTTAAAAAACAAAAACAAAGACTAATTTAATGCTTGCATTCAAGGAATGAAGGTAATTCATTATTAAGTTTTTTTTTCTATAATTAAACTATCGTGTGTTTGTGAGAGCAGAAAACTTTGTGTTTGCAGTAAGAACACTGCAGTAGTCTCCCATCAGAACCAAGGGGATGCAGACAGCATTTGCTGACACAGTGTCTAGGGACAGTCTGTATAGGGTAAAGGTCCATGTGGTGGATTCAGAACCAAGGCTGCCGTGAAGTGAGTGGGCAGGGCAACTCGGGAGAGAGCTGATGTCTTGGCTTTGTTACTCATTTAATTTTGAATTTTTGGCCATTGAGCATTCAGAAATCTTTTACTATTGTTAATTTTTTTGTAACCCCCGCATTTACGTACATGTGACAAACCACCATTTAAGAAGAAGCTGGGGAGCCAGGCGTGGTGGCGCACTCCTTTAATCCCAGCACACTCAGGAGGCAGAGGCAAGCGGATCTCTGAGTTTGAGGCCAGCCTGGTCTACAAAGTGAGTTCCAGGACAGCCAGGGCTATACAGAGAAACCCTGTCTCGAAAAATCAAAAGAAGAAGAAGAAGAAGAAGAAGAGGAGGAGGAGGAGGAGGAGGAGGAGGAGGAGGAGGAGGAGGAGGAAGAGCAGCAGCAGCAGCAGCAGCAGCTGGGGAGATGGCTTAATAGTTAGAAGCACACACTGCTTTCTTGCAGAGGACTTGAATTCAGATTTCTTACACATGATGGGCGGCTCGCAACCACCTGTAACTCCAGTTTAAGGGAATCTGGCGCCATCTTCTGGAAGCCAGGACTACTGCATGACTGTGTACATAAGTACACGGTATAAATTTAAAACTTTTTTTCAATTTTTCATTAGATATTTTCTTCATTTACATTTCAAATGCTATCCCAAAAGTCCCCTATACCCCCCGCTCTGCTCCCCTACCCACACACTCCCACTTCTTGGCTCTGGCGTTCCGCTATACTGGGGCATATAAAGTTTGCAATACCAAGGGGCCTCTCTTCCCAATGATGGCCGATTAGGCCATCTTCTGATACATGTGCAGCTAGAGACACGAGCTCTGGAGGTACTGGTTAGCTCATATTGTTGTTCCACCTATAGGGTTGCAGACTCCTTCAGCTCCTTGGATACTTTCTCTAGTTCCTCCATTGGGGGCTCTGTGTTCCATCCTACATATGACTGTGAGCATCCACTTCTGTATTTGCTAGGCACTGGCATAGCCTCACAGGAGACAGTTATATCAGGGTCCTTTCAGCAAAATCTTGCTGGCATGTGCAATAGTGTCTGCGTTTAGTGGCTGATTATGGGATGGATCCCCGGGTGGGGTAGTTTCTGTATGGTCCATCCTTTCGTCTTAGCTCCAAACTTTGTCTCTGTAGCTCCTTCCATGGGTATTTTGTTCCCTATTCTAAGGAGGAATGAAGTATCCACACGTTGGTCTTCCTTCTTTGCAAAACACAAGAAAATTTAAAACATTTTTAAGGAAGTTGTACTCTATATTGTAGACACCGAGCTAGTTCCATGTTACATCATCATCAGAAGCCAGAATCCAACTTTATTCTCTGAGAAAGCAGCTCTACATCCTGGAAAATCCTAGCTGGACCCTTTCGTGACTCACACCTTTCTCAGTTCTTAGGGCTAATAAATGGATACTTCCCGCTTCTGTCTTCTGCTTTGTCCCAAAACTCCCTCCTCAGTGCTCCACAGCGTGTACAGGAGGTTGCTTGTGTGGACTGGCTTGCTCTTAGATCCTTTGCTTTCTTCCTTCTGTTTTTTCGGGGAAGAGTGTCATAGAAGGCAGATGAGAGGCCAAGTGAAACTGACGCTTTAAGTTTCTCCAGCTTATGTCCACTGGCTGCTCCCAGTGAGAGGAGTTGGTGGGAAAGGGCTGGAGAGTGGGAGGAGCCAGGACATTTCTTTCCATCCTTCTGTCCCCCAAGTTGTTTCTCCCTTTGATTTGGCAGCATGGTTGTATGGTATGTGTGGTAAATGAGCTGGCCTTTAAGCAGGGGCAGCAGATAAGAAGTTTCCTGATACTCACGATGTACAGGATAGTGAGGGATCCCTGATGCCCAGGAGGACTCAGAGTCTGAGGATGTGGCTGTGTAGCTGCAGGCCAGGCATATTTGTCTATGAGAAGATAAAGTGGGAAGCAATCTTAATTAAAGGAGACTAACAGGCCAAAATAAACAGCATAAGGACACCGTGGAGAGGATGAAGGGCTGGGATTTATTTATAGGCACTGTATCCATGACCACCGTTATGACATCAACTGACGAAGGATGCTGTTTTGTGGAAAACATGTCTTCTATTTGCAAAGCTGTCCCGCATCGATCACCATTCTGTCTAGCTTTGCTGTCCAACTGCTAATCCTGAGAAAGTCTTGGGAAACCAGAAACATACTATTAATACACGAGGGAGAATTAAAATCTTTTTTTTTTCTAGAAAACAGCAATGGTTCAGGAGGCTGTGGAGTAGACACCTCACATCATTAATAGAGCAAGATGGGAAAATGATTGACAGCCCTAAAATAAGCGAGCGGCTTCATTGTTAGAGCTCTTACTGTCTTATCAAGGGTTTGTTCGTGGGTATACATATTGTTTGTGGGTTCGTGTGGGCACAGATTCCTGGATGTGGAGATGAGAGTCAAACTCAGGTGTTAGATATAGTCCTTTAAGACTATCTACCTTGTTTTTTGAGGCAGGATCTTGAAGGGGGTGGGGTTTCTGGTTTCTTTGGAGACTCAGTTGTGTCGTGTGATGTTTCTTCTGGAAGCTGCCTTGTGAGGGTGCTTTGCTGAAGCAGATGCATGGGAGGATGTTTTGCTGAGACAGACACTTGGGAGGTTGTGTGATATTTGGAAAGTGTGTAAGTAGAACCCAAGAGACAGTGAACGACCCTTTGTGTTGGTTCAACTTACAATGCTTTGCTGATCTTCCACACCATAGAGGAAAAAGCTACAAAGAATGTCTCATCATATTCTGGCTGCTTCTTGCCACTTTCTGCAGACTCGGCAGAGCCTCATGGTTTCGTCTAGATCAAGCTGCTGTTACTGATGCGTGTTTGGTGTTTGCCAACTGGACTTTACTGCTGCTACTGATTCGTGTTTGGAATTGCCCAGAAGAACTACTTCCAAACAGGGTCATATCCCCATTGGGCTAGGAGGGAGGTTGAAGCATTTAAGAACACTTATTAAAGTAGGTTTTGAAAAATTTAAGTTCAAAGGTAACCTCCTTGGTGCTGGGAGGAGCACACATCACCACACATAGCTTTCTATCTGCATGGGTTCCAGAGAGCAGGCTCAGGTCCCTGTGCTTGGAGGGCAACCACCTCACTTAGTTATTTCCCCATCTCCTTACCGGCTTAAAAATCAGAAGTCCATGATGATAGAATTTTACATATTAAAAACACAGTGAAATGCAACATGATTCTTATATTTAATGCACATTCTCATTTTAGTAGTATTTAGATTTACATATGCCCAAAGTGTCTGATTTGCTCAGCAGAGCCTCAAGTCTTTGTTGTATTTTTATGTGGGCCAATTCCAAGTGTAGGCTGACATGGTTGTGTATAGCCCAGGTTACATGGGCTGAATTTTCACCATATTAAACATTTGGCATAAACAAGGAAAAAATACCCAATTCATAGATACTATTGCTGGAAAGACTGTCTGGTTTGCAGGAAAAGAAAGTTGAGGTGAAACTACCATTCAGACAAAATGTATTAGTAGACAAAAAAATAGATAAATAAATCCCATTATGGTTGTTCCTTGAAATCAGAGGACCCTACGAGATATGGCTTTGGGCCATAAGCAGCCATGATACGGCTTTCAATTCCAGAGGACAAAGTGGATTTCTGACTCTTTATAAGGCTTTCGCAGGGGAGTTTGATGAACTCTGTAGCACATGGCAGACCCTGGCCTGGCCTATGTGTCAAGAGTCACAAGATAAAAACCACAAGATGAGAGCAGAGAAGTACTAGATAAAAGTGAAGTTATAATTCAATGCTGTCTTGAAGTTGCCTGCAGCTGTGGGTGATGCTGGTGCTGGTGCTGATGCTGGTGCTGGTGCTGATGCTGGTGCTGGTGCTGATGCTGATGCTGGTGCTGATGCTGATGCTGATGCTGGTGCTGATGCTGATGCTGGTGCTGATGCTGGTGCTGGTGCTGATGCTGATGCTGTGCTGATGCTGATGCTGGTGCTGATGCTGATGCTGGTGCTGGTGCTGATGCTGGTGCTGGTGCTGGTGCTGATGCTGGTGCTGATGCTGGTGCTGATGTCACAAGGCTAAGTCATCATGCTTTATATACCCTCAGTCCCAGCGAGAACTGCAGGGGGTGAGCCTGGCTTCTGGAAGGTGGGGGAGAGGGAGACAGGGCAGGGAAACATCTTGAGGTTTGCCATGAATAGTCATAATCTTGGGAAATTGGCATATATGAAAACACATTCTAGGTTCACACAATTATAGATTACTGGATGGATGAAAATATCTTGCTTGTTGCAGGCTGTTTAGCACCCCGAGTCTCCCCAGCAGACATGCATCATGTTCCCAACCTCTGTGCTTGCTAGAACTCCCCTCCCAAGTTATCAATGTACCCCTTGAGATGTGCTCTCGGCTCATTGAGAGCCATTGCTTTAAGCCACGGGCTTATCTAATCTGCCTGTTGCCCAGTTGCTGCAGGGCGAGCCCCCTCTCCCCTACTGTTTCATGATTATAGGAACCCCAGTGACCAAGCCAATGTCTGTTGCCTTGCACCTGGCACATGTGGCTCGCCTGGGATGTGACCTAACTCTGTGATCCCACACATCATTAACAGCCTACTCTCTCACTGCCCACTCCATCCAGTAGCAAGTGGCCTGAAGTCTCTGAGGGGGATAGGGAGAATGAGGAGCAGATGAGGCTATGCACTAGGGACGATGAGGATCAGAGATGATGATGGTGATGATGGTGATGGTGATGATGGTGATGATGATGATGATGATTTCTTTGGAAATGATGCAACACATTGGCTCCTATAACTTTTGCTACAAGTACAGAGTAAAAAAGATAAAACAACTGTTCACACTGCAGGACTCCTCTGGCTGTCCTGTCCCTTCTCTAGGGATGGTAGGGATCATGAGGTTGAGTGCCTATCCAGCATTTTCACTGTCCAGAGAAACAGTGCAAACCCAGCTTGCTGCTAGTCCATATGGCAATGACAGTGCTGTCATTAGAACAAATCCAAAGCAGCCATCCTAAACATTTCTGTAGAAAACTCCCCAACTGTCCTGGTACTGCCATGGTCAATCTGCACATCTGTGAACACCCCTCCCCCAACTCTAGTCCCCCAGTGCAGCCTCTGCTGCTATACATGCAGCCTGGACCGTGTGCATGAGACACTTCAGACCACTGCCGTCTCTAGGCTGCTGCTGCCTCTAATCATGTTAGCTCTGGATTAAATTAACAGGCTCTCATTAATCAACCTGTAGATGCTAGGCTCCACACTCAGCACTGAGAGGGTAATGTAAAAGGAATCAAGACATGGCCCCTTGACAAGCTTATCACTTAAGCGTGCGATAAGCATATGGCCCCAGCTGCTATTTTCGGGTTGGGAGAACTTGAGGTGGGATAGGTTGTTTAACCTTGCTGTGGCCGGCCTGCAGAAGGGATCTGATGTCTTACCATCACAGCAAGAATATGAGATGGAAGGATCTGAAGACAGATCTATGGAAGCTAGACGGTGTGTGTAGGTGTGTGCGTGTGTGTTAGAGGTGTCTTGTATGTATGTGTGTACACCTTGTAATGTGGGGAGTATGCATATGTACACATGGAAGCCAGAGGTCAATGTTAGGTGGCCTCTCTTCAGCATTCTCTGCCTTATCTATCTATCTATCTATCTATCTATCTATCTATCTATCTATCCATCCATCCATCCATCCATCCACTTTGGGTTTTTGTTTTGTTATTTTTTGTTTGTTTGTTTGTGGTTTTTTTGATACAGGTTTTTTTTTTCTGTGTAGCCTGGCCTTTCTGGGCTCCCTTGGTAGACCAGGCTGATCTCAAACTCAGAGATCTGCCTGCCTCTGCCTCCCGAGGGCTGAGATTAAAGGTGTGCACCACCACTGCCTGACCCTCTTGCCTTATTTTTTGAGACAGAACCTTCCACTGAACTTGGAGCTTGCTTGACAATTGGCTAAAATGATTGGCCTGTGAGCCACAGGGACCCTGTTATCTCTATCTCCCCAAAGCTGAGCTTATGGGTTGTGCAGCCAATCCTGTATTTTATGTGGATGCTGGGGATCTGAAGTCAGGTTCTCATGCTTTTCCAGCCAGCGCATTACCCACTGAGCTCACGCCTCAGCTCCATCAACTTAGACATCTCAAAAAGACGGGCTTACATGGGAGAAGTCGCTTGCCCTCTATGCGACCTAACAGTTTTAGAGTCTGGATTTTATTGGGATGCTGTAACTTCTTGCCTTCAAGTTTTAACCAAGACCAGGTAGGAAATATACTGTTTGAGAACATCTACCGATCATGTTTTTTCCCCAATGATTTCCTGGGTAGTTGCTCTCATTTTTCAGCTGACAATGCATACAAGATTCATCCTTCTTGGGGAAGGCTGCGAACTCATAATGAGATATAATTAATGACTTTAATTAGTCCTTTGACATAAATGCAATCGTCTGATTTTCCCTGGAAAGCTCTTCCACACTTCTCTCATGATTGCACTGAGCTAACAAAGTTGTCCCGACCAGAAAGAGACGCGCATGATACACACAACCCTAGGAAGATGGATTGGTCTAAGTCACTGTGTTAGTCAAGAGTCTTGAGTGCAGGAAACAGAAGTGGATTCTAGTCATTTAAGAAGAAAATGGATTTATTGTCTCATGGGATCTCAAGAAAGTTAAAGGATTGGACTTCAAAAAACGGGGGACACAAAGGGACTCTTTATAGCCAGAAAAATGACGTCAGTGTGCCACTGACACCAGTACTTGTTCAGTCTATAAAGATTCAGACGATGCAGCAGCCATAAGTGCTGGCATGATGCTGTATGAACCTGCCATAGTGACAAGGAAAGATAAACAAATGACTGTGGTCTTTTCAGCTTCCGGTGCTATCAAGTCTCAAGTCCTGTCAAGAATCAGGTTTGAGGGAACTCAGATATTTAAATGCTAGATAATTGATCTAGTTTAGTTTATGTTGCTGTGACAAATATCTCAACCAAAAGCAACTTTGGGAGTGGAAAGCTTCACTTAGCTTACAGTTTCAAGTTGCATCATGTCACTGAGGGAAGTCAAGGCAGGAGCTCAAAGGAAGGCCTGCTTGCCATTCCAACCTTGGAACTCACTTCATAGCAAAGAGTACGGCAGGACCTATGGAGGATGCTGCTTGCTGGTAGTAAGTTATGGCCAGCTATTTCTCCTATGCGGTTCAGGTTCATGTGCCTAGGGAATGGCTCTACCCAAAGTGGGCTGAGTCCTCCCATGCTAATCAATAATAATAATAACACCCCCTCCCAGATAAAACCCCAGGTCAGCCTGATCCAGATGATTTTTCTAGGTAATTCTAAATTGTGTCAAGTTGACAGCCAAAACTAACCATCACAGTGTTTATGCAAGTAAATATGTATCTTTCTCAAGGGATGACTAAGAGGAACATAAAATATAGATATGTGACATTTTTCTCAAATGATATCTCGGGTTTCCAATCTTTCTTCCCTTTTCTAAAAGAAAGAAAGGAAGGAAGAATAAGAAAATCAATAAAACAAAACAAAAGAACAAAAGGAATCAGGCAGCATCTTTGCTGATTAAAGAAAACATTTTTTTTCTTTTATTTGCTCCAGAAGCTGTCGGTGCACACAGCACAGGATTTCGTGTGATTATCCTGTGTCTCTATTACTTTATTGTCCTGACTCAGAATTTAAATGAGTCCCTGCTCCTTTGCTCGGCTCAGTCAGTCCTCACAGCTCATGCTACCCCACAATAAACGGACGCTTCCCTGTGTGTCCTTGCCTTATCTAAGGAAGAGCTGACTCTTACAGAACTCTCCAGCCACTTTCCTCTGCAAAGCCCCAACAGGAAGCCCTCTATAGAAGGGGCGGGCCGTGTGAGCATCAGCATGTGCACTGAGGAAGGTTAATGTGATCTGTGTGTGTGTGAGTGTAAACCATAGGCACTTATGGTCCCGTGCTACAAAAAAAATTGATTGGCTTTATTGTTTCATTACAATGGGAAGGAAGGATATCAGATACAAAAGCACATCCGTGCTGTGTTCAATCTGTGCCTGTGGGGCCACATCCAGCTCTGCGATTCCTATCATACATAAAATCATAACATGGGATTTGCGGGAGCATTTGGAGGAGAGTAATTAGATTGTGCAGTTCCTGAGTGTAAACTGGGTAGGTGACAATATTGCATTGTAATATCAAAAGATTGGATATGCCTAGATCTATTCCAAAGGCTAGAAGCAATAAATGATCCTGTTACACACCTGGTATTCTAAAGTGTTCCTTCTTAATTCCTAATCGGCTAAGTGTTTTTGGATTAAATAAACAGAACTAATTAAAAATTAATGTGGACACAGATCCCCACATTAGCTATACGGCTCAGAGTCCCTCTACTCTGACAAATGCTGCTGGTGATCAGGTGTGCTCTGAGACCTGGGGACAGTGCAGAGCTCCCTGGGTTATTCCAACACTCAGAGACCTACGTCAGTTTCGCCACCAGTCTGGAGACTTGCTAGGAGAAACTTGATCTTGGCCAGTCTCTTAGGTAGAGGTGTTAGAATTTTCTGTCATAGTCAACAAAGACAAAGATTCATGACAGTGAATTATAGTCAAGAGGATGTGGAAGTTTCCTCAAACTGGACATTTTGTCTCCATGTGTTTCTGTGCACCACATCTGTGTAGTGCCCACAGAGGCCAGAAGAGGGCGTGGGTTTCCTCTTCTGGAGTTACAGATGGTTGTGTGCTGCCCAGTGGCCACTGGGAATGGAAACCAGGTCCTCTGTAAGAGCCACCAGGACTCTTAACCAGTGAGCCGTGTCTCTAGCCCTGAACCATAGTCTCAACAAGTTTTATTTCTGACAAGTTCTGTCACTGCATTCATCCCAGAACATTGCTCTCATCCACAAACTACATAACAAATGCTGCTGAAGGACCCCTGTAGGAGAGGACTTGTTTTGTTTTTCAAGACAAAGTTCCTCTGCATAACCCCGACAAAATGCATTACTTTAGTAATTTAAGTAGATGAAAAGGGCAACTTCCAATGCTAACAATGGGATTTATTTTAGCAGATTTTTTTTCCTTATTGTTTCCTTTGTTTTTAAATTTCTGCCGTGGTTCACATACAATTTTTTTTTTATCACAAAGACTGAGGTTTGGCTATGAATCCAGTCATGTTCTCATGTGTGGCAAACTCAGCTTGGTTTACGAAACATAAGTGGGTGTTGCAGGAACATCTGTTGTTTTCTTGCCTTGCTACTGTCCCTGACCTGCCTTCTAGGACAGCGTTCCCATCTCCCTGAGGTTTTATTGGACATCAGCAGATTCTTCCCTTTTCCTTTGTCACACTGGGCTTGGCCTGGGGAGATCACACTGCTAAGCTTGGCCAGTCAGAGGTTCTGTCAGGGATTTTATGCTTTCTTCTGAGGGCATGGGTTTGATAAAAAGCTAGAGAGATGACCTAATTTTTAAAAAGCTGGGTTTAGAGATGTGCATCACAGCACTAGGGTGGTAGTGACAGATATGACCCTGAAGCTGGCAGGCCAGTCATTCTAACATCAGCGAGCTCAGGTCTATGAGACAGCCAGTAGCAAAATAGTAATAGTGGTAGTATTAATAATTAATAATACGGAAAGCCACGTGGGAAGGCAACTGATGCTGGCCTCTAGAAGCCAAGTACAAGTACATACATATGTGTATATGCCCACATACACACACATATGAATATAGAAAACACACAGATAAACACAAATCTGTAAATGTTGACAGCTTGGCCCCACTCATCATTTCCTCCACTCCATGGAAGCAGCTTGATGATAGCAGTATTGGGGACTGATCCAGGACCCAGGACCTTGCCCACACCAGGCAAAAGTTTGCCACTGAGCTATGTGCCCAGCCCCGTTTTTTTAACCTTTTATTTTGAGACAGGATCTTGCTAGGCTGCCCAAGCTGACCTTGAACTTGTAATTCTCTTGATTCGGTCTCTCTTGTATCTGGGATTATAGGCACAACCAAGCATATCACCCTGATGGACAATATCTTTTGTGCACTCTGATTCCAGCTTGCTAATCCTGTACCTGTTTTGTGATCAATGTCTGTGCTACCAAGGGCTGCTCACTGAGCTTCCATGTATGTTAAGCTATTCTGGAGACTTAAGTTCATGCTAAGGTCATATTTTATCCTCATGACCACTCTATAATTTTCCAATAGGCCCAGTTTCAATCCCCAACATGTAGTGGAGGAAACTGAGAAACAGCAAGGTCAAGAAATGTGTCCCAAGTCACAGTTAGTGAGAGGCAGAGAATTACCCAGTTTCGGTCAAGTTTTCATATATATATGTATATATAATTAATATATATATTATTTTAAATTTCGTGTGTGTGTGTGTAATTGGTATGTGCATATGCATATGTGTGCAGGTGCTCACAGATGCTAGAAGATGGCATCAGATCCCAAAGAGCTGGAGTTATAGGGGTTATGAATTCTTTGATGTGGATGCTGAAAACAGAACTAAGACTCTCTCAAAGAGCAGTATGAGCTCCTAGCTGTGACATCATCGCTCCAGCCTCATTCCCCAGTGATTTTGAGCTTCTAGTAGGTGACAGAAGTAGCCCCAGTTATTATGTAACCGTTTCTTCCTAGACTGAAACATTCTATTCTGCAGGGAAGCTCCTTAAACAGAAAGGCAAACAATTCAAAATAGCTTCAGGAAGTCCCTGAAACTGACCAGATTCACCCCACCCCACCCCAGAGTAAACAATAAAAGCCTAGAGTTCCTCTCAGAAGAGTGGAGTTAAGCTGTAAAGAAGACTCAGACAAGCCAAGTGAAAAAGAAGGCTTTGAGACCAGATCATCTACCTAGAAGAAGCAGAAACCAGCCATGCTTCCTGGAAGGGTTTTAGGCGGGAGTCACTTGGAAAGGATACTCTCCAAGCTGTTGAGCTGCCTACAGGATGTGCAGTGTGCTTTATGCCCCCCAGCTTTTGTAAGCTATGAGCCATGCTGGGGTGGGTCTTGGTGGTGTAGCTGTCTTTGAGTTATTTCTGCTCCCGTAAGTAACCCTAATAATAAAATTCATCAGTCACCAAACTGGACTTTGGCGGTGTGGTGGTTTGAATAGGTTTTTGTGTGCCTGTATGCCACCATGCTTTCTGTCATGATGATAATGGATTAAACCTCTGACATTGTTTTTGGTTTTTTTTTTGTTTTGTTTTGTTTTGTTTTTTGAGACAGGGTTTCTCTGTGTAGCCCTGGCTGTCCTGGCACTCACTTTGTAGACCAGGGTGGCCTCGAACTCAGAAATCCGCCTGCCTCTGCCTCCCGAGTGCTGGGATTAAAGGCATGCGCCACCACGCCCGGTGTTAAACCTCTGACATTGTAAGCCAGCCCCAATAAAATGTTTGCCTCTCTAAGAGTTGCAGTGGTCATGGTGCCTCTTCACAGCAATAAAACCCTAAGTTCCGTGGTATCCATACTTTGGTCTGTTGTAGGTTCCCTATCTGGAGGTTCCTGACACGTACGAGTAGCATGTCCCCAGGGAAAGTTTTGTCACACAACACTCAGGGATCCATGTGTCCTCCATGCAGCCTTTGTGGCAGAAGCTGCTACAAATGGCAGCAGCTGCTATGATCCTGATGTTCACCAGCTGTTTCTGTGACTGCCGTCTTGAATGCAGAAGGCAAAGAGCCGAGTCTGAAAACATTGCTTCTTAACACTCTCAATTCAAAACCACAAGTGTCAGTGGAAGGCTGCAGAGCAAAGTTTCCGGTTTCTGTGGAGCAGAGGTGCACGCACTTCTGGGGAAGTTCCCTATCCTGGCCTGGGATTTGGAAATTTGACACCTGACTGGCCTTTCCCCAGCAACAGCTTTGGCAGAAGGCAGCTTGGGGAGGAGCAGAGGGAAGTAGGAGGCCAAGGGAAATGTGAGCTCTGAGAAAACACTCACCTCTTTCAAAATATCACTGGCAGAAAGAGGCGACGTCACATCCAGATGACATTTCCATTTTATGGAGGAGATACAAACAAGCGGCTGGCTGGCTGGCTGAGCATGATTCAGGCTACATTGAATCATGTTAATAACCTTTGGGGCTTTACTTGGTGAAGTCACAAGCCTCACTCACCAGGCTTGCCAGTCCCTTGGTGACTTCACAGCTAAATCCTCTCTGTAAGAGGTGATGCCAGAGTACGCACAGCTGGCATGCATGGCTGACTCCAAAATTCTGTGTGCTCATGTGTGCCTGTTCATGTGTGTGGGTGCACATGTGTTCGTGCAGGTGTGTATGTGTGTGCGTGTATCTGTTTCTTCTTCAGGTGCTATCCACCTTGCTGTTGTTTGAGATATGATCTCTCCCTGGCCTGGAACTCCACCATTAGACTAGGCTGGCTGGCCAACCAGCCCTGAGGATCTACCTTCCTCCACCTCCCAGTGTTAGGATTACAAATGGATGCTATAGCACGTATCTTTTTTTAAACACGAGTTTGGGGGTTTCAATCCAGGTCCCTATGCCTTTAGAGAAAGCATTTTACCAACAGAGCTCTTTCCAGGTCCCAACTTTTTTAAAAAATTGATTTATGTTTATTTGGTGTGTTTGAATGTATGTCTGGATGTATGTCTGTGTACCACCTGAATCGCTGGTGCAGGCAGAGGCCAGGAGGGGGCATCAGATGGTCTGGAACTGGAGATACAATTGTGAGCTGCCATGGGAGTCTACCCCCCTCCCCTTCTCTGGAAGAACAGGCAGTGCTTGTAACTGCTGAGACAATTCTTCAGCCCACTCCCCCAATTTTTTTTAAAGCAAAAGAAAGCAGGGACTTGGGAGGCAGAAATGGACAAAGATCCTTTGTCTAGGACCTTATAGTAATTGAACACCTAGAGCCAGCTCTGGAAATGGAGAGGAATCCTCTTGGCTTGACAGGAGAAGGTGAGATGATACATATAGATCACTTGGCAAAAAAATAAAGTCTCAAAGAGTAACTTCTCTAAGGCTAAGGAGCCAAAAGACAGTGGACAGCCAACCTGAGCTGAACACTTACTTTGAAGAGGTGATGTTTCAACTTTACTGTGATCACATGATCTGACCTCTAGAAACAGTAACAGGGGCTGTACTCTGAATGGTGGATCACACTACAGCCAAGCAAGGGCTCAAGGTCACATTTCATTAATGGACATTGTCCCTCAAAGCACATAAGCATTGGGATGGATGCACATAGCTTCAGTATTGGTGCCTGTGTTTTAATTGGTGCCTTCTGAATAGAAGGGGGGAAAAAGATATAAAAGATATAGTACAAATAAGTAAAAGAAAGGCTCCAAACAAGAATGGGAGGTGAGACAGTGATTTATTGTGTGGTGCCTGGGGTAGACATTACTAACTGATCACCGTTCTCCTGTAGTTGACCTTGATCCTGGGTGTGGCTTCTCTACCTTCAAACACTGCTGAGCAGCCTTCACTAATTGACCATTTCAGGGCTGGGAGATCAATTCTGCTTGTCATACTGGATTAAACTGTGATAATTCCAGAAATAGAGGCTGCGGAGATGGGTGAGTCAGGTAGATGGACACTCTGTACTTGTCTGTGCCAGAAACATCCATCTCTCTCTTGCAACAGTTTCTGGGTGGAGTTCAGCATGGATGCAAATCAATGCAACCTATTTTCTTTGTCACAAATGGGATAGTGCTATGTGTAGAGGGATCTGTGCGTGCATGCGTGTGTGTGTGTGTGTGTGTGTGTGTGTGTGTGTGTGTGTGAGAGAGAGAGAGAGAGAGAGAGAGAGAGAGAGAGAGAGAGAGCACATGCATTTGGGAGCAGTGGCCAGAGATGAATGTTCTGCATCTTGTGTAATCATTCTCTATTTTGTTTGTTTGTTTGTTTGTTTTCGAATCAGGGTTTCTCTGTGTAGTCCTGGCTGTCCTGGAACTCACTCTGTAGACCAGGCTGGCCTTGACCTCAGAAATCCGCCTGCCTCTGCCTTCCAAGTGCTGGGATTAAAGGCGTGTGCCACCACTGCCCGGCTCCATTTTCTTTTTTCAGACAGTGTTTTCATCATTTTCTCTTGCCTCCTGTGCTTTTGGGAACTCCTCCTCCCCAGCTTCTCTTTTCCCCCGCTGGCATAGGTATCACCTGTTAACTGTAGTGGTTGCAATTATTATGTTAGGCTTGGTATATCCCCATGTTGCCTTTAAATATCTAATAGGGCTTTCTAACCCACTTCCCATCATTTAGTTTCCAAATAAAAGACACAGAGACCTTTAGATTTATAACAAGCTTTAAAGCACCACAGCTGGGCTGATATCAACCTAAGCTATCTTGTCTGGTTCCCCTTGCATCTGTTCCATTGGTGTTTCTCTTGCTTCACCAGGCCAGTCCACCTGGTAACGTGCTCACAAGTCCCACTAGCCCATGGTGACTTCCTTCTTCTCTTTCCTGGCTTACTCCCCACCCCATCTCTGCCTTGTGGTCCCTGCCTGCGACCCCACACCTTGGAAATGAAAGCTACTTCTCTTTGGCCCAGCTACAGGCTGTCTAACCTTTTAGTTGACCAGTCAGAGGTTATAGGGGAGCCAGCTTCATACACTATCATTTGGTGTACTTGCGCATGTGCTGTTGGGGGTACAACCAGATCTTGAGTTTCAGAAGTTAGCATTTGTAGTCATAGCAGCACCAGACCAAACCCCAACAGTTAGCACACTGTATACTTTGTTAACTTATTATGTTGACCTAACCTGCCTCCCCTTGCCAGATTATAAACCCCATGAGAGTTGAGACATGTGTTTGTTTGGATCACTAATGATAACACAGCCTGGTACAAAACAGAAACAAGACCAGGTAGGGCTCAGAGATCAAGTTCAACCCATAGAGTAATTGCTGTTATTCATGAGGATCCAAGTTTGAACCGCAGTATCAATGTAAAAAAGCCTGGCACCATGGCTTATACTCGGGATCCCAGTGCTGAGAGGCAGAGGCAGACCATCCCTGTTACTTTCCCCCTTGGCCAGCTAGCCTGGCCTCTTTGGTGAGCTCCTGATCAAAAACAGAGACTCTGTCTCGAAAAAGCAAGGGATTTTTTGTTTTGTTTTGTTTTGGTTTTTGGTTTTTTGCTACAGGGTTTCTCTGTATAGCCCTGGATGTCCTGGAACTCACTTTGTATACCAGGCTGGCCTCGAATTCAGAAATCTGCCTGCCTCTTCCTCCCGAGTGCTGGGATTAAAGGCGTGCGCCACCACGATCGGCTAAGTAAAAGCATTTTTATATGTATATACTACGTATACATGTATACAAATGCTAGAGAAACGGCACAGCAGTTAGAAATATTGGCTGTTCTTCCAGAGGACCTGGTTCCAGGCAACCACATGGTGGTTCACAACCACTCGTAACTCCATTTCTAGGGCATCCAGTGCCCTCTTCTGGCTCCACAGGCACCGAGCACACAGGTGGTGCACATGCATGCATGTAGGCAGATCACGCATACACAGAAAAAAAAAAAAAAAACCCTCTATAGAAACAAAGTGAAGTAGGTGGATAACTCTTGAGGAGTGGCTGTTAGGACTGACCTCTGACCTCTACGTACATGGATGTTCACCTCAGACATGCATGCACCCACGAGTATACACATAAAAAGAAATAAACAAAAACACATATTTCAAAAGGAAATGCCGGAATTGAGAAATGAGTGAACGAGCCGGCATCCAGATCCCTTCCTTCACCAGAGATACTGTGTCCTGACAGCTCCCTTTGACTTTCAGCTCTGCAGAAGATTCCATTTGCAGCGACGACTCCATACTGAGAAAGTGTTTTTGGGAAACTACCCCTGTGGCCAGATCCTTCATTCCCACAGAGGGGGAGCCCGCACTTAGAGGAGACCCACACACGGCCAGAGCAGAACCTCAAGACAGCCCATCTCTCCTGCCTCAGGCTGCCAGACTCCTTCAGAATACTTGCCAGACTCCTTCAGAATACTTACCGTTATTTCCAGAAGGCCCTGCCTCCGTCTTCACTCCTGCCTCAGAGATTCTTGGTTTTACAGTTACTCATTTCCATTCTGAGAAGTGCTGACAGGAACCGGACTCTCCAAAGACAGCCCTCCCCATCTCTTCTAGGCTCGGATTACTGCCTGTGACAGGCTTTGAAGGGTGTGATAAGCTCAGTTTTCTATTTCCAGCTCAAGTATGATTAGGCACATTGATGCTGTCAGTACTAGTAATTAACTTTCATACAGCTTTTTTTTTTTTAATCTGCTGCTCGGTTCCTAGAAATGTCGCAAGCATCCCTCACATATGCAAAGGTGAAGGAGGCCGTAAACACCACCATCTGGTCCCTGGTTTCCCCCCTGGCAGGTGGTTTACCCCTCTTCTCTTCCCTTCATTGAGTCTTGAGAGAAGAAACATCTGGACGGCCATAGACACGCCGACAGATCTGTGTCATGTACCACCCCACCCACTTCAAATAAAAAGACAGCAAGTGTCCACAATGGTGCAACTATTACTGATCTCACGAAGGCTTTGGAGTTTTAGGAACCTGTAATTTGACACACAGGCAGAGCACACCACCCCACACCACCCCTTCCTTCCAGGATGAGTAGTTGGAGCAGAGAGGCTTATTGTCAGGCACTGTGGTCCCTGTCCAGGGTACTGTATCCCCGGGGCCTGGCAGGATTGGCCTGACCTACTTCAGATGGTCTGTCTTCCAAGATGGGCTAAGATGGCTGTCAGCTTCTGTCTCCTCACTCTGTTGAATTATCTGTCGGCTGCTGATTGTATCTGGGTTTACCATGTGATCTATCTTTAAGTTCATTATTGTTTGTATCCAATTGCATCTTGCTCCAGGCTGTTTTCCAGTGCCTGGGAGAAGGCTGCTCCTGAGTTAAGCACACCCTTCCTGCAAGCTCTGGCACACGGTCCCTGGGCAGAAGAGACTTGATGACGTTAGGAGAGGCTGCTAGGAAGCGCGGAGCTCAGAGACCGGGGAACTTTGAGACACAGATAAACAGGCAGAAACAAGGTTATTCTTTGAGTCAGCCACTGATTCGTTGATACTTGGAAGTGTGTGCTTGAGGTAAGCCCATCCTGATTTGCAGACTTTTAGAAGTGAGGGTCCATCCTGGTTGAATGGTTTGCATGCCCCTGAAGGAAGGTGTTGATCAATGAAAAGATTTAAGGTCAGCTGCTTCTTATCTAGGCCATAGGAAAACCATTTCTTTCTTTCTTTTTTTTTTAAGATTTATTTATTATATGTAAATACACTGTAGCTGTCTGTCTTCAGACACTCCAGAAGAGGGAGTCAGATCTCTCCTTACGGATGGTTGTGAGACACCATGTGGTTGCTGGGATTTGAACTCCAGACCTTCGGAAGAGCAGTCGGGTGCTCTTACCCACTGAGCCATCTCACCAGCCCAGGAAAACCATTTCTTGTGGAAATGTCTTTGACTCTGAGCTCTTTCTTCAAGTATTCACTCAGACAGGGGCACAAGAGAGACCATTAAGGGCTGGTTTCTGAATGTCCCTCAAGGGCTAAGTTCATTTGTGAATATCTGATTGTATGTCGATCACTGGGATTTCATCCTCTATCCATGAATGGTGAAGTAGTTGGATGCATGCCTGAAGTTTATGTAAACTTGACACAAGCTGGAGTGTTTGGGGGAAGAAGGAACCTCAATTGAGAAATACCTCTACCAGACTGGCCCATGAGCAGGCCCCTGGTACATATTTTCTATTGACACGAGAGAGTGCAACTTGTGCCACTCCTAGACTTGTGCCCCTGGGTCAATAAGAAAGCAGTCTGAGCAAGCCTTGAGGAGCATGCCAGTAAGTAGCATCCTTCCATGGGCTCTGTATCAACCAGTTCCTGCCTCCAAGTTCCTGCTTTGAGTTCCCATCCTGACTTCCCTGGATGATGGACTACAAGCTGTAATCTAAAGTAAACCCTTTCCTCTCCACGTTGCTTTTGGTTCTAGTGTTTATCATAGTAAGAGAAACCCTAACTAAGACAGTGGGCTGTACCATTGCACTCATTGAGCCTCCCATAAGCCAGGCGTGCTGATGCACTCTTGTAGTCCCAGTACTGAGGAGGAAGAGGCAGGAAGATCAGAAGTCAAGGTCAACCTCTAACACATAGTAAGCTCAGAGCCATATTATATATATATATATATATATATATATATATATATAATCAAAATTTTCATATATATGAAAGTGATAACTCATAAGTAGCTAAATACTTTAAAATGCATTAAAAAGTTGAGCACTTGTGTTTGCAATATGGAATCCTTATATGTGGGGTGCCCCCTATAATGCATCTTCACACTTCAGCCACAGTTGTCAATGCTATTTCTGGGAGGCCATGGAAATTTTGGGACTCAGTGTCTAATTTGATAGGCATAAGCTGCCAAAGATGGATCTTGATGCGTAAATATCCCAGGGTTTCAGTTCTGACCAGCTAAGATGTGAACAAATGCCTACTGCCTCTGGCAGGGCTGCTCCAGTCACTACGTTTACCGTGACACAGTGGACTGGACTCTCTAAACCGTGAGCTGAAATAAGCTGCTCCTCTTTAAGTTGCATCTGTAGGGCATTTTGTTACAACACGGAGAAGAGCAACTAGTGTGGGGGTGTGTGAAGGCTTTGCAAATCCAAGGGCTTCTGACAGATTCCCCTCTCCCTACTTTGTTTAAGGCAATAAGGCTGAGCATCAGTTCTTCACAAAGAGAGTGGCGTTTCCACTGGCAAAAGGCCTGCATACACCTGAGTTCTTCTCCCTAGGTGTTAGCCTGGCATTTCCATGTGCATGTAATGTCACTGCAGATAGCTGTGCCCCTTTGCTCTGATAATTTGTTGACAATGAAAGGGATCTTTCAAATAATTTCACGACAGTAACTTCTTGTTTTTAAGATAATTCTATATGGATGGCTCTGCTTTGATCATGTATAGAACCTGAACTGTTTTGTTTTATTCTGTTTTGTTTTCTGGGAGTAGATCCCTTTTATTAAGCGTGTAATATTATATCACAGAGTCTAAAGATGAAATTTCCTGGTTATGATCCCCAAATTCCAGTTGTCTTCATTCTATGTTCTTATACTTTCCCTTTGTTCTTAGTGGTCATACAATCTTTGAATAGTGCAGCACAAATACTCACTTTTACTTTAATCTATAATCTCTTTTGTTTTCAGGTTTTTCTTCACGTGTTTGTATGTGTATGCATGTTCGTTTGTATACTGGTGTGCATACATGTATGAATAGTAAGTCCAGAGGCAACCTCAAGTCTTCATTTTCCATTCTCCATCCACATTACCCTTTTTAGACATGGTCTCTCAATGGCCTGGGCCTTCTAGCATTCTGGAACTTAAACTCAGGTTCCCATGTTGCAAGCAAACACTTTTCCAACTGAACCACTTCCCAAGCCCTGTAGTGTATACCTATGCTTATTAAATTTAGGGCTTTCACCCTCCCTGTCTTTCCACGTTACTTTGTCAAAGAAAGTACAGCCAACCTGGAAGAGTGTGTTTATGAGTGTTTGCTATGGGCCAACACAAGGCTTTGCTGATAGACTCTAAATAAATTTTTTAAGGAAAAATAAAATAAAGTAGGAAGAGTTCAACAATAGAGAAATATTATGTTAATTATTATATATCTTCTTCAAGGACTATGCTAATGAAGTCTTAATGACAACAGGAGCAATTACTAAATTATAGTCATAACAGTGTGCATTCTTGTCAGAACCATATAAACATATGCACATCATCTCACTTAGGACCAGGCTGAGAGGTGGTAGACAAAGACAGAAATACTTTCGGTCTTAGTTGAAAGCAGAGTGGTTATATTTTGGCAGTGATCAGTTTTCAAATATTCTGTAATGGTCCAGATTTTTATCTATTTGTAGATATGAACCCAGGTCTTCAGATTTGCATAGCAAGCACTTTACAGATGAAACCATTTATAGTCTTAAAAAAACAACAATACAACAATGTAGCTTGTGCTGTGTCACAGGAAAGCACGGGTTGGAGGTCAGGAAGTATCATTAACTAGCAGTTCAAACCTGAGGAGCCCATCCCTCCTTTACCCACAATGTGAGGATGCTGAGCAAGTCGCTTTTAAGTTGACACATACATTTGGGTTCTGTCATCTGCTGCGGACTTTCGGCTTGAATTAACGTTTGAAAATGTTTTGGGACAATAAGTAGTTACCAGATTTCAGGGTCTTTGTCCAGCAATGAAACTCTCATTTAGAACTCATTTCAACTCTTATTTAGTCATTCTCAGAAGAATGGAATTAAATGAAGATTAAATTAAAAAATAAAATAAAAATCAATCTTGGCTCAAACCCAGTCGTTGCACTTTTAGAACAAACGCTTTGATTGACTTACTTTCCAGGTCAGCTTATTCTTTCAACTGATGTTCAGCCAAATATTTTCCAAAGATGGAGGAATGGGGGTGGCAGCGGCGATCAACTATGAGTGAGTGACTGGGACTTTGACTGCTGTCTTCTAATTGTTAAGAGACAACAGATATTCTAATTACGTGTGCTGAGAAGGCAGGAGGTTAAATTCCCACCAATGACATGATCACCGAGGGAACCTTCTGGAAAGGAGCTCCTGTGGACTTTTGGGATGTTTCTGCAACACAGTTTATCTGGGCTCTCAAAATTAGTTCCTTTCGTAAGGCTACCTTTTAATGCCCTTCCTCAGTGGGTCAGAGTTCATCCCTCCCTGGCTTTCCTACCAGCTCTTTTGGACATAGGAGATAATGCCTGCCTAACACTCTACAAGTTTGACAAGAAAGTCCAGTTTCTTGTGAAAAGGGAAACAAATGTAGAATCTTTATCAAGTGCTTCTGGGAATCAGATACTAACTCAGAACTTAAACTAATATCATTTCCTTTCAGCCTTTATTACATATGGGGCTAGGCATGGTGATGTACTCAGGAGGCAGAAGCAAACTGATCTCTGTGAGTTCAAGGCTGGCCTGGTCCATGTAGCAAGTTCCAGGCCAGCTGGGGCTCTCTTGTGAGACCCTGTCCCAAAGGAAAAAGAAAGAAAGGAAAAGAAAGAAAGAGAGAAAGAGAGAAAGAGAGAGAGAGAGAGAGAGAGAGAGAGAAAGAGAGAGAGAGAGAGAGAGAGAGAGAGGGAGGAAGGAAGGGAAGGAGGGAGGAAGGGAGGGAGGGAGGGAGGGAGGAAGAGAAAAGAAAGAAATCACATGTAGTTGGCAATAGTGTTTTTCTTGACTTGCGAAGAAATGGCATTTAGAAATGCTGGCTGGCCAAAAGACACAGACGCTAAATGATAGCTGAGAGTTGGATACAAAAAAATAAACTCACTCTCTTCTTATTTTAAATTTAAGATCTCTTTTGGAAAATATTTTGCTGTCAGCTTGGATTCCAGAGACAAAAAACAAAGTGTTACTAACAGCCAACACTTAGCAGAGTGGCTGTGGAGAGGTCAGGCCCAACATCCATTTGTGGATGGAGCGGAGCCTCTGGCCGGTGACTGTTAGAAACTGGCTCTACCCGGGTGCTGTGGCTCTGATGTCAACAGACTACTCATATTTCTGCTCTAACAGCTGCTGGTGATCCAGGAAGAGAGGGCAGGATTGTCGGCTTCCTGACGAAGGGCTCTCCATAAACCCACCTGGGTACTTCTGATTTTTGTGGGGGGTTGGACTCACAATGCCAGGCTTGTTTTACCCAGTGAGCCATCTTGCTGTCCCTAAAAAACCCAGAACTGATGGTAGATTGTCTGCAGCTTCCCCTCTTCAACAAGTACCACTGTACCAGCAGGCTCCAGTGTAGCAGTGAAAGGCTGAAAGAGCTACAGGGTCTAAGAAGAGCTCTAAGAAGATGCTGTCAGGGCAAACCAAAGACAACAGAGGAGATTATAAACAAGGGCACTGAGGTGAACTGAAGCCCTCAGCCCTACAGCTACCACAAACAGTAAGCATGCTATTAACTCCTCATATACACACAAAAGGCCTAGTGGCTCAGTTCCTATGTCTCTAGTACATTGTGTTCATCTTCCAATAAAAATTACAAGGCTCACTAAAGACAAGAGGGAAACAGTCTAAAGAGACATGGAAAACAAGATTTAGATTGGGATATGTTGTACAATTTTCATGATTGGGTCTGGGGTTTTAAATAATTCTGCTTTAGGTGTTAAGGTTTGTAATGGGTAAAGAAAACACCACTCGCCGGGCGTGGTGGCGCACGCCTTTAATCCCAGCACTCGGGAGGCAGAGGCAGGTGGATTTCTGAGTTCGAGGCCAGCCTGTTCTACAAAGTGAGTTCCAGGACAGCCAGGGCTACACAGAGAAACCCTGTCTCGAAAAACAAAAAAAACAAAAAAAAAAAAAAAAGAAGAAAAGAAAAGAAAACACCACTCAAGGGGGAGAAAGGCAATAGAAACATGTACACTGCTAAAAGATCTAAAGGCAACATTAGGGATTTAAAATGCTGCAACAGACGTGGCTTCCTTGAAAACAACATGGCTGAGGAATGACCAGAAGTCTTATGCTGAAATGTGAAAGAAAAACCCAGGGCAAAAGATCCAAGATTCGCATGGCAGCTCCTGAAGGTGTCAAGTGAGCATGTGAGTGATTGACACATTTGTGATTGACATGCTAGGAAAAACAAGAAGAGGTGGTAGGAGCCAGATATCTGGGGAGAAATAGGTAAAGGTTTGATAAAAGGAATGGCAGAAGCCAAAGATGAGACGTGTGGAAGGACTGAAGACAGCAGTCTTAAAGGCAAGGAGGAAAACCTTGGGGCTTCACTCTTCCTCCTGCAGTGGTCCATTGCCAAGGTCAGCAGCAGGGCTACAGATGCAGACTTGTGTCTCTAAAAATGATGGTATAAAGGAGAAAGGAAGCAGGAAGGCTGTGAAGGAGGAAATGTGTACAGATCTCATTGATAATAACAATAATAAATTCATAGAAGATTGACAGGACCATGCATGATAGGACGGTCACCAGACCTTCTCTGAAGACATAACAATAATGAATTCACAGAAGACTAAGGACCGTGGCCTTACATGTGGGTCACCAGACTTTCTGGGAAGACATTTCCCAGAAACTCTCTGTTTAAACTTGAACGGCTGCCATGTTTGCTATTGATCCTTGTAGCCCAGGGTTATTGTTTTGAAACACCTTATGTGATATTTCCCATTTCACCTTTAAAAACTTCCTCTTGCTTCAGCCTCTTTGGATTTGCCCTTAGTTGACTATGGCACGTGTGTTGCTCTGCTATACCCAAATAAATGTTATCCTTGTGTGACCATCTCTGTTATTCTAGGTTGACAGAATGGAGCCGTGTAAGGTTACTAGAAAGTAGACTAAGTCAGCTGTCATGACACATGGCAGTATCCTAGCACATAGGAGAGAGACAGAGCAGAGAGGAGAATTGAGGAGTTCAAGGTCATTCTTGGCTCTATAGTAAGTTTGAAGCCAGCCTGAGCTATATGAGATCATGAGATAAGAAGTGGGCTTATATTTAATTATAATGTATACTACATATGCACAGAGACTAGGCTAAATCCTAGAGAAATTATAAGAAATATAGTTTCTATGCTAAAAAAAAGAAGAGAAAAATAGTCATATGAAGTTCTCAACTAAAACCGGAGTCTCCGGGAAAAGAGCAAGAAGAGGGGAAAGAAAGGGAAAACACAAGGAACAGAAAACGGTTCAAGCAGGTGCATGCATGAAGAATTTCCCCACAATGGTCATCTTCAGCAGTAGAAAGGAATAGACCACTGACGTGGGAAATGGCATGGATACATCTCATATAGTAAACTATGAAAGTGGAGCCACACTCACCAAAAAGAACACTGCTTTTCAATTCACATAAAATCCCACACATGCCAAATCATTTACAGCAATAGGGAACAGATGAGCCGTTTGGTTTCTTGGGGTGGGAGATAGACTGTAAGCAAAGGAGGAAGGCAAGGATTATTATGGAGCATCAGGAAGTTGTTAGGAGCGCTGGGTACATCATCATGCAGAGGATCCAGGTTCAGTTCCCAGCACCCAAGCGAGGCAGCTCACAACCACCTGTAACTCCAGCTTCAGGGGCTCTGGCGCCCTCTTCTGACCTCTGTGGGCAACTGCATACATGGGGTGCGCATACAGACACGCACGAACACTTACCTAAAAGATAAAAATTTTATGGAAAAAATTAGAGGGTTGGTTGAAAAAAAAAAGAGTTCTCATTTCTTGCTGGGCTCTAGGGGCCTATCATTGCATATGATATATGCAATCCTGCCTCTGTAGTTAAATGTCTTAACGTAACGGAAACCTTCCAGGCGATAAAGTAAAATGCCAGTTTAAGTGACTTTCTTTTTCTGAGTCAAAATTTAAAAACCACTGTTTTGTTATTTTATTTCACAAAGACAGTGCGTTCTGTTCCCCAGACACAAGCTTCAGTGTGACTTGAACCTGCCTAAATGATGACGTGTTTCCGGTTTTCCTTTTACACGCACCCCGGAAATCCCCCCTGGAAATACAAGAAAGAAACTGGTCTCTAGGTGATCTCTATGATATTAAAGCAAGAGAAAGATAGGAGATGTAAAGGAATCCAATGTCTGTCCAGGCATATATGACTGGGAGTCCATGGGATCCGTACAGCCACAATTTACCAAGGTTACCAACCAATGGAGCCAAACGCGAGAGAGTAAACTTACTGAAAACGTGGTTGTTTTTGAGAACCTGACTATGCACTTCTTGAGTATGGATGCTGTAGAAGATAATGCCATTTTGCAATGTCCGCACATCTGCTAGGTCATCCATTTTGAGGTACCACTTTCCCAGGGAGTCTGCTAATACCTTGTCACTAGTTGGAAGTATTCCCAGGTGAATCCTGGTCTATAAAGAGGGTCTTCTGCCCCCAGACTTGTAAAGCCAACATTAAATAAGCAGGAAAATAATCTGAAATACCCTACCGTGCTTATAAACCCAGCTTTTATATTCTTTTGGCATGGATATAGCGAATCTCATTAGCTATGAATTTTATTATGGGTCTATAACAGCTATGACATCAGTTTGAAAGAAGGCCACACACTGCTCAAACTGGCTTTTGGGGACATTAATTATTTCTTTCATTGTTGTTACTGAATGCCTGGCCAAAATAATAGATGGAAAGGAGGACTGGCTTGGGCTTCTACTGCATCTGCTGTGTGCCTTCCATCATGGTGGGGAGTCACGGGGGCAGGAGGTTGAAGCAGGTGGCTCACTGGGCCTTCAGTCGGTACGTAAAGGAAGATGAATCCCATGATAAGCCCCTTTTCTCCTTCTCATGTGGACCCCAGCCACAGTTCAGGTGGGCCTCGCCTAATCTGGACACTCCCTCAGAGACACGGTCACAGCTTGATTCTGTAGGTGAGTCTTGCTCACATCAAGTTGACAATCAATATGAATTATCAAGGTGGGTAAACAACACGTGGATTTTTCTTTCCTTTCTTGTTTTCCTTTTATTTATTTTTTTAATGGCAAATAAATCTTTGTGAGCTTCCACAACCACTATTTGGGCGAGTCATTCTTGTAGCTTGTATGTGTGTGCGCCTGCATGTCTGTATGGGCACCACATGTATGAAGGTGCCCAGAGAGAGCAGAAGAGGACATTGGACCCCCAAGAGTTGGTGTTACAAGTGGTTATGAGCCACTTGGTGTGGGTGCTGAGAACTGAACCTGGGTCCTCTGCAAGAGCAGCAAGTGCTCTTAACCACTGAGCCACCTCTCCAGCCTCAGAGCATGGCTACAGAAGGTTTCCAAAACCAACAAGCCACGGTCACTACGCACACACCCCTTTATTCTAATACTTGGCTATTACATGTCACCAACTATTGTTTGAAATACTGTTTTAATTGCTTCTGTATTGGTATGTGCAGATTTTTTTCTTCTCATAATCCCTACACAACATACATAAAATCTGCTTAACAAGGCATTCATACCGTGTTAGCTGTAATAGTCAGCCTCCAAATTATTTAGAAGATGTGCATAGGCTGTATGCAAATAATGAAACAACGTATCATTTTATATAAGGGACTTGGAGCATCTTAAGATTTCAGCATCTGTATGGATCTAGAAACTAATTTATCAGAACTCATTTTCCAATGCAAAGACTCGTTGTATTAGAAAAAATCCATTGTGATCTCTCTCTCTCTCTCTCTCTGTCTCTCTCTCTCCCCGTCCCTCCCTCCCTCCCTCCCTCTTTCTCTCTCTCCCTCCCCTTTGATACAGGATTTTACTATGTAGCCCAGGCTTGTCCTCTTTCTCTCTCAGTTTTGATGCAGATCTTGCTGTGTAGCCCAGGCTTCACTTGAACTTGTAGGGATCTTCCAGATCCTTCCATCTAAGGGCTGAGATTACAAAGGTGCATCACCAAGCCCTCCCTTACTATTATAAGATGTTTTTACACCTTCTTTCTCATTTATATTTAGTTGTTTTTGTTTGGGGGGAATTCTACTACAATCTAATATTAAACAATTTCAACAACATCTGTTTTTGAGCTGGATGTGGTGACAAATGCCCATACTTCCAGCAGCTGGGAGGTGGAGCTAGGAGAATCAGGCGTTCAAGGTCATCTTTGGCCACACAGCTAGTTTGAGATGGCCAGACTGGGGTTTAAGAGAAACCATTAAAAAAAAAAAAGATTATGAAAAAGAAAGAAAGAAAAAGAAAACAGAGCTTTGATTACTTGAGATGGTCTACCAAGGTGAGCTCCACGAACAAACCCTGACCAGTCCACTAGAGGGCAGCAAGCACAACCAAATTTAACTTTGCTTCCAGACAAGACTGAAGGTCTATATATTACAGACATGACTTGTTAAATGTGATTCAAACGAGCTCAAGGATGTGCAGTAAATCTAGGCAGCTGTTTCTCTTTTGTAACCAGTGGTGCAGGAGTTCACTAGGTTAGCAGACAAAAGAATTAGTTCTGGTTTTAGCTCTTACAAATCATGTATGTGATTTGAAGCCATGTAATATTTACCATTTTGACCCACTCTTAAGACATTATATAGTCGCACAAAAACGATTGCTTTTTCATTGTATTTCAGTCTTTTAGGAATCCTTCCCAGTACAGTTTTAGACTTCAGGTCAACAGTAACTTTTACTGATGGGGATTCTGGTTAGAAATCTCCACCAAGATTTCTTGGAGAATCTAGGACTTTAAAATATATCAATTTACCTTCTTGGAGAAATTTTCCTAATAAAATGGCATGTGTATAATCTAGTGTGGATAGAGACTGCACTTTCTAGAATAAAGCCTGGTCATACCTCAACTACCAGTGCAAAGAAAACAGAAAACCCACAGCAACATGTCACACAGCTAGGTTGTTTCCACTTTCTATTCTCACTTTAGGAGACCTCTAAAATCATGAAAAGGCTTATACACAGAAAAACAATAGGCTTGAAGGGCAAGGATATAGTAAATATGAAAAAGGGCAGGAGTCAGACAAGAACCATCGCTCATGTGGCTACATGGCTGCTAGAAGCAGGGGATTTACACTGTGGTGATAGTCTCCACTGGTCGCTGTTGTAAATCCTCACCTCAATATTCAGTCTGAGATGTACCAGAAACGGAAACTCTTTTCTTAATGGCATCCTTTGGGGGCACCCATTGTTAACACTGCCAAACAGAGTGGTCACAGAAACCATTTCTGAGTCCAGCCTGATAATGTGGCCACCGTATATGCTGTCTTGTACATTTTAATGTGGTTTGCCCTTGCTTAGGCCATGTCTTCTGCTCACCTGCCCAAGAAAGGGAGGAATAACCCAGCTTGATAGTGAGTATGAGAGATGAAGGAAAACTATCCTTAGAACACAGGAAAGCTTATTAGAAGCCAGAGGTAGAACACCATCCTGTGTGCTCTCCAGTGTGCTGCAATGGTGGATTAGCTCAGCGGGAGTCAGTAGAATTGGGGTTCTGGATCCTATGGGTCTGAGGTGGCTTAGCATTTTCCTCAGTCTCAGATTGATGGCATTAGCATTTGTCCATATGTCACCGTTTCCACCAGTCTGCTTTCCCTGGTGAAAATGAGGAATATGATTTCAAACTCAGAGCCATTTTTTTTCAGACACTTTTGGAGGGTGAATATTTCTTTCTTTCTTTCTTTCTTTCTTTCTTTCTTTCTTTCTTTCTTTCTTTCTTCCTTTATTTATTTATTTCAGGTAGGGGCTTGTTTAGCTTATGCTAGCTTTTACTCCCTGCATAGCAGAGGATGACCTTGAACTCCTGACACATCTGCTTTCTCCTTCCAGTATTGTGTTGATAGGAACTAAGGTTCATACAGTTCTGGGGATGGAACCTAGGACTTTGTATGTGTGAGGCAAGCACTGTATTAACCGAGCTATGCCCCAATTCCCAGACAAGCATTTTAATACTGATGTCCAACATTCAAACCCCGACTTTTCTTTATTTTGTGCCTCAGTATTCTCATCTGCAAGATGGGAATAGTTGTGCCTATTATTAGGGCTGGGGTGAGGTCACACCAGAGTAAAGCTTGCAGGAATTTTTCCTCTCCTTCCCTCATGAAGGTCCCACAATCTTCACTAGATTCCAATTATGGCCATGAGGCCTGGTGGCAAGCACCTTTACCCATTCATCAATGTTACTAGACACTGGTCTTTCTTATGTAACATCTTAACACATCGTAAGTAACTGACACTATCAGTCTCAAAGGACGCCATGGAATGAATGAACTTTAAAAACGAGGCTGGTCTGACATCGACAGTAACTATTTTCCATTTGGAATGTGTGAACAGATTAAATACAATTGCTGCCTACAGTGGGGGAACACTGCTCAACACTATCCCATTGCACAACAGAAATTTCAAGGTGTCTGCCCACACAAAAAGAAGCTACGTATATTACTATGATAATTTAGGATCAGCTCTGCCAGAATTGGACTGAAACAAAGCCCTGGCTAGAAAAATGAACACATGTTTATTTTGTACAAATGGCTGTCAGTCACTGTCCAAGAGCCAAGAGGCTGAGAGTGTGCCAGGACCAAAACCTAAGAGTGTCTCAGGGCCAAGAAGCTGCAAGTGTTCCAGGACCAAGAGGCTACAAGTGTCTCTGGGCCAAGAGTCTCTGTGCATCTCATGGCCAAGCGACGTTAGGTGTCCAGGGCTCCAGGGAAGCCGCGCTCATAGCAGTAGCAGAGAGCCCAGCAGCAGCTCGCCCTGGCCCAGCGGTCGTCCCTTGCTCTCCGCCTTGATGCGCACGGCCAGGCGGCGCAGCTGCTCCTCCGGGAGCCGGTCGAAGCAGCAGTCCTGGTCCAGGGCGGCCTTGCGGCTGCGGCGGACCACACTGGCGCGCTGCTGGCCCGACGGCCTCAGCACCAGGCTGAGGCGGCAGCCCAGGGCGCGGGGCTCCAGCGCGGCGGCCGGGCCCTCAACGCGCAGCAGGCGGAGGCGGAGGCAGGAGCTGCGCGGACAGTACTCGGCCGCCAGGCGCAGCGTGCAACCCCCGCGGCCCAGAGCCACGCTGGCCTCGGCTTGCAGGCGCTCGGGATCCGGGCTGCTGGGGACCGGGGGCGCGCAGGAGGCGGTGCACTCGTGCTCGTCGCCACGGCACGGGGGACGCGCGCTGGCCGGACGTCGAGGGGCTCGCAGCGCGCGGCTCAGCAGCTTGCCGGGGGAGCGTAGGAAGCGGCGTCTGCTGGGAGCAGGAGTGGGCGTCGGGACCCGGGCAGCGTCTGGGTCGCCCGGGGCAGGGCGCTGAGCGTCCGGGACTCGGCGGGGGCTCGCGTAGGTGTGCGTGCGGTGGCGAAGCCCGGGCCGGCGGACCGGGACACCTGGGTGGCCGAGGAAGAGCGACTCCTTCCGGCGCGTGTGCGGGCTCTCGAGCAGCGCGCAGAAGCCGTAAGCGGTGCGCGCGCGGGGCAGGTGCGGCAGCGAGAGCGCAGCCTGGGAGCGTGGGTCCCAGTCGGTGCGGCCAGCGCCGTCGTCGACCTCCGCGTCTGCAGCCCAGGCTTCGCGCAGTGCAGCCCAGGCTGTGCTAGGTTCCAGCCTCGGCGGGATGAAGAACTCTGGGATGCGGTCTGGAGTGAGCACGTTTGCGCACGCAGCGGATGGGCGAGCTTTGGAGCGGCGGACGCGCCCCGGGAGAAACCCATCTCGGTCCCGCAAGAGCCGCTCCAGACACCACATCTGGCTGCTAGTGTCTGAACCCGGTGATCCTGTTCCAGGCTGACTGCAACACATAAACACATACCAGTCAGAGACAGTCTGGAGGAAAGCAGGAATTTTTGTCTCTTTTCTTTGACATCATCCTGTCCTGAACCTTACAAGACAAAACGCATCCCTCACCCCAATTACAAACTGTTTTTACAGATTGAAAAACAATCGTATATCGCCCACCCTGTCTCTAGTCAGATGCCAGTTAGATTTGCAGTTTGCTTCAGTCTTTTCCATCCTACCTCTTTACCTTTGTCTTCAAAATTGCGCCTCTGTCCCTAGTTCCAAGAGGCGCTTTGCTTTGGTCATTTGTGCACTCATTTCCTGAAACCTTAAGTGTCTAGTACACTCTAGTTCTGCGCAAGAACACACACACACACTCCAGAAATGGTTTCTCCTTCTAGAGAGCTTCGGGCCACCTGGGTCTAACACCCAGGAGGGAACTGGATTCCCATTCATATACCTGGTATTCAGAGTCAGATGGTTTTCCAACCCGGAGAAACACGGAGAAATTCAAATGGGCGCGCGGCAGAGTTGATCCCTGGTGTTCCAGAATAGCTGGTCCGGGCTTTTATACCAGCTGTCACGCTGCTGCTTGGTAACCTGACGCCTGGCCCTCCCAGGTCCCTCTGCCACGTGGATGGATTTGCAGAGCTGATCCTGCAGCTAGTTCTGCTGTGGTTGGAGCTGTTCTCTAAAACCCTGAACGAGTTTGTTTCCTCACATGGAAAACAGGATTAAGTGTGGACCATGTCGCAGTCCTTCTGAGGACGGATGGGCAAAATGAACGTGAGTGCACAGAAGCACTCTGCAAGCACCATTGGAAAGAAGCCAGAAATCGGGTTTGTCTTACCCAAATGACCTTTCCCATCTCCCACCTTCTTGCTGCCAGCACTGATTTTTTTTTTTTTTTTTTTACTTTCTGCTTTCTGTTCTGATTTTAGAGGTCGTTTCTCTGTTGATTTTAAATCACTCTTGGGTGGTGGTGGGGGTTATGGGGTTCCGGAAACGTTACATATTTGTCTTGGGTGGGGTTACAGGGGTGTATTCCTATGTAAAGAAATCATCCAGTGTACACTTACAATATATATTTTAAAATAAAAAACCACAACCTTCTTAAGCAGGATGCTAATTTTTAATTAGGGAATCAATTATACTCCACCAGCCACTGGTATCGTCCCTTTGGAAACACACACTAGCCATATCTGACCTTTGCACACTGTGTCTATCTGAGACCTCCATCCTTTCTCTTGAAAACTGGTGTTTATCCTTTAAGAGAGTTGCTTGCAGCTCCAGTGGAAAGAGATTCTGAAATATCTGGATCAGAGTATGGACATAGGGTATTTCTGAGTAGCTGCCTTGCAAATTAATGGCCTCTCCAAGCAGTGTTGAATGAGTTAGTCAACTTTAGGCAAGGGGGTGGGGGGGGGAGGTTCTGTTTGGGGCATGTCCTGTGTGTGTTTTGTATATAGAACATACAGGTAATGTGCTATAAAGTTGTCACAGAAACCTTAGGACATTTGGATTATCCATGTTTTATAAACAAACACTCCCCCCCCCCAGCACTTCAGATGTTAAATAACTTACCCATTGTCACTAAGGAAGGAAATGAAAGGAATGCCCATTAATGAATAGTAAATGCATTATTAGGGGAGTAATATATATTGTTATGCAACGTGAGTGGAACATAGCAAATGTTAAAGACACAAGCAGTGAGTTCTGCTGTTCTAGTGTTCTGTGGCATCAGTTTGGTTACTTACAATGAGAGTGGGAACAGTGGCAGAAATTAAGAACACTGGCTTTGAATTCATGTCAGAAAGGTATCTTGCTTACTATGAGCAGCTTACTGAGTGTTTCTGAGCCTTGGTATCCAACATAAAGAACACAATAATACACAGTGTGGGTTTGCCCTTGGATAACATATGCAATGCAAATGAACAGTTTAGCATAGGACCAGATGTGCATAATGTTAGCTGTTTTGTCTATTGTCAGTACATTAAACACTCCTTAGATCATTCATGTGTTTAAAGCAGAATTTATATACTGCTTCCTGGGTTCTAACTGTCATGATAGAACCATGAATCCAGGCTGTCCCAGCCCCAGTCAGCTTATGTTCAACTCTTAGAAGAAAAAGGAAATGGTAAAGTTGAAATATTTGAATTTCATCTAACCAGGGAGGTAGTAAAGAAGAAAAATGTAAAACTATTTTATTTTTAATATGTGTATGTGCATGAGGGCGAGTGCGCGCACACACACACACACACACACACACACACACACACACACACACACTCATGCACCCAGAGGCCAGAAGAGGGCGATGAATTCCCTGGAGCTGAAGTCCCGGTTGTGAGCTGTCTTCCAGGGATGCTGGGAACCTAACTTTGGCCCTTCACAAGAGCATCAAGTGCCTTTAGCCACACGGAACCCTCTCTCCAACCTCAAGGGACTTTGGACTCTTTTAATATTTAGTCTGTTAGGATTGGAAAGGGTCCCTGGGTCTGTGACTAGCTTCTCCTTCATCTTATAACGTCTCTATTCCTGGCTCAAATTCTTGGACCAAGGTTCAGTCTGTAAGAGAGTAATTGTTAAGCTGTACCTAAAAGCCATGTACAGATGTTCAAACTCAAGGTTTTTCTCCTGAGGAAAAGTGCTGTCGATTGCATGTGATCCTGGATGTTGGTTACAACGACAAGGACCATGAGAACTCAGTCTGAGACATTGACTCAAGGCTACTCTCCTGCTGAGTGCATCTTGTAGATGGAAGTGATCTTATCTATCACATAGACTGCTGTCAGAGTAAAGACATTCTTGTGGATTCTCTGGGCAGACAGCAAGTGCTGACTAACAGCCGTTGTTATTGCCACCATGCATGCTTGTTTAGCCAGGAATTAGCTGATTCACACTGCAAGCCTTGAAAAACAAACCCTCTGCTCAGCCAAGCAGAGTGGGCTTGTTTTATTTTTATTAACAGTCCACCTTCTTTAGTAACACCTTAGAGACATTTCCTGTATAAGGTTTCTTGAAAACAACAGATAAGCAGCCTCGTAGGCCAATTCTCTGTGACCACAGAAGTCTCATGTTTTACTTGACACGGAAGCATGAGCCATCCGGTACTTGGGAGGTTGCTGTCGTCTGGTCCAGCCAGGTGTCCAGAACACACAAATCTACTCAAAAGAAGGCAGTGATCTTTCTGAGCTCAGACCTGTAGCCGTGGGGCCATCTAGAGATGGATCTGTGAAAACAACACCCATTGTGGCTGGATGTATCCTCAGAGTAAATAGAAAAGGAACATTTAAAAACAGATTTAGTGAGGAAGGAATGGGAGGGGTTGAAGGTGAAGAGGAGATGTGTTCTAGTGTTCTGTGGCACAGTCGGGTGAAGACAGTTAACAGTGTTGCATTATATATAACTGAAAATAGCTAGGAAAGATTTTGAATGCATTTGCCATTCAGGCAAATACAGGTTTAAAGTGATGGCTATGTTAATTATCTTCATCAGAAAATTCCTTGCTATTAAGAAAAACCCTAAATCACATTGTGTTATAGCTAGTATAATGAACATTTTGTGTGTGTGTGTGTCAATAAAAAAAGAAAGTCATATACAGATTTACAAAAACAGAACTCAGAAGGTTGGGTGCTAGAAAGCAAGAGAGATTACCTGCTGATGCTCTGATTCACACATCTCCTTCAGCCCTGGAAAGTATGGAGTGCAGGGCCCGTGGGCTTTGGCTTTAGGGTTATCAACCTGTGAAACACTGGGTGAACCCTTCAGTTCTCAACATGGGGGTCACAACCTCCTGCGGGGGTCGCACATCAGATATCCTGCATATATCACAATTCGTAACAGTAGCAAAATTACAGTTAGGAAGTAGCAACAAAATAATGTCATGGTTGGGCATCACGACAACACGAGGAACTGTATTAAAGGGTTGCAGCATTGGGAGGGATGAGAACCGCTGCCTTAGGTAATTGGATGAACCAGGTGTCAGGCTTCCTTGCTGTGCTGTCTCCTGCCTTTGATCCACTTAGTCCTCCTCCTGGATCTGTGAACGTGCGTGTGCGTGCATGCTTTGGTGCACATGTGAAAGGCAGAGACAAACTAAGGTGTTCTTACTCTCATTAATTCTGGTTTACAAAGCCATAGTAACTGTGATCACTGTGGTGCCCATTTTCTCTAGCTAGCCCACGCTTTCAATTTATTTCCCCCCCCCCTAGGGCTGATAGTGTTTTAAGTTTTAAAATTATCATTATTTTATGCACAAGTGTCTGCATGCATGTATGTCTGGGCATCACGTGTGTGCAGTGCCCACAGAGGTCAGGAGAGATCATTGGATCCATTGGAACTGGAATTACAGGTGGCTGTGAACAGCTGTGTGGGCACTGGACATTGGGTCCCCTGAAAGAGCAATCATTTCTCCTAATCACTGCATCTAGTCCCAATAGTGTTTTGACATTAGTTGTGGGAGAGAGAAATGATGTAGACACAGTACTCATGGATGAGGTTCTTAAATTTTTCTTTTTATTTATTTATTTTTGGGATTATAATATAATAACGACATTTCCCCTTCTCCTTTCCTCTCTCCGAACCCTCCTATGTACTCTCTCCATTCTCCTTCAAACTCATGGCCTCTTTTTCATCAATTGTCATTGCATGCATTTATGTATTTTTATATGATGTCTGCCTGCCTGCCGGTCTGTCTGTCTGTCCATTCCTAAATATAACCTGTTCGCTCTTTATAATGTTATGTGTACGTATGTCTTCAGGACTGGCTGAAACTGGATAACCAATGGCATGCTCTTCCTTAAGGAAGGTCAGCTCTCCTGCTGTCAGCCTTTTTTTTTCAGTTGCCTGTAGTTCTTTGTGTAGTGTTGAGGCCTTATGGGATTTTTCTCTGTCCAGTTTAGAATCAGAAATCCACCCCTAAGGGTTTCTCTGTGTAGTCCTGCCTGTCCTGCAGCTCATTCTGAAGACCTAGCTAGCCTCAAATTCACAGAAGTCCACCTGCCTCTGCCTTCCAAGTGCTGGAACTAAAGGTGTGCACCACCACTGCCTGGCTGAGGAATTTGGTATATACTGGTGGTATACAGTCAGTCATCAGCATCTCCAGACAGGCTCAAGGTGGAAAACGGCAAAATTTCAAAGCTTTCATTAGTAGACAATAATATTATTTGCACTAAAATGTTTGGATTTTCCACTTTAAGTTTTTTTATTCTGTTAGTAGCCTCTGAAAGAGACCTAAGAATGGCTGATAGTCCAGGGGTGATTACCTTGTGTAATGATTGACAGAGGAGAGGGTGGCGGCATTTAAAGAAGGAAATTAGTTACTCCTCTGTGATTTGGAGGGTGTCATTTAGCATTCCTGAGGTTAAAATTTCACTACATTTTCCTCATATAGTTCTATTAAAATTAATTACCTCTCGAATTGTTAGTGAGACACACAGCAAGATGACAACCAATGATTCCTGATATACTGGTTAAAAAAAACAACCCATAAAACAGAATTAAGCTCAGAAAAGCATACTCCTCCAGTATTCTTTCAAAACTGTAAAGTGCTGTTGAGATCTAGGCTATGGCTACTGGAGGCTCAGTGGGGCTCACACTCCCCACTAGGCCGTACTTCCTCCTTTCCGGGCTGGGCCACACATGCGTCTGTGTCCAAGTCTCACTGCCTTCCATACCCCGGGCATCCCTTTGTTGTATATTTATTGCTTACCTCAAGTCAACAGCAACAGACATTGTTTTAACTCCCTCAGTGACTGGTCAGTAGGAGCATAGGCAAGGAGAGGGAAGGAGAGGGACATGGTTTTAGTTATTTACTGTGGTAAGATACCCAGCAAAGCAACTTCAGCTTTGTTTTGGCTCTAGGAACGGAATTCATCAAGCTGTGGAAGTCAAGGCAGTAGGAGCTTGGAGCAGCTAGTCATGTGGCATCCGTGATAAAGAAAGGGGTGGGGTGGAGGTGTGTGTGTGTGTGTGTGTGTGTGTGTGTGTGTGTGTGTGTGAGAGAGAGAGAGAGAGAGAGAGAGAGAGAGAGAGAGAGAGAGAGACTGTCAGTCTTATGCTCAACTCTCTTCTTTTTAGGCAGTTCAGGACCCCACCCTCCAGCATGGTGCCACTCTCCGTGGACAGGCCTTCCCACCTCATTCATCCATACTGGCATGCCCAGGGGCCTATCTCCCAGGTGGCTTCATATCTTATCAAATTGACAATTGAGATTAGCCATCCCAAAGAGTATGATTAGAAAGAATTTAAGGACTGGCATGCTTGCCTATCTCCCAGGTGGTTCCATATCTTATCAGATCGACAATTGAGATTAACCATCCCAAGGGGTATGATTAGAAAGAACTTGGGGACAGCCCGGAGAGAATGTTCTAAATGTTAGGAGTTGTTGAATAAGATTGAAGAGTGTATTGTAAATATTAGGTTATTACTTTTTAGTGTGTTGAGAACAAACAAAAGAAAATTATTCTAAGCACTTTATTCATTTGCAGACTCTACTTAATCATAGGGAGAAACTAAATTCAAGGTCCCAGGCTCTAGGGGAGCTTAGGACTTCCCAATAGCAGAACAGCTTCTGTTGAAAGGAAACAGTTTTCTGAGTCCAGACATCTCAGGGACAACTTCTCCATCTTGCTGGCAGGATCAAACTAAGGTCATGTTCCCAGGCCAGGAACCAACTCCTATCCTGATTGGTGGAAACTCTCTTGCTCAAACCCTCATGTCAAAATATAATAGGACAATGCTGCATCCCACCCAGCTCCCCTTCTCGGTTTCATCCTTTAAATGGGCTGTACAGCATCTCTTCAGGATTGCAGTTCAGCTCCTGTGTCTGCTCAGCCCCAATGGATCAGTAACGGTTTGATGTCAATAAAATTTTGTCAGCCGGGCGTGGTGGTGCACGCCTTTAATCCCAGCACTCGGGAGGCAGAGGCAGGCGGATTTCTGAGTTCGAGGCCAGCCTGGTCTACAAAGTGAGTTCCAGGACAGCCAGGGCTACACAGAGAAACCCTGTCTCGAAAAACCAAAAAAAAACCAAAAAAAAAAAAAAAAAAAAAAAAAAATTTTTGTCATCTGCATTGACCTCGTGTTTGTGTTGTGTTGGATTTATGTTAGATTTAAGTGGACCCCAAACAGTAGGTGACTAACAGATTTCTCTGTGCTCTGGAAAAGTGAGTTCTGGTGACAGTCTGAGGGCTAGATCGAAGGAAAGAAAAGGGCTGGGGGCTAGTGGGGCAGTTAGTAGGTACCAGTGAGCTGGTGCAAGCAAGACAGAATTAAGGCAACACAATCAATATAGAACAGGCAGATTTGCTGTTCATTGGTTATACACAGGGAAGGTGAGAAGGTCTAGGTTTAGTTCAAAGGAGCAAGGGAAACAGATGGTTAAGGATTTATGTATGTGGCAAGAATGGAAGAATAGTAGGTCTTTGTCAGTTATTGGTTAGCACTGTCCTTTTTTTTCTTTTCTTCCCTATTATGTATTTATTTATTTGAGACAGTGTTATATTGTATAGCTCTGGCAGGTCTAGAGTTCCTTACTGTAGACTAGGCTGGCCTTGTACTCAGAGAGATCTGCCCGAGGCTAACAACGCCCGTCACCATGGCCTTTACTTTTAAGTTGCATTTGTTTGTTTGTTTGTTTGTTTATTTATTTTTGAGACAGGGTCTTACTATGTATCTTTGGTTTTCTCTCTGTGTGTTTGTGTGCATGCAAGGTATAATGAGTATG
The DNA here is from genome assembly GCF_978045245.1 of Mus caroli. NCBI lineage: Eukaryota > Metazoa > Chordata > Mammalia > Rodentia > Muridae > Mus > Mus caroli. The sequence continues at coordinate 66,551,538 of NW_028227266.1, forward strand.
GAGGTCAGAACAACTTGAAGGTGTCTGTTCTCTCCTTCCACCATTGAGTTTCAGAATTGAACTCAAGTCATCAGACTTAGAGGCCTGCACCTTTACGGGCAGAGCCATCTCACCGGTCTATTGTATTACTTAAAAAATAATTCTTAATACAGGGCCTCATATTGCCTAGTCTGGCCTTGAACTGACTATGTAGCCTAGCCTTGAACTAGCTATGTAGCCTGGCCTTGAATTGGCTATGTAGCCAAGGATGACCTTGAAATTCTGACTCTCCTTTGTCTCCCCAGTTGCTGGGGTTAAGAGAAGTGCATTATTATGCCGCGATTATGAGATGCTCAGTACTCGAACACAGCTTTGTGCAGGAGAGCGACAGCACCTTGCCCCAGGCCTCACTCTCTCTCTCTCCTTGGCCCCCCTGTAATCGCGGAGGTGGGGGGGTGGAGTGGGGGTGGGGTCACGCCTGCGCACTGGCGGCGTCGCGCACGCGCGGCGCGGGGCGGGGCGGGCCGCAGCTGTCAGTCTCTGCGCCGGCCACGGCCCTCCCCTGCGCGCTGCGTTCCGGCTCCTCCCTCTCCCGCCTCCTGGTCCCCGCCATGGTGCTGGAGTCGGTGGTCGCTGACTTGCTGAACCGCTTCCTAGGGGACTACGTGGAGAACCTGAACAAGTCCCAGCTAAAGCTGGGGATCTGGGGCGGTAAGCGCGATGCCACGGCCTGCCGGCGTGGGAAAGGGGGCTGCGCGTGTGGGAGCCTGAGGACCCCGTGACCTCGCTGGGCTTGCCCCTGCTGTCGATGTAGCCAGCCACACAGGGGCAGCGCGCTGCTTAGCAGTCCCCATCAATGCCTCAGAATAAAACAAGGAAGAAAAAGTAATTATTTACCTCAGCAGCGGACGTCAGAGTGCGGCTCATGCTCCCTACAGTGCCAGATTGTCTCCTCTTGCATCTCATGGCCCCAGGACCAGGCTTCCTGGTTCCCAGCCCAGGGAGGTGGGATGGGCAGGGGTGACAGTGAGAAGAAAGGCGTGTCTTGTCCCCTAGGACTTTTAACTCAGAGATTCCTACCATTGCCCACTTCCTAGTTAGGTAGAGGGCTCTGCAGGTTTTTGTTTTTGTTTTGAAATAGACATTGGAGCCACTGGCCAGAGGCATGATTAATGAGGGTTGTCTGCTAGGATGCAAATTCGGGAAAACCTGCCAAGGTTATTATCCTGACGATTAGGAGTAGAAAAGTCTTACGATAAGCATCCTACTTCTGCATTCTTCAGTAAACTTGGATTTGGGAGTGTAGTTCAGTGGCAGAACTTGTGCTTCGAGCCTCCTAGGCACCGTAGAATACCAAAACAGATTGGGTGTTTGGAAGGTATGGGAGGGGGGGGGTGTACTTGTATTCATTTACTAAGTTACTATAAGGCTTGAGAATTTTGTCAGCTTTGGGAGGAAATAAAAAAAAAATCCAACTTAAATGGATGGAGCTACTTTTAATTGTCAGCGATTTAAGTATAGGCTGGGTCTGTCTGGTTGGCATTTGCCAATGGAGAAACTAGCTGTTAGGTGCTTGAAATGTGGTTACTTGCTCTGAGTATAAAGTACACTGGGTTTTGAAGATAAGAATTTTTCCTAATGGAGGACCAAAAAAAAAAAATAGCATCTCAATAAATTTTATGTTGGCTACATGTTGAAATGGTATTTGACTAGATTTGAGTTAAATACATTATTAAAATTCAGGCCCATCATCAGCTACAAGGTCAATTTATGATGAGGTTACAAGAAACATAATCAGGACACGAAAATGCATAGGCTGCTCCCACCCGCTCTGCTCGGCTTGCTTATCGCTATACCTAGCACGAGCAATTACAAAGGATTTCCACGTTATGTCTATCAAAACTCTGGGCTCCTAAAATTGGTGACTAGGGAGAGGCACCCAATTTTTATTGGACAATGTGAATTATGACTAGTTCCTGAATTACGTTGGAACACATATTTTATTTTAAAACAGGTTGCTGCTCACTCTTCTTTTGGTGATTTCTTTCCATAAATACACACTTTGTGTACCCGTCCCTGCTACATAAGACAAAAGGAAAAGTTTTTAAAAGGAGCGTCTAGAGCCTTCCGCACAAAGAGAGGGCGAGTGTTTCTTTAGAATTCTCGCAGTAATGTCAGTTATTCTTTGTGAAACGGTTTTGAAAAGAGTGCTTCAGTCAGTGTGAACTCTGAGCTAGAACTCCTATAGTTCTAGGCCTGCTAGTGTGGTGGGCAAGCCATTTACAGTAAGGACCTTTGGTTTTTCTTTCCACTTCCACAGAGAAAGCGATTGTATGTTCTGAAGAGTTTGAATCACACCTGACAAGATGACATTCCCATTAACCACTCCTCGGGTTTTACTGGTTGCCTTGTCCTGACTTTAGCTCTTTTAAAAAAGAAATAAAATGTATGGGTGCAGTTGAAGATTCCTTCACTACCAAATCGTGCTCACTTTTAAAGGTTGGAGTTGGACACGTTAGCATCTGAGGCTGTTCAGTTTGTAAACCGTTGGACGGTGAATAGAGTCTGAAGATTTTGAGCTTATTCACACTGAATCTAAGTGTTACAGAGCTGTGTCACACCTCCCGCCTCATTGTCTCTAGTGAAATCTAGGAATGAGACTTTTCTTTTTTTTATTTTTTTTGGTTTTTCGAGACAGGGTTTCTCTGTGTAGCCCTGGCTGTCCTGGAACTCACTCTGTAGACCAGGCTGGCCTCGAACTCAGAAATCGGCCTGCCTCTGCCTCCTGAGTGCTGGGACTAAAGGCGTGCACCACCATGCCCGGCTGAGACTTTTCTTTATCCTGTTTTCTGCTTTAACTTACTTTGTGGTGCTGGGGCTTCAAGTCCAGACCTTGATGGCGCCCAGTGACATTCTGCAATGAGCTAATATATACCCTCAGCTCCATTTTATTTTACTTTATTTATTTCTAGAATAACACATTCTGCCAGTAGTATGCCCTAACTGTGCAGTGTGTCTGAGCAGCAGATGCATGGGTTTCTTTCACCAGCTGTCCTGGGAACAGTCGGCGATTGCATTTTGTCAGCTCACAGCTCAGCCCTGTAAAGTTTAACTAATGGTTTCTGGCTGTCATGTGCTTTGTAGTTATTGCTCAACACGTGGTCTTCTAATCCGATTCTCCTTAAAATAGAAAGACGAGTCTGAGTTGACTATTACTCAAGACAATAGTGCTGGAGAAACTGGTCTTAACCTTTATGGGGTCAGGAAGCAGATGGGATTTTAATGAAATCGTTGATAAGGCATCCATGGTGCTGACAAAGCTTTTCAAGGAAATTTGAAAGTGATATGCAGTCCTTTTTGAAAGCTGCATGTGTGTTAGCGGGTAAAATTTATATGTCAGTGCTTTTTAAAAAAAAAACTTTTTAAACCTTTGCACATTCCAAACTTTAGAAGGGGGGGGGGAACTCTTCCTGTAGAAGTTTTACATATGTAGTTTTTTTTTTGTTGTTGTTCTTTGGACTAGAGTGTTAGACTAGCCCCAAGCAGTTGATTTCAGTGTCAGGGTGGTTTGGCAGTGCTTGAAATGCTGTTGACTGAGGAGGTGTGTTGCTGGTGTGTGTTAGGTAGGTTCTAGCTAACCTACTAATGCTGCTGAAACCACCTGGCAGTGTGAGAGACGGACAGTCAGTAAGGAAGTGCTGTCCAGCCCTGCACAGTAGTTGAACTGGCCTAAGGAGAAAATGGAGATTGTCTCTTGTATATAATGAGACCCAGGGGGTTAACAGCTTTTACTAGGGAGTAAAAGTGGATCTAGAGAGAGTACATTACTCTTAAGAGATTTCTAACAAGACAAACAGGTATCTTAAATGACTGACATATATCTTGTGCACAAACATGCACGATCTTTGTTTTGATGTGAGTTTTGAGAGTCAAAATATAGTGTTACTATAATCTGAAAAACATTGTGTTGGGCCTAGGAAATATCCACACAACGAAACAATGAAAGCCTCAATAAAGAAGAAAACTGTAGCATACAAAAGAAGGATCGAGGGCTGGAGAGATGGCTCAGCGGTTAAGAGCACCAACTGCTCTTCAAGAGGTCATGAGTTCAATTCCCAGCAACCACATGATGGCTCACGACCATCTGTAATGGGCATCCGATGATATCTCTGAGACATGGACATTGTTCTAATCCTCTTTACCAGGCCTTTCTGTTTTCTGAGCAAATTTTTTTGTCTCTAAGAAAAAGTTCCCAGGGGACTGAAGAGATGGCTCAGTGGTTAAGAGCACCAACTGCTCTTCCAGAGGTCATGAGTTCAATTCCCAGCAACCACATAATGGCTCATAATCTCGGTAATGGGCATCCAGGAGGAGAAGGAGCGAGTTATTAGAAAGTTTAGTCTTGTTATATCTATTCTGGAAGTTGCTTTTAAGTTGAAGAATGAGCAAGGCCAGCAGGATGGCAGGCTCAGGGGGTGAGCATGCTTACTGCCAAGCCTATCAGAGTTCAGTCCCTGCCATGCACCTAATAGAAGGAGAGAACTGACTCCTGCAAGTTGTCCTCAGATCTCACATGCAGGCACAACGGCAATCCCCCATATATACAAATGTAATAATCTTTCAAACCTTTGTAACTGAAGAAGAAAGGCAATAATAATAATAATAATGTTCAGAGAGGACATAAAAGGCTCTTAAACTTTGTGACTATCTTTTGGAACTACTACTACCTCCTCCTCCTCTTCCTCCTTTTCTTCTCCTTTTCCTTCTCCTTCTCTTTCTTCTTGAAATAGGGTTTCTCTGTGTAGTGCTGTCTGTCTGTCTGTCGTTCTGGAACTCTAAACCAGGCTGGATTAAAACTCAAGAGATCCTCCTGCCTCTGCCTTTTGAGTGCTGGGATAAAAAGGCATGTATTACCACCTCCTGGCTTGGAATTTATTCTTAAAAGATTATTTAATGCCATACAGTTCTTAAGTATTTTTGAAAGTGGTTTAGGCAAAATACATTTTTAAAACTTGCTGCTGTAGAAACAGGGCCCAGCCCACTACTTACAGGATCCTGGAGGAAAACATTTTCCTTCTCCAAGCCTCAGTTTCCTAATCTGTAAAGAGAAATACAACAGGAAGTGTCCGTGATGGAAGTCCTAGGAAAGTCCTTTGTCATTGTTAGTGATGGACTGTAATGGTGGGTGGGTCAGCCCGCTGTTGCATTTTCTCAAGCATGTTTCCTCTGACATCATGCATCTGCTAGCACCATACCTGCATGTGGATATCTTTTACCCTCCCTCCAAATTCTTAAAAGCAAGGAAACCTTTTGCAATTAATTTATACTTGACAGTGCTCACGTTTTCTGTAACAGTGTGTGTAGGACAGCCTTCAAAGGCTCAGACATGTGCCTGGTGGGCAGGTGCTGCCAGATGAAAATGTTTACCTAGGCTTTTGATCCCCACAAACCAGCAGATAAATTACACAGCCCCTAGCTGTTTGAGAGGTATCCAGGATATAATTGTTTTAAGCGTAACATGTCTCTAAACCAGTGTGTCGAAATGGCAGATCTTTTGCAATTTGGGTTAAGTGGTGTCGCAATGTAGAATCTGCCAGTTTGACTTTTTCAAAGTTTTTTTTTTTTTTTTTCCCTGTGGAGGAACAGGAAAAGCTTCCATTCAGGACTCTGTGGCTTTCACTTCCCTTAACCCAGCGGACTGAACCTTAGACATGGTGTGTTAGGATGACACAGCGTTCACATCCCCTTGAGCCAGGCTCTGAGTGTAGTTTCAGGTCCTGTCCTTTACCTCGGAGGCCCTTCCCTGTCTGCCCACAGTTATGGGTGGAGTTCTTATTCTCAATGCTGAGGACTAGAATTGCTGTAGATTCTGGATTTTGTATTTTCAGAACTTAGAATATTGATAAGTGTGTAATGTGATTTCTTGGGGATAACAACCAAGTGAGTGTAAAATGCAGTTGTATTTCATATGTATATAGTGCACATAGCCTTACAATTATTTCCAGCATGCTGCATTTCAAAGCAGTTGTACCAGGCAAGATTGGGTCTGTGGCAACATGTCAGCACCCAAAAGTTTTGGACTTTAGATTTCTGATGATCAGCTCGTCTTGCTGGCAGAAAGCATCACAATGAAGGAGAGAGAGGGTGAGGAAATTGGGCAGGAAGTTATCTTCCACCAGGTGTAGGGCTTTTGGCCGTCACTGACGGGAAGCCATCTGTTTCTTCTCTGCAAAGGAGCGAGGTGAGCATGTGGGTGAGCATGTGGTCTTGTGCTTTAAGCACCTGTGGTTTGAGGAAGCCTGGAGCAGCCTTAGCCCTTCCTTAGGGAAGTGGTGCTGGGCTGCCTGCAGCCAGCGTGAGGCTTGCTGGCCCAGGCACAGCTCTGTCCTTCTTCCTTCCATCTGTACTGATGGGGAAGAGCCAGTTGCAGAATACACACGGTAAAGAAGCCACATCTATACGAGGCAGGTGGGGCAGACTGGGATGACAGAAAAAAAACCACCTGTGTGATTTGTGTTTACTTTTTTAAGCCACACTTTATAAAACACTGTATTGTCTTAAGTATTTGCTCACTGAGGGAGTAGTTTTTAAAAAAGATTTTTATTTTATTTCATGTGAGTGTTTTACCTGTAGGTATGTGTATGCACCATGTTCTTGCAGTGCCTGTGGAGGCCAGAAGAGGGTATCTGATTTATTTTTTATTTTTTTATTTTTTATTTTTTTGGAGTTAGGAATGGTTGTGAGCCACCGTGTGGGAGCTGGGAACTGAACTTGGGTCCCTTGTGAGAGCAGGGAATGCTCTTAACCACTGAGCCATCAAGTCCTCATCCCCAGAAGGATTTTTTTCTTTTTACAAACTCCCTCCTGGCAGGTGATTGAGTCCCTAGTCATCTGACAGAGCTCTCGGGATTCTAGGAGAAATGACATACACGCCAGCTAATTTTGATATGCCTAACTTGCTCAATGGCTGGGCACTTCTAAACCTCCCCACAGCTAGCGCACACTCTCCGCTGTATTCCTGAGTTAACATTCTTTTAAAATCTGTATTTCATCTCTGCTACCCTAGACCCAATTGGGGTAATGGCTTCTAGGGCCGCTTTCCTGGAATCTTACATCTCGGCAGGCCTTTAAGTCTGCTCTCTTTGCTTTCTCATCATGGCGATCCTCCTGTTCTTCTCCTCCCTCAGTCAGTCCTTTTTTCCCCTGCCATCTAAAAATCCTAAAAGTCCCTGCCTCGCCTCCCGTCTCCTTGACCAGCCATTGGCTGTACAGCAATTCTTCATTACCAATCAAAACCAGTTAGGGGCAGGGACCCTCAGGGTGTCTTTTCAGGGTGAAGTTTGGCTTTTGGGTGCCGAATTAAGGCAAAGCATTTGAACCATTTCCCAGCAAGGTGGGACAATATATCAAAGCGGAGTTTGAAGAGCTAAACTGGATACACCTATCTTTGCATGTACATAGCACCATCCTTAGTTAAAAATCCACCCCTTTTCTAGAAGTACAGCCAGAAGTTGGTGCCTTGAAACCATGTGCCGGGAAGCCATGCCTTGGGTTTTAGGCTCTGTGTGTGTGGTGTTTGAAAGGAGAAAGTCTTGATGACTCCGGAGCAGCTTTCTTTCTGCTTTTCTCTGCCAAGACTTCTTGTTTCAACAGGAAACTGGAAAGTAAGAGTCGGCTACTTCCTTTTTGCTGCATAGCAGTCTTCCAACCGAAACATTCTGGATTGGTTTGGTTTGGAGTCGGATAGTTCAATTCATTTGGAAGGAATTGGTACAATATTTTCTTGGGTGTCTGTGTAAACATGAATCATGACAGTAAACCGGTTCATGCTTTTGCAGGCTGCTTGGTGGTTGAGCTCATTTCCTTGGTCGAGAAGAGCTCATAAACATTTGATACAAGGGAAGAAGATGGGGGATACTTTTGCTAGAACCAGATCTGAGAAACCTTGTGTCACAGCACTGCATAGGCGTTTGTCACTGTTTTTGGCTGTGTTTAGGGTCTGGTGCTTTTATTTGTTGGTCATTTGTTGTTGTTGTTGTACCATTGTTTGGATTAATCTTTATGGTTTCTATTAAGAACTGACCAGGGAGTCAGTAGCTACAGTGGCACTATTACTGTCTAACCTTGGAGAAACTACCCATTCAGCTTAAATGCCAGCTCCTTCATGTGATAGTGCAGAGAGGGCTGGCAGTGAGCGTTGTGTGCTCCTGGAGCACTGCTGGGATGTAGCTTAGGAACTGTTTGTAGAGAAAAGGTCTAGCATGGCCATCTGCAGTGCCTCCTCCCATGTCCCTGAGGAATTGTCCCTTCTGGTGCTCCTGATGTAATGCTCTGACTCTACCCATCCCACTCATTTTTGGATTTTTATATAACCTTACAAACCAGCGTGGCACCAACCGGCCTCTCAGTGCAGAGTCTGGCTATTGTGTGGTAATGGAAGTAGATTTATTTGGTGGGATCGAGCCCTTTACCTGTTCTGCCCCATTGTCTAGAAGAGAGCACGGTGTGCTGGACATGGCGTTGAGTGTCAGAAGACTGAGCGGTGGCCTTTCCACGTGTAGATTGCCATGTTTTCATAGGCCGTTCGTTTAACCTCCAGACACCTTCAGTTTCTCTTTCTTGATAGGTGTGTGCTACCTGTCTCCTGCTGTGAGGCTGTGGGGGATCCAGTAATGTAACACATCTGAACATACTTTTTGAAATATTAATTGATGGCTTCATAGTAGTTGTTTCTGCCCCGTAGCTCTGTGCGTCCTAAGGTAATTAAGCAAGTGTTTCCTGAGCACCAGTGACGAGGGACACTGGTAAGGAGGTCATAATTGTGCCGGGGATTTATGTAAATTTAAACTACCTTGGGGAGATGCAGCTCAAGCAAGCCTCAGTGAAATCGCGGAGAGATTGTTTCTGGTTGAAATTATTTCGTATCAGCACTAGTTTCCTTTTTCCTTTTTCTTTTTGAGACAGTATTTAAACTTCCGGTGTAGCTGAGGGTAGCACAAGCTAGCTTAGGTGCCCGATCCTCCAGCCTCCACCTCATGAGTGACTGCTGGGAGAACAGGCCTGAATCACCAAATCTGGAGCAACAGTGTTTCCTGTGTTTATTTGGTAGATGAATACATGTATACAGGCTTTTCTTGGATTTAGAACTTAGGCAAGCCTGTCCTGTGTTATGACAGTTCCAGTTGATTAAAAAACAAACAAACACAACCAGATTGAGTGTTTGCATGTATGTATGTGCACTGTTTGTGTACCTGATACCCTAAGAGGCCAGGAGGCCAAAACGGGGCATTGGATCCCATTGGGGCTGGGTGACTGAGCTGCCCAGAGTGGGTGCTGGGAACTGAACTTGGGTCTTCTGCAAGAGCAGCAAGTGTTCTTAACCACTGAGCCACCTCTCCAGCCCCTTGGTTGTCTCTTCTAACTTAACCACTCTTTCTTTCTTTCTTTCTTTCTTTCTTTCTTTCTTTCTTTCTTTCTTTCTTTCTTCATTTTCTTCTTTCTTTCTTTCTTTTTTTTTTTTTTAACTTTTTCCAATTTTTTATTAGGTATTTTCTAAACTTACATTTCAAATGCTATCCCGAAAGTCCCCTATACCCTCCCCGCCACCCACTCCCACTTTTTGGCCCTGGTGTTCCCCTGTACTGGGGCATATAAAGTTTGCAAGACCAAGGGGCCTCTCTTCCCAACTGTTTCTTTTTCTTTTTAAAAGATGGTGTAACTTGCTAGTTTAGTGGGCTTGCTTTCATTTCTATCTTTAATTCATTAGCACAGATTATTTCATGCATTCTGATTCAGGCTCACCATGTTGAGATACCCTTCGGCGTTAAGTCCGAAGCTCTCTGTGTAACTTTCCGCACTGTGAGCTCAAAGTAAGATTTCCATAGCTTCCTTGTGAGCAGTGAGTGAGGTCTCCTTCAAAGCTGAACTCCTGCACCACACTCCTCACCCAGACCCTTCAGCCCTGCCAGTCTGCACCAGAGGTCACTTCACAGAGCTCCTTACCTGCCTGTCACCGCGATGTCTGTGGATTTGAGGTTAAGCGCCACCTGTTGGCAAGCCTGGCCTCGTGTTTTCCTTGCTGGCAGAGCATAGCGTGTCTCCCTCCCGTCCTTCATCCTCCTGACCTTGTTTCTTTTCTTTATTTTTAAGATAAGACACGATTATTGATTCTTTGATTTCCCCCCCTGTGACCTCTAAGTGTTCTTATCTCTGGTGAGCTAGCTAAATAGGAGGGTTACTTCTGTGTGTTTGGGATGACTGTTTCTGGAAGGATAACGTCATCTTTTTTAGGATACTTTTTTTTCCAGTACCCAGTTCAGTATGAAATGGTTGATTTTTAGGTGGCTGTGTCTCAGTCTGACAGATGGTTTCAATGGAACTTTCTGCATTCTTAGACCATGAACTGGGACACATGTACCTGTGCCTGGCTGAACAGCATGCATTGCGTCAGCAAGTAGGCTGGTGCCTCACCTAGCCAGGCCACAGGCTACTGGCTGAGGGATGAATGCACTTTCCCCCATTCCCTGGGCCTCTGCTAATCTGTAAGCTGCTAATTTCCCTCCCTCTCTTTTTACTGGACTGGGGGCCCCTCCCTTAGTGCAAATAGCTACAGAATGATATCGCTATGGCTACCCTTTATGTCATTTATCCAGGAAGTGTGAACAGACCTAGCTATTCTTTGTTAGTTTTATGTGTCTGAAAGTAAAGTAGGTGTTGGGTATGGGAAGGATTCATATCCAAATGCTGAGCCAAATTAACTTCAGAATTTCATTGTTTTACTTTTTATTTCTTCATTTTCCCTTATTTTGTGTCATGATTTCAATTAAAAGTAATACCTGATAATTATAAACACTGGAAAATAATGAAAACAGTTAATAAAAAGTCACATTTGTCTCACCAACAGTGATCATCACTTTCAATATTCTGTAAGGTTGTAAAATACACTTTAAACTTGGTTCGCCACATTGGCAGTGATCAACCAATACCTGTTGCTTCATTGTGGAACCACAGTTTACTGCAGTAGAAGCAGCCCTATTTTTATAAAGATGTACAAGTTCATATATATTTCTGCATCATGTGCATGCCTGACACCTGCTGTGGTTAAAAGAAGGCATTGGATCCCTTGCAACTAGAGTTACTGAAAGTTATATGAAACCTATGTGGAGTTTGAAAATGGAGCCTGGGTCTTCTGGAAGAATAGCCAGTACGCTTAACTCTTGAGCCATTTCTCCATCCCTAGAGTTCTCTCTTTACTTAATGGTAAAATCTCTCATGTTGTACTCACCCACTTGCTATTTTGAGTGATTGCTAGTGATTTACTTTAGTTAATCTCTATATGGTCACATTTGTCTGATACACACATGCTACTGTCTTAGTGATTGTGAAGATGTCATTTTTAGTGTGGATGATCTGAGTACTCCTGGACAGTGACCCCACTCACCGAGAGTCTCAGAGCTCATGAGCAGCTTTGGGGTCTGTGCCGTCCATAGAGCTTGTTAAACTGCTTTGCATGACTGAAAAATAAGTGTTCTGTGCAAATTTCTTCTGTTGACTCGAATAGGGGCCTCAGTAGTAGTCTGTATAAGACATCAGTATATAGTTAAATGCAGAGCCATCTCAGTGCTTCTGTAACCTTAGAGGTTATGACTCTTAAGGATGATTCTGTGGGGCTAGAGGTTAAGGGCTCTGTGGCTGCTCTCAAGAGTTCAGTATCCAGCATCCACATGGCAGCTCACAACTGCCTGTAACTCCAGTCTTAGTGGATTTGGCGCCCTCTTATGGCCTCCATAGACACTGTGCGTGGTGCATAAACATGCAGGACACACCCACACACCCACCCACACACACACACACAGAGGATTCCTCCAAATACTGAATGCATGTCAGTCTTCTAGGATTACCTTATGATTTTTATATTTGTAGTACTGCCATCCTTTCTATTCTGGTTTCAAAATTTGTCTTTACTGTGATGGCCCCTGTTTGACACTGAAGTTATTGCCTTATTTTAGGTAGATATGTATGTATGTGTGCATGTTTTTTGGGAGAGGTATTTCTGTATAGACCAGAGTGGCTTGGAATTCACTGTCTAGCCTATCCTGTTCTCAAACTAATGTCTCTCAGACTTAGCCTCCCAAGTGCTGTGGTCACAGGCATACACTGCCCGCCATACCTGTTCTTTCAGATTTTAGGTTCTATCCAGCTGCACTGTAGAGGCTGCCAAACAGTCGTACTCGTTCCTTCTTTCTATGTACAAAGCTGTAATATTTTCTGCCCATTTCCAGGGCTTTCTTATTGCTTCCCTGGCTTTCTTGTTAACTTTCAACAGTGTGCTTTAGAAAAAAATGCATATACACAGGAAACACATACTGTTTGTAGAAGAGGCATTGTGCTGTCATAGCTTATATTTGGCATCTGTTTGTTGGTGTTATGAATATACACATGCATATATAGTTTAAAAAAGTTATTTAAAAAGTCTGAGCCAGGCAGTGGTGGTGCACACCTTTAATCCCAGCACTTGGGAGGCAGAGGCAGGCGGATTTCTGAGTTTGAGGCTAGCCTGGTCTACAAAGTGAGTTTCAGGACAGCCAGGGATATTACAGAGAAACCCTGTCTCGAAAAGAAACAAAAACAAACAAACAAACAAAACAAAAAATTCTGGATGGTATGTAGCCTTTTAGAAAACGCTAGTCTGCAAACATTTTTCCATGTCCCTCTTTGTTTTGTTCTGTAATGCAGGTATGTTCCGGCCTCTGCCTCCTGCTGGACCTTGAGTTCTCACAGATTTCTTCCATCTGTGTTCTTAGCATTGCATCCTTAGTGTTTGATAGATGTAACATGTTATAATAATGGCAGTATTAATGTTACGTTTCTTGTCCCCCCCCCCCTTTTTTTTTAAACAGGCAATGTGGCTTTGGATAATCTGCAGATAAAAGAAAATGCTCTGGTAAGGGTTATTATTTTTTAAATTATGCTTAATAGCTCAGCTAATTTGGCAAGCTCTTAGAAACGTTTGGTTACTAGACATCTGTACCAGGTACCAGATAAAGTGACTGAGTCACTCCAAGTTGGGTTCTTTATTTAACTATTTGTCATTGGAAATCATGAGATTAAAGATCTACAGTTTTCCATTTAATGATCAATTTTTTTTTCAAAATGGAATTCAGTCCATGACCTAATTTGACTATATAGCTTTGTTGTCTCTGTTTCTCTTATAGACATATTTTTCTTCAAAATTATATTTATGTATTTTCCAGGCAAATTAGCATTTGGTGGTAACCAATGACCTAGGTTACCACTGGAGCAGCACCACGGTGACGTGCTAGCCATAGAGTCCTGAGGGAATAGTAAGGTGTAAGGGGGACTTACCCATCAGCTTCAGTGAGGAGTTTGTATCATTTGCCTTTGAGCTAAAAGCCAAGCAGCACTCACCCTCCATCCAGTGAGGATACATTTTAACCCGGTATGCAAAACTGACATCTGCTCCCCGCGCCCCCCAAGCACATGCAGTAATCTAAAGTGTGAGGAATAAAACTTCTTAAGTGACATCGCAGAAAGTCTACATGTTAAATAATACCTAATAGAAATTCAGTGCTGTCTGGTTAAAGTTTAGTAATTCTGAAGATTTGAAATTGTTATGAATGACAGTTATGGTTTAGTACCATGGAGTATAGATAAGGCAAAATTTATTACTGTTTGTTGGCATGTGTAATTTATTGAAGAGGAATGCTAGTTTGGTAAATAGCATGTTAGAGCCTTCCTTTTCAGGGGGCTTTGTTTACTCATTTGCTAAATATTATCTGAGAATCATTCAGTGATTGTTTTCAGCTGCCTTACGAGCCCAGACTCTGTTCTTTTCTTCTTCTTGTATTTCAGGTAAACAGTGTCCATCTGTTTCAGTTATTAAAATAACCAGTTTATGTAATTACTTTCCTTATGGACTGTTTTCTGTTTTTCCTGTTTATAATTTTGCTTCATTGGAACTTCTTTATGCAAACCTACCATTTAGGCAAGCAATCATAGCTCTGAGTTACTCAGCTCTATCACTGATGTGCGCAAGGGATTTGGGGGCTGTGTAAAGATGACCTTTAATTTTTGTCTTCCTTCTGAAGAGTGAATTGGACGTTCCTTTCAAAGTCAAGGCTGGCCAGATTGGTGAGTACTTCACTCTACATCCAGTTGCTCAGTTCTCTCTCTATAGAGCTCATTTTGCCTTTACTGTTTAACCGAGAAGTCTTTTTGGCTTCACCAGGAATGTGGGAATTTTTTGTCTTATATTAATTTCAGAGTTCTAAGCCTAATGAAAGTCATATATAATACATACCTACTTTTAAAAACCAAGGAGCTAGAGAATTACTCTCTAAAGTGGAATGACATTAGAGCTGTAGTTGTGACCTCTGGGCTTTGGCTTTCCTACATAAAACACTTCCATTTATTTCCAAAGTGATAGTCCGGCTTCCTGTGCAGCCTCTTTATATTTGTGAAAGCCATACAGTTTTAAAACTCTGTTCAGTAGACTTAAATGAAGCTCATGCCCCTCCTGTTTGCTCACTCATCTTCACTTGATGTGTTATGCAGCAGTGTGGTATGGACTATGTGCCTTGGTAAGTACAGAGTCTCCTTCTTTGCAGCCAAACTCTTATCCATTATTCATAACTCAGCATACATGTCAGCTGGAGACATCAATATGAAATTCTATCTACAGAACTCTCCCAAATAGTTCAAGTGACTTGATTTTTTCCTGTTATATCTATCAGTTATCTGTTGTCTATTTATTATCTATCTATCTATCTATCTATCTATCTATCTATCTATCTGTTATCCATCCATCCATCCATCTATCCATCCATCCATCTAATCAATGATCTGTCTAAAGTACAGCTCCAGATGGGTTACTGTCACTTTAGAATTTGACTTAATGACTTAGCCACTCCTCGTCTACAGCCTACTGCTAGATTACATAATTTACCCTCTTCATCACTATTCTGCTGAATTTTAGGGCTTTATCCTTTACCATTTTAGCATCTTTCTCCCCCTTTTATTGAAAATAGATTTTTTTCTCACATAGTAGATCCTTATTACCATTTCCCTTTCCTCTAAACTGCCAGTTCTTCCCCACCTCCCCTTCTACCTGAGTCTACTCTCTTTCTGTCTCTCATGAGAAGATAAACAAGCTTCTAAAGGATAATAATATATTAACATAATATAATGATATAATATAACATATAAAGAAGTTAACATGTCTGAGTTGGACAAAACAAACAAGGAAAAGCACCCAAGAGAACGCACAAGAATCAGAGACCCACTGATTAGCACGCTCAGCAATCCCATGAAAACACTGAACTGTAATCTATGCTATGTATGCAGAGGACCTGGTGCAGACCTGTGCAGGCCCTGTGCATGCTGCCTCAGTCTCTGTGAGTTCATATGAACTTTGATCATGTGATGCCTTCCATCCCATCTGGCTCTTATACTTTGTCTGGCTACCTCTTCCTCAGGGTTTCTTGAGCCCTGAGGGAAGGGATTTGATGGAGGCATCACATTTAGGGCTAAGCATTCCAAGGTCTCTCACTGCATAATGTACAGCTGTGAGTCTCTATATTTGTTCCCATCTACTGCAGGAGGAAGCTTTTCTGAGGGCTGAGCAAGACACTGATCTATGAGTATATCAGAATGTCATTAGGATTCATTTTATTGCTACATTTATCATCATCATCATCATCATATCATCATCATCTAGAACTGTAGTGTTTGGTTTTCCCCTAGGTCCCTGGGCTATCTAGTCTCACATGTTTGTTTCCCCAGATGTTGCGTATGGTTTCCATTTTATGGAGTGTGCCCTAAGTCAAATAAGATGTTGGTTGGTTACTCCCACAAGCTTTGTGCCACTATTGCCCTAGCATATCTTGCAGACAGGATAGCATTGTAGATGAAAAGGCTTGAGGGTGGGTTTGTGTTTATGTTTCTCCTTTGGGAGTATGCAGACTACCTTCCTGTACCAAAGACTCTAAAATATAGGGGTGAAGGCTCTAAGTAGAGGCCAACTCAACATCTCTACACTTAATGAGTTGTGTAGGTGTTGTCTTTAGTAATGCGGACTTACCATCCGTTTGCACAGAATAACTGGTAGTTTTGGCAATAGCCTGGGTTGTTTAGGGATTCCCCTGGAATCACTTTGGCCAACAACTCAATTAGGTGTAACCCAATCTCGGTACCAGAAACTCCATTTGTGATGGCCAGTTGAGGTTTGTCTCCTCCATTATTTGACAGTTTCATTTAGATAGGCATATAATATATATGTATATATATAATTTCTTATATACTGTATATATGGAAGCTGCTACTGTGTTAGGTTTCCATAATGCCTATATAGTGGCCCTTTATTTTAGCTGTCTCTCCATGTATTCCCTCTCTCATCTCCCTCTCCCCTCCCCCTTGTTACTTTATCCTTCCATATCAGTCTTCTGCATCCATCTATAACTATCTATTTTATTTCCCTCTCCTAATGAGATCTATTTGTCCCCCTAGTCCCTTAGTCTATACCTAACCAATACCTAACCTCAGATTGAAACTTGGCTACCACTGACTTAACAGCTGATGTCCACATATAAATGAATGCATGTCATATTTGTCTTTCTGCGTCTGGGATATCTCACCCAGGATGATTTTTTTTTTTTCTGGTTTCATTGAATTATTTGGGAATTTCATGGTTTCTTTTTCTTTTCTTTTCTTTCTTTCTTTTCAGTGGCTAAGTAACGTTCTTCTTTTGTAATGTACCAGATTTTCCTTACCCGTTCTTCTGTTGAAGGGTATTTAGTTTTTTTCTAATTCCTGGCTATTGTGAGTAGATCAGCAATGAACATGGCTGAGCAAGTGTCCTTGTGCTAGGATGAAGAATCCTTTGGGTAGATGCCCAAGAGTGGTATAGCTGGATCTTGAGGTAGATCAATCCCATCTTCTTGAGGAACAGACATACTAGCGTCCATAGTGACTGCAAGTTTGCAGTGCCACCAGCAATGATTGAGTGCTCCCCCTACTCTACTCTCTGAGTGCTCCCCGTTAAAGGAGTGTTGCCTGTGCTTTTGACCTTATACTCACTAAGAAGGCAGTTGCCTTGTTAGGAGGTCATCGAGTTATATGTAGGTATTATCCGTTGTAAATACAGGTGGTAATTACTATAAATCCACAAGAATTAGAAGTGATCCAGAAGTATACTGATGTTGCTTAGGCTCCCCTGGCCTGGAAGCCATATAAGAAACCCAACAGCTTTGAAAACTGAAGAGAAATTAAAACTAAAAAAGTTTTATAAATTTAAATTATATGTGTGTGTCAGGTCAGGAATGTCATGGAGTTCAGATACCCTTGGGGTTGGAGTTAGAGGTATTTGCCATCCACCTGACGTGGGTGCTGGGAACTGAGCTTGGACCCTTTGAAAGGGCATTAGGTGTGCTTAACCTAACCACTGACCACCTCTCTGGCCCCTAAGAAATGAACTTTTTAATGCAGAAATAACTTGAAATTTTATCCCTGGACTACAATATCCACATAAAACTGACGTGGTTATATAGCTATCCAGTTGGCCAGAATATTCTCCCTTGTAGAACATGATTTTATTTCCTTTCAGTTTGTTGTATCAAGTTGTTTGAGTGTTGAACACCTTTCTCTAACTATGCCAGCGATGCTGGTCATATGACATAGTTGTTCATATCCACGAGGGAGTCAAGTCAGATTCTTTTCTACTAATTCTTGCTAGCAGCACCGACCTAATGTCATTATTTATCAAAATTATAATGAAGGGGACTAGAGAGAAGGTTTCTCAGTTAAGAGCACCAGCTGCTCTTGCAGAAGAACTGGGTTCAATCCCCTGCACCCACGTGGCAGCTTACATCTTAATTCCAGTTACAGGGGCTCCAACACTCTCTTCTGGCTTCCACAGACATACATGCTGCCCAAACAAATACACACACACACAAAACATATAAGTAAAAATTATAATGGAGGAAGATATTTTACTCTTGGAGCATGGAAAACTTGTGGGGTAGGAAAGGTTAGGACAGGTGTGTAGCAATCATGACAGCTGACTGGCACATTAGCTGTCTGTGGCCTTGGAAAGAGGAGCTCTAGAAACTGGGAAAAAGATAGCGCTAAGAAACGCCCCCTGAAATGGTTTTGCCTCTTTCAGAATTCATATTTCCTTTCTCTTCTGCTACGCGTAGCCTTCTCCTCATATAACACCAAGTGAGTGACAAATGTTAGGCCCATAGTTCTTCTGTTGAAAGTAGGTGTTTTTAACAGGCTCCCTTCTGAGTGTCATTAGGACGACCTTCAACTTGCTGTGCAGCATGGTTGGCTTTGAACTCCTGATCCTCTTGCTTTCAAGTCCCAACTACTGGGATTACAGGTGTGCACCACCATGCTCAGCTTGATACAGTTGTTTCTAGAGAGAAAGTATGTTCTGCTTCTAAGTGATTTGTGAGTACAAATTTGGAAATTAAATCTGAGTTTTATAGCATCAGCAACATAAAAGATGAGAATACTGATTGTGAACCAGCATGCCTTGCCTTTGGATCTGGCCCCTTCCATTCATAGCAGTTTGACCTGCTGCCCACATTCATAACGAAGAGAGGGGGCTTCTCTGCTGCTTTGGTTCCTATTTGCATAGCATTGGCTGTGCTGAGTTAGTTGGTGACGGAGCTGGAAGAGCACGTGTAGTTTTCAGGGTGTCCAGCGCTGAGCTCTGGCTCCAGCATCCTTATTGATGACCTTGCTGGGCGTCAATGATTAATGACAACGAGCTGCCTTTTCCTCTTCCAAATTGCAGTGATTACTGTGTGACTTACCTTAGGGCTTTGAAATACCGAATGAGGTTGTCTTCATAAAGTTTGGAAAGTATAAAATATACATTTTGAATATTGATTCCCCCCCCCCCTTTTTTTTCCTGAGTGGCAAACATACTTTTCCCGGGAAATGAAAACTTTATTTGTATCTTCTTTAGCAGTCAAGTAAGGATTTAAGATGGAAATTATGTTTCTTTAGATAAATTAACTTTGAAGATTCCTTGGAAAAACCTTTATGGAGAAGCAGTCGTTGCCACGCTAGAAGGATTATACCTGCTTGTGGTCCCTGGAGCAAGTATGTTGTTTTACGTTGTAATCATTCAGTAATATTGCAATGAAGTGAATTGTTCGCTGTGAAGTATTCTAATATAAGGAGGAAGCTAGAATGTGTGCAAGAAACTGATGTCTACAATGTAGTGAATGTGTGTGCATTTACATATGCACATGTTTGTATCATCAAATGTTTGTGTACAGAATGCTTTTCTGTTGTTGCTGAAATTCAGTCTATTTTTAAGCTTATTCTCCCATGAATAATGGAGGTAGATAGATACTACTTTGTATCTGAAGCTTTTTTAAAAAAAGTTGAGGTGCACTTGACAGATGTACTATTGAAGAATGAACTGAAGTAAGAAATTTAAAAATCTACCAATATATTAATTTACATATTTCAAGACTAGAAACTTTTCCCACATTTTCTTGCTTCTGATTTTAAACAAGTGTTCTTTCACACAGGTGTAACAGGTGGTTTCCTTTTTAGGAATCACAATATTTTAGTAATAATCAATATCTTGCAATACTGAAGCTTAATATCTTTAGTTACTAGTGTTTTCAGCTAAAATGGACAATATGAGAACAATTTGAATGTTTTCCCAACCATAATGCAGATATCACGTTTATTTTCACCTTGCCTGCATCACTATCTAAGGCACTGGGTCCTTACTTACCAGTCACCACTTTAAATACGTAGCATTAGCTTGACTTTTTCATATGTCTCTGTCTTATGGTTTTCACGGCGATAGTGAAAAGCTGGAAAGGTAGCGAATATTAACTGTTTTTTCTATTATAAAATGTTATGGTTATTTCCCTCTCTATTTAAAATCAGTTTTTTTAGTTCATCATATAAGTATTGCCTTTCATCATGGCAGCTTCATATATGCATTTCTTTTAAAATCTCCTTATAGATTTAGCTTTTCTATTTTCTTAATATATATTATGAGATATGAGATTACAGATAAAAATGATGTTGTGGTTATTAATTATTCCTAAAATACTTTGTGAAAACATTTTTATCAATCTACATTGACTCCAGATGATGTCAATGTAGAGGCCCAGATGAGGCCTGCTTGCCTGCCTCCTTTTCTTTTCTTCTTTTTTTTTCCTTTCTTGTTTTTTGAGGAAGGATTTCTCTGTATAGCCCTCGCTGCCCTGGAACTCACTTTGTAGACTAGGCTGGCCTTGAACTTGGAGATCCACCTGCCCCTGCCTTCGAGTGCTGGGATCAAAGGCATGCACCATCGCACCCAGCTTTTACTTACTTATTTTAAAGATTTATTTATTTATTTATGTGTATTTGTGTGTGCCTGTGTGAGTTTATGCTCGCTCACCACATATGTACAGGTTTCCTGGAGTTGTAAGCTGCCTGATATGGGTGCTGGGAACTGAACTTGGGTCGTCTGCGAGAGCAGCAAAGGTGCTAAACCACTGTGCCATATCTCTAGCTCCCTTCAATCATTTTTAAGGTACTAAACTTCTTATCAGGCAGTAGCAGCCAGTATTCTGACATATTTTCTATCTTCTGCTTTTCTCTTTTAGGTATCTACCCAGCCTTTTCCATCTTTCCTGGTTTTAGCTACTTCCTTTTTCTAATTTCTTTCTTTTTTCTTTTGTGAGGTTAATAAAAAAATAGGAATCATATATGTGTAAATGTTTTATAGGTTAATTTTTACAGAAGTGTTTTTTGTCTTATAAAAATAATGTTAACATATAATTAAAATAAGGTTAAAGTTTTCCATTTGTTTGCTGATTTCTTTGTGAGAATTAACTGTATGCTTTTAGGTATTAAGTATGATGCTGAGAAAGAAGAAAAATCCTTGCAGGATATTAAACAGAAAGAACTTTGCCGAATTGAAGAGGCCCTTCAAAAAGCAGCAGAGAAAGGTAAGTTTATTTTATTAATTAAGCTTATTATAAATACCTAGACATACCTATATTTTAGGCATATTTAATGTCATTGCATAAATTGTTTGTTTGTTTATTTACTTATTTATTGAGTCAGAGTTTCTGCATGTAGCCTTGGTTGTCCTGGAACTCACTCTGTAGACCAGGCTGGCCGAGAACTCAAAGAAACCCACCTGCCTCTGCCTCTGGAGTGCTGGGGTAAAAGTCGTGTGTCACTACCACTACCCAGCTTTCAAGCCCAGTTCCAAAGAATGAACCTTCTTTTCAGATCTTAAAATACTGTTTATAAATATTTCAGTGGCCAGCATTGAGGATCGATTGGTTTTGTCTGGTGACTGTTTTATTTTAAGTTCCTGAAGGCAACTGTGTTTTGAATGACATTGAGGTCTGTAATTTGTGTGTGTTCATTTACACATTTTGTGTGTGGTCACTACAAACACCTGTGTATTTGTACGATGACAGGGTTAAGGTGTCACAGTAGGTGGAGTATTGCTATGTACAAGGCTTTGCTGCTGGTATTCTGTTTCCATCTCTCCATGAGAGAAAGGATTTTCAAAACAAGGTTTTCTTCAGGCTTCAACATTTCAACACCCTCAATAATTTCTCTCTCTCTCTCTTTTTTTTTTTGGTCAGATAAATCTATAATTACAGTACATTTTGATTTTGACTTTGATTTCTAGAGCCAGGGTGGGATGAAATGAAAGCATTATTAGTCGGTAGAGTCATGAGTGAAGGACTCTTCCAGATTCCAGTCAGTTTATCTCTATAAAATTAAACCATATCCTGTTTCTGACCGAGATACAATTTATCAGTATTTTGTATCATTTTTGAATCATTTGGTGGTGTGTATATGAATTTCAATGATGAAGGCAGGTAGCTTCTTATTACATAAGGTGAATATTTTTGAATTTTATTCTTTCATGCTGTGTTTATGTTTTTTTTTTCTACAAGTAAAACAACAAGACAAAGCAGATATTAACTTAGAAATGAGTTGAATTTCAGTTGCACTCGAGATGGGGAGCCTCTTTCTGTGGCTCTGGAAACACGAACCAGTGAGGAGTCTATTTTACAATGACTTCTTGAGCTGAGTGTGGTTGTTTAACTCTGGCCGCTCTGGAGGTTGATGCGGGAGATGCTATGGCCCAGTAGTGTGGGCAACATCTGAGACTCTTCTTAAACAACAGCCTCAGAAACAGTATCTGCTCTTGGGGTTTCCACATCACTGACCATAATTCCTCTTTTCCCAAGTAGGTTTTTCTTTTGTAGAAATGTTGATTCTTTACTGGAAGTTATTAATGCCAGTCTTAATACAGAGGCTATCAAAATGGAGGAAAATATGTGAAAGCCTTAAGAGGTTTCCCCTTTTCTCCTTTACACTTTAATAAAGCATGATGAGGTTTTCTGATGGTAGTCCAGTAGTGTCTATGGTTTCTAAGAAAAAAAAAATCCATTTTGCTTCATTAGCATGTGTAGAAGTAGTTCAATAAAAATGAGGTGTGTCACTTGGACACTAGTGGAACTTCATTTCTTTCTGTATAATTCCAAGTTAGTTTATTTTCTTAATTTACACACACACACACACACACACACACACACACAGTCTAGTGGAACTTCATTTCTTTCTGTATAATTCCAAGTTAGTTTATTTTCTTAATTTACACACACACACACACACACAGACACACACACACACACACACACACACACACAGTCTAGTGGAACTTCATTTCTTTCTGTATAATTCCAAGTTAGTTTATTTTCTTAATTTACATACACACACACACACACACACACACACACACACACACACACTCTAGTGGAACTTCATTTCTTTCTGTATAATTCCAAGTTAGTTTATTTTCTTAATTTACACACACACACACACACACACACAGACACACACACACGTACACCAATGCACATACATGCACATACATGTGCATATACATGTACACACATCTAGGCATAATGGCATATTTTGGTATAGTGATATATAGCTATACATTTATAATCAGTCACATATAAAATTAATATTTTACCTTTGTGAAGTCTCCAACTCACTGTTTTTCAAGGACTATTCTAAGAGCTTAAAAAGTTATTAAGTGTTTCCAGTGCTCTATAAGAAAGGTGTGATCTGGTCAGTTTTAGTAGTTGATGGTTCAGTTGGCATAATAAGTTAGCTCTTGGCTGATGTGTTTGTGTCTGGTGGAGACTCGTGCTTTCTCTATGGAGGGTGAGACCTATGGAGCTAGTCCTGTGTTAGGTCTGTGCAGTAGGAAATGCAAACATGGCAGCTTCTTGGGTGATGAATTTTCGGATTTGTCAGAATGTGTTTAAAAATCAGAAGGTGAAATTCAGCTTCAGGTACTGGTTTCTGAATGTAACATAGATTAATTTAGGAATTGAGGAATATGCTGAGAGATTATTTTCCTATAACTGAAGAAAACTGGTTTATCATTTTGGCCATGTTTATAAATATTCTTTCCTAGTTTCTGTTGGATATGTATCATCTTCTTGTGAGCGTTTTATCTGAGCGATAAACATATCCTTTAAATCAGTGGTTCTCAACCGTTCTAACGCTGCGACCTTATGATACGGTGACCTCTCACAATAGAGTTATTTCATTGTTACTTCACAGTTGTAATTTTGCTGTGGTTATGAACTGTGATATAAATATCTGATATATTGAATATTTGTTATTTGATACCTGAGGGGATTGTGACCCACGAGTTGAGAACCATTGGTTAACTGCTTCCCATCTTACCATATTAGTTAATAGTTACTACATTATTATCGCACTTTCTTCAGACTTGCTTTCCTGGTCTTTCTTGATTTTAAAGCCTGGGGTACCATTGCCTGTGTAGAGACTCAGGGAGATAACGAGAGGGGATGCTCTGGCCTGCATGGGCAGATAAATACAAGTGAAGATAAAACCCTCATATCGATTTACTCTAAAACACATAGCTTCCTTAAAATGCTGTTACTGGACGGGCAGTGGTGGTGCACTCCTTTAATCCCACTGCACTTGGAAGGCAGAGGTAGGCGGATTTCTGAGTTTGAGGCCATCCTGGTCTACAAAGTGAGTTCCTGGACAGCCTGGGCTACACAGAGAAACCCTGTCTCGAAAAAAACCAAAAAAAAAAAAAAAAACAAAAACCCAAAAACCAAAAAACAAACCCCAAAAAAGCTGTTACTGTTGTTTGGAACAAAAACCTGAAGTTTTTTATTTCAATTTTATAGAATTTGCTTAGCTATAAAGATAAGCTTTTTTTTTTTCCCTTTTATTTCTCTGGAGTGGCTTTCTGAACTTGGGAAGACATCATATACAGCTTCTCCTATGTTAGTTTGCAAGGTAATATATACATACACTTACAATCAAATGGCTCCCCCCATAACACTTAGGGTGATAGATGGTAGTCCCCTGTGCACACTTTGCTGTCCTTCATACCCTGTTCTTTTAAGCCAGGTTATGATTTAGGAGTATCATGTTGTTCTTTTCTGGTTCATTAACGTCTGCCATTGTTGTTTCTTTTCACCCTAACCCCCTGTCTTGTGTTGACACGAGTCCAAAGGCCACAGAGACATGCCTTTGCATTTTTGCAAAGTCTGAATGGGTCATAATTTTAGGCCAGTTACCTCCTATGACAAGGTAATTGTTCAGTAGAAAGGTCTAATGACAGACTATGATTATACTTCCTTCTAGAGGTCTTGTTTTTCTTGACTTGTAAACATTCCCTTTCATTCTTTGTTTAATCTGCTGTGAAATGCACTAAGTTTGACACATATGACTTGGTGGTTTTCCAGGTGTTTTCCAACTGCTTTAATTCCTGTTTTGGTTCTCTCTACATATGCCTTATTGTTTTTTTCTTGGAGTTTTCCTTCTGAATTCTTTTTTTCCCCTCTAGTTTATTTCAGTGCTGCATAAATGAGCCTCATTTCCTCACCAGGCAGGCGTTCTACTACTGAGCTTCACCTTCGGTGCCTGTGTAGTTTAAAATTCACTTAGGGTTTGGGTCTGCACACGTAGTCTTGCTGAGCCTGTCCTGTTACTTCTCTGCTGAATTAGCTCCTCCGTGGCTTCCTTGCCTGTTCTTTTGTTTCCTCCTGTGTTTGCTGGGCACATCTACTAGCTCTCAGTGTGACTGAAAGTTCGCTCAAGGCTGAATGCTAGATTTCTTTTTTTCCCCTGGGTTTAGAATATCACATTCAAGATCCTGGAAGTGGTAGTTCATACTAACAGGAGGATGGGGCAGGAGAGGTTGACTGTAGAACTGTTTCAAAACAGACACACACTACACTCAGACACACAGATACACAGTCTCCACCCCCACCCCCACCCCAAGAAACTCCCAGCCTCCCAGACCTACCGGACCAAACAACAATTAAAAACTCAAAACACAGTATTAAGGAGGTTGAGAATTCGGCTGTTGCATGCTGTGTCTGCTAGCTTCTGGGTGATTTTGAGGCACTGTGCTCTTATACGTTACTGAAAATGGAACCTGATGTCAGGCAATTTGAATTGGGCAAGAAGGTGTTTGTTCAATGATGAACAGGAGAAAGTGCTAAGTCCCATCAACAGTGCACAGGTAGAGTGCTAGGAGACTTCAGAATGGGATGACACTGTTAAGTTGTGCAGATCAGTGTGTTCTGTGAACATGGAAGAGAGAATGAAAGAGTTCTCCAGGTTGGGGAGGCAGTGTAGACAGGGTAGAAAAACCCAGAGCACATGTGGGGAACAGCTGGAAGTTAAGGGGAGAGAGAGACAGAGAGAGAGATTGGTTGCATGTACGGTTGGGAAACTTTAAAGAGATTTGAATGACAGGGCGATGAGGTCAAGGACCACTTTTCCCAGTGCAAAGGTGAACTTTAGCCTCCAGCAGGCTGAGGAGGGGGAGTTCACAACCTTTCTTTGAAAGTCTGAAGTTGCAGACTGGGCTTGCTTCCTTAGGGAGAGAAGTGGGAGAGGGAGTTGTCTAGCCATATTGACTCGAGTGAGCAAAGTCTGCGGGCAGCTTGTCTGCAAGGAACAAGTTACACAGTGAAGTAAGAGGAGACTTTCTCATCTGACTTTAAAGTTAGTGGCAGATATCATGGGAATGTAATGAAAGTGGGCCACATGACAGGCAGGAGGAGAACCCAGATGGCAGATTTGTGTTGTGTTTGAAAATTCGAGATGACACTGAGACCCAAGCTGTCAATGCCCTTTACCTGCCTTGCCCAATTTGATTGTTACAACTTTCACAATGGGGAGTTTTGCTTGAATATAAAAGGAAGGTTTATATGTTGAAAGAATGTTTCCTTGGGGGCGGATGGATGTCCCTGCCTCTTCACATGTCCTGCAATGTGGTTTCTGAGTTTTTGAAGCTAAGTTTGGGTGCATTTCCCATGCAAAACTAAAGGTGTCTTATCATGCTTTGCGTTTCGGTTCCTGCTGCCGTGGGATGCAGGTGCACACTCAGGGGAATTCATGTATGGCTTGGAAAACTTGCTTTACAAGGACGTCAAGCCTGGTGGGTATGCATGGTTAATTTTACTTAACTTCATGAAACTGATATTCTTATTTATGCCTGAGCTTTGTGTGGAGTCCACTGCATAGTGTGTGTCCTTTGGGAAATATGGAAATGTAATTCACAGTCATACCCTTGCCATCTCTTCCTTTTTCCTTCCTCCGCAAGCCATTCATTCATTCACCGAGTCTTTGAGTGTCTCCTGGAAAACTCTGTGCTGGGAGCTTGCTGTTTGTGAGTGAGCCAGCACAGTTCACTGCCCCTGTAGATTTCTCAGCTCTGCCAGCGACTGGGAAATGTGCACTGCCCTCCCTTTGGCCTTAGTTTTTAGTACAGTAATAGTGTTTCCCAACTGAGTGCTTTCTCTTGCTTACAGCAGAGAGTTTCAAATTTGCAAGAAGCAGTAAGATGGAATACATATATATATATAATATTATATATATATATATATATATATATATATATATATATATATATATTTAATACTTCATCCATAGCCTCAAGGAGGAACTCCTGCGTTTCCTTTCCTGTCCTCCTGACTGTACAATCTTCTTTAGTCTGTTGTCCTGTATAGCTGAAACCTGAAGCTTCACAAAAGCAAACTGAAGGCTGTTTGCTGTAGGATTTAGAATGGAAATCTTATGTACACTAGGATGTGTACCAGATATTTAGCAACAGTTTCAGTATTTTAAATGAAATATTATGTCTTTATAACTCTTCAGGAGTTTATGTTAATTTCAGCACAATTTAGATTTGCTTTGACTAAGTGGTAAATGGGTCTGCATCTCAAATTTCAAATACTGAACGCTATGGTAGAATTCCTATGCAGATAATTAACTTCTTTAATATATATGTTTGATAGTGAGAGAATTTGCATGGCAGTTTCACAGCATAAGAACAATTTCTCATTTTAAAAATCTAGGTATGGAAGTAACCATGGGGGAGATTTGTAATCAAATTTGCTAATTTGTTACTTTACAAATAAACCCCAGTAGTAACCATGATTGACTGTAATTTGCTACTTTAAATCTATCATGGTAGTAATCATGACTGACTGCTAATTTGTTTCTTTACAAATCTACCACTGTAGTAACCATGGCTGACTGCTAAATTTGTTACTTTACAAATCTACCACTGTGGTAACTAACTGCTAATTTGTTATTTTGTTCAATAGGAGAATAGCATGGAGAATTTTAGGGCCCATTGTGCAGTTTTATAGGCTGCAATGAACCGGCTGTCTGTTGTGTTTTCTGGCCCTTCTAGGAAGAATCTGCCTGGAAGTTATAATGAATGCTGGTGACCTATCCTCATGCCTTACACAGCCACTGGCCTGTGAAAGCCAGCAGAAGGCACAGTGAGGAAAACCTTAGCTGATTCATTACCTTTCTTCCTCTAGATTTTAAAGTAATCCTGGTAAAGTGAGGCTCACAGTGCAGTGAGAAGATTCCTTTGACGATGGCATCGTCCTTCCCTTAGCTGGGAGTGCGTGCTCTTCATGAATTTCCCCTTACAGTTTCTGAGTGCATATTCATGTCATTTTTTTTTTTTTACACATTAGAGTATCAATTCTCAGGAAGGCAGACTATTAGAGCTATTTTCATGGTGATATTAAAGAATGTAACTTTTCACTGAGTTGATTTGTATGCTGGTATAAGGAATGGCTTGTTACAGTGGCTCTCACGGCCTGATTCAAGGAAGGACAGCTCACTGGACCACCGGTCACTGTGTTCTTTGCTACTGTGCACTCATTACAAAAGCAAAAGCAAATGAAATGTGCCAGTGTTTCTTAAAGTTTTTTCTTGACAAAATAGAATTTAAATTTAAAAGGACACTAACTCTTGAGCAGGTCTCTAAAATGTTGTGGGACACAGGAGAGAGTGTGTGAAGCATTTCCGAATGCTGAGGTAGCTGATTCTCAGGGATGACTGTTCATGCAGATGTGTGAACTGTGTGAACTTGCTTCTTAGGGACAAAGGCTGTTTTTACTCGAAAGCTTGACAGATTCTCATCATTCAAGTTTGAGTGTGTAGCGACTATACAAAACAAAGTAAGAGTGAGCTGTCATATTTGAGTAGGAACACTTGGTGCTTTTAAGGAACCATTAGAATGTTAAGAACCCCTTATTTGCCACCTCGAGCTTGAGAGCCGTCTAGTATGCCCAGACATTCCCGGGAGACTGGGGTGATTGCAGCTAATTCGCCTCTTGTGTTAAACACGGCAGGACAGAGCATGAGGAGGCTCTGCCTCACTCACTGCAGCATGATTTCCATATGCCCAGGGATTGGAGAGCCATGGCTGTCTGAAAGGCCCGTGTCACATGTGCGGTGGCCAGCTGACTTTTATTGGCTGACTATAATTAGATGATAGATCTTATACATAATTTAAAAACCTAATTGAGAAACTCTACTTACTAAGCTTGAGTGCATTCCTCATAATTACACAAGACCATGCAAACTCTCTTCCTTTTTCCAGTTGCATATCTGCTTTGAAATCATATTTGCATCATGTACTTCAATCAGAACAACATATCTCAGCAGATTGAAGGCAGAAGCAGATATGTGAATCTTGCCATCTTCCACTAAACCTGATATTAAAGGCTTCCACTAAAACCAGATATTACATTTGTACAAATGTAAAATCATGTGATTCTTCTCACTGTGAATATAATATATATACACACATACATGTATATATATTATATGTATATGTAGTACATAACTATAATCAAGTGATAGTTTAATATTATGTTGAATGAATTAAAAATAGTTTTTTTATTTCTAGCATCATAAATATGAATAATAATAGCCTATATTACTTAAAATCTCTTCAAATTGCTCATGCTTTAAATGTGAGTTTAAAGGGTCCTGAGACCAAAATTTTGAGAACTGTTTTTAGAGTATTTGAGAATCAAAAATTTATTCTTCGTTAGATTAAATAGAGATTTTCTTTCAAAATTGTGTAGCTTTTTTGTAGAGCTAAGATGGCTTTAGGAGGGATGACGTGGGGCCTCCCACACTGACATTAAAGATAGAACAGGGGCTCGAGCACTTGGGAACTCGAGAGACAGTGGTCAGGGCGGGAGGCTCCAGCCAAGTGCAGTGCCTCTCTTACCTTCTCCATGTGGTGGTTCTTTGAGAACTCAGTCTTCTGTATGCTTGATTTATGGAGTGGAATGCTAGTGGCTGCGCCATTCAGCTTCTGTTCTGTGTGTAAGGGACTTCTTCTGAAAAATCAGTTTATTCTTGTAATTCTAGCTCTTGTCTTAATTTTATGGTAGAACAATTTGCAAATATCAACAAAATAAAATAGAGCTTGCAGCTATATACAGTATCTTCCGGTCGTATTTTTGTACTTTGTTATAATGTTTATATGTGGATGTTTCAGTTCGTGTGAACAGCATATATTATGTACCTGTGCTTAGATACGTATCTCTGTCCTTGGAAGCCTCTTGCTGGATGGGAGCCTCTTGCCCACTGGCACAAAAATCAGGCAAACAGTTCAGATACAGAGCTCTTGTTATTTATTAGAATTTTGGGTAAGGTTCAGGCCCCGAGGCTGCACAGAGCTGTGGAAAGTTTCATACAGGGGGTGAGTCATATAGCAGGAGGGTTGGACATGAGACAGCAACAACCTAAAAGTTGGCTCGGTAAAGAATTTGAGGATGGCAGCCTGATTGCAGAGTGGTGTGTAGGGAGGCAGTAGCATCACCATGAGTGTGTTTTGGAAATTACAGATAACAGTCCTGCAGTTTCCCACGTGGGTGGCGGGCACGCGTGGCAAAGGCCCGGCCTGTGTCATGCACACATGTTCGATTTTATTTGTCAGGCTGCAGAGAGCCTTTACATGACTTGGAACTGACAGGCTCAACTAGTATATTAGATGCAGTAGCAGTGCAGAAGGTCCTTTCAGCAGAAGGTGAGGATGGGGAGCGGAGTCAGGAGACTACCCAGAATTGCCTCTGGAGGTCAGGTCACAGCTGATGCGTGGCTGTCAGTTGATCAGAACACTAGAAGGTTGGGTAAGAAAGGTGTTGGCTAATGTGAAAAAGCCAGATAAGGAGGGTACAATTTAGAGGAACCACTGCTAGCTGAACGTACTGGTTAGTGGACGCTTTATACCCTCCTACTTTCATGAGCTCTACCTCGTGCTTGAGCAGTTTTGTTTGTGAAGATCATCATCTAGAGAGGCCATGGCCCTCAACCCAATGTCATCCCATTTGTATTCCTGTGCCCCTGCCGCACATTGCTCAAAACCTTTCCCGGAAGGCTTTATATCATTATCATTACATTTCCAATATTTGGTTACATTGAATTTAAAGTGACACTGTAATGTGTAGTTATTAATATTGAAACTCCACTGGGAATGGATATATTTTATTCATATTTTATGCAATTGTACCTGTCAAGTTATTGTCTAGGATAAAAGTTGTTCTTTACTGCAGAATGTTGATATAGTAAAGAAAGCTTGTGAGTTTGTATTTATGTTGAAGTAGTAGGCCAGTGAGTGTGGAGGGAGGTAAGTCTCGCTGAGCTTTGATGTCAGGAAGAATTCTCATATTTTCTTTTCTGTCCTCTTGTCTGCTAACTTGACTTTTATCCTTTTCTCACTAAAATGCTTCCACTGAGAAGGACGTAAGCGTAAAAAGCACAAAAAACATTTTAAGAAACGTTTTAAAGGTCTTGATCGCTCCAAAGGTAGGTACAAGCAGTTCTCTACCTGTGCTGTTTATACACCTTGATTTCTGTCTAAGAAGGTAAAATGAACATTAGTGTGCAGCTTAAACATAAAACTAAACTTTAAGCTGGAACTATTTACCAGATTCTAAAATAAATCTAAGAAAGGACCATAGCATACGTTGTAATTTCCGTTGTGTAGTGCCTTTAGCGCTCTTTGACCATCGGTCGTGAGGTGTGTAAGATCTGCGAGTCTTGAGCTCCTGTTTTTCTTTTTCATAGATAAGCCCAAAGAAGCAAAAAAGGATACATTTCTGGAAAAATTGGCAACTCAAGTAATAAAAAATGTTCAAGTGAAAATTACAGACATTCACATTAAATATGAAGATGATGTAAGTAATTTCAGTATTTTGCTGGTCATTGAATGTGTTTTATGATATTCTGTATCTTATGATGTTCCATCTATAGAGTAACTGAACCTAATTTAAATTTAGGATAGCCACCCCTGTAAATATGCTAGTGTTCCACCCTTCCCACTCAGCAGTGCTGGCCAGGCTATGCATACATAAACAGAGTGGAAAACTGCTGCAGGGGTTGACTGTTCTCTATGCTTTATTTGGATTTTGTTGTATGTGCTCTGATGTAACTTTAAGAAACTAATATCATTTATATTGTCAAAACAATTAGTTGTGAAAGGTGATGGAGTAACTGCTGGTATTGACAGTCAGCAGGCAGGGCCTCTGGTCAGTGTAGTTACAGCCTCTTACCAGCCCCCGAGGGGCCCTGGACGGCTCAGAAGCACCCACACTGGGGTTAGAAGCTGATCTTGGGGGAGGCCAATTTGGGTTTCCATGTTAATTTGCCTTAAGTTTGACTAGCTTAGAAGACGATTGATGGACAGGATTTTATTTCCCCTTCCTGGGTGCTTTGTGTGACAGTATTCAATGAGATGCACATGTAGTCTGAGAGAGAGAAAATAAACAAACAAGGAAACCACCCACTCTGCTGCGCACTTTATCTCGTGGCCTTCTGGAGGTGTTAACGTCAACTTTGCTAACCAAGACACTCTGTATCTTGCTGTAGCAAGTCAGGAAAAGTGTACCCAGTGTATTATGGAAATGAGTTATTGTTAAAGCTGTGTGGAAAAATGGGGCACTTCTCTACTGTGGCTGCAAATGCAAATGATTAGAACTGGTTTTGAAAGCAGATTAAGAGTACCAGAAGATCCAACAACTGATCTCTAGGTATAAAGCTGAATACATTGAATGAAGCATCTTGAAGAGACACCTGCAGGTTTGTTTGCAATAACCTAGGTACAGAGGCAGCTGAAATTCAGTGGACAGATGAATGGCTAACAAAAATACTGTACATTTCCACACTGAAATACTGTTAGGCCTGAAAACAGGCAGTTCTGCCATTCACAGCAACATGGCTGGAGCTGGTGATTGTCATAAAGTGAAATACACTACTTACACAGAGACAAATACTGCATGATCTCACATATCTCTCTATCTCTATCTCTATATCTGTATGTATATCTGAGTATGGGAATTATAGGTGTGCGCCACCATGGCTGTCTCCATTATACATTTATATAAATTAAATACTTATATGTATTAATTACAAATAAAGTCTATGAAGCTGTTTGTGCTTTCCAGCTGCCCCAGAGCATATATACACGTTTCCTGTTTGATAAGTGTCTGTCTGACAAGACTGTGGCGTTCCATTTGGATGCTGTAGAACACATTTACAATTTCTTTTGTCATAGTTCACACCTCCATCACAAGCACATGGTTGCCCATGGCTTTCGAGCATCCTTCAATGGTCACAGATAGACATCATGCTCATTGTGATACAGGCTGAACACCATTCATTTATAACTATCACGTACCAAAGTTCAGAAATAGAAAAGCAGTCCATCCGTGGTAGGTTTGGGATAAATAGACCTGGTCAAGTAAATATTAAGATTCTAAAGTGTGGCCAAAAGAGGAGGGTTGAAAGTTCAAGACCAGGCTGGATTTCAGAGTGAGATCCTGTTTCAAGAAAAACAAAACAACCTCAGCAAAACACAAGACCTTTCATCACCAGACACTCTTGAAGTGTCAAGGGAAGGAAAACCATAAAGATGGTTCACGTTTCCAAAGATGGAAATCTTAAGTGCTGGGGCAGTTATTTAGTGCTGAAGTCATTGTTTGTGGACATGATACACACAAAGGTCCATCTCTTTCTAACCATCTAAGCAAGAGTCTGCTGGTCATAGGTCATAGTTCTGGGAAAATAGCACATTAGTGGCCTAGGAGCTGTCGTAACGCTTCTATGGACACACAGCACCCGATCCTGTCTTTGCAGGTCCTGGGCTGTGTGACTTCCTCTTGGACATGTGTTCACCAGCTGCCTATTTATTATTTTTATTAAGTTTACATTTTATTTTAAATTTAAATTTTTTATTCTTTTGAGAATTGCATATACAAATCCTGTATTTATATAATTTCCAACCCTCCCTCCCACACTCTCCAGCTCCTTCTGTGTTCCCCAAACTTTGTCTCAAAATCATGACCTCTACTTTTTAAATCATTATTTTTAGTTATAAAACAAAACAACCTTTGAATTAATTTGGTGGTGTTTATATGGACGGACCACTTATGGGAATGCTGTCTATTTTAAAGGCTTCACTGTCTTTCTTTTCCCATTAATTTATTTGTTCACTTTACATTCAGATCGCAGTCCGGCATCACACAGCCCCTACCCCCATGCTCTCCTCCCCTTCTCCTCTGAGAAGAGGGGGGAGCAACCCACTGGGTACCAACCCACCCTGGCCCATCCAGTCACTGCAGGACTAGGCACAGCCTCTCCTACTGAGGCAAGACAAGGCAAGGCTCCACCATCTTATATTTAATGTTCCCTTTCTTCTTTTGTAGATCACAGATCCAGAAAGGCCGCTTTCATTTGGTGTCACCCTGAGAGAATTTAGTCTGTTGGTAATGTTGGCTTATTTCAAACTTCTGTGGAATCTGTAAAGTATTACTATTCTGAAATGAACTGAGTTGACTAAGACACACTGTTGCTTTAAACAGCTTTTGTGTTTCTGAAGAACTCTCTTGCTGCACATTTTCTCCAAGTTTGCCATTTCCAGTAATATTTTATATTTAGTAATATCTTGATTTTTTTTAAATGCTTCCACATAACAAATGTTAAAGCATTTAGAAGAAATAGATGCTGTGTCTGTGTAGTGTTCTGAGCTTGTACTTGGTAATATTTTATCGGATCTCCAGCGAGTAGAGAAAGTGTGTGTGTGTGTGTGTGTATGTGTGTAATATATATATATATATATATATATATATATATATATATATAGGCAACATAGGGTATGTTAGTATAGGCAGAATTTTTTTTTTTTTTTTTTAGTCTTCTAAGTAACTAAGTGGTAAGAAACATACTTGGGGACGTGAAGTAGCTTTTGATAAAGCAGAACACTCAGTAGCAACCAGAGCTGAGTTCTTAAGGGTAGAAGGGTCGTTGATCTGGAAAATAGCCAAATAGTAGACTTTATAAACAGCACCATACTTAACTTTGAGTGTCTACCAAGTTAATAAAAACAAACAAACAAAAAATAAAAAACCTGAGAGCTAGCAGACCACTCCACCTGGTCTATAAGACATGCTAGTGCAAGTGGTCTTACTGTGTGTAGTGCAAGTGGTCCTACTGTGTGCTGGTGCCTGCTGTTTTGTTTCCCCGAGTAGCCGTTCCCTTTCACAGCCTGGTGATTTTGCTCAGGTTTTAGAACTCGTGTGAGGGAGTGGCTTGCCTTTGTTGTTTGTTTTTTACTTTCTTCTTAGCGTTTATTAACGCCCTCTCTCATTCTCCCTGTCTTAGTGTGACAAGATCCATAACATGTTGTGATCCCAGGTACTGAGCTGGGCTTCTAGCTAAGCCACATGTACCAGCTGATCAGAGAGCATCCCTTTTGTGTTTTGTGAGATTGAGTTTATCTCACGTGTGCGGCTCATTGTCCTGCTTCAGCTGCTGGGCCTCACTGATAAGAGGCTGTCAGGAAGCCTGCTGCTCTTTTGTATACACACCTTTCTTCCTTTCGTCTTCTCAGTGACAGCCTTGCTTCCACATTAGGTCCCCTGTGTCTACAGGTCTCATTGTCTCCACATTCCTGCGTGCTGTCAATCTCTCTTCCAGATCAGCTTTTTCTCTTTCTTTATATCGTCCTATAAGCAGTTAAGCTTTTTTTTTTTTTTTTTTGAGAAAAAGTCTTATTATGTATGTATGGCTGTCTGGAACTCATTAAGTAGACTAGGCTGGCCTTGAACTCATGGAGATCCTCCTGCCTCTGCCTCTTGAGTGCTGGTATTAAAAATGTGTGCTATCCTGCTAGTCTTAAACATTCTTGTCTCTTCCTCACACCAAAACTTAAAAAGGCTCTGTTTAAGTCTCCATCCCCTGCCTGACTCTAACCAGCTCTTCTCCACCCTTTCCTCAGCCAGGCTTGTCAAGAGCTGTCTGCTTTCCCTGTCTGTCCCACTCAGTTCCTTCTGACTCTTCAGCTTGTGAAGTCTGTCAGGCAGTCCGTCAGCAGTGCCCCCTAGTGGATGGTAGTACGTGGCCTTGTCAGCCACGCCACACACATGGTTGTGCTGACTTCCACACTCCCTGTGTTTCCATCCTACCTTACAGCAATTTTTAGTTCTCAGGGATGTGTATCTTCTTCACATGTACATACCAACTCTCCGTTTTTATTCATGTCTATGAACTTCAGACATAGAGTAACCCAATAATAATTTTCTAAATGAAGGAAACTGGTTGAAACAGAGTTCCTTCAAGTTTAAATTTATTGCTTCTTTTTGTTATATGAATATATAAAGAAACAGATAACTTTACCTGACACTACCTAGGTAAGGTTTAAACTTAAAAAAAATTTTTATTTTGTAAATGTGTGTGAGTGTGTGTGTGTATGTGTGTGTGTGTGTGTGTGTGTGTGTGTGTGTTGGAGAGAGGGGAGGGGGCATCTCCTCACCATAACACACAGTGAAAATCAGAGCAACTTGTAGGAGTCTGTTTCCCCTTAGACCATGTGGGTCCTGGGGTTGAATTCAAGTTGTTAGGTTTGGTGGCAAATGATTTTACCCATTGAGCCATCTGGCTGGATACTTTTCTTTCTAAATTATTTGATTATTACTTACAGATAACTAAAGTGTGTATGACACATACTGCTTTGTAAGAGTTGACCTTCTTTTCTTTTTAGACAACTAATGAACACTGGACTCCATGCATTCTAAATGAAGCAGAAAAAATTATATATAAGGTATGATATTTTTCATATACAGGGTTCTGGAATTTCTTGGTGGGGATCAATTTTTGTGCTCATGTGGATAAGATCTTTTAGAATGGAAGTATCTGTTGGTAGGAGAGAGCAGCAATGTCAGCATCCAGCCATTGGGGCCAGCTTGGAGAGGTGTCTCATTTCACTTTGCCCCCAAGGTACAATCATTTAAGTCATTTCAATGCAAACTTTGCAAAAGTGTTCAGTATATTTTGGGGGTAGAGCAAAAGTAACATCTAAGCCTTCAGGAACTTTGGGAAGGCTTGGGAGTGAATATAAGCATATTTGATTTCTAGTAAGAGATCCAGCTCTTAGGAACTACTCTGGTCATATAAAATGCTGGTATTTAGAGGAAACTTCACAATCTTTGTATATTATAAAGTTAGCAAGTGTCATGCCAGGGATATTGTATGCACAGTGTCATGCCAGGGATATTGTATGCACAGTGGGGTCATCCTGATAGTACCTCCTAGTATGGTAATAACTCATTTTTAACATTTTAAAGTTAAAAATTGAGATGTCTTTGGACACTTAATGTATTTATGGAATAAGTTTTGATTGATTCTAAATTTTAGCCAATCAGGATTCTGAGTGATCTATATACAACTGCTCGAGTTTAAGAGTCTATATTTTAAATTGGCTGTCAATCAATTTGTTAAATAAGCTATTTCTGAATTTTAAACTAATACTCGTTGCCTTTGACAGACTTAGGTATTTCATACTGATTGAGCGTTCAACGCTCTCCCTCATAAAGCACAAACAAATGAAACATGTTGCGCATCAGAGGTATTTTAATAGGGTTGACGTGTTCCTTGGCAAAGTTAGCTCATTAGGGAAAATGTGTTTAATATGGGTGACTAAGTGAGCCTAAAATGCCTTGGACTTTAAGGATTTATGTGGCCTTTGTAGTTTGTTAATAAAGGTGAGTCAGGCGTGGAAGAGTCCGAGATCTGGTTTGGAGCCAGCGTTTGCCGTATGAGTTTCTGTGATCACTTATCTGCGCTGCAGTTTAGGTTCATCCATCAAGTGAAGGGTCTGGACACAAGCAACCTCCCAGGTGGTGGTTCATGTAAGACTAGCCAGATGAGGTCTTAGATGCAGAAAGCGTAATTTGTGGTGTGGTTAAGCTGCACACCATGCATACCCGAGCAGGCATGGGCTGTGTTTAACTGCAGAGCTTGTCAGGGCTTGCTGTGGTTCCTCAGCATGCTTGCTCCCCAGCACCTCCACCATGCAGTCTGGAGCTCTCCCAGCTTCGCTGCCCATAAGGTCCTTCCCACAGCCCTCCTCAGCGCAGCCCTGATAACTGCTGCAGGGAGCTTGGATTTTCTTATCTAGCAAACAGTCTGCTAGATGCTAAATTTTTACTATTTGATAATTGAACAAATGTGAATTTCCTGAAACTGTGTTCCCAGAATCACGTTTAAAAGAATGTTTCTCTCATCGGAACATCCAATCTATATGAAATACCTAAGTCTGTCAAAGGCAACAAGTTGATTAAGACAGCCAATTTAAAATATAACATTTGCTCTTTTAAATTCAAGAGTAGTCATAGGTAGACCACCCAGAATCCTGATTGGCTAAAATTTAAAATCAGACAACATTAAAAAAATTAACAAATGCTAAACGTAAAAGTCCTTTGTATACCCTCCCCTTCACTCCCCTTTGGCTATTTTCTTTCCTTTAATGGTCAGATTTTCAGTGAGCTGGAGGGTAGTGTTGACTGCTGTTGCACAGTTTTAGAATGCTCTAGAGGCCTGACCACTTCCATTTCTTTTGCGTAGCTCGTGAAGCTGGACAGTCTCAGCGCCTATTGGAATGTCGGCTGCTGCATGTCTTACCGTGGATCGAGGGAGCACATCTTGGTAATTTCCGTTTTTACCTTGACATGCTGACTGCGTGCCCTAAGTGCGTTTAAAAGGGGGTAGGGGGCCCTTAGTGAGGGCAGGCTGCAGACATTTGGTTAACTGGCAGATCACTAAATCAAAAGTCTGAAACAACATTTGAACTTAGTCCGTCTC
This sequence comes from Mus caroli, assembly GCF_978045245.1. Classification (NCBI taxonomy): domain Eukaryota; kingdom Metazoa; phylum Chordata; class Mammalia; order Rodentia; family Muridae; genus Mus; species Mus caroli. The sequence goes on from NW_028227266.1 coordinate 66,590,058, forward strand.
TTCAGAAGAGCCCTCTGATAATTCGTTCAATTATCAAATAGTAAAAATTTAGCATCTAGCAGGCTGTTTGCTAGATAAGAAAATCCCTCTGATTCTGAAGTCCATTCTGAATCCATTCACTTGCCGGTGACAGGGAGCCTGTTGCAGCGCCCCCTGTGGTTGTTCATGCACAGTTTGTGGTGCTCTTACGATGCTGTTTCCTGTAAGAAAGAGTACGAGTATTGTGAGGATGCCACCCCTCAGACCTGGAGCTCATGTGTCTTACAAGTTTTCAAATAGCTGTGGTGATGATTTCCTGCATGGTGGCCCAGTAATTCAGTGTACTGAGCTAGTGTCTCATTTCTTCAGTTAGAAAAGGGAGGCAGAACAGCCACACTTTCTGGATTAGATAAGCGTCCAGATTCCAGGAACTCTAACAGAGACTCAGTCTTTGTCTAGGATGTCGTGGATATGTAACTGTCTCTGGGTGGTTTTCATAGAGAGGAGTGTAATATTATGCTCCTAGATATTCAGGCCATTGTGTGTTTATTATAAAGAAAAATACCTGTACATTTATACTGTCTAAACCTCCCCCCCACGGGGGGTTGGGGGGGTGGGGGAGAAGCTGGGCAGGCAACCTTTAATCCCAGCCCTTGGGAGGCAGAGGCAGGCGGATCTCTGAGTTCGAGGCCAGCCTGGTCTACAGAGTGAGTTCCAGGACTGTATATTTTTCTCATGGTAGTTATTAGTAAGAGAACAATGAAGGTACAGATGTGAGAACCTTTTTTCTTTCTTTCTTTCTTTCTTTCTTTCTTTCTTTTTTTTTTTTTTTAAGTTTTGGTACTTGTGGCTAACTGTCTTTCTCTTTCATTCTCAACTTTAAATCTCTTTAGGAGCAACTGAAAAGTGAAATTCTTACAAGTGCAAACATCCCCCCAGACCATCAGTACAGTGAGTACCAGGGAGGGTTCATTTATGGAAGAGACATGGAGACAGACGTTTCTTAATGAAGTTACTTTAGCAGACAGAATGTGTTAATTTTATGGTACTTGGCCACGCATGCATATTTGGATGGTAACTCCTCAGGACTAGACCTAGCCACACAGTGCTGGAGAATGACCAGGAGGCAGAGGAGCTGGGCTCACGCCTGTAGCCAGCCTCCTTTTGACCTCCCCTTCTGTTATCTTGTTACAAAGTTCTTTGTCTTGTGGTTTGGCTCCTCCCTCCCTTCTCTCCCTTTACCCTCCTCTTCTTTTTTTTTCCCTTCTTTCTCTCCCTGGTTTTAGAATCTCTGGGATTGTGGTATTCAGCTCACCTCTAGCAGTATAAGACAATCACACTGGATAATTTTTAAAGTGAAGTTTGTAATTTTTTGGCAGCCTCTCCTTTATTTCTCTGACAGAGCTTCTTGCTTATCTCTTTCATCCTGAGAAGCTATTAGTTTGTTGTCATTCAGTGAACTTCTTTTTTTTTTTTTTTTTTTTTTTGGTTTTTGGTTTTTTCGAGACAGGGTTTCTCTGTGTAGCCCTGGCTGTCCTGGAATTCACTTTGTAGACCAGGCTGGCCTCGAACTCAGAAATCCGCATGCCTCTGCCTCCCAATTGCTGGGATTAAAGACATGCGCCATCACGCCTGGCTTTTTTTTTTTTTTCTGCAAACACACGAGGTTTTAATGGCACACAAACCAGCATGCTGAGGTCGAGACCCCTTCCATGTCCATTTCTTTCCACATTCCCGTTGTCCTGGTTCTCTAAGCTTTCCCTCCTGTCCTTCGTAGCTTGTCGTTGTAGGTGATGGTGCTTTCCGTTATGTTCATCCGCTTGAATCATGACAGAAATTTAAAGTTTGTAAAAAATTTCAGTTTCATTGATTAAAAATAGTTTAGAAAATATTCATCTTAATTCTTAGGCATTTATCAATCACATAAGTCAATCAAAATATTATACGATTTATTGCAAATTATCCTTTCAAGGTAATAAATACACCTATATGGACTTGGTACTCTTCATAGTTATAATGTGTCACTGTTACCATCCCTAGTAGACTTGTAGTTTTTACTGTTACTCAGCCTTAAAGTGTTTATAGTTTCTCTCATGCTGTTTGTATATGGTGAACTTGAACACAGTATACTGGTCATTTGTTTCCTAGGGTGATTTTATTTGTTTCTAAATTTTGTCAATTATTAAGAAAAAAATAGATTTTATTTCTCCTATTTTAATATTTTAAATGAATAATAAAGTATTAAATCATAGAGAAACCCAGCTGTAGAGAGGGATTGTGTTCTGTATTCTCCTTACTTGGGAGCCCATGACTCCCAGGTAACCATGGAGATTGGGTTTAACTAGCAAGCTACCTAACTTGCTAGATCCTTATATATCACTTTCTCTTGCACCCCCCCCCCACATCCCCCCCACCTCCCCGTACCCTCCCCCATCTGTTTCTCTTTTTTGATTGAAAATACGCTTCTGGGCCCTCCCTACATCATCATCCATTCACCTCTGTGCTTCTTTCTCTCTCTGTAGAAAACAGTCAAATACAAAAACAAAAGAATAGAACAAAACAGAAAAACAGTCAAACAACAAAGAAGAAGCACGAGAAGCCCATACACACCAGGAGACACAGCACACACAGGACAGCCATAAAAACATACACACACGGAGACACAGCACATACAGGACAGCCATAAAAACCATACACACCTGGAGTCACAGCATACACAGGACAGCCATAAAGACACATACACAGCCAGAGATACAACACACATAGGACAGCCATAAAAACACATACACACATGGAGACACAGCACACACAGGACAGCCATAAAAACACATACACACCCAGAGACACAGCACACACAGGACAGCCATAAAAACACATACACACCCAGAGACACAGCACACACAGGACAGCCATAAAAACACATACACACCCAGAGACACAGCACACACAGGACAGCCATAAAAACACATACACACCCAGAGACACAGCACACACAGGACAGCCATAAAAACACATACACACCCAGAGACACAGCACACACAGGACAACCATAAAAACACATACACACATGGAGACACAGCACACACAGGACAGCCATAAAAACACATACACACCCAGAGACACAGCACACACAGGACAGTCATAAAAACACACACACCCAGAGACACAGCACACACAGGACAGCCATAAAAACACAGAACTGGAAACTGTAATTTATAATCAAAAGACCAGTCAAGTAAAAAATGCCCAGAAAAAGCATAATGAGACAAAAATAAACTTCTGAAAATGCTATACAGTTAGTGTTGTGTTGGCCCTATTACTGGGCATGGGGCCTGCCTTTAAGTGTTGTTGTACACCCAGTGAGACTCCCTCGGAGTAGCTTCTTGGTTAGGGGTGGGAGCTCATGTCCACTTTCCCCTCTCAGTACTGGGACCCTGTCTGGCTTGAACCTGTGCAGGTCCTGTGCGTGCTGTCTTTATTTATGTGAGGCCTTGCATATTTCTTGATAGTGATTTTATTACATATTCATAGCATCATTTACCTTTTTACTTTCAATGTATAATAGTCTCATAATTATTTATAGTTGTTCATAGTTATGTGCATGTAAGCCTATCTTCCATCTTCCCACATGCTCCCAGTTTTCCAGCCAATATCAGCCTCTGCAAAACTCTACATGAATCCTGGTGCAGAATCAGAGCTCAAAACCCCCAAACTCGATGGGAATGTAGAAGTGCAGAATATTGCCATTGAGCTGACGAAGCCTCAGGTAAGGCTCCTGTGGGCAGCTCTGGTGTAATCAGCCCTGCATCCTGATCTCTCTTGTGCTTGTCATTAGTTGTTGTCTATGGTGTGGTGGTTCCTTTGTTTCATTCTGTTGACGTTTGATGGAAAAAAAAAAAAAAAGGAAAGATTAAAAAAAGAGATTTCAGACAAATAGTTTCCATTAATCTTATATTTTCCCCCAAACTATACTTGATCTTATTAAACTGTACTGAATGGTGTTATTCCCTTTGAAATCATAATTGTAGGGGAATTACAGTGTGCTTTTCTTCTCTCATTATGTTTTCTTCTCATCTTTTAGCAGTGTGTGTGTGTGTGTGTGTATGCATGTGTGTGGGGGGGTCAGAGGACAACCTGAAGGATTCAGTTATCTCCCTCCACCTTGTAGGCTTTTGGGATTGAACTCAGGCTGTCGAACTTGGTACAAGCCCTGAGCTACTTTTCCAATTTTTAACAACTTTATTTATTTGTACTTATATATAGTGTGTGAGCCTCTGTGAATGCATGGGCACGCATGCTTGCAGGAGCCTAAGAAGATGAGGTGAGGGTATGAGATCCCAGGAACTGAAGTTCTTGGGGGTTGTGAGCTGCCACATGGTGCTGGAATCAAACCCAGGTCCTTTGCATCAGCAGCCCCTGCTCCTAACCACTGAGCCATCTCTCCAACCCTATCACCTCCGTTTTTAATAGCAAACACTCAAGTACCATTCCTTTAATTTTTTAGAGCAACTGTTTTTCCTCTCTTTGTTTTCCAAGTGTGGCCATATGCACAGAGGCTTTAGATAGCAGAGCTGGAGACCTGAGCTGAGAGGATGAGACCTGGGCTTTTAGTTTAGAGTTGTCTAATAAAGAGTGTGAAAGGCCTTTACCATTGTAGATTTTCTAGTAGCTACATCACCAAATAGGAAAGTATCTGCTCTTCTGTTTAGTCTTGCTTGGTCTGGAACTCACTATATTGCTCAGGATGGGTTTGAACTTGCTGCAATCCTCCTGTCTCAGCTTTCTGAGTGCTAGGTCTATAGATGTGTACTACCATGCCTAGCTCAAAACAAACCTTAATAATCTATTTTACTTAACATAATGTTTCTACAATGTTATTTATTTATTTATTTATTTATTTATTTATTTATTTATTTATTTTGGGTTTTTCGAGACAGGGTTTCTCTGTATAGTCCTGGCTGTCCTGGAGCTCACTCTGTAGACCAGGCTGGCCTCGAACTCAGAAATTCGCCTGCCTCTGCCTCCTGAGTGCTGGGATTAAAGGCGTGGGCCACCACACCCGCCTACAATGTTATTTTTGACATTGTGAATATAAGGTGTAACTAGTATTTTGTATCCTTTCTCCCTTATATCTTTGATATCGGTGATAGAGTTTATTGTTGCAGTTTAGGCTGCATACATTTGTCTCATAACCTTTAGATAGAATTACATTAAGGAGGATTAAAAGGAAGCCAGCCCTTTGTCTAGCAGAGCCTGTGATTGTTATCTTCCTCTCCTTGTGTGTTTCTCTTTATTTGAACTGTTTGTCAGGCCTGTACAACACAAAGTTGTGTTGGTAGTAAAGTGGCTGCTTCAATAGCTTCAGCTTGCTTAGTTAGGCCTCAGTTTTCTGTAGCAGTTTGGGAATTAGCTACTGTAGCTGTGGCAAAAAAAATGAGGGTGCAGAAGAAAAGCAGGCAGACTCAGAAACACAAATACAATCGACAGTGGGAGACATACCATTTTATTATTTTCAAGATACATATTTTTTTTCCACTTTAGAATTTGAAAAAAGGATGTGTATTACTGGTTGTGTGAACGTTTAAAAAGAACTTAAAGTATCTTGCTGTAATTGGTAATGTCATGTTTAATCAGGTATAGTTAGTATATTTTTGAATTATCAGAGATTTTTGGAGTCCTCTAGAAAAAGAGAATCAACTCTAATTTTTATTTATATGTTCACTGTAACAAACCTAATTTTGTTCTTGTCTCAATAGTATTTAAGCATGATTGACTTTTTGGAGTCACTGGATTATATGGTTAGAAATGCACCATACAGGAAGTACAAACCTTGCTTGCCACTTCACACCAACTGTCGGCAATGGTAAGTTAGAACCACTACACCCTCTTTTGTATGCAGATGCGCTTGCCTGTGTGAGTATGTATGGAGAGTGGAGATGGATGTTGGCTGTCTCCCCTGATAGCTTCTATCATCCCTGTTTTCTGAGACAAAGTCTCTCATTGACCCTGGCCACTTCCCATCACCCCAGCACTGGGGCTGCAGCTGTGGCCCAGGGAGCCCTAAGTTTACATGCATTCTGGGGACGCGCCTCAGGTTCTTGTGTCGAACACTTGAGCACAGAGTCATCGCCTTCCTTTTGTTCTTTGTTTCCAAGAGATGAATAATCATATAGTCAGGGCCTTCAGAGTTAAGAAAGGTTTAAGGTCTTATTGTTCAGACACTTCCAAAACAATAAGAAAAGAGAGATCTTTTCTGTCTGCGCTGGTTTCCCCACCCTCACTAATGCCTCATTTGATATTCTGCTTCTGAGCTCCTGAACTTCTGAACTCCTTAGCAGTCAAGATATGTTTTTAAAAGTCTTGTCAGTTTTCCACATGGACTCGAGGTTATAAGAACACAGCCTGTAGCCATATTTCACTTAGCAGTGGAGGGGTGTGTGTGTGTGTGTGTGTGTGTGTGTGTGTGTGTGTGTGTGTGAAATGCATGTCAGGATCGTGTGGGTATCATGCGGTGGGAACTAAAATAGCCATGCCATCACGAGATAATATAACTCAGTGCAGCCATTGTGCTGGATGTGGGCTGCCACTTAAGAAGAAGTTGCTGTTAAGCACATGACTGCTGTTTTCCACATGCAACACTTTGTGCTGTTGTGGTTTTGCTTCAGAGATCCTCCTCCTGGAGTGTTCCTTTGCTTACTCTCTTTAGGCCAGGGAGTTGTACTGGCGGCTCGCAGTGTTACTGTTGGAGTTACTGTAGATGGTAAACAACAACAACAACAACAACGAAATCAATGGTTCGGTATCTCTGAGAAGTCTAAACTGTTTTCTTGCATTTTTATATTCACATGTACATTAACAAAATCTGACTTCAGGTGGAAATATGCTATTGATTCTGTTCTTGAAGTTCATATAAGAAGATATACTCAGCCATGGTCATGGAGTAACATAAAAAACCACAGGCAGTTACTCAAGAGTTACAAAATGGCCTATAAAACCAAGTTAACACAAGCCAAAGTCTCAGAAGAGATACAGAAACAAATACAGGTATGGTTTGCATATGTTACTACTGCTAACTTCTCATCACCCTTTAATATCCTGTCTCTCACTCTGTAGCTCTGGCTGTCCTGGAACTCACTATGCACACCAGGCTGACCTCGAACTCACAGAGATCCGCCTGCTTCTGCCTCCCAAGTGCTGGGATCAAAGGTGTGCGCCACTACACGCAGCTCCTTTAGCATTCTTATATATCTGGTTGGAATAGGAATATAATATGACAACAGACTCATACATGAGAAAATAAGAGTGTCCTTCCTTCTTTTTCATGTCTTTTTATTAACCAACAATCCCTTTTCCCTAGCATAATGTCAAATATCATAAAACTACTCCAGGCTATTTGAGAAAATATGTCTGCTTTTCCTAGTACTCTTTAGAAAATGGACATTAGTTTATTTGTTAGATCTTATTTGCTCATAAAAATTTGCACACTTATACAAATCTCCATTTTAGAGCTTAAAATATTGTTTATAAACACAACAAATATAAACCCTTTTTCCCTGAGAAAGGCTGGGAGTCTCACTTACTGAATACAGAATTTGTTTAATAATATGTGGTGGCCATGGCTGCCATTCAGTCACTATGTCCAGGATATAAGACTGGGCTGGACACCTGTGGTTTGGAACCAGTGTGATACAGGAAGGGCGTAAGTGTCAGGACTCAGTTTTTGGTGTTTACCAGGGGTTCTGTCAGAGACATATAGACATGGGTTTTTCAGCTGCTCAAGTTTCTTCTCAGGAATAAAGTGAAGACAACGCCTGTCCTATAGTCCTGACAGCTGTATGAACAAATTCACGAGGGTTCAGGTCATCTGATTAATGTTACAATCTCAGTTTCTCCTGTAGTCTACTTGGTGACTTGAGTAATTTACATTCTTTTTTTTTAAAGTAATTAATGATATAATATCTATAAAATAATACAGAAGAGGGGAGAGTAAGAACTAAGGATCACAAGAAAATAGCTGAAGCTGCTCTCCAGTTTTTATTCTACTTTAAATTTTATGCCTTTAAGATTATGTGTTTCTCTGTGTGTTTGTACAAATGCGTACAGGTACTGGAGGAGGCCAGAAGGGGGCATCAGATGCCCTTGAGCTGGATTTATAGGCGGCTGGGAGCTGCCAGATTTAGGTGCTGGGGACTGAACTCCAGTCTTTGCAGGGAATCTACTGCTGTTTTCCAGCACTTCTTTAGCTCTGCACACTCTCTCCTTTTTTTTATTTTAAATCTTACATGGAATTATTTTATTCAATAAAGAGTTCTTAAAATAACCAGTTTCTAAGTTGTGTAGATATATTTATATTGTGTGGATATTACTATGAGCAAAGGTATTTTTTTTTTTTTATGTTAAGTTTCTACCATGTTCTTTTTTTTTTCTTTTTATATTTTTTTATTACGTATTTTCCTCAATTACATTTCCAATGCTATCCCAAAAGTCCCCCATACCCTCCCCCCCACTTCCCTACCCACCCATTGTACACTCTCTCCTTAAACAAACAAACCAACAAAAAACAACTTTAAAAAGATGTATTTATGTCCATAGAGCAGTGGCTGCGAGCAGTGACAGTAATCTGTGTCCACTGCTTCCTTAGTACACTGCCAGGGGTGGTACTGCCTAGATGACCGTATCAGTCATAGGGTATAGTTTTTATATAATCCTCTTTTTTTCTTTTGTTTTGCAGGACTTGGAGAAGAGTCTAGATGTTTTTAACATAATTTTAGTGAGACAACAAGCACAAGTTGAGGTAATCATTTTGCCTAACTGACTTTATTCTTTATTCATCAAGTTAATGCCACTTCTTTAAGCCCGGGATGAAGAAATCCGAGTCTTATGCAAAGTTGCTAAGATTTACCCAAATGAGAATAGGGATGGGTCCTTATTGTTTCATTTTGTGTCTAGGGAAAACTAACTGGAAAAAAGCTGTTAACATGAGAAGGAAGAGCTTTAAAACTATGTAATCAAAACTTTGTAACATAGTTAAGTCTAAGTTCCTCGTCATTCTAGCAGAACTGTCAGTTAACCTTCGGCATCAGGCACATGCTATTCCTTAATGAATTTCTGTCATTCTTGATTCTGGTTACGTGTGTGGACTTGAGGGTCAGATGGTCCAAGTTTTGCAGACTTTTGGTTTTATGACTTGGCACCAGCTATTTATTCTCTTTGTGCTTTGGTTTTCTCCTTTATATAATGTAACCTGTATCTTGTGTTTATTGTGGGGGAATATGTGATAAATCATTTAAAACACTTTGTTGTGGGCCTGGCCCTTAGGAATGACTATGTAAGTGATTTTTTTCATCTTTCTCTTTATCATTTGTTTTAGCATATGGAAGAGAGCAAAATAAAGAAATCCCTTCCAAAGGAACAGAAGGAATTAAACATGAACAGCAGGGATAGAGAGGGCTTCGGCTAGGCAGTGATAATCACTGGAATTGCAGGTTTAACCAGGAGGGCAGAGAAAGCTTCACTCAGAAGGATTGGACCCAAGGAGGTTGAGAGAGACACCAGAAAGATGTGCGAGGGCAGAGCTGACTCAGGAGGAAGGAATGGACCAGTTGAAGGCTTTTGGCCTGGGGAGGGTGGCAGCCACTGTGATTTACAGGAAGTGGCAGGGTGGAGTGGAAGTGGGGCTGCTGGGAGTCGGGGAGGTCACCAGGCTGGTGTGGGATCTTAGAAGCAGCTGTGGATTTTGGCTTGAATTGGCAAGTCGTTAATATTGAATTTGAGAAACAGGATGTTATAATTGGGGATGCTTTAGTACTTCTCGCTGCTTTGCAAACAGCTCTAGGAGAGAATAGAAGGATCCTAAAAGAGAGGCCAATTACTACTGAGCTATCAGATGAGGGGTGGCAGGGCAGTGAGTAGGTATTTAATCTCACTCAGGGGTTTCTACTCCACCTTTGATCATTCAGTTCCCAGATAAAAGACACACAACCTTTATATTTATAATAAACCTTAATCAGTATTAGAGTGGGGCAGATACCTGCCCTATGTGCTATAATGTCTACATTCTTACCAATAACCCTGAGATACGACTTGCCATTTTCTGCATGGGCCACTCTTATTCCAGTTGGCTAGTCTGCAAGGCCAGTACTTACAGTCCCTTACCCCATGGCATCTTCTCTTCTCTCCTTCTACTTTCCCCTTCTTCTTGGTTCCTACCTCAGTTAGCAAGCCTGGGAACTGAAACCCCACCTACCTCTCTTCTGCCCAGCTTTAGGCTGTCACCATCTTTATTCAACCAATAGTTGTACCTTAAGGAGCAAGGTATGCATGGCAGTCAAGCCTTTGGGGGAGGGGGAGGTGGTATTTAGCATTATAATACCTAGCAAAAAGACCAAACCTCAACAGGGGAAGAGCTTGGTTTCAGTGGAGGGGATGGAATGTGCCAGAGTCTAGTTGTTTGAAGGCAGAACCCATATTACCTGATACAGACTAGAGATAAGAGAGTTAAAAAACCTTGGGTTATTTTGGTATTGACCATTCAGAGGCTGACTCTCCTGGGGATCCATCCCATATACAATCACCAAACCCAGACACTGTTGTGGATGCCAACAAGTGCTTGCTGACAGGAGCCTGATATAGCTCTCTCCTGAGAGGCTCTGCCAGTGCCTGACAAATACAGAAGTGGATGCTCACTGCCACCCATTGGACTGAGTGAGCATAGGGTCCCCAATGAAAGAGCTAGAGAAAGGCCTAAGGAGGTGAAGGGGTTTGCAGCCCCATAGGAGGAACAACAATATAAACTAACCAGTACCCCCAGAGCTCCCAGGGACTAAGACACCAACCAAAAAGCACACATGGTAAGACTCATGGCTCCAGCTGCAGAGGATGGCCTAGTTGGACATCAGTGGGGGGAGAGGCCCTTTGAAGGCCTCTATGCCCCAGAGTTGGGGAATGCCAGGGCCAGGAAGAAGGAGTGGGTGGGTTGGTGAGCAGGGAGAGGGGGGAGGAAATAGGGGGAGGGTGTTTTTCGGAGGGGAAACCAGGAAAGGTTTGAATTGTAAATAAAGAAAATCTCCAATAATAATAAAAAAAAGTATAGATCTGTCATCAAACAAATGGGGACGACTGGGTGGAACAGCCTGGGTGCAAGGTGAGTAGATACAGCAGTGTGAAATCAGATTCAGAGGTGCTGCATGTATCAATTCAGGACGGCTTAGAAGTGCGAGACTGGATAGTCACCTAAGGAGTGAGGGAAGAGACCATAAGCCTTCTGATGTCCTGCTTAGAGAGGTGCGAAACAACTCAGCAGTGACCATGGGTGTTGCTGAGTTGAAGGAGGGAAGTTTTATTAACACAGCTCCAAATTCAGGCAGAAAAGGGCTTCTAGGCAGAGAACACTCTGACCCCTTATGGCTACCTGCGATAGACACGCCTGAGGGGCAGCTGAGCTGACTCAGAGATGTAAGCCGACACGTGTGGGTGTGGAATGCTTTCACATAATATTTCTTCCTCCTCTTCTCTTTGAATGACTGATGTCTGTCTCTTTTTCTCTGTCTATACACAAGCACATACATGTAAACATCTATGTAAAATAAATACTCAGAGTGTATATATGTACATATATGTTAATGCTAGAATGAAAATACCACATTTAATATACCTTGATATCTTTTCCTGTCTATTTCATATCTCTTAACTCTTGAGTGCTCGCACTCATGGGTGACTTAGGACAAACACTGGGCATTTTCTCTGTGCTTAGCCTTATGTTCGGCCATCAAACGTCCTCTTTCATTTTAGAACTTACTTGTTTCCTTTAACTTCTCTTTTGGATTGTTTTACTTTTTATTATGGGATACTTAAATATGTTAATGATTTACTATCCCTTGAAAATTCTCTTTAAAGTGAATTTGAAGATTGTTGAAGATCAGAGAATGATGGTAGCGTCTAAATCACGTACTCTTCTTTTTCCATACTTGGTTTCCGGTTTCTGAAGAAGTAGGCTAGGAGGAGTGGGAGGAGGAGGAGGAGGAGAGGGAGGAGGAGGAGGAGGAGGGGTGGGAAGCACCTTAGGCTGTATCTGAAGCAAGAGGTGAGGCGGGCTTTGAGGACTCTTTCTGTCACTCTCTCTCCGTCCCACCACGAACAGCTTAGCAAACCTGTAATGTGTGTGAATTCTGAAACATGCTTCTTAGAATAATACATTTCAGATGCAGAAGCATCTTCATCATAAGAATTGTTCTCAATTACAAACCCCTGATTCCAGTGCCTCCTTAAGTACCTGCACATTACAGTACACAGAGAAATTCCCCCACAGTCTCAGTTATAGCTCGACAGTGTGCCTTCTTTAAATTCTATTAGTAGGTGTAGGAAGTGGGTTATCTGTAGGCCATCCTATGAGGCTCATTTCAGAAGGAAATGATTGGCCTCCATCAAAGCATTCGACAGAACCGACCATGCATAGACTTAACAGTGAACAGTGTTTCTTCTGAATTAATCTTCAGTTTTCATTTTTCAGGTCATTCATTCTGGGCAGAAGTTAAGGAAAAAGTCTGCGGAGGCAGGAGAGAAACGTGGCTGGTTTAGTGGGTTCTGGGGCAAGAAGGAATCTAAGAAGAGAGATGAGGAGTCCTCAGTCCCTGAGAGTAAGTCTCAGTGCAGGAGTCATTGACCCGATGAGGGAAATCCGTGCAGATTCCGCCCCACACAGCCAGCACAGGCATCGGTGAACGATGCAACAGACTGCATAATTGCTTGTGTATCTACCTGGAGAAAAACTTCAAATTTATTGAAAAATGGCTTGTGAGAAATTTAACGTGTCTGATGCTTCGAGGTCTCAGCGTCCAGTGCTCCTTGTTGTTAAGCTTTAGGTGGATTTTAACGACAAGTTCAGTTTTGAAAATTTTAGGGAATTTAAAAATATGTATATCTGAGAACTGAATTTCCCTAACAGCGAGTGTCTTTTTGCAGTTTCTTAGCACCAACAGTTTCTTTTAACTGAGCCAAAGTGGTGTCTGAGGGAATTAGGTGGCTGGGTTTGCTTTAGCATTTCTATCTGTAGAACTTTAAAAACATTATCTGTAAAACCGAAGCCATTCATTTCCTGAGTGACTGTCTTGTCGCACAGCCATCGATGACCTTATGACTCCAGAGGAAAAAGACAAGCTCTTCACTGCCATTGGGTACAGTGAGAACGCCTACAACTTGGCTTTGCCCAAGCAGGTAGGTGTCAGATGTCTTCACATGCGTTTAGATTCACTTGCTGGATTATCTTGGGTTGGGTTAAATTAGTGGTCCAACTAATTGAGTAGCTCCTGTACTATGTTGTCCTCAGTGTCATTGCCATATGCTGTTCTGGGACCTTACCAGTCAAAATTCCTCAACGGTAGGACTGCCTGACTGAGTGAGTGAGAGAGAACCTGATAGAGGTTCTTGTTAGAGTGTGCCGTTAAATCGTCAAAACACTTTTATTGTGACATTTAACTCATAGCGAGAGGGAGCAAATCAAAAACGGCCTGCTTATTCGATAGGCTGAAAGGTCACTGGCTGCAGCGACTTCCGGTGTCATGGTTTAGAATATTGCGACCATCCTAGACTCTCCCACACCTCCCCTCCTTTCTATCCAGAGATAACCCGTGTCCTGACTATTCCCACAAGCATTTGTTCATTTCCTTTTGTGTTTTGCTATAGACACCATGGTTTGTTCTGCATTTGTCTTTCTGTAAATGGAGGCACAACGCATGTTTTTCTCTCATCTTGCTTTGCTGTTGGAGTCATCTCTATTGTTGTACCTAATATATTTTGCTCATTTTCATTGCTGTGTAGGATTCTATTTATTGAAAACACCCAAACTTGCTTACTTATGCTTTTGTTAAAAAGCACTTGGGTTGTCTTTATTTCTATTTCACTTTCTTTTTTAACTTGTGTTTTCACTTCCACTGAGTCAGTTGCTAGGAGTGAGATTGTTGGGTGACAGGGCAGATGTATGTATAACTTAAAAGAAACAGAAGTTCCTTAAACATCACTCACTGTGATGGCCATTCTTTATGTCTATTTTTAGCCATTCTAAGAGGGCAGTGCGCTGCTGCCTTACTGTCTTTTTAACTTGTATTCTCCAATATTAATATTGACCATGTTTCCAAGGCTTGTTGGCCATCCTGGCTCATTTGTAAGTGCCCAGTTTAAGTTGGGTAAGGTTTGTCCTTCCATTGTTGTCTATGGATTTACTTACAGCTCATGTCCTGTCTTTTGTATTTGTGTATAGCTTTTAGTCAGGTTGTGCTCTCAGTAAAACATGTTGTCATAGTGATGTTAGAGGTTACACTGACTCTGGAGATGATTTGGGGGCGATGGGAAATGTCAGCGAGTCGAGTATTGTGTGTGCTCATTGCTCTCTCTCTCTCTCTCTCTGACCTTTGCCCATATTTCCCTTCTCTTGAATGATGTCTGTAGTTTTCTTCCCTCTAATGAAGAGCAGCTTGTGATATTTTCCTGATTGTCTTACGGATACTCCCCTACCTTGTGTTTAGAATTCTAGCTTGTTCAATTCTTTTTTTTTTTTTTTTTTTTTTGGTCAATTCTTTTTTATTTTTGTCAATTCTCTTTCTTTCTTTCTTTCTTTCTCTCTTTCTCTTTCTTTCTTTCTTTCTTTCTTTCTTTCTTTCTTTCTTTCTTTCTTTCTTTCTTTCTTTCTTTCTTTCTTTCCTTCCTTCCTTCCTTCCTTCCTTCCTTCCTTCCTTCCTTCCTTCCTTCCTTCCTTCCTTCTTTCTTTCTTTCTTTCTTTCTTTCTTTCTTTCTTTCTTTCTTTCTTTCTTTCTTTCTTTCTTTCTTTCTTTTTTCTAGGTTGTCCATAATTCTATCGCTGTCTGGCTTTTGCCGTTTGTGAGCCATACTCCATTATAGTGATGTGTATGTTCACTCAGTTCCTGTGTATCTTGTTTTCATCAATGAAGGGCATTTTTATTTACTTAAATTTTTATAGTATAATTTCTAATTTTTCTTTATTCTTGAGAAATTCATACATGACTACAATGAAATATGGTCAAGCCCACCTCTGTGTCCCACTTCCATGGCTCCGAACCCCCCAACATGTCCCCTCCCAACTATTTCTTTCTTTCTTCCTCCACTCACTATCCTCCCTGACTCTAAGAACTCACAGGTCCAATTAGTGTAGTTCATATGGGGCCATCCAGTGGAGAAAGTTTTTCACTCTTTTCTTTAGGTTTGCAGGATTTGCTGTGATACACATTTATACTCGCTTTTGTTTACATAGTTGGAATGTCCTAAGTCTAGTCAGTGAGAGTAGTTTCTGCCTCACTGCTCTCTGGGTCCTCCTCTGGGATGTGAGCTGCGCCTTTGTGGCGTCTTCTGTCCCCTTTCAGCTCCCTGCATTTCTGTCTCTCCACTCTTCATCTGGAGAGCTTCCTCTAATTCTCTTTAGCTGTTCCTGGGTCTCAGTCAGTCTAGAGGGCGTTTTTCATCAGTGCCCTGCCGTGTGTTAGGACCTGATTTCTAGTATTTTCTTGGGAGCCTTATTTCACAGCCTGCCTTCTTGCTCTTAAAACTTAATATGCTTCGAAGGGAAATATATCCCCAAATTCTGTATCATCTCCCCAGTGGCTGTTCCAACTACGTTTTTGGTTTGGAGTATCACATGGGCACACATATTTGTGTGTAATGGCAATGTGTGTGTGCATGTGCGTGTATGTGTGTGTGTGTGTTTGTGTGTACGTGTATGTGTGTATGTGTGTGTTTGTGTGTGTGTATGTGTGTGTGTGTGTATGTGTGTGTGTGTGTGTGTATGTGTGTGTGTGTTTGTGTGTATGTGTGTGTGTGTTTGTGTACGTGTATGTGTTTGTGTGTGTGTTTGTGTGTGTGTGTACGTGTGCGTGTGTTTGTGTGTGTGTTTGTGTGTACGTGTATGTATGTGTGTGTGTTTGTGTGTGTGTGTGTTTGTGTGTACGTGTATGTGTGTTTGTGTGTACGTGTATGTGTGTTTGTGTGTACGTGTATGTGTGTTTGTGTGTACGTGTATGTGTGTGTGTGTGTGTGTAATCTGAGTGTAACTCTCTGCAGCCATCCAGCAGGCCTCGTTTTTCTTTTCCTCAGCTAGAGCATTGGTCTGGGATGCTTAGTTTGCTTAGGTGAAGGTTTCTCAGTGGACACTCTCTGCTTCTCTCACTGTTTTATTTTTAAAATGAAGCAGACAAACTTGGATCATTTGTAAGTGTGCAGTCTGTCTAATAGGCTTTCATTGAATTTTCTAGTCTTGTTTATTCATGGAGAGTATGTAGGTGCTGGAACCCACAAGCTTTGTTGAATTGTTTGATAAGCCACCATATTTAATTAAAGAGAAACCATTAAAGCTAGCAGTCATTTGCATGTTAACTGTTTTTATTTATTCCTGTTTAGTATGTGGCCCATATACTGACTCTGAAGTTGGTCAGCACCTCTATTATAATAAGAGAAAACAGGAATGTTCCAGAAATTTTGAGAATCCAGATAATTGGCTTGGGTACCCAAGTCTCCCAGCGACCAGGAGCACAAGCATTGAAGTAAGTTTTAAGAACGTATTTTCATTTATGGCTTTAGGCCCTGAATATATAATCTTATGCAACATGAAAGAATACCGAAGAGAAACAGCTTTTCTTTCATTTCTTTTATTTTGCATGTTTTATTGTGAATTGTGTAATTCACTCTTCTGTCCTCTCTCCTTTCTGCAAGTGTTTGTCAGGTAGTGTTTTATTTAGAGTGTCTGCCCTGTGGCAGTGGTTTAGGGTACAATACATTTCTGTTTTCAGGACATTTATATTGTATCTGATAAAAGGATATGCAAAAAGAGCTAATTGAAGACTTTCACACATTAGGCAGTTTACTGTAGAGCATGGCATGAAATAGGACAGGTATACTGCATAGCTCAGTTGTGGGGGAGGGAAACTGAAACAGTAGGAGGTGTAGACAGCTGGATGGGAAGGGTTCCAAGAGAAGCAGGAGGCAGCTAGAGGATGTGGGAGTGATGTAGAAACATGGTGATAGCATTATCTATGTTTAAACCCTGTGATGGGAACCTATGCCATGTCCTGGGGTTGACTAATGTAGGCGTTTACTGTGGATGATAAATAGCTAATGAAATACTGACTCTCAGGAACAAAATCAGGTTTTGTAGGTAAACGGAGGCCAGCTTAAGAAGACGAACTGTAACTTTGGGCATAAGGCTGGTTGTCAGGGCAATTTTCAAAGAGATAGCTCTAATTTTATCTGTTACATGCTTGCTATTTCCTCATTGGATAGGATAGAAGCAAAATTAGAACACTGGTACGTCACAGGCTTGCGACAACAAGACATTGTGCCATCACTGGTGGCTTCCATTGGTGACACTACATCATCCTTGCTCAAAATTGAGTTTGAAACCAACCCTGAGAACAGTCCTGCTGACCAGACTCTGATTGTTCAGTCACAGCCTGTGGAGGTCATCTATGACGCTGTAAGTGCAGGCAGAAAGCGACTTTTGAAGCTGTCTCTAGGGTTGAGGGATGGATTACTATGTAAGTGCACGGGGAAACTGAGTGTGCTATGAAATACAAGACTGAGTCAGCATCCTTGGCCTTCAAGAAGGAGACTGCTATGGTCCAGTACTTGTATCCCAGCACTGTGGGAGGTGGGCAGGATTGGTGGGACTTATTGGCCTCCAGCCTAGCTCCATGTTCATGAGAAGCCCTGCTTGAAGGGAATAAAGTAGAGAGAGTGACAGAACAGGACAGCATATTCTCCTCTGTCATCTGTACATGAACATGGGTGCACTCAGCCACATACACACATGATTATATATTACACACACATGTGCTATATACATACATGAAAAATAAATTTAAAAGTTTCTTTTTAGGGCTGAAAGGATGGCCCAGGGTAAAGGCACTAGCCATATAAGCCTGATGATCTGAGTTCAGTTGTTGGGACCCAAGTAAAGGCAGTAGGAGAGAGCTGACTCCACAGAGCTATCTTCTGATCCCTATACATTTGCTGTGACCTGTGTGTTCACATGTGCACAAGCACTCACACACAATGATAGAATGAAGTTGAAAACAGTTTTATATTGCAATACCCATGACCAGACTTTCCATCTTACACACTTTCAGTTTCAGTTCAGTTTCTTTAACACAGCCACATCTGTACTAAGTTCTTGCACAACTCCAAAACTTTGTCATATAAAATCTTTCATATTTTTTATAATCAAGTCTTATCTGTAGGTAAGAGTGAATAGCTTTCCTCCGTTTCTTTTCTAAATGTCAAAGTATGACATAATCCAAGTTTAGTGTTGAGGGATAGGCTTTCCTCTCTACCTGGAGGCTGAAACTAGAGGGCGTGCCAGTTGCTACTTCCACAAGCCACTTAGACCTCTTGCCCGTGCTGTGACATATACAGATTCTCCTCTCTCCCGTCAGCTCACTAGGCTGGTCTTTGCTCATGGTTGTCTCTCACTCCTAAAGGGAAGTAGTAACACAGAGTAGCTTTTGGATCCGCTTCAAAGCCATAGCTATTTATAAATGAGATGAATTCTTCAGATTTGTAACGTAGATCTAACGTACAACCTGTCGTGTTTTAAATTTCTTTTACAGAAAACTATCAATGCTGTTGTTGAATTCTTTCAGTCAAATAAGGGGTTGGATCTTGAGCAAATTACATCAGCTACATTGATGAAGCTGGAAGAGATTAAAGAGAGAACAGCTACAGGTGAAATCTTTAGTGTGTCTATCAGCACCAGCTAAACTCCAAAGGTGGCCATCTTAATGGAAACATTGTGTTTAAAGTAGTTTAGGTTTTCTTTTCTGTCTATATCATACATTGGACATGGCTCGCTCAGAGTTGAATAGACTTGGTAGAGAGGAAGAGAGTAATGGAGGGTGGAGGTGCTTTTCCTGCATTACAGCCAAGAACCCGAGCTTTAGAGTGACCTTGAGGTGGAGCACGACCCCCACCTCCACTCTTCAGAGCCGTTCATGGTGCTGTGCATGCCTAGTTTTAAAGAACCCAGCAGACTCTTACATCAGGTTGCTTAACAATCGGCTTGCAAATCGTTCTATGCCTAGACCTAATACTAGTTATATAGGATTTACTGTAATATATAATAATATATATTAATATGTATAAAATATGCATATGTAATATATATACACATATACATATGTACATATGTATACACACACACACACATATATATATATACACATACATACAGAGAGAGAGAGGGAGAGAGAGAGGGAGAGAGAGAGGGAGAGAGAGAGGGAGAGAGAGAGAATGAGAATGAATGCAGCTTTTGGCAGGACTGACACTACTTGATATCTTTCAAGAGAAATTCTTAGTCTTTTTGTTAGTAGTATCACCATGTACGGCTTGACCACATCATTGTTTCCCTGGCCTTCTTTTAGGACTTACGCATATCATTGAGACTCGGAAAGTTCTCGATTTAAGGATAAATCTGAAGCCTTCTTACCTGATAATTCCACAGACAGGTTTTCACCATGAAAAGTCAAATCTTCTCATTTTAGATTTTGGTACTTTTCAGGTAGGTGTATGTGCACTTCTCTCTCTGTCTGTCTGTCTCTCTCTTTCTTATTTTTTTTTTCAGTTCACTTAAACTAACTCTAGACTTATTGCATATGTATTATATGGCTACCCAGAATGGCAATAATTTGGCATCGAGATCTGGATGGATGTTTTTTCTGTTTTCCAGATGGAAACCATCTTAGTTTTCATGGTTTATAGAGTTTAATTTTACAGTGTCAATTTCTGGGCTATAGATTTTGACAAAAAGTCTGTCTGTCTATCTATCTATCTATCTATCTATCTATCTATCTATCTATCTATCTATCTATCTATCTATATTTGATTGCTCTAAATAACCAAAGTGAGATTTTGGATTTTCATCTTGAGTCTAAGCATTTGGGAAAAGGTAGGTGTTAAACTGAATGGAGCCTTTATTCCATCTGGGAAAAGGAAGTAGAGGGTGGAGCTGAGTCCTGATGGCCTCTTCCAGGGTAGTGTCCAGAAGGCAAAGGGTTGAGGGTGGGCAGTAAGAGAGCTGAGCCATAGTTGGCAGGTCCTCTTAGGAGTCAGGCTGAGGAAGGAGCTCTCCCTCTGGGCAGGTTATTTGAAGCAGACAGCTGTGTAATTGGCTCAGTGATTGCAGATGCATCTATTACTCAAGCGTAACAGACTTGCGGTGAGGTAGTGCACTCCTATCGAACTGCTTACAAATCACCAGGAAATTAGGCACTCTCCTATCTTTAGCTAGAAGTTTTGAAATGTGACTCAGGTATGTTGATATATATGTATACTTTTCTGTTATAGAAAGAAATTCAGGTTTTTTTCCTTCACTCCATTTTAGCTCAACAGTAAAGACCAAGGCGCACAGAAGACTACTAATTCATCCCTTGAAGAAATAATCGACAAGGCGTATGACAAGTTTGATGTGGAAATAAAGAGTGTGCAGTTGCTCTTTGCAAAAGCAGGTCAGCCACTGCTCAGCTCTCAGGGCGGACAGATTAGCTCCAGTAGCTTTGTTCGAGTATGTGCATGCATTGTTAGCCTTGACGCTCTGCATGCATGGGTCTGTTTGCTCCTGGGCATCAGTCCTAGACACTGCCTGTACACTTGTCCTGCTGATCACTTTAGAAAACCCAGTAGGAGTGGCCCAATGCAGAATGCCACAGTTGTAACAGAGGTCAGCATGGGACTATTAACCCTAGGGTAGTCAGCACCATTTGCACCTAAGCTCGAGTGTGGCCGGTCTGTAGCATGACTATGAGGTGTCTGAACACAGCACAAGTTGCAGCTGGTTCTGGCTCTTCACTCTCAGCGCTTTGGGATGTTTCCATGGTCTCTATGCTGCCTTTATTTGAAAATATTTAGTGTTTTAGCCCAGTCTTTAATTTTGTATTATTATAACTACTTTTATAGATGTCTGAGAGACTTATATTTAAAGAATACTATATCTAAAAACTCCACAATAAGCTTCTTTGATTAAAAAAATCTTAAATGAGAGATGTTCCCAAATCTAAAACATTTAAACTGCTGATATGGTGCTATAAATGATTAATGCCGCACATGATCTCAGATGATGGGCTGCCCTAGAAGCCCACATGCCCTGCAGGTGCCAAGTTACACAGCTGGACTTGTGTGTACACTTGGGTCCCATCCCCAGGATATCTCGCTATGTTCATACATATTCTTAGATCTCACTAAGATCTCCTCTCCGCTGTACTGTGTTTTCATTACAGGTATTCATCCTGTAGATATGCTCTCAAGACTTAAATAGTTTATGTTCTCAAAGCTTTGGTGTTTTCTGTTGCTTAAGCACAGCTTTCCAGTTTTCCATATTCCTTTTGTTACTAGAAGAAGTAGTGTTGATTAAATATCTCTGAGCATGTCATTTTGTGGACAGTCACCTGAGGACAGAACCTCTGCCTACCGAGGCCGTGCTCTCCTCTGCCCAGTGAGATCTGTTAACATTGATGATATGTCTGCTATTGTCTGTAAAGAGCCTCAGAGGTTCTTAAAGGAGAGTGTTTACACAGGCTGTAAAAACTGCCCTTTTTATTGCATTCCCTTACCAACAATTATTTGAGCAATGAACTCTTTAGTCCCTGTCATAGATAAAGATCTATATTTGACTGTATTAGTCTTGTGAAAAATCCATCTTTGGAATCTTCCTTTTGGAACAGTCGTGGCTATTACACATGAGTGTTTTTTATTATTATTTTTTTATCTTCTACTAATCTGTATTAAAATACAGATTATTTAATTTGTATGCTGAAGGAAGTAAAAATTTGTTTACTGAATTTGTTAAGTATTTTCTAGCAATGTAAAGTAGTTTTGTACAGAATATCTGATTATTTTTGAAAAGTTAATTAATATCAAAATTATTATTTTTAAAGAGGAAAATTGGAAGAAGTGTAGATTCCAGCATCCATCAACTATGCATATACTGCAGCCAATGGATATACACGTTGAGTTGGCCAAGGCAATGGTGGAGAAGGACGTTAGAATGGCCAAGTAAGTATGACTGTCTTCTGTACTAGATGTCAACAAAGATGCTGCACCAGTATCACCTACTGAAGTCTAAGGACACAGAGATGGATATATGTGGGAGAGGGAAAAACAGTGACTATTCTATCTTATAATACAAGAAAATACTTGTATAGACTTTTATGCTGGCTAGTTTTATGTCAGGTTGACACAAGCTATAGTTATCTTAGAGGAGTCAGCTTCAATTGAGAGAATGACTCCATAAGATTGTGTTGTAGGTAAACCTTTAGACCATTTTCTCGATTAGTGATTGATGTGGGATGGCCCAGCCGCCTGGGCTAGTGGTCCTGGGTTCTCAAAGAAAGGAGGCTGAGCAACCATGATGAGCAAGCCAGTATGCAGCATCCTCCATGGATTCTGTATCAGCCCCTGCCTCCAGGTTCCTGCCCTGTTTGAGCTTTTGTCCTGGCTTCAATGATGAACTCTGATGTGGAAGTCTAAGCCAAATAAACCCTTTTTCCCCCAAGTTGCTGTTGCTCATAGTGTTCATTACAGCAGTAGTAACCCTGACTAAGACATGATGTCTCTCCTATTTTAGAATTCATAGTTAGATTTTTACATTGTATAAATATTGGCTATCTGAGATTCTGAATGTGTGAACATCAGGATTCACTGTCCGTGAAATAAAAGGTTCAAAGGAAGTTAGCTCTTTTGGTCATGAAACCACGTACACTCTTGAGAAATGTCTTAAAGGAATAAAGAAGTACAAGCTAGACTGTGAGGTTAGTATATCCTCATGAAATTGTTACGATGTCTTCCTAAAAGAGCTTTAGTGAGGTTTAACTGACACTCTGGATGTCCTTTATTGTGCTGTCTGTGTCTCCATGGGGTCATCACTGCAGTGGGGACAACATGTCCGCCACCTGCAGAAGCTTCCTCGAGCGCCACCCTCTCTTTTTCCTGTGCCCACTTCTTTCCCTGGAAAACATTGATCTATTCCTTGATCCTGAAGATTTGGTAGAATTTTCTAGAATTTCCAATGAATGAAATCATTAAGCTTTAGCTTTTTTTTTTGTCTGACTTCTTTCTGTACGATTAAAATTCACTGTGATATGACCAGGGAAGGGGACAACATTTGAAATGTAAAAAAAGGAAATATCTAATTAAAAAAAAAGATTCACCGTGTGGTTGCTTTAATGTTGTGTCAGTAGATCCTTACAGACTCAATGTGTTCTAGGCCTACAGTTTTCTTTTAGGGAGTATTTAAACGTTCTGGATGTTTTTGTGAATGAGTGTGAGCTATGCTGGAAGTGTTCTAGGTGAGCATTCTGTGTTTGCATTTGACCAGCTTGGAGGTTGAACTGTACAAAGTGCTCATCTTCTCTGCCTGCATTAAGAACAGTCTGTAGATGCTTGCTCTCTCGTTCTCGACACAAGCAGTAGTGCCTTTGTTTCTTTTTCCTGATCAGCCAGCTTTTGGGTTCAGTTATTTCTCATTCGTTTTTATTCTTTGATCTTTATGTTTTCCACTCTAGGTTTATTATAATTCTTCTGTACACTCTTGAGTTTTACCTGCATTTTATCTTAGCTTCTTAGAAGGTCATTAATTAGATACTTTTCTTTTTTTCTAATAGAGACAATTAGTACTAAGAATCTTACTTAAATACGATTGTACTGAATGGCAGGAACCTATTTAGGAATTAGGTATCTGCCAGCTTGAGCTGGTCACAGCTTAGCCGGGCAGCAGGACAGTAAGCTGGAGAAGCGTGTGAGGAGCTGTGGTCAAGACTGTGCTGGGAAAGACAGGAGGCAAGCAGCTGCCAGAAGGCAAGTGAGTGGTACAAGCAGACTGGACCCTCAGCAGCAAAACGTGACCTCAGGGAGCTTGCATTTCAATCTGAAGGGACCAGAAATAAGTGCACAGGCCACATGTCAGGTGCTGCCCAGAGCTCTGGATGAGCAGAGCAGGACAAGACAAGGAGGCAACGAGTGATGGCGCAGGCACTCTGATATTAATAGAAAGAAATCTTTGATGCCAGGAAGTAAAATATATATTGTGGTTTTGTTTTTTAATAGTAGAGAATTGTGTTCAATAGGACTTTCATAATGCATTAGTGAACTTCAGGCTGTGTGTGGTGATACACTCCCCTTAATCACAGCAGCCAGGAGGCAGAGAGTCTGAGAGGTGAGGCCAGCCTGATTTCATAGCAAGTTCAAGGCCAGCGGGGGCTACATAGTGAAACCCTGTTTTTAAAAAGCTCATTTAAAAAAAAAAAAAACCAAACCAACCTTTTACTGCAATGGTCCTCACTCTTCCAGTGCTGTGCCCCTTTAACACAGTTCTTAGATTGTGCTGACTCCCAACCGTACATTTATTTTTGTTGCTGCTTTGTAACTTTAATTTTACTACCATTATGAATTGTAATGCAAATATCTGTGCTTACTGAGGCAAACCATGTGAAAAGGTCCCTAGATCCCCTTAAGGGGTTGTGACCTACGGTTTGAGAGCCACCGGTTTGCTTAAGAAAGATGCTTTAGAAGGTCTGGAAAATTGGTTCACAGAGAACTTTCCCTTCTCTAAGAGTGCTGTCTAAATGTAATGAGATTGAAACATGGCTGGCTAACCCTTGACCTCTGTAGTCTCCTACCCATTCCCTTCCCCTCTCTGAGACCTCACTGTCAAATTGTATTCTTAGATTTAAAGTGTCAGGAGGACTGCCTTTGATGCATGTGAGGATTTCTGACCAGAAGATAAAAGATGCGCTGTGTTTGATTAACAGTATACCTTTGCCACAGAAGTCATCCACACCGTCTCCAGAGAGACAGGTGAGTATGCCACTATGGAGGAAATGACAAGTTGATTTCTAGAAAGCCACACCTTTTGAGTACTGGTGATAGTTTGAGGACAGGCTTTCTAACCACAAGGATGGGGCCTGGTGTGATGGCACAGAGACAGGCAGATCTCTGATTTCCAGGCTGGCCTGGTCTACACAGCAAGCTGCAGCCCAGGTAGGGCTGCATAGTGAGATGCTGTCTCTAAACAAACAAAATCAGAAAGCAACAGAAATAAAAGGAAGATGTTCACATTTGTGTTGGGGTTCAAGAGTCGCCCATAAACCACACAAACACTGATCTCAGTCAGACAGAGATGGTTTATTGAACACACACCTTAAGACTGATTAATCAGGGCCGTGGCTCAGAATTTGGGGGCTGAGGCTACAACCTTGAACAAGCTTTCTCTGTCAACTCATAAAGACTAAAACTGCAAATCCCCACATTGAGTGCAGGAAGTGCCACCTGGTGGTCAGCTCTGACTCAAGCTATTTTAGACTTAGCAGTTCATATTGACCTTTAATTTGATACGTCCTGCATAAAGCTTTGCGGAATTTCTTAAGATGAACAAACCTCATACAGAACATAACAGGATGTGTGATCAGCATGACCTTGCATGACCTTGCATGACCTTGCTCCGAGTCAAGTTATTTGTCTGTTGTCAATGACTAACATAGCAACAATATGAAAGAGCTGGCAGGCATGGAACAGCTATGCTGGAGGTGGGGCAGGCCTCAACAATTTATAAAATATACCTTATATAGAACTAGGAATAGAATGCTTTAAAATAAATTTGCAGATAAAATTTCAAGTGGAGATTGTCCTTTTTTGGTGACTCTTAAATGTTCTACATCACTTTAACTGATGCTTAAATGTTGCTTACATCACTTTATAGCTTAAATGTTGGATTTCTACTTACTTAGAAAAGAAGTTTGAGAAAGTTAGCTGGTAACGATGCCATTTTCAAGGGCCTATGATAAATGTGTACTTTTTAATATTGTTACTCACAGCAACTAAGTGGTACACGGAGACATAAACTTACTCCTTGATTTGTGCATAATTATATCTTTATAAATATGGGGGGTAATTTTAATATTGTGTAGGCTCCGGCTGACTGTTATTTGGTTGTTTTAACTTCTTGAAGATTTGGCTGTGATGTCTGTGCAGGCATTTTTCTTTCTATCTTCCTTTATCTTACTTTCTATGTTTTTGGTATATAGAGATGTCACCTGTGTTATTTAATCTTTCTCATCAGCATGTATTAAAAATATTTGCATTCTTTGCTAGGTAGCCTCAATTCCTGTTCTTTCAGGAGGGACGAAAACGCTTCTTGGGACTTCACTGTTGCTAGATGGAGTGGAATCAGGTGAAGATTGGCATACGCTGTTTCTCTGTGACACTAAACCTATGTGTTGTTATGTAGTGAGGGTGTTTGTGGAGATTAAGGAGTCTCTAGAACATGTTCTATCTGTGCTGCCAACCAACACTGACTTCAGGGCATTTTATAGTCTTTGATGTTCACATCTCTTTGTTGGATAAGTAAAGAGTTGTTTGTTGTTTGTCTTAAGGGTGGGTAATGGGACTTGACAGTGTTTTCCAAATATTCAATTAAGGTATTGTATTTCTCTGTAATACTTTTCTCTAGCTAGGGCTAAGTGATGCTTTACAATTTCAGATTAGAATATAGAATGTCAACTTGTAGACATAGGTGAATCTAACAAGGTTAAGGCCTGGCCACGCTGGTGTCCATAGTGGAGGTCACATCTTGATGATAGATGATGCCCAGTAAATATTTTACTGGATATTGAACGAATGAACTAAAGCGAAAAATAAGTTTGGTTTAAGTTTTAGTACATGCCAGTTCAAGTCCCTTTGGGACTTGAAAAATACATTGAAAGTATTTTGTCTGAATATGAAAGTTCTATGTGTGGATGGAGTTTACTGTGTTAAATCTAGGCCCTGTGTCCATGTGGGTTCTCAGTGGATGCTGTCTGGGTTAACGAGTGTCTCTGTCCTTTAGAGTCTGATGAGGAGTACTTTGATGCTGAGGACGGAGACTCGCAGGCTGCTAGAACTGTCAAAGCCTCAGAACTGAAAAAAGCTGCTGAAGTTCCCAATGAGGAGCTGGTTAGTCTCCTGCTCAAGTTTGAGATTAAAGAGGTATGTGTCTCTGTTCCTGAGCACGCTCTTGTCGGTCTTCTGGACTGGGAGCTGACCTCGGCTCAAGTGCATTAAAAATGTGTATCCTAGTTTCTTCCTGGTACATGTGAGTGCACAGAAATGCACATGCAATTTCGAAACCATAGAAAGTTTTTAAAAAATGGTTTAAGGGGGAATCAGTGAGTGTGATCTATTCTGGGAAAACTCAGGTCTCTTAATTAGGATTTGCATCTCTGGGTAAGATTTCTGTCTTTATGTATGTATGTATGTATGTATGTATGTATGTATACATTACCTCCCCCCACCAGCTCCTTTCATTTTTTTTCAAACTACAGTTGGGCTGTGGATGCCAAACTGGCCTTGAACTATCTCACTTTGTAGCCTTGGTTCTCTTTAACTATGGGGCATTCCTCCTACCTTACCCTCCTGAGTGCTGAGATTATAGGTCTGTGTGTCACATGCAGTGTAAATTCCCTTTGAGCTAAATAGTGTTGGTCATTGTCATGCTTGTCTTCTGTGGAAAATTTTAGCAAACTAAACTTCTAAACTTTTTTTTTTTTTGCTTTAAAAAAAGATAGATGGCTTAGTCAGGGCTTCTGTATAAGAGAAGGGTTAGTGTTAATTGGTAGGTAAAAATATTTTTTTGATTTTGACATCAGAGCTTCTAAATTCCAGCGTGAAGAAAAAGTCACATAGAAAGCCAAGCATGGTTGTATAGGCCTGTACTTCTAGTTATCAAGGAAGCTGAGGCAGGAGGATTACAACATTATTAGTCTCTGCTGGAGATTCAGGGCATTCTGGTTAATTTAACAAGACTCTGTTTCAAAATAGCAAACAAAACAAAAGAAACCGAAAACCAAAAGAGGGGGTGGGAATGACTGGAGACAGAGCTGAGGACATGATGCTGACAGCTTGTGAGGCTCCAACTTCAGTCCTGAGGTCTGTTTCTAAAGAGTAGACGCACAGGAAAAGGAAATCCGATGAGAAGGTCACAGCATATTTTGAGGGTAAAAGGAGACTTCTGTGCCCGGCATATGATTCCTTTTAGCTACATGTGTAAGTTTGCTCTGTAAAGGACAGTGTTCATCTCCACATTGCTGGGATTGCAGCTTTCCATCTCCACCTTTGCCTTAGAAAGTGCAAAATAATACAGAGATGTCCATGGTTGACTTTGATATTCTAGAATGATAGATATTGATTTCCTAAATCATCATGTCAGATTTGATAAATCTTATGTCTTATTGGTATTTTCTTGGTCTGTTTCCTACCCTTCCTTGGCTTTTGACTTGTCTCTTTTTTTTACACTTTGACCCTTGACCCCTGTCTTCAAATGTTTCAGGGTAGTTGTTCTTCTCTTCAGCTGCAGCAGTGCTACTTCAGCCTCCATCCGTTGAAGAAGTTAGACCCAGTCTTCCCTCCAGCCCCATGCTCCCAGAAATAAGACTCAGACTCAAAATATATTTACAGATACCTTGCCCATATAGCTAGGTTCTACTCTGACTAGATAATAACTAAAATAACTATTTTAACTTACATTCTGCCATGTGGCTGGTTACAGGTGCTCTGGTACCATGTGTCTGTCTCTTCACATCTTTCCAGACAAATTTCCTGAAGGTCTCTATCCCAGAATTCTCTTCTCCTCCGGATGTTCCACCTTTATCTCATTCCTAAGCCATAGGCTTTTTAATTGACAGGTGATGCATCCATACAATACACAAGATATTCTCTCAACATTGTTACTTATGTTTCAAAAAAATTGCCACACATGTCTTGATTTTTTTTTTAATTGGCTAAATATTTTGGCTGTCATTTTCAAAATCAATTTAAATACTGTGGGAATGAACACTCCCACTTTTTGCTATTATCAGAAGAATCTATCAGTTTTTTTTTTTTTAATTAAAAAAATGCTAAGAACCCTATCCTTATTTGCATGGTCTATCAGTCCTGATCCCCAGTCTTTGTGTCTGGTGTGAGGATGTGATTAGAGTCGTCACTCTAGCAGTGATCTGTGTGAGAAATGACTGTGCTTCTGTCATTTTAAGAATGACTACCACTTACTACAACTTTCCCCTGCCCTGTGGATTCTTTTAGGTGGTTTTGGAACTCACTAAACAACAGAAAGAAGAAGAGACAATTCTAGTATTTAATGTCACTCAGTTAGGGACAGAGGCAACAATGAGGACATTTGACCTGACTGCGGTGTCCTATTTGAGGAAAATCAGCTTGGATTACCATGACATTAAAGGTAACAGCCGTGAAAATAGAAATAGTCTCATTTATAATGAAACATTTGCATTAGTATGCACAGCACAATAAACACTTTATGAATACTAACTCCATTCTAGAACAATGGCCATTAGGTATTCGTGTTACTGTCTTCAGTTCACATGTAACTAATATACAGGTTGGTCATTCACCCAAGTTCAAACAACTGTAGGGGACAGAGCCCTGACATTGAGACATTGGAAGCCTGGTTCTGGGGTCTGGTGTCCCCAGCCATTATGGTACATGACCTCAGAAAGTCCACCGACGTTAGGGAGTATCAATTCCATTTCATAGGCAGAGTAAGGCTAAAGAACCCAAAATAACGTGCTCTTACCCTCTATCTTGTTCATGATGGGTTTTAGAATTTAGTTCTGGACTAAGGGTACAGACGCCTATTCTGTTAGAGCTGTCCTAATACTGCGACCTTTAATACTTTCCTCATGTTGTCAAGACCCCCAAACATGAAATGATTTTGTTGATACTTCATAGTTATGTAGGTTTGCTGTGGTTATAAATTATAATGTAATACCTGTGTTTTCTGATGATGATCCCTGTCAGCCAAGGGGGTTGCAGCCCACAGGTTGAGAACCACTGTGGTAGAGTATTTGCACAACACAGAAGTATTGTGATAGAAATAAAAAGTTCAGGAGGTGCAAAGGCCATGCTCTCATAAATTTCTATAGTTCATCATTTCAATGTATTCCTTATGACCTCAGATATTTGAGGCATGAATGAGTGACAATTAACCCCCCCCTCCAAATTTGCCCAATGCTTTAGTCAAATACTAAGACATTTTATGATTTTTAGAAAATAGCTGAAACCAAAGTAAACTTCAACTAAGTGTTGCTAATTTTCTTAGGTAATAGATTATGATAGAACTTACATTACAGACATGAGTAATAATTGTAAACAATAAGTTTTCTAGGCTGTTTTCTTCTTTGTGTCAAGTAAGACTAGAGAGGGGGCTGGAGAGAGAGCTCAGCCATTGAGAGTGGCTGGGTTTGAGTCCCAGCATCCACATGGCACCTCACAACTGTCTATCACTCCTGGTCCAGGAGATCTAACCCTTCTGAATTCCTAGGGCACCAGGCACACACACATAGTGCACATACATACATGAGAATAATATACTTACACATATAAATATTAAAAAATAGCTATAAAAGGGGAAGATGAGGGGTGGGTGCTTTCTAGCTGTTCTAGAAGCAGAATTGACCATGGAAAGAGAAGCATGGGCATGGCTCAGTGATCACGAGGCTCAGTGATCGCTGAGCTAGCCAGCCCTCCCTACACAGACCTGGGAGCCAGATCCTCTGTGTCCACACACACGTATAGTTTTGAGCTCAAAGGAGAAGTTTGTTTTAGCTTTCAGTAAACCAAGGCTCACTCTGTAGCCCATGCTGGCCTCAGACTCATCATATAGTCCCAGCGGGTCTATACAACAAGGGTCCCTTTCCTTCCATCTCCCAAGGACTGCAATTATAGCTGTAAGTCACCACAGCCTACTAAAATGTAATTTTGAATTGTCATCCTCTGTTTAAAAATAAAGTTTTTGTATTCTTCCCCACAACCCCAGGTCTAAGCAAAGACATTGTTTAAATTATTTGAGTTTAGTAGCTATAAATAAAACATTTTAAAACAGTTTAAGGATCTACTAGATCTTCAGTTTCATAGTTGAGAAAGTTAAATAGCTGTAGGTTAAGGTGAGAGATGAATCAGAGTCCACATTTCCAGATTCAGACACCCATAGTTCACTCTGCTGCCTATAAATACACAGGCCTCCTTAAAAATGTCTTTAGAGGTTTTGACTCTTTCTGAGCACAGTATGAAAGCAAGTGAGGGGCTTTAAGTAAGCTGGGAGTCTAAGGTCAGGATTTCAGCTGTCTTACGTCCTCACCAGGATCCTTGTTCCTTCATAGCCATGAAAATGTACACAGATATATATTTAAAGCACCACTAGACAAACACATGTAGAACAATCTAAAGTTTCAAAAAAGCAACTCATTTGCATTTCTCTCTTTTAGGATCCAGAAAGAAGCCAATTCACTTGATTAGTTCTTCAGACAGACCTGGATTAGATCTTTTAAAAGTGGAGTACATTAAGGTAAGGGCCACCGGAGGATGGCACAGCTGTCTGGGCCCCACACTGTACCCTGGAGAGAGGATGACTGTGTGTAAGGAATATATCTCAGCAGAGTTACTTGCTCTCAGCCTTCTGCTTTCGTTGAGAACAGGGATATTACAAAGCTGCCGGGCTGTTAACCCAGAGGCAGAACCCAGGGCACAGCAGGTGCTCTTCTGTCTCTGGGGTGTATTTGCACCACTACACTTCTTGTGGCAATTAGTTGAGTATACTACATTAAAAAGGGAAAGTGGAGTTAGACTGAGTTGAGAAGAGATCTGCCAGGACTGGGGATGGACTGAAAAATGTACCTCAGTGAAAGGCACAGAAGAAATCTATGGTGTTCACCTTCGTTCTAGTGATTCCCTGGCTCTCTGTCTTCGAGGGTTGTTGAATGTCTGTGCTGTTGGACATTTGGATTGAAGTTGCTTTTTCCTGTTCTCAAAGTGATTGTAAGTTAGAAGAGAGAGATGTGCAAACAGACAAGAACTAAAACGTAGTCTCAGCTGATTGAAAACACAGTGACTGCTTTTCTAAGGAAAAGCACAGAGCAGAGAGGCTGTGGAGAGGCCGGCAAGGTAGTCAGGGCAGAAAGCTGCTCACGGGAGGCAGTCCTCAGAGTTCTCGTTTCCTCTTTGCTCCCAAAGGACAGAACTGAGGCCAGGGAGTGCTTATGGTGAGAGATAAATGTTTTGACTTAGAACAAAGACCCCACTACAACAGAACTTTCTCTAGAGATTCAATTTGTGAAGAACTGGTGTTTCTCTCACCAGCAATTGAACTAAGCTTTGTAGAGTGGTACAAGCATCAGATGATGGCTGGGTAAGGTCACCCTTACCTGTTCTCTCCTTGTCTTTATCTTTTCTTTTCTTTTTCTTTTTTTTTTTTTTTAAAGATTTATTTATTGATTATATGTAAGTACACTGTAGCTGTCTTCAGACACTCCAGAAGAGGGAGCCAGATCTCGTTACAGATGGTTATGAGCCACCATGTGGTTGCTGGGATTTGAACTCTGGACCTTCGGAAGAGCAGTCGGGTGCTCTTACCCACTGAGCCATCTCACCAGCCCGTCTTTATCTTTTCAATTACCTGAGGGAATGCATGTTCCTCCATGCTTAATAAGAGCACTTTCCACTGTTAGGAAAAGGAGTGTATGTACTTTTAAAATAAGACAACATGATATATGGTTGTCTTAGATACCTATGCTGTGATCAGATACCACAGCTCAGGCAACTTACAAAGAAAACACTTAATTTGGGGCTCACAATCTCAAGGGTTAGAGTCCATGACGATTATGGCTGAGAGCAGGCAGTAGGAAGGCAGGCATGGTGCAGGAGCATCAGCTGGGAGCTTACATCCTTGTCTGTAAATAGAAGCATAGAGCTGAGAATGGTGTGGTGTTTGAAACCTCAAAGTCTACTGTCAGTGACACATTTCCTTCACAGGGCCACACCTTCTAATCCTCTCCAAAAAGTTCTACCAACTGGGGACCGAGCATTCAAATATATGAGCCTTTGGGGGCAAGTTCTGTGAACCATCCCAGTATGTGTTCTCTCTCCCCCACTTTCTTCCCTTTCCACCTCCCCTTTCTCTTCCTCCATATCTCTCCACATAAGCATGCACATGAGCACACACAAAGAGATTATAAAAATCTACTTTGCTCTTAATTTGTTCTTTGGAACTTTTTTTTTTTTTTTCAGGTTGATAGGAATGGGCCTAGTTTTCAAACCACTTTTGAGAAAACTGAACAAACTATTAAGGTAAGAAGTTTTACCAAAGTAGCGTATCTTATTTGAAAATAAACCACTCACTTCTTACTTGAGTTTGTGTTCACATTTCTGCTCCTTAAGCTTAATTGTCATGGACGCCACATTTGGAGTCACTTCTAGATATGGTAGCACACAGTGATTCTGAAGCTTCATACCAAAACCTGGCATTTCTATAATCACACTGGCCTGTTGAAGACCAGGAAGTCAGTTACATGCTGACTGTGCAGATGGCCAGGGGAGGCAGTCATTGGCTCCATGACCCTTCTGTTTGGGAATGGAGTATTTAGTTACCATGATGCTCTCCTGTGTCCCTGAGTGTGTAGGTGTCATATGCTATCCCTAGATCTCTACATCAGGGAGGCGTGGTCTTTTCTCTCTCTTTCCCTATCCTGTTTTGGAGGCGGCCTTTGCTGAAACCACAGGTGGCAACTAGGAAAGGACTAATTTTCTCTGTAAAACACTTTCAGGTGGCCTTTTCATCTTTGAATCTGTTGCTACAAACACAAGCTCTTCTGTCTTCTCTTAACTACTTGACAACTGTCATCCCATCAGACAGTCAGAACACGGGTGTGGCCAAGGAGGTGCAGACCATACCTGAGAAACAAAAGAACTCTCCCCTGCAGAAAGGTAGGAGAGTAAGCAGTGTCCTCCATAGCAAACACCCAAGGAGAACAATTTGAAGGAGCAAAGCTTTGTTTTGCTTACAGTTTCAGAGATGTCGACCCATGGACACTTGGTTCGGTTGCTCCTGAGCCTGTGTGTTGCCAGGCAAAGCATGATGAAGCATATGGTGGAGGTTGAGGTGACTAGGAGGCAGACAGACTGAGGTGGTCTAAAGAGAAGCCATGCCCTGCAAAGGCACACCAGTGTATTATCTCCCAATAATGCCATTAGATTATGAAGCTGTTAATGGATTTATCTGTTGATGAAAGTCGGAGTCATAGTATTCCACTCTCTTTCAAAACAAACACAGTAAACAAACTGACAAATCTCCAGTCATTGGAATACCGTTCCCTCTGCTTCTAGGGTTTTCCTCAATTGAACCACCTGGTGCATAAAGCAGGGGTAGTGGATATAGAGAAACATAGTTGCAGTTTCAGTATTTGAGAGGCTGAGGCAGGAGGATCATGATTTCCAGGCCATTTGGGTAGGTGGCATAGAAAGTCCTTGATTCAAAAAAATAAAGCAGCACACACACACACACACACACACACACACACACACACACACGGAAAAAATATAAACAACACTACTGTTTGAAGAAACTTTGTTTTCTTCCTGTGGCTGGGGATTGCTTTAGGAGGATCACTAGAGGAAACTCCATGTGTGTGTGCTGAGTCCTTCTTCCCATCCTAGTGTGTCTAGAAGTCTCCTCAGGGCAGCCTTTGAGGAAAGAGACCCTGAGATAGGAAGGCAGGGACTATTTGCATCTTTGAAACAATCTTATTTTCTATGTGTTGGGTGTTCTGTCTACATGTATGTGTATACATCACATGTGCAGTGTCCATGGAGTCCAGAAGAGGACATTCGAGCTTCTGGAACTGAAGTGACAATGGTTGTGAGTCCCCATGTGGGTGCTGGGATCCCAGGTCTCTGATCCATTTCTCTAGCACCTCAAAGACTCCCTGTCATTGTTGAGAATCCCTAGAATTTGAATCCAAAAGAACTTAGTTCATCTTCTGATTATACGACTTAAAACTGTGTGACTTTAGGCACATTACTTTACTTTTTTGAGTTTTATGTTCTATTAACTTTAGACTTTTTGTTTTTATATGTATGTGTTTTGTATAACATTTTATTTTACAAATATTTTATACTCATATATTATATATTATGTAAAATATATGAAGAGACTTCTGTAGGGTTTAGCTTACTAGAATCCATTGCTTTGTTTTTAGTGATGGTCCCCTCCAGAGATAGTGACGTGATTGGCTTTAGGCTGTTTGCCAAACTGAATGCTTTCTGTGTCACTGTCTGTGATGAGAAGAGCAATATTGCTGAAATCAAGATACAAGGTAAAGTGTCACAGTATTTTCCAGCTGTTTAACTCTAAGCGTCTTCTCCCCTTTCCTTCTTTCTCTTTCTGCAGTGTTAGAGAAAGTATGTAGAGAGGGCTCTGTACTGCACACAGATGCAGGGTGTGGCTGGACTGGGTGCTTAGGATTAGATGATGTCCAAATTCTAGCTAGTGTAGTTGTTTTCTTCTTTCCTTTCCAAATTGGTAACACACCTACTTATATAAACTTTGTTCACAAAACTTTTGTAGCCTTCACCTCAGGCAAGGTGTTTACTGCTGTGGTGAACACCAGGACCAAAACCTAGGGAGGAGAGGGTTGATTTCAGTTTATACTTCCACATCAGTCAATCATTGAAGAAAGGCAGGACAGGAACTGGGAGGCAGGAACTGAAGCAGAAACCATAGAAAAATACTGCGTACTGGCTTGCCCCTCATGGCTTGCTCAGCCTGCTTTATTTTACAACCGAGGACCATTATTCCAGAGTGGCACCACATGCCATGGGCTGGACCCTCACACATCAATCACTAAGGAAGGCAGTGCGTTATGGGCTTTACCTATGGTTACTCTTATGGACACGTTTTCTCAGATGAGAGTCCCTCTTCCCAAGTGACATAAAACCAGCCAGCACAGTCTTCATGTAAATGACTTAATATCTATAAAGGCATAAAAATGTATTTTTGGCTTACTTATCCTGATTGATTCCTTTGTACTAGATTTCCTCTCAGGGAACTGGAAATTTACGTAATTATATTTTATTTTATTGCCTTTTTAAAAACACTTTATTATACACTTAAGAAAATAGGGATCTTTTTCATGTCATAGAAAAATGATATTTAATGTATTTTTCTACTTCTTTTATTCTTTGAGAATTTCATATGTGTATACTAGGCAAGATGATCATAGCTACCACCATTTCCCCACTGTAGGTCCTCTCAGGTGCTCCCAGCGTGTCCCCTCTCAACTTCATGTCCCCTTATTACACTTAGTTGCCCACTAAATCCCATAGTGCTGCCCGAGCGCACGAGGATGAGAGGTCACATTTGGGAGAGTGGGTAACCCGCCAGTGCTCACACCCCAAAGAGCAGTGATTCCTTCTCACCAAACTGCCATCACCTGCTCTTTAGTAAGGGGTAGGGCCTATATAATTAGATTATAACCAAAAAATAAGTTTGCTATTTAGAAAACTAAAAATATTTAACAGGAAATTGGGGTAGGGCCTATATAATTAGATTATAACCAAAAAATAAGTTTGCTATTTAGAAAACTAAAAATATTTAACAGGAAATTTACTAATGTGAGTTTAGACATTCTTATATTCCCAAATCATAATGAAATGAAATATTTGTTATATTTATAGAAATTACGTACTTAATTTTTTTCAGGCCTTGATTCTTCTCTTTCTCTTCAATCAAAGAAGCAGTCACTTTTTGCCAGGCTGGAAAACATTATTGTCACAGATGTTGATCCCAAAACAATTCATAAGAAAGTATGTAACACCGAATGGGTAGTCACTAGCTTTTGATTATTGCATAGAGACTTTATTTTAAAAATTAAATGTATTTCTATGAAGATTATAATTTCAGGCCTTTTCTGACTGAGGCTTTGTTTTGCTATTGCTTTTCTGGGGGAGAGTACATTTACATTTCTGGCTTTTCAGGCTGTATCCATAGTTGGGAATGAAGTTTTTCGCTTCAACCTGGATTTGTATCCGGATGCTACTGAAGGGGATTCCTACACTGACATGAACACAGTGGATGGTGTGGTGGCACTGCACGTTGGCTGTATTCAGATTGTCTACCTTCATAAATTCCTTATGTCGCTGCTGGTAAAGTCACTGTTTATATGTCCACATTGCCCCGAGAAGCTGTAGGGCTGTGATTACACATGTTGTAACTTGGGGCTTTAAGGCCGTGAGTGGTTTGACTATGCCTGGTGTTTATGTATGAAAGTAGTAGCCAAAAGCCCTCTCTAACTCTTGAAATCTAAGTCATTGAATGATTTCTGTCTGTGGTTGAAATTGCTTTCCTAGAACACACAGAAGCTAACTGAGTGCTGAAGTGTTGAAAATGTGTTCCCACCCCTGGGCTCCCCGCTGCCCCCCAGTGACCGATCACTGCGCAAAGCTGGGCAGCACGTGACTGAGGATGGCCTTCCACAGTTCTTCCGCTCACTAGAATAGGGCTCAACTCTAAAGACCCTTAGAGGAAATTGCATGCGTGTTAGCAGAAGGTAGGCTCACCCACAGATGCCCTGCT
This sequence comes from Mus caroli, assembly GCF_978045245.1. NCBI lineage: Eukaryota > Metazoa > Chordata > Mammalia > Rodentia > Muridae > Mus > Mus caroli. The sequence continues at coordinate 66,627,472 of NW_028227266.1, forward strand.
TCTGAACGTCTCCTTTTACATATTGTCCACAGAGCTTCCTGAACAATTTCCAGGTGGCCAAGGAGGCGCTGAGTGCAGCCACTGCCCAGGCTGCGGAAAAGGCGGCCACGAGCGTGAAGGATCTCGCCCAGAGAAGCTTCCGTGTTTCTGTCGATATTGATTTGAAAGCACCCGTCATTGTCATTCCGCAGTCCTCTCTCTCCACCAATGCTGTCGTGGTGGATCTTGGGCTAATTAGAGTTCACAATCAGTTCAGTCTGGTGTCCGGAGAAGACGCTGCAAATCCTCCAGTGATCGACAAAATGGAGGTGCAGCTCACGAAACTGAAACTCTCTAGGTAAGCATGCCCAGAGCTGTGCCATGAAGTATGTACTACGTTCTCATGGGATTTTCACACCATGTTTCTTTAACAGAATCATTTTCTGATATAAAAAGTTGCAAAAAACTCTAATTTCTGTCAGCTGGAGTTCATATATATATATACATCCTTCCTGTAGATCTGCCAGCTTGTTTAATTCTTTACCTTGCTTGTTTTAAAATATGTATATATTACTGTCCAAAACAGTGGTTGCTAACTATTTGAGAATAGAAATCTTAGCCAGGTGTAGTGATGCACACCTTTAATTCCAGCACTTGGGAGGCAGAAATAGGCAGATCTCTGAGTTTGAGGCCAGCCTGGTCTACACAGAGAGTACCAGGACAGTCAGAGCTATATAGTGAGACACTATCTCAAATAAAAATTAAAAAAATTAAAAAAAGGAACAAGTGAGAGAGAATGAAATAACAGAATATACATCTTGATCCTGTGTCCCTGAATGCCTTAACCTGTATTTCTCAAAGTAAAGCCATTTATTCTTGTTAACCTATGATATGAATGGTAGTTTCTAGAAGTTAATAGTGGCCCGCTGTGTAACGTGGATCAGGATTGAGGTGGCGTCAGTTATTGCGGTGATGTTCACTGTAGTAACCCCCTCTGCCTGTTCCCTCTCCCCACCCTTGGAATCACGCATGGCGTCCATTTGGGCCCTCTGCTGTTGAGGTGGTTTCTGCAGTAGCAGATCTTTACTCTGTAACAGCCCTTTGCCCGTGTTGCATGAGGTCGATGCCCTGGCTCTCCTGGTAACTCAGGACTTCAGTGAGCTTACACATTTTGGTAGCTGTGTAAGTACTACTGTGTCCTCAATATTCATGGTGTGTGGCATGTGAGGACACAAAAAGATTTAAAAATGATTTTCATCTCACCAAAGGCGATTTAATTATTCAAAATAAATAAGAGACAGTTATGGGTGAAGAAGAGAATCCCTGTGGGAGCTTTCTGAAATGGCTCAGCGATGGCTGTGCTTTCTGATTTCCTGATTTCCTGTGCTGCTGCTCTGTCACTGTTGTGTCTTTGGTCTCAGTACCAACAAATACACTGCTGTCCTCTGCTTAACCACAAGCATGCACTCGGAGGAAGGCACTGTCACTGATGGGTCATTGTGAGCAACTCAGTGTGATTGTCATCAGCCTAGGGCAGTCCTTCTGTGTGTCTCAATGCAGCCAAGATCCACAATACATGAAATTTTCTTACAAGTAGGAAGAAGAGAGTCTAAATTGTAGGAAGTATAGTCGACGAGGAAACAGCTGATGGGGTCATTTACCATCTTGTGAGAGGTTAAGTATTATGCATAACTGCCTGAACGTTATATGTAGGATGGGTAGAGCTGTCTGCATGTTATGAGTCTGTTGGGTAATCTGGTAGGTATGCCTAATGCTGATGGATTAAATGGATTGCAGAATGACTTTGTGACAGGCGCTTGGTCCCCAAGCAGTAGGACCTTTTCTGCTCCCTCATTTTAGCCGAACACTCAGGTAGATGTGACCCATTGTTGACTGAAGGATTATAATGTGACACAAACTATATTATTCCTAGAATGATGAATTTGATTATTTCTTATATATCTGCAGCATTATGAATTTAAAACAAGCAAAAAAACCCAAAACAACTTTTAGCTCAGTTCTTCTCCTTTCTATGATTTTAAGAAAAAATGTCTTTTTTTTAAATTGGGGGGGGGGTGGCAGACATGGTGGTGTATGCCTTTAAGTCCGGCACTCAGGAAGTAGAGGCAGGCAAGTTACCATTTGGTATCTAGAGCATCAGATTATGCTTGGCACTCTGCTTGCTGTTATAGTTCATTGCTCTCTGTGACAGCCTGTCTTCTGTTTACTAGGACAGCAATCCAGCCAGGCACCTCCCACCCTGATATTCAGCTGTTGCACCCAATTAACTTGGAGTTTTTTGTAAGTCGGAATCTAGCTGCAAATTGGTACCATAAGGTGCCTGTTGTAGAAATTAAAGGGCGTCTTGACTCAATGAATGTAAGTACATGCATGAAAATAACTTTACTGTTGACGTGTCAACCCTGAAAGCTTCCTCATATGCACGAGGAACGTGCAGATTATTTCCTGCATAGTGAAAGAAACATTTTAGTAAACTTTGTCCAACAGAGTTTCCAGTAGAATTTAGTCTTCAGTTAAATATTATTAACTTTTAAATCTGCTACACACCCATTGTAGAAATCTGTGCACAAGTTACTTATTACATTGTCTCTCCTAGTGTGTATTATTTGCACACTTGTTTTTAAGGAGACTGAAATACGCCTCAGATAACTACTGTGTTCTTTAAAGAGTGATAGTCTCCAGAGCTTGTTATTTAAAAAATGGCCAAGATTTCTTTAAGTACAATTAACTTTAAGTAAAAACCAGCCAGTAGGGCTAACATTGATTTGCAAATATTATTATTTATATGTTTTAATATTTTATTTAAAATTGTAGAAGTGAAAGTGAAGCAAGTGGTAAAGTCCTCAGGTGCCAATCTGAGGGGTCGCATCTCAGTTACTGTTAAGATTATTCTGTTTTATTACCGAGAATCTGTTTTCTATATTGTAGTTCTTTCATCTTAAAATGATCTTTTTTTGTTTATTCACAGGTTAGTCTAAATCAAGAGGATCTTAATCTTCTGTTTAGAATATTGGCAGAAAATCTTGGCGAGGCCACTGAAGACTTGGATAAAGGGAAACCTAGAGTACAAGAGAGAGGTGAGAGTCCGATGGTGGTGACATATGCGCAAGTGTCTCTCTCTCATCCAGTACACACTGAATCTTGATGGTGGTGACACATGTACACGTGTCTCTCTATAGTTCAGTGCGCTTTGAATCTTGTTTTCAGGTTTTAAAGTGGTTCCTTTTTTGTTTGTTTGTTTGTTTTGCCACAGTAGGGATTGAACCAGGGTCTTGGCCGTGCTGTGGTGCACACCATAATATCGAGTTACGTCTCCAGCCTGAGACACAATAAACATGTAGTGCACAAATACATACTTACAAATTGTGATTTGTTTTGCCAAGAAAATAACAAGATGTTGTTGAATGCTAGCATGACTGAAGCTTATTGTCTCTTTGTAGCTAAGCAGTTAACATTCAACTCACTTCCAAGATGCCTGAGTTGGGAGGTCATTAGGAAAGGTGGCCATTAGCCAGTGTTGGATCTCTGTAAAAAGTCTTAATTTGTGTATTAAAAAAAATTGAAGAATGCTAGGCTGTGGCATGGTATTCTATCTGATATTTAAATAAGACAGGGGTAAAGTGTAAGAATTTAAATTATTAATGTTTATCACAGTAAACATAGTATAGTAAAATAAAGATAGCAGGAAGTTTAAATTATTAGTTATGGGCACTTTTACTTAAACATATACATGTGTATGCACACATAACGAATATATTAAGCACAAAGGATGCACCCTTGTTCTTTTCAAACAAGTGGTGGCACCTGTGTGTGTGCTTGCTACCCTTTCTTTGCTGGTGATTTTCTAAACTAACAGTTGGAGTTGTATATATCTCATACCCATGTTTGTGCTGTGTGGTGACTCCCCTCAGTGCTTTTAATGATTTCCTGGTATTAAATTCTGTTGAAGAATCATCATTTTTAGCAAGCTTCTACAGATAGATATTCAGGTTAAGTTTTCACTCTTACCCATGTTGCACTGAAATATCCCGTCTCACCAGTGAGAGGGTGTATAATCTTTATTAATATAACTCATATATAACAAAGAGTTAAGTAAATACAAAGTTTTTATAAATTAATTTAAATTTTAAAACTTAATTGAGAATTTCATACATAGATGATATAATATGTTCTGATTAATTTAACATTTTATAGACTTAGAGGAACTTGTTCTTTGTACACTGTTGTGTTGTTTTCTGTGTCTTTCTAACAGTTTTATCAATTTTCTGAAATTTTTGCCCATTGATTGAGTAAAAATTACCTCACTGTACATTTTCACTTTTTTCTTGTATGCAAGTCTAAGCATATAGCTCTAAGTGTTCACCTCAGAATCACCTGCATACTCACTCTGAGCAAGATAGAGCCCGTTCCTCAGCATCCTTCATCCATCTTCCTGCTGCTAAGACGGACCCTGCCTGCCCCTGCCTAACTCAGAGCTCACTGCTCTTGTGACCTCTGATACTCAGGGCTTAATCTTGCTTTTTCATTAATTTAATGAGTGGATCCATGACAAGTTTGCACTTTGATGTTTGGCTTCTTTTCTCTGATTCATGAGATTCATTCAGGTGGCTTCTGTACTGGTCTTTTCTCCAGGGATCCCTGTTTCTGCCCTTGTGGCTAGAATCACAGTTGAGCTTGCACAACACTCAGCTCTTACTTGGTTCTCAGAGATCCAAACTTTTGTCCCCTTGCTTGCATGGCCATGTCCACAGCCCCATACTGGGGTTTTCATTTGGTCCTCACTACTAACCAAGTAAGCTATTTTATACATGCCTTTTGACTACTTGGGTATCTTCTTTGTGACTGTCCAAACCTGTTAACAGTTATTTTTATTTGATGCAGTTCTGAGGTAAGATGATAGATGTATTGCCTTTCTAAGGGTATTAGTGAGTAGGGTAGATTTCCATGTGGGTTTCTGGTATACTTTACTGCAGGGCTTTGGTGTGTTGAATTGGTGGTCAGGATGTTAACTGCAATACTGTGGTGACAGTTGTATAGTTGATAGTGAAGGCTGTCAAGTCAGACTGATGGACATGAATTGGCCCTTGCATATGACAGTAGGCAAGGCTCCAAATTTGTTTAAAAAATTATTGTGCTCATTTGTGAGTTGAGGACAATGAAGTTCTTTCTCCAGAAGAGTGGTTTAAGACTTCCGCAAGACAGTCAATGCATAGCTTATCACGAAGTGTCTGGAGTATGTTACACATATAACAAATCCTAGCTTTACTATTTGTGTGTTATAGGTTAGAAAACACTTTTGTTGCACGCCATGGTATGTATGTGTTTCAGAACAGCATCAGCCATGGAGTCTTTCTTTCCCTAACTAGACTGGCATGCATGGTCCTTTTCTCTTTCTTAGCCTTGTATCTTGTTACCTACCTCATGCCCTAGCCTTCTACAGTCTGCTCTATTTGCAGACCTGGCCATGTGCCATCATTTTTGCCTGTATGGTTTTCATTCTTACTTTTAAAAAAGGTGTGCTGTCCTTTCTGTGGAGGACTCCTCCTGCTCCGTGTGAGTAGTTCATCTGTATTAATACATCTTCACCTCGTTGTCTTTTCTCCGAGCATTTGATAGCCAGCCCATTAACATTTTCCTGCTTCTTGTGAGTAGGTTCAACCTGATTCTTTGATCTGACTTTCACCATGTCTGTCGCTTTTACTAAACCATGAGCTTTCTAAGGCTGAGAGCTGATAGGGATTTGTGGATCTTAAGGTGCTCATACAAGTTTGCAGCAAGTATCTATGAATAAAGAAATGAAAGAATCGAAGCACATGTTTCTCTTTAACGTCTTTAGGTGAAACAAAAGCCTGCCGAGAAGTCTCTACACTGCAGGATGTGCACACCACACAAGGTGTGCCAGCAGCCAGAGTGGAGGAGACCAGACCCGTAGACATCATTAATGTACTGTTGAACTTTGAAATTAAAGAGGTGTGTAATTTTATCACATTTTAATAAAGTGAGGTGAAAAGATTATGGCTATTTCTATTAAGCTAATTTTGTAGGTAATATGTATGAAAAAAACCTTAGACTGTTAATGTGCTTTAAATTTTGAGCATTTATTAAGAACCAGTTACGAGCCGGGCGTGGTGGCGCACGCCTTTAATCCCAGCACTCGGGAGGCAGAGGTAGGTGGATTTCTGAGTTCGAGGCTAGCCTGGTCTACAAAGTGAGTTCCAGGACAGCCAGGGCTACACAGAGAAACCCTGTCTCAAAAAAAAAAAAAAAGAACCAGTTACATTTTAGGGATCCAGTTCTCTCTCTCTCTCTCTCTCCCTCTCTCTCTCCCTTGTCTCTCTCTCCCCCTCTCTTCCTCTCTCTCTCTCTCTCTCTTTCTCTCTCTTTTAGAGAGAAATGGAAGCAATTCATGTAACTTGCTTTTTAGTCAATATAGGATGTTAAAATGTGGCTTGTGTTGGATCTTCATGTAAGAAGAGCAAGAGAAGGGAGATAGAGGAATTTTATAAATAAATGTTAGAAGCTCTCCATAGAGTAAAGCGCAGATCATGTGCATTTAAAAATGCTACCTTGCTTCAGTATGGATTTTCTTCTTTCTCTATCGATTCAACAGCTGTGCAGTGTATGCCAGAGCCAAGGATACATTAGAGAATATATAGGTTCTAAATACAGTGGTGCGTTTCCTTTAAAAATATGCTCAGGATAGGCTACTTTCAGAGTCTGTAGTATAAATGGTAGTGACTGGGCACCTGAGCAGGCAGAGAGGGTTAGGAGAGGTTTCTGGGAGGAAGTGACATTTGAGTGGAGTTTGTAAAGTAAAGTAAATAAATAGTTTAAGAAAATGGAATGAAGAAAGGGGCCAGTTCGATAGAATGGATGGGCATAGGTAGAAAGGGGTGGACATAGAAATGCCTATGTTCTTTTCCTAGCATTTGTTATATATATACTGCGGCAGTTCCATCCCTGCAGACCTGGTTGAGCTGGAGGGGAGAAATTTGTGCCTACTAGATGGGTATTTGGTGTTATGCTATTACTGTATACAGGAAGCTGCCAACTGGTGGGTAGGGACAGGAGTGCTCACATGACCTATTATGGTCAGGATAGCACCCAAGGTTAAGAAGCCTTGCCTAGAGATTAGTGTGAAAACCAGCAGCTGCTTTCAATAGAATTTCAGACAGAAGCTGCTCATCAATTAGGACTTCTAGGATTGGACCACTACCTGCCTCCCTTCTGGCCACTCTACCATGCACCCTTTAACTCAATTAAGTTCATTAATTAATTTTGCTTGCTTGTTTATTTATTTATTTTGGTATTTCACCTTTGAAAGTCAGAAAACAGTGGTGGTATCTCAAATGCGTATAAGGTAATTAACGATAGATGTTTTTTAGACTCAGAATATCTTTTTCTTGTGTGAATTTCTTTCTTTCTTTTTTGTTTGTTTGTTTGTTTTGGTTTTTTGAGACAGAGTTTCTCTGTGTAGCCCTGGCTGTCCTGGAACTCACTTTGTAGACCACGCTGGCCTCGAACTCAGAAATCCACCTGCCTCTGCCTCCCGAGTGCTGGGTTGTGTGAATTTCTTTATTTGGCTTCTTATTGACACTGTACACTAGTGAAGCAGTTCATGATAATCCATGCTCATTCTTTTAGGTTGTGGTTACTTTGATGAAAAAAGCAGAAAGGAAAGGAAGCCCCTTTCATGAACTAAAGATCCTGCATCTTGGGATGGAAGCTAAAGTAAAAGCCCATGACATGACTGCTGTAGCGTATCTCAGAAACATTAGCATGCGGTGTTTCGACTTCCCTGGTAAGTGTGCAGGGCCATCTGTGAAAGACAATGCAGCTCTTAAAACCAATATAAGCCCAGGGCTCATTTTCTGCATTCTTCTATGTGCTGTGTCTATTCCTTACATATACAGTGTGTTGGTAATGCTGTAATAAATCTCACCTAAATGATTGTCGTGACATTAAGAAGTCAAGTCCTAGAATCCAAAGACCCCTTTTGAAAACGTAATTTATTAAGAAGCTTAAGTTTACATTGATTTCATTGCAAATCACATGAATGGTAAGGTCTGTTTTAAATTACATTAATGTGTGCTTGTAAAAAGTAAATGTTAAACAAAACATAAGTATATAGAAGGAGATATGCAGCCTCAACTGCTCGTCTTGCTTCCTCCCAAGTGACTATGAAGCTGTAGTTGAATGGGCAATTCACTGTCTAAGTCTGAGGCTATCTGAATTTTATAGTGCTTGTTTGTTTACGCTTCTAAAGGACTCCGTGGAGCATTTTTGAGAAGATAAACTTGTGTTGAGAATAATTCCTTCTTGTATTTTATAGCTGCTATTTTCTTCTGTTAATGTTTGCTCACATGAGGATAATATCTGTGGTGCTATAGATAAGAGATGTTATTGACTAGAGCTGTTTAGATTTGTTAATTTTGTGGTCTTTGATTTTTCTTTCCAGTTTTTCAAAGTTAGACTGCGGTATGATTTGTAGATAGTATAATCCATTTGCCTGCTTTATGTACAGTTCTCTAATGAGCATTTCTCTGTGTATCTGGCTGGGTCCATTTTACAAGATGTTTGAGGTGCTGAAGGGATGATAAGATTGGACTTGTCTTTTCCCTTCCAGATTCTAAAGGGGAGCCTCTGCGCATTGTCAACACCTCTGATGTGTCTGATGGGACCCTCCTGAAACTGCTGTTCATCAAGGTGTCTGTTATAGTTTCTTCTGCTGCTGAGATAAATATCCTGACAGAAAGTCAGTTTAGTGGAGAAAGGGACATTATCACTTTATAATTCAGTCTATCATTGTGGGTAAATCAGCACAGGGACTTCAAACCCCCAGTGACATTACACATCTGTAGTCAAGTGCAGAGAGAGATGGACACATGTGTTTCCTGCTTGTTTGTACCCAGCGCTCTTTCCCTACTATTGTACTGTTAAAGTCCCCTTGCCTAGGGAATGGTGTGGCCCACAGTGGACTGGTCTTCCCCTATCAATTAACTGAAGAAAACTTTTTATAGGCATATCCACAGGCCAGCCCAATGTAGACAACCCACATTGAGACTTGCTTTCCAGATTACTCTAGGTTTTGTGAAGCTGATAATTAAAGCTAAGCGTCACAAACCTCATTTCCTGTCTGGGATCAATATTTAAATATATGAAATTGCTTATTTTCCTCTCATTCTTAATATTTGAATTCTTCCCTAAGCTTTTCAGTCCAAGTTGGTTGATGATGAATTATAGAAGCGTATCAAAATCTTTTATACTCCATTAACCTCATGAGCTTCCTTGGGGAGTTGAATAAATAGGAGTGAACAGTCAAAGCTGAGCCATGTCCTGAGGCAAGCTGTGCTATAAATTAGGTAGCAGCAGTTTTCCCATTCGGATGGGCCTACCTAATTATATGCACTGACATCTCCTTCGGAATAGAATAAGGAACCTTGGACTTTGCATCTGCAGTATGTAGAACACATTTGTGTGGTCAGTTTTGGGGGGCATATTATTATTTGCCTCTAAGAAACATCCTTGTTGGTTTTTAATAGCATACTTAAGTTGTAAAATATATATGTTTTCAATGTGTGAAATTTTAGTGTTTTTAACTCAGTGGTTTAATTATCAATTGCTTATAGGCAGACAGTGATGGACCAGACTTTAAGACCATTCATGATAACACCAAACAGAAGCTGAAGGTAAGTAAGTCTTTTGTAATTCATCCAAAGACTAGCTTTGTGAGATTCAATGGAGCTTGATACCATTGTCAGTTGTAAGATGTAAGATCTAAAATTAGAATTGGGGGCAGTAGCAATAGATATAAAATTAGTGCATATAGAATTGAAATAAAGGTCTTGTCAAAACTTGTTTCTGAAAAAATTATTTTAAAATGTGAATTGAAAATTGTTTGTGGAATATACAAATACCTTTTATTTTTAGGGAATTTTGTTTACTTTAGTGTAACATAGTTATTTGGCCTAATGTTGCTGGCAACACTGAACATTTGAATTCTGTATTGGTTTTAGGTTTAGAGTAGGATTAAGGACGAGTATAGTGCAGAGTCTAGTACACACACACACACACACTGTCATTTGGGCATATGTAGTCAGTGTAGGAATACTCTTGTGTCTTCATTTAAGACTCATCAAGCGTGGTTGAGGTTAGAATTAATGTCTGCACTGGGAGTGGGCAGAACATTGGCTTGTTGCTTGGTAAAGATTGACAGTATAATAGTAATGAAAAGGATTGAAATCACACTAGTAAGTCCTTCTTAATTGTTTAGCAAGCATTGAACTATTCTTGTGTGAGTTACATACACTGAAACTCAACCCAGTGGTGTGACTGTGTCCCCGTTGACATGACCACCATCCCCCCCAGTGGTGTGACTGACTCTCAGAGGCATATCCCCATCAGCATAGCAGGGCCCACAGTGCTGTGAACATTCCTGAAGGTCTTGTTTCTGGTGTTCATTGCCTTAGGTTTCGTTTTCATCCTTGGACTTGGTACTTCATTTGGAAGCTTTACTTTCCCTCATGGATTTTTTGTCATCTGCTATTCCATCCTCTGACTTGTCTTCCTCTGAGAAGGAATCTGAGCTAAAGCCACTTGTGGGGGAATCCAGAAGTCTTGCCATCAGAGCCGGTAACAGTCTCTCCTATGTGCCCTCATAGACTAACTCATATTTGCAGCTAGGATGAACGCCAACGCCTTGATGAACACAGTGTTTAACTGACGAGGGTAGTTGCAGAAGAAAGCAGCTTCTATTCTGACAGGACTGCATGCCTGAAGAATTAGGAATAAATGTTACTAGGAATCATGTACTTCCAGGGGATTTCCCTCTCTGGCTCTTTTTTTGAAGTAGAATTTGTAGGTTCTTATCATTGACACTTCTTTTAGCCTTCTGTCTAGTAACAGTGAGAAGGTAAGAAGTTAAACCATGGTGTCTGTCATGCTCAGCCACAGAGGTCCTCTTCAGTCAGTGCTGCTGTGCACAGCAGCTGTGAGTTCTTTTGGGGCACCAGCTTGACCTCTGCTCTCTTCTCTCTTTCAGTCACACATAAAATGTGGTCTATGTTCACCATGTATATTACTTGTATTCTGAAATGTTGGATATAAAATAGTGAATGAAGAACATGTGCTTGATTTTTTAATTCAAACATTTAATTAATTTTTAAAAATTATGTAAATCTCTGATAATTCTCAGCTTGAATTAAATCTATATTACTGATATCGTAAGTATAAAATTTTTAGTACTATTCAATCTAGTAAAAGGATCTGAGCTTTTAAAACCATAGAAAAATAATGCTGTTAGAAGCAGAGTTTTACCTGCTTTGTTGTTTTGACAGTGTCTTGCTGTGTAGACCAGGCTGGCCTCAGACTCTTGATCTTCTGGCCTCAGCCTCCTGAATGAGAGGGCTTCCTAAATGTGGCCACCACACCTGACTTCTTTATCATAATGTGCTTAACAAGCTAAGATCTTTAAGAGAGAGTTTTCTTAAAAATGTCATCTCTTTATAACATATGTGCACACCATTCATAGCTCATCCGAGGGAATGCAAGGCCAGTGTGCAAGCTACATTCAGTGTCCACGCAGCATTAACCCCACTGAACTCTTCTCTGGTTTTTCTGCACAACTTGACTTTATGGCTTCTTTATCCTGCACCGGATATTGAGGCAGCAAACAGCCTATTAATATTAGGATTAAAAACTGAGAGCCCCCATGCTCTTTGTTTATAGGAAAGTTCTGTTTCCTGCATGTAAGACAGAGACATGGAAAAGCATATTCTAAATAAATAAGGACCTACACACACAAAAAAATTTAAACCCATTTAGTTGTGAGTCTTTCATCTATCTATCTACCTACCTACCTACCTACCTATCTGGTTTTTTTGAAATAACATCTTGCTGAATATCCCAGACTGGGCTTGATCTCACTGGGTAGCTCAGGATAGCCTCAGACTCAGGTAATCCTTCCACGTTAGCCTCTTGAATGTAGGATTTGCTAACACACTCAGCTTGACTATTTTCTTACATACACATTTTTTGGTGATTTTTTTTAAACTTTAACATATTATGTAGTTTTCTTGGCGACTCTGTTGTAGAATTACATATGGACCCATGATATATAATCTAAAGAAACAGAATTTTTTTTTTCATTAAAGAACATGTAAAGAACATAAATAATTCTTAAATAATAATGAATTTCATTGATTGTTTATCTCAATTTTCATGAATTATTCTTTGATCTAGTATGTGATAAGACTAGTTAAAATTTTTGTACTAACCAAATTCTAGACTCTAACTTAGAGGGTTTCCTTTTTTCTCCCTGGGAGAAACAGTGTCAGGAGCATGTTCACCCAGTGAATGGTTCCATCAAGGTATTGTGGTGGCTGTTATTCATCACTGAAGGACAACTTGCTAGGTTTTATCTGAGTGGCAAAATCCTTATTTTTGTTGCCTTAACGGAGACTTCAATGGTTCCTTTTGTATATTGCATGATTTTTATTGGTGAACTATTACTGTGTTTTCTCATCTTTGTGCATCACGCAGCACTGACCTCTGGTTTCCACTGCTTTTCAGTGCCCAGCTCTTATGAGGGTGACGTGTTTGATTTGAAGATCACAGCTGAATTAAATGCCTTTAACATCTTCATTTGTGATCAGAAGAGTAACATAGCAGAAATTAAAATACATGGTAAGTAATTCTTTTTACATAGTATATTGAAAAGATGGAAAGATGGCTGGATTACTTTGTATAGAAAATATACGCAAGCTTTGAACAGATGTGCTTTGAAACTTGTTATGATTTATTCCTGACATGAGATATTCATTATCCATTTAGAATTTTTCAGAATAAATCTGAAGCGTAAGGTTTTTATTATGGTTTCCTTTACAGAATAAGAGAGCTTTAAACTTAGGTGAGTATCATAGTAACTCTCACAGGGTAAAAATAAAAGTCATTACCCTTGCATTTTGACCATGTTTGGCTAGCAAAAATAATTTGTAAAAGACATTTTAAACTTTATTCGATTCGAGACTTCAGCCTCAGGTTATACAGTAAGTTCTGAGAAGACCGGCATGGCTCAGACCTTGTAGCTAACCACAGGCTAATGTTGAACAGTTTTATATAATTTTCTGTTTCTTATTTCCCCCTGTAAAGGTTGTTGTGAGGGTGACATTGATAGATTTATTATTGTGTGCACAAGTGTGTCAGATGTTGTAAGCAGTTCCAGAAGATTGAACCATCAGCCCTATTCAGCAAACACTACCAAGTTTTAGCTGTAGGCAGTCTCTTGTCTTAGATATAATGAGCATGGCAAACTTCTGACTTTAGATGATTAGACCATAGATATAAATTATCATAGAAATAATTCTTAGCCGTAAGGCAATGTTGGTTTGTTTCAGTTTTAAAAACACATATTTATGAAGTGCATTGAAAAATACTAAAGTCTCTCCAAGTGAGTGGCTCTGGTTGAACCAACATATAGCATACTGTTTTCAGGGAATATGCCACTCATTTATTTAAAACTTTTAAATTTCCTCAACTGTTAAGTATGAGGAGTATGCTGACTTAAAAGTGGTTCACCTTTTTTAGATACCACCTACATGGGAAGTGACTGTGCTAACGTGTTCCATAGTACTTTTCATTTATCTTGTATTTCATTTGTATGTTAGTGCTTTTGAGCTTGCTTACAAAAAGGAAATGTCTGTAAATGGTATCTCTTCTGCAGGAATGGATGCCTCGATTTCTGTGAAGCCAAAGCAGACTGATGTATTTGCCAGACTTAAGAATATCATAGTTATGAATGTTGATTCACTGTCCATTCACAAAAAGGTAATCACAAAACTGATTTCTGTGTTGGAGTGTGACTTTTGGGGGCCAGATGCCACCATACATTTGTTATTTGTCTGACACGGTGGGCATATTAGAGCTGCAGATGAAGATGGGAGGTTTTGTGTAATGATTTTGAAAAGTGACTCCTGGGAAGCTCAGTGGTGGGTCAGTACTTTATTAATGAGGTGACATTTATAGAAATGCAGAGCATTGGCTGATGTTGAATTTCCGTGTGGCTTTTTTACCTGTCAGGCTCCTGTGGTCAGGAAGTGTCCTGAGGGTCCAGGGAGCAGGCTTGTGTAGCTCTGACCTAATAACCCATTGTCTTGTAATGGCAGGCTGTCTCTATTTTGGGAGATGAAGTCTTCCGCTTCCAGATGAGTCTGTATCCAGATGCCACAGAAGGAGAGAATTATGGTGATATGTCTAAAGTGGATGGCAGACTTAGTCTCAAAGTGGGCTGTATTCAAATTGTCTATGTTCATAAATTCTTTATGTCTCTCTTGGTAAGTTCATTTCTACTTGTTTTGTTTCTCACTGAAGTATAAGTATGGTGGCTATGTGCCTGAACCTAGATAGTTATGTTTTCACTGCAGGGGCATGTTTGTTAGCCTCCCATCACCTAACAAAAGTGCCTGAAATAAATAGCTCAAAACAGGAATAGACTATTTGGACTTGAAGATTAAGAGATTTTCTTCCATTGCTCGGCTCTCTTGTTTTAGAGTTTGTGATGAAGGAGACCATTCTGAAGGAGGGTGTGTGCTGGGCAGGGCTGGTGACCTCATGGTTGCTGGGGAACAGAGAGGAGAGATGGGGCCAGGTCCCAGTGTCCCCATATAGAGCATGCTCCAGTGACTACCCTTCCTTCCATCAGGCCCTCCTTTCTAATGGTCACGGTGCCATCAGTGGGGTTGCAGCCTGCTAGCCCAATCCTCAGTACAGGTTCCTTGACGAGCATTTAAGATTCAGACATAATGAAGGGCTGTAACCACCTGAACTCTGAACAGAGTGTTCTAATTAAGTAAACCTTTTAAATGCTGGTAAAGCAAATGGAATTTGCTTAAAATTCTTAAAATTACTTATGTGTACATGTACCCATGTGTGATGTGTGTGGCATGCATGCTGCAGCATCCTGTTTGCCAGACAGAGGACAACGTTATGGAGTCAGTTTTCTTCTTCTACCTTTCATATGTTCCAGGGATCAAATTCACGTTGCCAGGCTTGGGCAGTAAGCACCTTTACCAATTGAGTAATGTTGCTGTCCCCAAAATGGAAGCTTTAATCATTGTTTTGAATGTAAAATCTATCATTCTCTAACATTTTCATAGTACTTTTAAAGTACTTTTTGGTATTTTATGTTTATGTATGTATGTATACGTATACATACATATACATATGTTTTTTGGTACTTGTTTTTTAATATACAGGATCTCATATAGCCCAGACTGGCTTCAGGTTCACTGTCACTGTGTAGCATTGTATGATCTTGAATTCCCAATCTTCCTCCCTCTACCTCCCAAGTGCTGAGAACTAAAGGTGTGCACCACTATGCTCATTAGCTATTGTTTTTATGTATCTTATTGTTTGTATGATTTAATATTTTAATTTAGGGCTTTTCAATATTAGTTGTTTGGTAGAATGCTGAAAAGTCATCATGCAGTTGAAAATAAATATTGAAACTTAAGAGTTTTGACTGTATTTTTGATAAACAAGGCCATGAAATTCTTAGTTTTACTGGGTCCTTACCAATCTTGGTCTGAAGAGTTTAAACCTGCCAGTTCATGAGCTTACTGGTCATCCATTTATACCTAAACCATCATGTTTGTGTTTTTAGAATGTGTGCATCTTGGGGGTAGTGAGAGAGATGAAGTCACTCTGTATGATTAAGGGATGCATGCTAAGAATATTTAGATTCTTCATTTGGAAAATACTTTATTTTCAGTTGAAATGGAAGTGAAGTGTATCTTAACTACAAATAACTTTTGATTCCTGTTAATGATTGCAAGATGATAGACAACCGTATTTGCATATCTCCAGTACATTACAAAATCTTCATGAGTAAGCTGCTAAGGCCTTAGTTGCTGAGATTAAATTCTGTTCTTGCAGCCCGAAAGTACAGAGTGGAGTCTGCTTTGGGATAAAGTGCTGTCCAACATCCTTTTCATTTAAATTCCAATTTAAGGTGCCTGGTTATTCTGAGGAAAATGGCGATTAAGTCATAAATCCCGTTTCTCTCTTGTGCCCTCTCCATTGAGCTTCCCTTTCACTTCCTTGGGGGACTGTGCCTACCTGTCTGTCATTCCTAACAGTCCACCCGTCATTCTCTAACAATCAACCTCTCATTCTCTCCTAACAGAGCTTCCTCAACAATTTCCAAGCTGCCAAGGAAGCCTTGAGCACAGCCACAGTCCAGGCTGCAGAGAGAGCTGCATCCAGTGTGAAGGACCTAGCCCAGAAGAGCTTCCGGCTTCTGATGGACATCGATTTGAAAGCACCTGTCATCACTATTCCCCAGTCTTCTGTGTCACCTAATGTCGTTATAGCAGATCTGGGCTTGATCAGAGTTGAGAACAAGTTTAGCTTGGTTTCTGTGGAGCAGCTCGAGCTTCCCCCAGTGGCCGACGAGATGAGCATCCAGCTCACCCAGCTGAAGCTTGCCAGGTACACGTGTGTCACTTCACTGAGCTCTCTAGGTACACGTGTGTCACTGAGCTGTTGGTTTCTTTCTGTGCATTGCCATACAGTTTTTCCACCTTCAGTAATTACTGTGATGCTTCATGACTCTCATTCTTCGTTTATTCCAGTCAGGAGACTTTGACTACTGCTTTCTGGCCAGTGGTTAATAGCAGTGTGCTTTGTAGGGCCTGTGCAGTATGGTTATTCTTTTCATTCTTTTAAAAAATGCTTATAAAGTTAAAATTTCCTAATGAGGGATGGGGATGGTCCACATGCCTCTATTCCCACCTCTTCATGATGCTGAGGTGAGCAGGATGAGCTCATGAGTCTGAGATGAGCTTAGTCAGCATAATGAGAGCCTATGTCAAGGTGCTAAACTCTAGGGTACTCAGTAGCATTTGTTTTTGTTTTCCTAAGTTCCTCATAGTATTTATTTTTCTTTGTGGGAGAGACCTTCCTGATGTAATACAATTTAAGTTGCTTGCTCCTAAACCTTGTTACATTTAGTTTTCAGTGAAGCATCCCAGAGTCCCTGAATCACAGTGGGAGAGAAAGCCTTGAAGCTATTGAGGAGCAGTTCTTAGGCTATGTGAAGGGTTATTGGCAGACAGGTTAGAAATAGCCCTTGTTATGTGGGCAGTAACTTGTAGAGTTGATATGCTTTTCTCCTGGAGTTTGGAGAACTGTATCAAGGGATACATGCACAGTGAATTTCTTATGATTCAGTTTTGACAAGGTATGGCCTTTGTGTACACAACATTGTCTTGGTGATCATAGACACATTCTTTAGACCTGATTCAAAGTTTGTCTGAGTTTATTGTATCCAATAGCTCTGCCTATAAATCTGATCTAGAAACATTTCTAAAATAATCCTGATCACAGCTTTTAAGTGTTTAGGGAAGGGTTATGAAAGCATTTGGAACAGGGCAGTCCTCATTTTAAGTAAATTTAAAAGTACATAGATATTTATAAAAAAATCCTCGTTTTTTCTTTCAGAACTGTTTTACAAGCTGATTCACCTCAACATGACGTTGAAATCTTAAAACCCGTGAACATGCTTTTATGCATACAGCGGAATTTGTCAGCAGCATGGTACACACAGATTCCAGGCATGGAGATAAAAGGCGAACTTAAACCTATGCAGGTGAGCCTGTGAACTGTAGAAAGAGCTTGGGAGGCTTGCCTTGCTGGCAGCGCAGTTCCTAGTGTGCCTGAAAACCAGCAGTGAGGTTGTCCTTGTCCCATACTGTCCCTTATTCCACTTTAGTTAGGCGTTTGGTAAAACCAGGATCTGGCCAGTGGGGATCTACTGAAAATATCTTTCTTAATTTAGAAAATTTGATTAATTTCTTAATGTAGTGAAATTGTCAGAGAGTTAAAAATGAGGCTTGGATACTATATTCAAAAGGAAAGTGTTCTTTCTAGGTTTGCAATGTTTTATTGATGCATGATTTCCATGTATTGAAGCACAATCACTTGGCTAGTATTACACTTTAGAAATAGTTACTTGAGCAGACATTTGCATTTATTTGGGAAGCAGCAGTATTTTCAGACGTGTAGTTTGGGTCTGTTTGGGTTTCTGAGGTCAAGTGTTAAACTAGGAAGGATATCAGTAGATGACCCCAGCAGTGTGTTTCCAGTAGATCACTTGGATAGTTCTTAGAAACCTTGGGGTCACCTCTCAGCCTTGTCCTCCAGATGTATGGAAGGGCAGTAGGTGATACAGTTTCTCACGTTGGCTAGTCTGCAGGCAGGTCTGTCACTTTGGGTGACATCACAAGTAGGAATAGGCACCCAAGGAAGTTTTAAAGTAGATGCCACACTTGTTATCAGAGGACTGGGCTTGGGATAAGCAAAAGGTTCTTGGCTATTACCTGGTGCTTCATGTTCCCCCATCATCACCTAGGCAGGAAGGTAGACAGAGCTTGATGAGTGTGCATGTATGTGTTTTGTACGGGCTGCTGTATGTGCTGTGGGGAGGGAGGGTGGTCCAAGGAGAAGGACGAGAAGCTTCAAAGCAAAGCTTGAATTAATGGAGCTTAATAGCCTTTGGCAGTCACATTCAGTCTGGCTGCTTCGTGTTGTTCAGCTCTCCACTAGAAAAGTGTTATTATTCATGTCCTAATGATAAAAAAGACTTGCATTAAAGAAGCTGAGAAACTTTGCTCACACAGAGCTTAAAGGCATAGAGCTGATACAGATCTGTCTCGAGGTTTTTATTCTTTCTTTTCGCCTCACCTTTTTTATAATGGTAAAAGGGAGATGCCGCCTTCCTGGTATGCATGATGGCTTTAGAAAGTACTCAGTAGTTGGACTAGATATGATTATAAGAGGTAGTATTGCTTGCTAAGATAAGCAGATATTTTGTGTATAGCCAGTTATGTCTGTGCTGAGAACAGAGCTCCAGAGCAAGAGAACATCTCAGTCCTGGTAGAGGTCAGAAACTGAACACCTCTCTGAACTGCGCTTGGAGGGAAGCATAGCACAGGTTCTGGTGCTGGGTGACACAAGAGAGGGGCAGGCTAGAGGCTGGAGGGAGGCCTAGGAAAGGGTGCTGTGGTCCCAGGTCAGGCAGGAAGGGTATTGGCTTCTAGAGGATCTGGCTGCACTGGAGGCATGTGTCTCTACTGATGCTCAGCTCAGGTGTTCTCTCTCTCTCTCTCAAAAATAGATGAATCACTCATTCATCAATAGTAGCTATAAAGGCATAATACTATGTTTTTTTTTTTACGTTACATAAATAAATTATGGTGGTTTTCAGGTTGCTCTCAGTCAAGATGACTTGACAGTTTTAATGAAAATTTTGCTGGAAAACCTTGGGGAAGCTTCTTCACAACCAAGCCCTACACTGTATGCACCGGAGGCTGCGCGGGTGAAGAGAGATACTCGGGGTGGGCCTGACTATCTTAAAGGTAAAGGCTGATGCGGGCTTTTGTGTTGGTATGGAAAACTCATCAAGATTGTGTTAGCTCTTCAGCACAGTGTGCTGTAAAAGGACCTACTGATCTTCGTGGTTACTGTGGAAGGCCTACTGGAGTTGGGGCTGCCTACTAAAGTGCCCAGGGAGGTTGTATGTGTTGTCTATGGTGAGGGGAGGGCCAGCTGTTCTTGCCTGCATAGCGATTATTTGTGATTGGCTTGTGGAAGCTAAATGTGCTAAATTCACCAGGCACTGAGGTGATCTATATTGAGAGAAAACTCGAAGCAGGCAGGCAGTGTAGTAAGATGTGAGAATAATTCAGAGAGGAAGGATCTTGGTATGTGACTGAACACGAGGAAGGAAGGTATTCTCTTACAGTAGCAGCTTTATGCCTGGCCTTCATGGAGAATGATGCCGTGAGCGCAAGGCAGGTTTGGATCATTAAAGTTAAATGTCTTAAGAGCTCTGTGGTCCTTTAAATTCAGCCATTTAAAGTGCTACATGGAATATAATTACAGTCATTTTTCTTTCTTTTCTAATTGTTTTTGAGGAAGACTCTCACTGTCTAGCCAAGCTGGCCTCAAACCTGTGATGGCTCTGCTGATTTGGTCCCTGGGTGCTAGAGTTACAGGTGTGCTCTGCCGTGCCCAACTTTACATTTTCCTTTATTTAAAGCCATTGATGTGGCTAGCAGATGTTTTATGAGATAGTCAGTGGGTGTTATTTCCACAACTAAAGCAAGATAAAGGACCCTTTGTGCCCATGAAAACCTCTAGTCTGTTCTGTGTCCTTTATGAGACTCAGGGCATGGAGTTAACTGTTGAAGCTGCCATCAGTGATTATTACTATTATGATATCAGCATTACTTCTATAATGTAGGCGAGGCATGTTTTGGGATTCAAAGAGTGTGTGAAAGAGGTTTCTGGTTTAAGTAGATGAGACTTGGGCTGTATTGGGTATGGACAGGTGCTAGGTAAGTAGGCTGTCGTTAAAGTTAGACGGGATACTGTGGAGGTGAGCAAGCTTAGCTGTGATCAAATTTGTGATTCTGGTTCTCATTTTCTGCTTAATGGGATACCTGGGAAAATATAAATGTGTTCAGATGCGAATTACAAATACTCAAATTAAAAATATATATCAACAGTGAAGGTTGGAACAGAAATTCTTTTCTGAAACCATGGAACCAAAGCTCCAGGGTTTTTCCAGCCTGCAAAGCTTTGCTTTTCTAGTAACTTGAGGTGACTTTCCTACAGAATGACCCCTAGTCTCCAGAAGGATTGTAGAGTTGCAGGATCTGGTCTGTGTGTCCTGCCTGCATAAAGACAGGAAGGAAAATGAAGTTCCTTTTGGAGCCCCTTCATGTCAGTATTCCAAAGGTTCCCACCGTGATGCGCTTCAGCTCTGCTAGTGTGCTAATCTTTTCTAAGGTGCATCGGAGATCGTGGAGAGTGTCCTGAGCCCACAGAAAACCTTGGCCAGCCTCTCAGACTAGGCAGTGTTTGACTTCACTGCATGCTCAGTTTCATGATGTCTTGAGCATGACTGAACCAGTTAGGACAAATGTGCTGTGGTTACTGCAGAAACTAGCCTTACTTTGAAGGGTCGTTTCACAACGTTGTCTTGATATTATTTATAAGATCATTTTTTTCCTGTGGTCTACTTCTAGTACTTTGCCCTTTACTAAATATATAGTGATCAGTCATTGCCATTTTTAGTGTCTGGGGAGTTATTTAAATATGGTGTAAATTTGGAATAACAATTTATCATCCCAGCTTTAAAATGTTTAAAGTGATGTGCCTCCATAAGAGCTCTGTGATTTTCTTACTCACTCTTGAACCATCAGAACAAGAGCTGGCAGACCCAAAGCCCCCCGGGGACCAGACCGTCACTCTTCAGTTTGATTTCCACTTTGACTCTCTTTCCATCATCCTTTACAACAGTGATAGCGGCCAGGTAAGGGGGACATTCCTGAGGTGAATCCTTTGCTCTCGAGAGTATTCAGCTTTCGAATGTTGGCATTTTTCATTCTAACTATTAATAAAATTCAGTGCATCTACAAACCACTGTTTAACCTGAAATGTGTGTGGGGGTCTCTAGGCTGCTGTGTTTCTAATCCTGCCAGGCTAAGGAAAGGTGCGTAGGGTTTCTCTGTCTAGGAACACAGCCGCAAATGCCTCCTATCCATCACTAATAGAGAAGTTGTACATATGACTAACAGGCCATGTGCTTAATTTAATGCATCAGTAGTCATCACTATTTAGGAAGATCAATTTAATACTGTCTTTGGAGCCTTTCATGATTATGTCTCAGTCAGTCATAGAGAAGCATTTATATAGTAGATCAAAGTATTTTAGAAAGCCATTTTGCATTGCATAATATCTTATAATAAATATTTTTATTTTATAAATTAGTTATGCCATACTTTAATGCCAATAACATGTCATATAAATACCCATAATCTATATTTATTATAGATTTTATATCCATGGTCATGTGCATTTCATATGCTAATTTGTACTTTATGATTTTTAGAAGTTATACAATATTCATATATTTCTACGTTTGAGCTTTGTGATAATATCTGTCATTTATGCATTGAGCTGCCTAAATCTCTAGCCCTTGGTGTTCAGGCAAGCCTCAGCGAATGCCTTTACTGACAGTGAAACTTACACA
The DNA here is from genome assembly GCF_978045245.1 of Mus caroli. Classification (NCBI taxonomy): domain Eukaryota; kingdom Metazoa; phylum Chordata; class Mammalia; order Rodentia; family Muridae; genus Mus; species Mus caroli. The sequence goes on from NW_028227266.1 coordinate 66,649,565, forward strand.
TTCTTCATTTCTAAAGGACGGTTGTCTGTTGATCCAGCCTTAAGATGCAGTTGCCATTTTCAGCTTCTTTCTTTCTTTCTTTCTTTCTTTCTTTCTTTCTTTCTTTCTTTCTTTCTTTCTTTCTTTCTTCCTTCCTTCCTTCCTTCCTTCCTTCCTTTCTCTCTCTCTCTCTCTCTCTCTCTCTCTCTCTCTTTCTTTCTTTCTTTCTAATTTTATTTTTTATTAGATATTTTCTTCATTTACATTTCAAATGCTATCCCAAAAGTCTCCTATACCCTCCCCCCGCCCTGCTCCCCTACCCACTCACTCCCACTTCTTGGCCCTGGTGTTCCCCTGTACTGGGGCATATAAAGTTCAGCTTCTTTCTTTAACCTACCTCATTCAGGAACACTGCACACTGTCAATTTTCTTTTGGTAAATATTCCCTGTTTCCTGAAATTTCTCACTGTTTTATTTCAACTCTGTTTTTTAGCTCACACATGTAGTGCAGTGGCTTCCTTTATCTGTACTAGGCAGAGGGACAGTTTGTGTCCTTGGTGATTCTCATGGAGCTACTTAGAGCTTCTTATTTTGCTTCGAAACATTGAATGTTATGCTACATGATCATCCTCACTTTATCTAAAAAACACTCATTCCAGATCATCTGTATCACGGATTGATTGGAAATGTCTGTGTATTACAGGCATCAGCTGTGTAACAAGCCATTTCTGTCAATAGTTACCCAAGTTTGTGTGTCTGTGTTTATAAGTTAAAAGCATTCTGTTTGCCAACAGTCCTATCATTCACAGTGCCTTGTGTTCACTGTACTGTCTGGAGTCAGTGCACATGTTGAGTAGTGCCCTGTGTGCCCAGGGTGCAGACAGATGCCTGAGCACACCCTTGGACTCACCTGTGTTCATGTACTCAGTGTCATATATGTGATTCTGCACTTAGAGACTTCATGAGGTGGTTTGTTTTCAAGCTTTGAGTTAAGGAATGTGCTTAAATGAACTCATGTAATATTTAAAGATCTTGTATTCCTTTGCTTGACAAATGTACCACAGGAGCCCAGGCTTTCATTTCACAATGACAGTTTCCGTTTGGGTGAGCTCACACTACACCTGATGGCTTCTGCTGGGAAGATGTTCAAGGATGGGTCTATGAATGTCAGCCTTAAACTTAAGACGTGCACGCTTGATGATCTCCGAGAAGGAATCGAGAGAGCCACCTCCAGGTTTGTCAGCTCAGAGTTTGTCGTGCAGAGTTTCAGGTGGATGGCAGCCTGCCAACGTGAGGTGGGATCCTCAGAAGAGTCTAGTCTTTGATCATAGTCTCACAATTGAATTGCAAGAAGAGACATAGCCCTCTCTGATTCCTCTGCCTCAAAGTTTAAGTGAAAGGGGAATTTATTAATAAAACAAAAATGCCAGCTGAGCAGTGAGAGCCAAAGGAGTTTTCATGGTTTAATCCCCATGGGTTGGTAACGTATTTTTCTAGACGATTACCAGTTGGCAGAATTATCGTTATGGTTTTAGGATCCTTAAATTCATGCATCCCTTTGTTTTCTTGTTTACTTTGTCTTTCAAAACAATTCTGCAGAATTTCTTTAATTTTTATCAGGAATATACTCTGTAGCATCACCATATTATCAACTCATTTTGAAAAATGAACTTGTATCAGTCTGGTATGAAATGTAATTTCTCAAGTTATGTGTCATATTTTGTACTTTTTTTGTGTGTGAATGACTATGTTGCTATTTAAACTTGGGCACCGTTGACTATTTTCTGGATTCTGCTGAAGCCTGTGTTTTTCGGAGAATTGAACACATAAGGAAAGTGTGCTATCTCATAACCAGGCTTCCTGGTTATAAACTTCATGGCCAGGGTAGCCGTTCATAGCACTTTAGGTCATTGTGATTGATTGATTGATAAAATCATCTTGTTTGGTAGCCTGATCTCTCTAGCACTTGTGAGGGTGTGTAGGAACCGTCATTGTGGTCTTATAAACACTTGTTGGTTTGGGTTGCATTGAGCACTAGGGGAATAAATTCTATAGGGTAATCATTTTATATAGATATATTCTTTCAGGGGAGGGTTAATTTAGTAGAATAAGGAGGTCATGTTATATTTTGAGGGACTGCATTCATGCATTGCTAATTGCTCAAGATCATTTTCAGTAGTCCTTGGCTTTCCTGGAATTGCATTATAATTACAGAATATCCCATAATGCTTAATCACATGAGTCTTTCTTTGAAGATTAGGCAGTCATGTCTTGGTTGCTAATTGGGTGATTAGGTTCCAATTAACACTGTTGTATTTCTGCTCAGCCTAGCAGCTGAAAGGTGAAAGGAAGATGATTAAGATGCAAGGGAGCATTTCCATTCCTTTACTGTTTTATTCAGAGAAGAGGGGGCCAGATAATGAATGGCACATTTGTTTTTCAGGATGATTGACAAAAAGAATGACCAGGACAACAACAGCTCTATGATTGATATAAGTTATAGCCAGGATAAAAATGGAAGCCAGATCGATGCTGTCCTTGACAAGCTGTACGTGTGTGCCAGTGTGGAGTTTCTGATGACCGTGGCCGATTTCTTCATCAAAGCTATGCCTCAGAGTCCAGAAAACATAGCCAAAGAAATACAGATTCCATCAAGACAGACTGCTGCGGGAAGAGTCAAGATGGAGAAAGGTTAGCAGAACTTACCTGTCTGTCCTGAAGATGTCTATATCTTAACAAATATTAGAAACGGGAGAACAAAGGGAAGTAAAATTAGGCTTTTAGATTTAAGCATATTCTTTGTAAAATTCCAGCAAGGAAATGTTTTTAAGTGAGGTGTGACAGATGCTCTGTGATGGGGCAGAAGCTGCCTTGACTTCATTTGATTTTCTTCATTTAGAAACAGAGGGAGTTAACCAGTCAGGGCAGAATACTGTTTTATAAAAGGGAGTCATTTACCCAGACAAGATTATTTGAAGGATTCTAGTGCATTGATGGACAGTAGAGAAGATGGAAGGCAGAGGCTGGCATAGGGGAGAACAAAGCATGGCAGACCTTTGACTGAGGAAGCCTGTGAATACCTGTAGTAGGAGAATGGTGGAAGCCAGTCTCAGCTTGGTAGTTTTTATATGCCAGCTTTATCAAATAGATTGGAGATTTGCTATGGTAAATTTTAAATTGCTTTAAGGTCAGGTATTTTGTTTTGTTTAATGTAAAACCTGGCAAACTTGCAAACTGAGCATATATTGGCAAGATTGGAGTATTTTCCCATTTGCTGTGATGTTTTGAATAGTGGTCACACCCCATAACATCATGTTGGCTTCTGTAACTTTGTACTGTGGATCGCATGGCACAGAGAGTGCTCTGTTGGGTAAAATGCAGTAAACTAGTGACAGATTACTTTCCTTCATCAGAGGCTCTTCTGGCAACTCTTTCTTGTATTCTGCAACTTGCCCCATAGCATTACTTAACACCGTGCGTTTCTTTATATGTGCACACACCTGAATTGCATCCCAAGAAACTTCCCAGACCATGTCATTTCTAAAAGGTCCAAGTAGGAGTGGTCGATTTTGGCTTGGTGTCTAATTGTATTTTTTTTTATAGACTCAGCAGTGGGTACATGACCCACGGTGAAAATTTACATTAATTAAATGTTCTCTGCCCCGCTGTTCCTCCAGATGACTCTGTGAGGCCAAATATGACTCTGAAGGCCATGATCACAGACCCAGAGGTGGTGTTTGTTGCCAGCCTGACGAAGGCCGATGCTCCTGCTCTCACGGCCTCGTTCCAGTGCAACCTTTCCCTCTCAACGTCCAAACTGGAGCAGATGATGGAAGCTTCTGTGAGAGACCTGAAAGTGCTGGCCTGCCCTTTCCTCAGAGAAAGGAGAGGAAAGAGCATCACCACGGTGAGAAAGACTGTGGATGCTGGCTGACTGTGGATGTTGGCGGGCAGCTAGTGTGAGGGTGGGATCATGGCAGGCTCTGCTAGGGGGGAGAGTGCCTGCTGGAAGCCACAGACAGGCTTTGAGGACCCTGCCTTGAGGTTCCATGATGTTAGGAGGTTCAGTCATGGCCTCTAGTGACAGAAGTAGGGCTTCTCCAGATGAACTTTTCCAGATTTTTATTTGTTCTTTGAAGTAAAACCAGTAAGCGAATGAAAAAGTAAACTTGCTATGAAAAAAAAATCTAATTGGAGTCATGTGACCAAAAGAGATGGTTATGTTTGTTGTTAAAAGTTAATTTAAATAATTAAGCGTTGCATTATTATTGAAATTTGTGATTTTAGTTAATTACCTCAGTTATACCAGTTATTTCTTGTACCATATCTGTGAGTTTACGATAAGAGACCCTTAATACTGGCTCACTTGCAGCATTGTTTTGAGTTTGGAGAATTTTCAAGCTATGTTCTATGCAAAAAGAACTGGGGCCTAGGCTCCTGTACTTGATAGTGAGTTTTTCTTTTACATGTCACAGAAAGCTGATAGCAACCACTTCATTGAATCAGGTTCTAATTAAAATCCCATGCCATTGTCGCAGCCTCTGTATTAAGGCTCAGTCACTTTATATCTTCAGTGATATACGTGAGATTCCAGGTTTCATAGTTCACTGCTCATCAAGACTGAAGATGAGATTTGTTCTCAGAAGGACCATCTGTGTGTGTGTGGTATTCACAGCCCTGTTTGTCTTCACCAAATGTCATATGCTAGGTGTACCCTAGGTGCTAGCTCTTGTTTATAGTTATCCCAAAGGGACATTTGATGCAGGGCATCATTTCAAACAATGGTTCTTGTGGGTTATCCCTAGAGGTCAGATATCAGATATCTCGATATCAGATACTTACATTATGATTCATAATAGTAGCAAAATTACAGCCATAAAGTAGCAATGAGAATAATTTTATGGTTTGGGATCATCACAACATGAACTGCCTTAAAGGGTCAAGGCATTGGAGAGGTTGAGATAGAAGATGTTCTAGCAAGAAGGAAAGGCTTTGGGATAGTAAGCCTGCATCCCCATTCCTTCTTTTGGATTTGGAGTGAAGACTTTTTCCAGGTCTACTGAAAGTCCTTACTACTGTAAGTCCTACTTAAAGTGGTGTGGGCTTGTGTAGAGAAGAGCTTCACTAAGAGCCTCAGTGCTGTGCCTTTGCTTGTGCTGTAGCTAGGCTAGTTCTTAGAAGTGTGCAATGCATAAAGGATCGCTTACTGGGGAAACCTGACTTTCATTTTTCTCTTTCTAGGTGTTGCAACCTTGCTCCTTATTTATGGAAAAGTGCACATGGGCTTCAGGGAAACAGAACATAAATATTGTGGTTAAAGAATTTGTAGTTAAGGTAGGTGCTGCTCCTGCTCATTCTCTGGCTGGAGGTTCATTTTTACTTTTATGCAATATTGTATATTTTCAGTGCTGCAGTATCTTTTGGTGTCTTTCTCATACCCTTTGAAATATTGCTGGGCACAATTTTGAAAATCAGGATAGCTCTACCACTTAAACACCTTTTCTTTAGTAGACATGATTATTTGTGTTGTTTTATAAAGAACACTTTTTGAAATATCTTTATAAATCTATTTATTACTGTGTGTGTATGCATGTGCTTGTGGATACGTGTGTGTGTGTGTTTGTGGTGTGTGTGTGTATGTGTGTGTGTGTGAATATGTATACCATGGCACTATGTAGAGTTCATAGAACAACTTTCTGGAGTCAGTTCTTTCTTCTACCGTGTCTCCCAGGGCTTGAACTCAGGTTGACAGGCTTGCATGGCAAGATTTTATCCACTGAGCTGTTCTACCTGCCTATAATAATACCTCTTACTGGAACAAATTACGAGAGTTTCTAGTATCTTTTGTATTGCATATGTGTGTTGGGGTTGTATAGGAGGGGAGAACAGAGATGGATAGGAAAGAAAGGGCAGTGAGATGAAGATGAGGTTCCTTTATTTGTAGCTACTTGTTTGGCTTTTATTTGCGATTTAATTTGATTCAGTTCAATAACTTTGGTCAAATAGTCTCTTTGGCTTTCAGATATGCAAACGGCAGGTATATCTGTGAGATGAATGATGAGGATCTGTTGTGTTTTAAACCCTTATGTAAAGCATTGAAAGACAAAAGCCTCTGGCTTTTCAAACAGCATTCAGATTCTGCGTGTCTGTTTTCTTCTGTTTCACTCTGCGTGGTGTGTGCATGGCAAGGCAGAACTTGGCCTTTGGTTTCTTTCTCTCCTCCTTATTTCTTTGAGATGGTGTCTCTTGTTGATCCTGTAGCTCATTGGTAGGCTGCCTTGGCTGTTCAGCAAGCTCACAGATCCTGCCATACCTGGCCTTTTACATGGCTGCTTGAGATCTGGGCTCAGGTCCTCATGGCTTTTCCAGAGAGCACTTCACGCATCGAGCATCTCCCAGTCTGGCCTTTACATTCCTTAAGCTTGACTTTGTGCCCATTCATGAGTGGAAAATACAGAATATGAAAAACATGAAGGGGTTTGTGCCAGTAATGGTATGTATGTATTAAAGAACTATTTTATCTTCTTATTTTGTAGGCAGGGTCTTATTTTGTAGCCCCAGCTGGGCTTTAACTCACAGAGATCCCTCTGCCTCTGTCTCTCTAGTACTGGAATTAGAGTTCTGTACTACTACACTCTACCAAACACTTTCGCCTTTACTGTGTGTAAATCCTATGTAGGGCGTTGATATTCACAGTTCCAGCACAGGAGAGAGTTAATGACACACACAGAGAGGAGGAGGAAGGAGAACAATGATCATAGCTCTAGTGTAGGCAGCACTCACAGGGGCTGTTGGGAGAAAAGCATGCATACAAGGGAGTGCATAGGAAAAGCTATCTGTAAGCAGGGCTTCCTGAATTAAGTTTCCAGACTTGATAGAAGTTGAATGATTGGTGAAGCGAAGGAAAAGTCTATCCATACAGAACTGGAGGGACGTGTGCACAAAGGCAAAGTCTGAAGAAGAAGAACTCAAGAAGAACTTTGAGGGTGGGCCTCTATAGCCAGACACATGGTGTGTAGAGTGTAAGACTGAGTGAGCCTTTGTTAACTAACAGTGGGTGATAGTCATAAGGCAAGGGAAAATAAAGGCCTTGGATGCTGACAGGTTAGCAAGCAGTGTGTGCTGGAGTCTCGGTTTGGTAATGGCCTAATTCCGAATGAAGAGTAAAGGAATCTTTTTACTTACCCTGCTGTGTCTCAGATTCTGGCTAGCCAGTTGAACAGGCACCGCCTCACAAGCAGCTTTCTAAATTTGAATTTATATGGAGAATGCTGGAAAGTTACCAGGGATTTTAACCCAGCAGTGACTTGCCGGGGTTTGGCTTTAAAATAGTTGTGCTGGTGATATTTTGTAGGGCAGGCTGAGGGTATCAGGTGGATTAAAGGTCATTATTTGTATAGTGCTGTGGCAGAGATAGGAGTGAGAGTGAGCCAGGGCATTCTCCAGAGATGAGCAGGTGTTATTTCCTAGGACTTGGAGTGTAAGAACATGCTCTTCCATCTCAGCCTCCTGCTTCTGACCTTGATTAGCAAAGTTAACTAGTAATATAGGGAAGAGTTCACTCTGTGTGTGTGTGTGTGTGTGTGTGTGTGTGTGTGTGTGTGTGTGTGTGTGTGAGAGAGAGAGAGAGAGAGAGAGAGAGAGAGATATGACATTATCTGATTCTGAATTATCAGTTTCTCCATTGGGTTTTGACTGTTGATACAGCATGAACTACTTAATTCCAGACAATCTGAGCAGAAATCCTTATGTAGTTAGTTGATTCCTGTTTTCTTGTTTTCTTTTGTTCAGGAATATTTAGTATATTTAAATTTAAGTTACGTAATTGTTAACTTTTAAATCATATATTTTAACTCTCATTTGGGAAATAATCTATTCTCAATATTTTTCTGCTTTTATTTTTAAAGATCTCACCTATAATCCTTAATACTGTAATGACCATCATGGCTGCTATGTCTCCAAAGACCAAAGAAGATGAATGGAAAGACACTCCTAAGGAGACAGACAATCTCTGGGCTGTCAAATCTATTACTGATTATAACTCTTGGTTTCTTGGGGTTGACATGGCAACAGAAGTAACAGAAAATTTTAGAGACTTTGAACATCCATCGATAGAGGAAAATTGTGTGGTTGCTGTGGAGTCAGTTCAAGTCACCTTAGAGTGTGGCCTAGGGCATCGCACTGTGCCCCTGTTATTGGCAGAGTCCAAGTTCTCTGGAAATATTAAAAACTGGACTTCTCTAATGGCCGCTGCTGCTGACATGACACTAGAGGTATGGTCACATTGGCACCTTCAGAGCACAGCTGGAAAGTACCATTGCAGAAGTAAGATGCAGTGTTGTAGCCAGTGAATAATCTAATGTTTAATGTAATGGTGTGACCTGTGATTGTTATCCTTAAATGTAATAATAATTACAAGTAATACCTGACAGTAGAGCAATGGGAAGGGGGAACTACATCGTGTTTTGTGTGTATTTCTTTAGGTGGGGTTTTCAAGTGTCTTTTGCTATAAAACCATAGCTTAATATACCTTTTCTCACTGATTGTATAATTATATGATTAATGTTGAACAACCAAGTAATTGAAGTTCTTCACCCTTTTTAGGTTCACTATTACAATGAAACTCATGCTGTCTGGGAGCCACTGATTGAAAGAGTGGAGGGGAACAAGCCGTGGAGCTTAAAGCTTAATGTAAGGAAGCCAGCGCTCATGCATAGCATGATGCCATCATCCTACTACAGTAGTTTTTAAGCTCAGTGACTTTCAAAATTTGGTCTAGGGTCTAGGAAACTCCTTAAAGTTCTTGAGGCCATAGCTCCTTTCATAGTAATGGGGAAGCATCACACATAGCTCTTTATTTCTATTTTCTCATGAATGTACAATTGACTTTTTGAGAGACTGGATAAAAAAGTTCACTGGCTGAATGTGTAGCAGGAGTGAGAATTCATCTGCTTACTACAAGCCTTCAGGATACTTGTCCAAACCTATATTCATATTTATATTTTCAAGATAGTTCCCCACTAAAATGTTAACACATAATTTAAAATTTTTAAATATTAATTTTTTTCTCAGTTTTTATTTCTCATGTATTATATATTGGTAGGTAAATCTCATGATGGTAACTTTTGAACTATTCAGTAATTTTTTTTAGGTGTGACCACCCAAAAATTGAGAATTAATATGATGAACCCTCTGACTGACATTTCTCAAAACCCTTGCTGTGGAAGTATGGTTTTTGCCCCTGAGAACACGGGACTGTGAGCTATGCTGTTACTGCTCACTGCTCTGTGGTCACAGATGGAGGGGTCACACACAGAAACTGCTGCAGCAAATTCTTCTTTTAAAGATGATAACTCTTTTTTTTTTTTTTTTTTTGAGACAGGGTTTCTCTGTAGCCCTGGCTGTCCTGGAACTCACTCTCTAGACCAGGCTGGCCTCGAACTCAGAAATCCACCTGCCTCTGCCTCCCAAGCGCTGGGATTAAAGCTGTGCGCCATCACTAACCTTGTATCCCAATTCCTTCTGACTAAAGTAGAGATGATATCTGCTCTACCTCTCTCTGGACTAATGAGACTGAAAAAGACTATTTAGCAAAGGTTTCGAAATGCTATTGGAATGAAAATGTGAATGTTATTTGGAATAAGTTTGATCTGAAAGCTTACCATATTATTTACCAAGAAGTAGTAGAAAGAATCCTTTTATTTCCAGATGACTATAGCCGGGGTCAGTTGAGAGTTGGAGTCATCTTCATTGCTAATTAACACAGAAATGTTGTAGGAGCTAGCTTGCTCTGGCAAGGAGTCAAATGGAGGGGCTGACTCGTCAGGCTTCCTCGGCAGTGTACTGAGCATTTCCCATTCATGGCCTATGTGCAGAGAGAAGGCTACCTTCTTTGCTGAGTCAGAGAGATGTGCATGTGGTTGAAAATGAAACCCCGAGGATCTGTATTCTAAGATATCCAGTTCAGCTGGATCCCTCCATGTAGAGCTTTTAATAGCTGCCATTGATTCATTGGCTGATCAATTCTGTATGCTGTTTGTCTTCCTAGGTAAAGAAAAATCCGATCCAGGATAAAAGTTTGATGCCAGGAGATGACTTTATTCCAGAGCCACAAACAGCAGTTCATATTTCTTCAGGAGCTACGATGAATATCACAATATCCAAAAGCTGTCTTAATGTTTTCAATAATTTAGCAAAAGTATGTGGGATTCTAGTGTGGAACATTTCTTGTTGTGTTTAGGAAAAAAACATGTATAGATAGTTTTTTTGTTTTTTTTGTTTTTTGTTTTTGTCATCAAAATAAATTTCAGAAACCATGTAGCCATGGAAAAATGCTCATAGAGGTGCATTGCCGAGGTCTTACTGGGCTGTGTTCCTTTGCAGGGTTTCTCTGAGGGAGCGGCTTCTACGTTTGACTACTCTCTGAAAGACAGGGCTCCTTTTACAGTCAAAAATGCGCTGGGTGTCCCCATGAAGGTGCAGCCCAATCGTAACCTCAAGGTCATGGGTTCCCCTGAGAAGAGTGACATTTATGACGTGGGCGCTGGTCAGCATTTGGAGCTGGACTACGCCAGCCTGGAACCTTCGCGCCAAGGGAAGCTGTCCATCCTGAGCCGGCAGGAGAGCTCGCTCTTCACACTGACCTTTGGTATGGTTGCTGCGCTTGCTGTGTTTTCAGAGCTTCGCAGGGACGGCGCAGCGCATTTTTGATAAGTCATCCAATACTATTTTGCCAAAGATATCCTTGGAGACATTTGTCCAGGTTTCCAATAAATAGTTGATAATTCTCCTCTGGGTTTCTTCTAAACACAAGATAGATTCTAATTAATAAGCACCTTATAAAACTTGATTATTAATTTCTATGCCCTAAGAAATAAGTATTATGTTTCAAAAAGGATGAACATTCAGTTAAGGGAGAAAAGTGGCCATACTCAGAAGTCTAAGATATTCATGGTAATGATACCATTACAAAGACAAGGAAGTTATTATCTAGTTGAAAGAATAATTTAAAAAGTTGAATTTTATTCTACTTTGTTTTAATTTGTATGCTCAATATTTTAATTCATTATTTATTTACTTTACATCTTGGTTGCAGCTTCCCCTCCTTCCTTTGCTCCTAGTCCCTCCCTTTCACCTCAGCTCCCCGGCCATCTGCCCTTCCCCTCTCCTCCTCAGAAAAGGGAGGCCTCCCATGGATAGCAACCAACTTTGGCATATCAGCTTGCAGTGAGACTATACACATCTTGTACTGAGCTAGGTCAGCCATGCTAGGGACAAGGGATTACCTAACATGTTGTCAGATGCAGCCCCTGCTCCCGCTTTAGGAATCCCATATGAAGACCAGGCTGCACAACTACTGTTGCGTATCTGCAGAGGGCATAGGTCCATCCTAGGCATGCTCTCTGGTTGGCATTGCAGTCCCTGTGAGCCCCTATTTTGTAGATGTTAGCTGATTCTGTAGTTTTTTTTTCTGGTGTCCTTAACCCCTCTAGTTCCACAATCCTTCCTTGCCCTCTTCCTTAGGGATCCCCAAGCTCTGCCTAATGTTTGGCTGTGGGTCTGTGCATCAGTTCCCATCAGTTGCTAGGCTCCTGTCTGCAAGTGTAGCAGACTGTTGTTAATATTGTCAGGGCTTGGCTCTCTCCCATGGTATGGGTCTTAAGCTGGCCCAGTCATTGGTTTCCCCTCAAATTCTGCTCCATCTTTTACCCCTGCACATCTTGTAGTCAGGACAGATCGTGGGTCTAAGGTTTTGTGCCTGTGTTAGTGTCCTAATCTCTCCATTGGAAGTCTTGCCTGGTTACAGGAGATGGCTGGTTCAGGCTGCGCATCCCTCATTGCTTGCAGTCTTAGCTAGGGCTACTCTCAAAGATTTCTAGGAGTTTCCATTGTCCAAGTTTCTAGCTTGTTCCGAAGATGTGCCCCCTCCCTAGTCTAGAGGTCTCTCTCAGTACTCTCTCCCTTCCTTCTCCACCTACCTTATCCCTCCTGTTCCCATTCCTACCCCCTCCCCCAGCCAGTCCTCTCCCTTTATCCATATCCAGTGTCTTTTCTATTTTGCCTTCTCAGTGAGATTCAAGCATCTCCTCCCTAGGCCCTCCTTGTTACTGAGCTTCTTTGGGTCTGTGGTTTATAGCATAGATATCCATTGCTTTATGACTTATATCCACTTACACTTGAGTATACACCATTTTTGTCTTTCTGGGCCTGAGTTACCTCTCTCAGGATGATTTTTTTTCTATTTGTTTTAGCACACTTACCTTCTCATTGCTTGTAGCAAAAGTTTCATATTAGTTATTATTTTTCTTTTTTTTTAAATCTCAGAGTCTTAGAAAAACATTTATATTTCTAATGATGAGAAAACATATCCTTGCTATTAATTATGAGGTGTTACTATTTTATTTGTTATTTATTTTATGGTATTTTGTATACATGTATGTCTGTGTACCATATGCATGCCTAGGGCCCTTGGAGGCCAAAAGAGGACCTCGGATCACTGTATTAACCCTATCACTGGTATTACAGACAGTTGTGAGGGCCGTGTGGGTGCTGGGAATCAACCCCAGGTCCTCAGCAAGAGCAACATGTGCCCGTAACTGTTGAGCCATCTCTTCAGGTCCAGTGTCGGTTATTATTGAAAGGTAAATATTTTTACTTCTCTTCTCTTCAGTACCATATGGTTATACAGAAGTGGCTAGCGTTCCCGTCGCCAGGCCTGGCCGACGATTGTATAATGTGCGGAACCCCAGTGCCAGCCGTTCGGATTCCGTGTTGGTGCAGATTGACGCAACAGAAGGCAATAAGGTGGTGACTCTTCGCTCACCTCTGCAGGTAATGCTGTCAGGGAATGTGTCCCCTTGTGGGTGCTAGGCAGAGGTCAGTCATTTCGCTGAGATTGGGAGGTGTAGGACAGCTTGCTCAAGCACCTCTGATTATTCAGAAATAAGTGGCAAAGTGAAGCAGCTTCTGCTTCCACCGCACTTGTTAGTTAGTGTGGTTTAACTTAAATGACTTGAAAAGCAGTACTTATTTATTTATTTATATTTATTTATTTAAGTCAGTCCAGTTTTACTGGCCCCAAACCCATAAGCACTTAGTATTTTTCTTTAGAGATTTGAAACCCTTAAATATCTGAACATTACTATGTTTCTCTAGGCATTTCAAACGGAGACTCTATAATTACGGTTGATTGTCAAGCAGGATAACGTCCCAATCTCTTACTATGCCACCATCACTTGAGGCTGTATTTTTCCAGTGAGTGTGAGGTGTTTGGAATGACCTACTTTCATGCACAAAAAGAAAAAGCAAGGCAGTTTAATCTATATAAACATTTTTCTTTCTGCTCTTCTGGTTATACTACACCTTTTAGTCTTTCTAGCGTTAACTCCAGGCTTCAGTGTGTATCGGTGTAAAGAACACTCATCCAACTCATGCATTGGATGGGAACGCATCTACACTTTGGACCCTGTTACTTTTTAAGTTGTTCTTAGCTCCAGTGTAGACCCCAGTGCAGTCAGGAAAAGATTTCCATGGCTCTCCTCATTTCTTTGTCACATGGTATGTTGGTGTGAGGTTGTAATGGAGAAAACATGGCTGAAATCTTCACGAGTGGTACATCTTTAGTGGTGGCATAGACTAACTACATACACATATGATGCATAGATGATGTGGCAATGCTGATTTGGAACTGTCACTTAAACATTAAGTTTAGTGTTTGTATATAATACTTAGATACCTAAATATTGTTGTTAGCTAACGGGAATACCTTCCAACATTAAGTGGAAGCTTTTTAGATCTTAAATGTTATGCTGCTAATGCTTTCCATTTAACTAATATGTAATTTAACAAGTTATATGTCCATTCCAACAGATTAAAAACCACTTCTCAATAGCATTTATCATCTACAAATTTGTCAAGAATGTTAAGTTGTTGGAGCGCGTTGGAATAGCCAGACCCGAGGAAGAGTTCCATGTCCCTTTGGATTCCTATAGGTGCGCACGTCTGCATGCACTTAGCTTTCAAGTGGGGTGGCAGTCAGCAGAGCTGGTGCTGATGTCAGCGCTGCCGACGAAGTTAAGGACTTTTAGGGTCTTGAGGGGTGGTGGGTCCAAAAGGGTGAGTGTGCATGATAGCATAGGGTGTGTGGAAATATACCATAGTGAAGCCTGTTAACTTGTACAATTAATGTGGGTTGTTAATTACATAAATAAACAAATTTTAGGAAAAAAAACCCTATGTATTCCTAGTTTTATGAATTATATCTCTAGAGAGGGTAGCCTTGCATATTTATTGACCTAGCCATACAACAGTCATTTTTAGAACACATAAAAGTTTATTCTTTTGATTAGAAATGCATGTTATCAGCTGGGCGGTGGTGGTGCACACCTTTAACCCCAGCACTTGGGAGGCAGAGGCAGGCAGATTTCTGAGTTCAAGGCCAGCCTGGTCTTCTAAGTGAGTTCCAGGACAGCCAGAGCTATATAGAGAAACCCTGTCTCGAAAAAACCAAAAAAAACCCAAACAAACAAAAAAAGAAATTCATATTATCATTGAATTTACAATATAAACTCTTCATCTGATATTTGATACTTCACAGTTTTCTAAAGTTATATATTTTATTAGTTTTAGTTATTATTTTATTGCCTTTATAGTCAAAATAAAAATATTTCAAGTTGTTCTTCCTCTGTTGGCAGCTTTGTCACTTTGGGCGCATCCTAAACTTTCTTAGCAGTGGTTTTGACGTTTATAAGAATATTGTTCCCCACCTTATAGAGTCCTGGCGAAGAGTCTGAGGCTCGTTTCCTCACCTTCCATTGCAGGTGCCAGTTGTATGTTCAGCCGGCTGGCGGCTTGGAGCAGCAGTACACACAGTCCTCCACCTACATTTCCTGGAAGGAAGAGCTTCACCGCAGCAGGGAGGTCAGATGCATGCTGCAGTGTCCTGCAGTGGAAGTCAGCTTCCTACCCCTCATTGTGAACACGGTCGCTCTGCCCGATGAGCTGAGCTACATCGGCGCCCACGGGGAAGACTGGGATCCAGCCTACATCATTCATCTTTACCCTCCTCTCACCTTGCGGAACCTTCTCCCGTATTCGCTAAGATACTTACTTGAGGTACGTGCCTTTTATTTATTATTATTATTATTATTATTATCATTATCTCCCGTATTCGCTAAGATACTTACTTGAGGTACGTGCCTTTTATTTATTATTATTATTATTATTATTATTATTATTATTGTTGTTGTTGTTGTTGTTACTATACAGAGTAAATGCTTGTTCTGTTTTGTGCCATTAGCTCTAATTGGTGTTTCACGTTTTTAAGATGTGTTTATTATAGCTAACCTGGCATTTTTGTTTTTAAGTGTGTGTGTGTCCATGACTGAGGGCAGTGTCCAGGCAGTCTGGAGGAAGGTCTGTTTCCTGGAGCTGGGAGTTGCCAGTGGTTGTAAGCCACTGTGTGGGTGCTGGGAGCTGAAGCAGCAGGGGTTGCTCCTGTCAAGTTCCTCTGCAAGGCCAGTAATGCTGAGCCATCTCTCCAGCCCTAGCATCCATTTTTAGAGCAGATCCACCCTGCCGAGCCTGATGTTCCTGGTTTCTGTAATTATAGTAGCTGGGATGGAATCCCCATGGTAGAGGAATAAAAAGGATGAAACTGACACCCAGTAGTTCAGGTGGCTCATTTGATAATCCAGCTCTACTGGGAATAGCTGGGGTCTAAGATCCAGTCTTTGACATAGACACAGATTTTTCCCAAAATTAAGGATGGTTTGCCTATGCGATAGCAAGAAGACACTCTCACTGTGGCTGTGATAGACGGTTTCCTTTGGAGTCCCTAGTAATTGCTGAGAATTTCTAACATTGTAAGCATGGCTAGACTTGGTGGCCAGCCTTCCTTGGGAGGATATTTAGCACTGTGTAAAATACAGATTTTGTTAGTAAAGAAGTATGCTCAGTAAACTTGGTTTTGTGTGGTTGTTTTTAGGGAACCGCAGAAGCCCACGAGCTGGCAGAAGGCAGTTCTGCTGACGTCCTGCACTCTCGGATCAGCGGCGAGATCATAGAGCTCGTCCTGGTGAAATACCTGGGCAAGAACTGGAACGGACACTTCCGCATCTTCGACACACTTCCCGAGTTCTTCCTCGTGTGCTTTTCCTCAGACACCACAGAAGTGATGACAGTTGACCTGTCAGTTCATGTCAGGCGGATTGGCTGCCGAATGGAGCTGTCTGTCTTTAGTCCCTATTGGCTAATCAACAAAACTTCTCGGGTTCTCCAGTATCACTCTGAGGAGATACATGTTAAACACCCAGCCGATTTCAGGGATATCATTTTATTCTCTTTCAAGAAGAAGAACATTTTTAGTAAAAACAAGGTATGCTCTACCAAGTTAAAATAGGAAAGCTACTAAATCTAGAGACATGGGAATCTAAAAGCATGCTCAGCTGTGTATGCATCGCTCTTGGTATAAATTAAATCCAAGGAGACTCTAAAGACTGCAGAGTCTAGCTGGACAATAGGAATTCACAGCAGCAATCAGCTGAAGCAGGGCTCCCCGTTCTTCAGGGCTATAAGATAACTGCTGCCATTGAAGTCCTGCTGCATGCAACAGCTTTATTTTATCCCCGGCTTCTGCACTGGTGTGGCATGTGAAAACACTCAGCAGTTGAGTTGGCCCTCCTGTGTTTCCTAAGCCAGTCTTTAAAGAAGAAGTCCTGTGTCCAAGCATGGTCAGTGGTCACACTTTGACTTTATGTATGCTGTGGCCTCTACCCCGATTGCTAGTCCCCCAACTCTACCTATTTTCTCTGTCCTGTTGTATCTGTTGTTCATTCTTAGATACTGCTCATCACTAATGCATTTTCTGTTTACAGTGACTTTACCTATCCCAGTCCTGTTGCTTAGAGCCATGGGCATCAAATCATCTCAGTGTCCATTATTGACACTTAGATGGCTTTGCAATTGTTTGCTGAATCCTGCCCTTAGATTCACTTTAGTGATTCTGGACAGAGCCTGAGAATGTGTCTGTAAACAGTCTCAGATGCAGCTACTGTGTGGGAGCAACTCTTTAGAGTTCAGGTCAATATATGGCATTTGAGTTGCCTCTGTGTGTCATCTTGGGCTGTCCTTATGCTTGTTAGATCTTGGTGGATGGGTAGAGGTAAACTGACTGCAGGGCACAGGCCAGTCTCTTCTGCAAGACTTCACCTAAATCCCAGAGGAACGCCACCATCCTCTCCCCAGCTGCGTTTTACACCTCTTGTGTGGTGTCATAATTCTTAGAACATGCTTCCTTTTATCTCTGTTGAGTTCCGTGCTCACTGAAGACGGCAGCTGGGTCCCTTTAAAACTAACATGAGCGACGTGTCTAACTCCAGTAATTGTAATTAAATAATTAAAGACAAATTTCCATTCATTGCTAAGGTGAATGGGATGGTTAGGATTATATTTCTCTTCCTTGGTTCCCTACACCCATTCAGTATGGTTGTGACTATTTTTCTGTGTTTCAAGATACTGGGGAAATTTCCATAAGTCTAGCAATTTTTCTATGAAGTAAAATTAGTTTCATCTTTTAGGTTTCTTACATGATATCATATATTCTCTTGTGTAGGTACAGCTAAAAATTTCAACCAGTGCCTGGTCCAATGGTTTCTCACTGGACACTGTGGGCAGTTATGGGTGTGTGAAGTGCCCGGCCACCAATATGGAATACCTGGTAAGAGGGGCTGCTTCATGGCCTTTGACCTTATTTGCTTTCCCACACTTCAATAAACAAGCCGGCTCCTAAAGAGCACAGAAGTCTGAAATCAAAAATTCTTTGGAAGATGGTCTGCAGATTTCTATTATTTTATCAAAGCAGAACTTGAATTTGTCAAAATTCAAATGGGTTGACTTCATTGGATTGGGCAACTTTAGTAATATTCAAGATATACTAAAATCTTCATTTCATATACCCTTTCAGTTATATCTTAAATCTTAAGCTTGACTACTTTGAAAATTTGAATAATCGGATGCCACATGACCCATTTTCTACTGCTTCAGAATTCTGATTTTATTGGTAATAGACAAAGCAATTAAATTTGAGCCTACTAACTATAAAGCACTTAACATTTAGATTATTAATAAGTAAAAAACAAAACAAAACAACAAAAAACCAACAAACCAGACAGTAAATCCATCATTGCGAGATGTCATTGAGAGTGTGATCTGTGTTTTGTAGTTGATTTCTGATAAAGCTGATGTGAGAAGCCAGCCCTTTCTATGAGAGACAATAGTAGAATACAGCTTTTACCAGTTACTTTATCTAAGATTCCTAGTTTATATATTTTCAGTTACATGTGTGTGACCTATGTCTTTATTTTTGACACTGAATAAAGAGCAGGAGAATGATCGTGTTTGTTTCCTCCCCTCAGGTCGGGGTTAGCATCAAAATGAGCAGTTTTAATCTCTCACGGGTAGTCACTCTGACTCCCTTCTGTACTGTTGCGAATAAGTCCTCGTTAGACCTAGAAGTTGGAGAGATTGCTTCAGATGGTTCCATACCAACCAACAAATGGCACTATGTTGCTTCTTCAGAGGTAAATTTCCCTAAGATATGGCTGATTCCCAAAATGTACAGATAAACATGGACATGCATATGTGTTAACTGTGACAGCAACTACAAAAGATCTTTATTTCACCCTATTAGAAAATAATTGGTAATATTTTCTATTAGCTCAGTCTAGATGGCTAGCAGTCATTTTCTAGTTATCCCCATATGACTAAAATGGATACATGAACTTGGTAAGGCAAATGCAGTGAAGAATGACATTTTTAAGTACACAGGATATGGAGGCATTCTTAATCAGTAAGCTCTTGAGTTTCTTATAATGTAATTGCTACAAGTACATATAGATTAATAGATTTTTATTCTGATGAATGCACTATGGTCTCATGATTATATCAGTAGGGTTTTTTTTTTGTTTGTTTGTTTTTGTTTTTTAAAATGGGTTCTTGCTGTGTAACCTGGGCTGGCCTTGAACTTAGGAAGCTCCCGCTTCAGCTTCTGCGTGTGCCACCACACCCAGCTTGTCAGTGTTGTCAATGTTTTTACTATGAAGTATAGAGGACATTTAAACAACTTTACTGATATTTTATTAAATAAGATCTAGACCTGAAAGTTTAATTACCCAATGTGTTTAATGAACTGCTGTCTTATGTCCTGGTATTATACTTTTTTCAGTGCATTCCATTTTGGCCTGAAAATTTGTCTGGCAAACTTTGTGTGAGAGTGGTGGGCTACGAAGGCTCTTCCAAGCCATTCTTTTATAACCGACAAGACAATGGCACTTTATTGAGCTTAGAAGATCTGGTAAGTCTTCATATTACAAAATATCATGTCTTTGACTTTTAAAAGTTGACTGAACTTATTCCTGTAAGCCATGCTATAGAGATCTGGAAATTCCTTGTAAGGCTTCTGTGGGCATTTTAATGATAACACATGTTTGTGAGAGCCAGAGCCAGTGAGAACTTTTGAGAGTAAGGGACGTGTTTGTAAAGCTGATTGAATGTGGAATGGTTCCATGTAATTGAGATACTTAGCCAGTAAGCTGAGCACAGTTCTTCTTCTCTGAAATAGAATGGAGGCATCTTGGTGGACGTAAACACTGCTGAGCACTCAACTGTCATAACCTTCTCTGACTATCATGAGGGATCCGCGCCTGCCCTGATGATGAACCACACACAGTGGGATGTCCTCACATACAAACAGAGGTATGGGACAAGGCAGGGTTAGATCGCCATTTTGCTCTCAATAATCCATGCTCCTTCCTGGGAAATGTTACAGTGTCACACCCCAGATGGCTTCAGACTTTACAACGGTGGTAAGAGGCATGTGGTGTTTATTCCTAATACGCTGGCAAGTTTTGACATAGTATTCACCAAACACATTTATATTTCTACAGCATAACTTACATGTCTGATATGAACTGGGACAAATAGATGCTTTTAAAGATCCCAATCAAGTCAAATGGGTCTTTTTGTCAAATGGCTTGACAGCAAACCTGAGAAAAATCTTTGGGCTTTGGGTCTTTATAAATTTCAGAATGCAGACAAAGGTCTGTGAAATTATGCATTAAACATTATCTTTCTCTTAGTAACTTGGGAATGGCAGTGACCCCGTTCCTGTAAATGTGTGTCTGGAACTGTACTGCACTGACATAGTCTGTCTGTCCAGGCATCAGAACTGCTAGTTACAGGACGTATTGCTAGTTACAGGACGTATTAGTGTACTTGTTTTGGGGCTGAGTTGTATGTTATTAACTAAGCAACTTTATAATGCTGATCTTCTGTCAACTGTTTCAGTGGGTCACAGGAGGAACTAGTATTGCTGCCAGGAGAAACTCGACTCTTTGCCTGGGCAGATCCCACTGGCACCAGGAAACTCACTTGGAACTATGCAGCTAACTTTGGGGAGCATGATCTCTTAAAGGTACCCTTTGATATGGAAGTGCTGTTTTCATGGAAACAAAGTGAATTGAAATGTTCTAAGAATGTTACTTTTGTGTTTTATACTGCAAACAATTTGTATGAGTCGTTTCTCTGGTTGCTAAGATAAAGTGCAATGCAAGGCATCTTTAAAGAGGAAAGTGTTTGGGCCTCTGATGTTCATGGAGCTACAGTTTGTCAAGGCAGGGAAGGCTACGCAGCTGGCCACATTGTGTCTGGAGTGATGGAGCAGAGGTGAAAGCCGGTGCTCAGCTTGCTTTTTCCTTTTGATTCAGGCTAGGACTCCAGCTCCTGCAAGCGTGCTGTCCACATTTAAGCTTATCTCTCTATTTCTCTTCATTTATTTAGAGAATCCCTCATAAGCATGTCCAGAGATTTGTCTCCAAGGTGATTCTAGATCCTATCAAATTGGCAATCAGTATAAACTATTACAGGCGAATCCCTGGTCAACCACACAGCCAGCCATTTACTTTTATACTAGCCTTCTATCTCTTGGCCCTGTGTTGTGACCATTTAATAAGGCAAAATGCATTCAGTCAACCTTCATAAGACCCTCTAGTTGTTAAGAGTCCCAACACTGTTTAGAACTGTGAGCTTTGGACAATCATGAAAAAGTTACATATTTCCAACATACTGTGGCATAGAGTAAACATTTCTAGTCCAAAAAAAGGGGGATGGGGGCAAAGCATGGAATGATCATATGCAAACGAGAGAATCCAGCAGGGAGAACATGAAATCCTGCAGCTCCATGCCCAGCATCTAGGGCTTGTGGAGGAATCACCTGAGGTGCAGAGGGCTGAGTCACCCTGCTCTGCTAGCTCTGCTGCCTGCAGCAGACACAGCCCCTCTCTCTGAAGCACCCTCACCTCCATACCTGAAGCTTTTCTCACAGATGTCCCCTGGGTCCAGCATCTCAAAAATCCTGGGATTTCCACTGCCACTTATTTACCCCTGTCACACACATAGGCGCGCGAGCACGCACACACACGCGCACACACACACACACACCTCTTCTTCTGCTGACTTCTTTTCTCAGCAGGAACTGTTCTCCAGTTGGAGAGACAGGCAATCATCTTACCACACTGGTGCTAGTAAAGCATGCTGGAGATCCTGCTCAGAGCCCCGCCACACTAGCCAGGGACACAAGCTAAGGCACTACTCTGTCTATGATAGGGAAAGCAATGATGTGTGTGTGTGTGTGTACACACACATGTGTTGGCACATATAAGAGTCTGTGAGTGGATGTAGCACTCCCAAATTGATTTCTGGTGTCTTTCTCAGTCATTTCCTACTTTATCAAGACAGGGTCTCTAGCCGGGCGTGGTGGTGCACACCTTTAATCCCAGCACTTGGGAGGCAGAGGCAGACGGATTTCTGAGTTCGAGGCCAGCCTGGTCTACAAAGTGAGCTCCAGGACAACCAGGGCTATACAGAGAAACCCTGTCTCGAAAAACAAAAACAAACAAACAAACAAACAAACAAACAAACAAGACAGGGGCTAGTCTAAGGAGCCAGTTTGCCCCCAAATCCTCTGCCTCAGCCTCCAAAGTGCTGGGATTGCAGGCAGCCACTCCCCTTCCTAGCTTCTAAATGGGTGCTAGAGCTCTAAAATGTAGGTCCTGCTTACAGACCTGCTTTATCCATGGAGCCATATTCCTAGACCTGGTGAGCGTTCTTGTTATTTTTATGTGAGTGCTGGCTTTATGTCAGTTTGATGACTGGAGTTCTCTGTCTTACAGTCAATCTTTGGAAGCTTTTCTGATCTTCCCCAGTTATTATATCCAGCTTTAAGTATGAAAATTCCGTCCATGTTTAACTCAGTGTCTTTCTTTCCTCAGGATGAGTGTGGTCAGTTTCCGTACGATGCGAACATCCAGATACACTGGGTGTCCTTCCTTGATGGGCGCCAGAGGGTTCTGCTTTTCACAGATGATGTTGCCTTGGTTTCCAAAGCACTCCAAGCTGAAGAAATGGAGCAGGCCGATCACGAAGTAGCCTTGTCGCTCCACAGCCTCGGGCTCTCTCTGGTTAACAATGAAAACAAGCAGGAAGTCTCATATGTTGGAATCACCAGGTATATACAAAGAGAGATAAGATGCAGAAGTCTTTAAAAAGCCCCAAGTTCACAATACCCATTTAGTGAGACTATATACAGATAGAATCATGTTCTCAATTTGACATATTTACTGAGTAACTGTTTGGACTGCCAGGTGATAGGTCCAGAGTCTCAGAGGACTCAGGGGCCTTCTGTGCCTTCACAGTATTCATGTCAGTTGGCAGGGAAGACAGTCCATCCGTCAGCCCTTCCCTCCCTTCCTCCCTCCCTCCTTCCCTCCCTCTTTTCTTTCTGTCCTCCTTCCCTCCCTCCTTTCTTTCTGTCCTTCTTCCTTTCCTCCTCTTTCCTTTTTTGTTTTAGAAAATGAGTTATAAAAACATTGAGAAAAACTGAAAATAGTATCTGCATCTGCAGTAGAAATAATTCATTTACGCAGTGGAATTTGGGGAAACTAGTATGCCTTGGGAGAAGCCACTAGAAATAAATTAGAAAAAAATGTTCATAAGGGAAGCAACACACACACACACACACACTGTAATGTGTATTTGTGGGTTCAGGAACACTGAGATGGGTCATTGAGGTTGATGTTTACAGACAATAGCATACTGCAAAGCACACTTCTAGGAGAGTTCATATTCCAATATCACACACAACATTGCAGGAACAGCATTTAGTGGAGTCAGGCCCTGGCAGCATCTGGGTTCCTTGTTACAGATCTCTGAGGGAAGGGGCAGGTTTCCCAAGTGAACAGCAGCTAAGTTCTCTGATACCCCAGCAGGCAGCCCGGAGAGTGTGGGAAAGGAAAGGTGTGGGCACTGGTAACTACAGGTACTGTGAAATGTCAGAGCCCTGTAAACTCACTCCCTAAGTGAGATATCTAACTGAGAGTTTGTAAGCTAGAAATTCGCTGTGCCTGCCAGCATGTGAGAAGGGAGAGTCCAGCCAATCCCTCCATACTTGAGCATCAGTTTCCTCTGGATTCTAAGTTTCGTGGTTAGTTATTATGTTATTTATTATTAGTTAGTTATTATGTCATTTATTATTAGCCATTATGGCTATTTAGAACTTTTGCAGCCAGTTAATTCCTCTGGTTCAGTTTCTACTGAGAAAACACTTGTATGGTTCTCTTGTCTGCTAATCACAGTGAGTTTGGTAAAAACTTATTTAGAGGACAGTTTTCCCACAACAGAACAATCTGTTTAGATGCCCTAAACATGAGGATGCTTTCCCAGGTTTCTTGGTTTTTATCAGGAAGAGCTGCTGGATTTATGCAACACATAGGAAACATCATTAGCTAAGTAAATTAAAATATTATAGATTCATATTTATTTTACAAACGGTTTTCTTTAATACACCTCAGTAAAGTATGAATGATAAGTCACAGTGAAACCACTGCCTGTTTATGTATAGCTTTTTTTATTTTTTTCCATAGTCTGACATTGAAGTGGGCCAGGACAGGAACTCACACAGGGCCAGACCCTGAAGGCAGGGGCTAATGCAGAGGCAGTGGAGGGGTGCTGCTTACTGGCTTGCTCAGCCTGCTTTCTTTCTTTCTTTTTTTTTTTTTTTAAGATTTATTTATTTATATGTAAGTACACTGTAGCTGTCTTCAGACACTCCAGAAGAGGGAGTCAGATCTCGTTAAGGATGGTTGGGAGCCACCATGTGGTTGCTGGGATTTGAACTCCAGACCTTTGGAAGAGCAGTTGGGTGCTCTTACTCACTGAGCCATCTCCCCAGCCCCCAGCTTTTGATTTCAAACCAAAGTGTTTAATATTGAAAAGATGGGGAACACCCAAATAACATTTTATGAGAAGTGAAGTTATATGAGGTTCACAGTGCATAGTCCAGGAGTGGTTGGGGCCACTATTTATTCTTGCACATGTATGAGGTTCACAGTGCGCAGCCCAGGAGTGGTTTATTTATTGTCACGCATGTGTAGCTGCTTTCTCGCTGCTGCTCTGTGCACTCAAATCACAATGAATATTGTCTTGCTATATTGCTTATTTATTTATTCTTACTCTGGATACCCATCATGTGAAAACAGGAAGAATGGGCTTTGAATGTCTCTCTTTGAGGGCATAGTAGAAACACATTATTTTTGATAAAGCATTAACTTATTGCATCGTGCAATTGTCGCTGTGCCAGAAGAATATGGAAGACACTGCCACTTCCAAACTAAGCGTGCATGCAGGTGAGCAGGGGCTGGAAAAGTTAGAAAGCTGTAAGACAGAATGTCTCACCACAACCCAAGTTTTCACAAAGATCACCATGAATGAGGCTATAGCCAAAGTCAGCTTCTGAGGGACTCCTTTGCTAAGTGTAGCAAGGAAAGCCTTTCGTAGATGATCCTGTCTGATTGCGGCAGCTAAAGAAATGTGTGCAGAGATGATAAATTACTTAAGCCCACTAGCGTTTCTGTGAGGACAGCTGTACATGGAGTTGAGGACATTCAGAACAACATCAGTCAGCTACAAAAGGCTGGCGACACAGATGGCTCTCCAGTCAGCTAGTGCTCCCTTGCACTCAATCATTGTGCATCTGAGAAGTCAGGGCAGAGCTTAAAATGAATGGTGAGAATATTTTCAAATGGGGAAGATAAATTCTCCATGGCTGAGCTGAAGTCTAAGATGCATTATGGCTGCGAGCACAATCTTAGTTGGTCAAGTTCATAGAATCTTGAAAGTATGAAGCACTTTACACCTTCTGTTCTTTGTATTATGTGTCGGCAGATGCTTGGTGGGAGATACTTGAATCTGTTGGGTGTTGTCGAACTCAGTCTATGCTTTAACCACCATCATTTCTGTGACTTGATGGCAGTAGAAGTTCATTGTCCTGTGTCTTACCACAGAGCAATTGAATGACGTAGCAATAGAAGCCTCTCACTGAACTCTTTAAATTCAGAGCCCTGAGTAAAATCTTTCTGAAGAAAATAGTCACCCCATGCACTGCTCTCGCACTCTTAACTAGAACTGGAATCCATTCTTGCTCAAGGAATTGGCCGTGTTTCTGTATGAACTTTAATTGAGAATTAGAAAGCCAGATGACAGTGCTTATATGCAAAATTTATGTTGCCACAAACTCAGTTTTAAGATAGGTAATGCTGAAATCATAAGCCATGTCAGACTCCGCCGAACTTAGTCTGTACAGGTCTGCTGACAGAGGATACTCAGAATCCCCAGAAGAACAACCTCTGAACAGAGACAACTATAACAAATCCAGAGATTACCAGATGGCGAGAGGTAAAGGTAAGAATCTTACTAACAGAAACCAAGACCACTCACCATCATCAGGACCCAGCACTCCCACTTCGCCCAGTCCAGGGCACCCCAACACACCTGAAAAACTAGACCTGGATTTAAAAGCATATCTCATGATGATGGTAGAGGACATCAAGAAGGACTTTAAAGAACTACAGGAGAACATGGCTAAAGAGTTACAAGTCCTTAAAGAAAAACAGGAAAACACAACCAAACTGGTAGAAGTCCTTAAAGAGAAACAGGAAAACACATCCAATCAGATGATGGAAATGAACAAAACCATACTAGACCTAAAAAGGGAAGTAGACACAATAAAGAAAACCCAAAATGAGGCAACACTGGAGATAGAAACCCTAGGAAAGAAATCTGGAACCATAGATGCAAGCATCAGCAACAGAATACAAGAGATGGAAGAGAGAATCTCAGGTGCAGAAGATTCCATAGAGAACATGGGCACAACAATCAAGGAAAATGGAAAATGCAAAAAGATCCTAACTCAAAACATCCAGGAAATACAGGACACAATGAGAAGACCAAACCTACGGATAATAGGAGTGGATGAGAATGAAGATTTTCAACTCAAAGGACCAGCAAACATCTTCAACAAAATTATAGAAGAAAACTTCCCAAATCTAAAGAAAGAGATGCCCATGAACATACAAGAAGCCTACAGAACTCCAAATAGGCTGGACCAGAAAAGAAATACCTCCCGACACATAATAATCAGAACAACAAATGCACTAAATAAAGATAGAATACTAAAAGCAGTAAGAGAAAAAGGCCAAGTAACATATAAAGGCAAGCCTATCAGAATTACACCAGATTTTTCACCAGAGACTATGAAAGCTAGAAGATCCTGGACAGATGTTATACAGACACTAAAAGAACACAAATTCCAGCCCAAGCTACTATACCCAGCCAAACTCTCAATTAACATAGATGGAGAAACCAAAGTATTCCACGACAAAGCCAGATTCACACATTATCTCTCCACGAATCCAGCCCTTCAAAGGATAATAACAGAAAAAAACCAATACAAGGACAGGAACCACGCCCTAGAAACAACAAGAAGGTAATCCCTCAACAAACCTAAAAGAAGACAGCCACAAGAACAGAATGCCAACTTTAACAACAAAAATAACAGGAAACAACAATTACTTTTCCTTAATATCTCTTAATATCAATGGACTCAACTCCCCGATAAAAAGACATAGACTAACAAACTGGCTACACAAACAAGACCCAACATTTTGCTGCTTACAAGAAACTCATCTCAGAGAAAAAGATAGACACTACCTCAGAATGAAAGGCTGGAAAACAATTTTCCAAGCAAATGGTCTGAAGAAACAAGCTGGAGTAGCCATTCTAATATCAGATAAGATTGACTTCCAACCCAAAGTCATCAAAAAAGACAGGGAGGGGCACTTCATACTCATCAAAGGTAAAATCCTCCAAGAGGAACTATCAATCCTGAATATCTATGCTCCAAATACAAAGGCAGCCTCATTCATTAAAGAAACTTTAGTAAATCTCAAAGCACACATTGCACCTCATACAATAATAGTGGGAGACTTCAACACACCACTTTCACCAATGGACAGATCATGGAAACAGAAACTAAACAGGGACACAGTGAAACTAACAGAAGTTATGGATCAAATGGATCTGGCAGATATCTACAGAACATTTTACCCTAAAACAAAAGGATACACCTTCTTCTCAGCACCTCATGGTACCTTCTCCAAAATTGACCACGTAATTGGGCACAAAACAGGACTCAACAGATACAAAAACATTGAAATTGTCCCATGCATCCTATCAGATCACCATGGACTAAGGCTGATCTTCAATAACAAAATAAATAATAGAAAGCCAACCTTCACGTGGAAACTGAACAACACTCTTCTCAATGATACCTTGGTCAAGGAAGGAATAAAGAAAGAAATTAAGGACTTTTTAGAGTTCAATGAAAATGAAGCCACAACATACCCAAACTTATGGGACGCAATGAAAGCATTTCTAAGAGGAAAACTCATAGCTCTGAGTGCCTCCAAAAGGAAACTAGAAAGAGCACACATTAGCAGCTTGACAACACACCTAAAAGCACTAGAACAAAAGGAAGCAAATTCACCCAAGAGGAGTAGACGGCAGGAAATAATCAAACTCAGGGGTGAAATCAACCAAGTGGAAACAAGAAAAACTATTCAAAGAATCAACCAATCAAGGAGCTGGTTCTTTGAGAAAATCAACAAGATAGATAAACCCTTAGCCAGACTCACTAGAGGGCACAGGGAAAGCATCCTAATTAACAAAATCAGAAATGAAAAAGGAGACATAACAACAGATCCTGAAGACATCCAAAACACCATCAGATCCTTCTACCAAAGGCTATACTCAACAAAACTGGAGAACCTGGATGAAATGGAGAAGTTCCTAGACAGATACCAGGTACCAAAGTTGAATCAAGATCAGGTTAATGATCTAAACAGCCCTATATCCCCCAAAGAAATAGAAGCAGTCATTAATAGTCTCCCAACCAAAAAAAGCCCAGGACCAGATGGGTTTAGTGCAGAGTTCTATCAGACCTTCAAAGAAGATCTAATCCCAGTTCTTCACAAACTATTCCACAAAATAGAAACAGAAGGTACTCTACCCAACTCATTCTATGAAGCCACAATTACTCTGATACCTAAACCACAAAAAGACCCAACAAAGATAGAAAACTTCAGACCAATATCCCTTATGAATATTGATGCAAAAATCCTCAATAAAATTCTTGCTAACCGAATCCAAGAACACATCAAAACAATCATCCATCCTGACCAAGTAGGTTTCATCCCAGGGATGCAGGGATGGTTCAATATACGGAAATCCATCAATGTAATCCAGTATATAAACAAACTCAAAGACAAAAACCACATGGTCATCTCGTTAGATGCGGAAAAAGCATTTGACAAGATCCAACACCCATTCATGATAAAAGTCTTGGAAAGATCAGGAATTCAAGGCCCATACCTAAACATGATAAAAGTAATCTACAGCAAACCAGTAGCCAACATCAAAGTAAATGGTGAGAAGCTTGAAGCAATCCCTCTAAAATCAGGGACTAGACAAGGCTGTCCACTTTCTCCATACCTATTCAACATTGTACTTGAAGTCCTAGCCAGAGCAATTCGACAACAAAAGGAGATCAAAGGGATACAAATTGGAAAAGATGAAGTCAAAATATCACTTTTTGCAGATGATATGATAGTATATATAAGTGACCCTAAAAATTCCACCAGAGAACTCCTAAGCCTGATAAACAGCTTCGGTGAAGTAGCTGGATATAAAATTAACTCAAACAAATCAATGGCCTTTCTCTACACAAAGAATAAACAGGCTGAGAAAGAAATTAGGGAAACAACACCCTTCTCAATAGTCACAAATAATATAAAATATCTTGGCGTGACTCTAACTAAGGAAGTGAAAGATCTGTATAATAACTTCAAGTCTCTGAAGAAAGAAATTATAGAAGATCTCAGAAGATGGAAAGATCTCCCATGCTCATGGATTGGCAGGATCAACATTGTAAAAATGGCTATCTTGCCAAAAGCAATCTACAGATTCAATGCAATCCCCATCAAAATTCCAAATGAATTCTTCAACGAATTAGAAAGTGCAATCTGCAAATTCATCTGGAATAACAAAAAACCTAGGATAGCAAAAACTCTTCTCAAGGAT
Organism: Mus caroli; assembly: GCF_978045245.1. Lineage (NCBI taxonomy): Eukaryota > Metazoa > Chordata > Mammalia > Rodentia > Muridae > Mus > Mus caroli. The sequence continues at coordinate 66,679,070 of NW_028227266.1, forward strand.
AAAAGAACCTCTGGTGGAATCACCATGCCGGACCTAAAGCTCTACTACAGAGCAATTGTGATAAAAACTGCATGGTACTGGTATAGTGACAGACAAATAGACCAATGGAATAGAATTGAAGACCCAGAAATGAACCCACACACCTACGGTCACTTGATCTTCGACAAGGGAGCTAAAAACATCCAGTGGAAGAAAGACAGCATTTTCAACAAATGGTGCTGGCACAACTGGTTGTTAACATGTAGAAGAATGCGAATCGATCCATTCCTATCTCCTTGTACTAAGGTCAAGTCTAAGTGGATCAAGGAACTTCACATAAAACCAGAGACACTGAAACTTATAGAGGAGAAAGTGGGGAAAAGCCTTGAAGATATGGGCACAGGGGAAAAATTCCTGAATAGAACAGTAATGGCTTGTGCTGTAAGATCGAGAATTGACAAGTGGGACCTCATGAAACTACAAAGCTTCTGCAAGGCTAAAGACACCATCAATAAGACAAAAAAACCACCAACAGATTGGGAAAGGATCTTCACCTATCCTAAATCAGATAAGGGACTAATATCCAATATATATAAAGAACTCAAGAAGGTGGACTCCAGAAAGTCAAATAACCCCATTAAAAATGGGGCTCAGAACTGAACAAAGAATTCTCGCCTGAGGAATACCGAATGGCAGAGAAACACCTGAAAAAATGTTCAACATCCTTAATCATCAGGGAAATGCAAATCAAAACAACCCTGAGATTCCACCTCACACCAGTCAGAATGGCTAAGATCAAAAATTCAGGTGACAGCAGTTGCTGGCGAGGATGTGGAGAAAGAGGAACACTCCTCCATTGTTGGTGGGATTGCAAGCTTGTACAACCACTCTGGAAATCAGTCTGGCGGTTCCTCAGAAAATTGGACATAGTACTACCGGAGGATCCAGCAATACCTCTCCTGGGCATATATCCAGAAGATGTCCCATTCGGTAAAAAGGACACATGTTCCACTATGTTCATAGCAGCCCTATTTATAATAGCCAGAAGCTGGAAAGAACCCAGATGTCCCTCAACAGAGGAATGGATACAGAAATTATGGTACATTTACACAATGGAGTACTACTCAGCTATTAAAAAGAATGAATTTATGAAATTCCTAGCCAAATGGATGGACCTGGAGGGCATCATCTTGAGTGAAGTAACACAATCACAAAAGAACTCACACAATATGTATTCACTGATAAGTGGATATTAGCCCAAAACTTAGGATACCCAAGATTTAAGATACAATTTGCTAAACGCATGAAACTCAAGAAGAATGAAGACCAAAGTGTGGACACTGTGCACCTTCTCAGAATTGGGAACAAAACACCCAGGGAAGGAGTTACAGAGACAAAGTTCGTAGCGGTGATGAAAGGATGGACCATTTAGAGACTGCCGTATCCAGGGATCCATCCCATAATCAACTTCTAAACGCTGACACCATTGCATACACTAGCAAGATTTTGCTGAAAGGACCCAAATATAGCTGTCTCTTGTGAGACGATGCTGGGGCCTAGCAAACACAGGAGTGGATGTTCACAGTCAGCTATTGGATGTATCACAGGGCTCCCAATGGAGAAGCTAGAGTAAGTACCCAAGGAGCTAAAGGGATCTGCAACCCTATTGTTGGAACAACATGATGTACTAACTAGAACCCTGGAGCTCTTGTCTCTAGCTGCATATGTATCGAAAGATGGCCTAGTCAGCCATCAATGGAAAGAGAGGCCCATTGGACTTGCAAACTTTATATGCCCCAATATAGGGGAATGCCAGGGCCAAAAGAATGGGAATGGGTGGATAGGGAAGTGGGGGGGCGCTATGGGGGACTTTTGGGATAGCATTGGAAACGTAATTGAGGAAAATATGTAATAAAAATATTAAAAAAAAATAAAAATAAAAAAAAAAGAATTTTATAAACCCCTCAGGGGTAGTAAATAAAATAAAAATAAAATAGATGCAGTGTTCTCATAGATTGATGTCAGTACTTGGCAGCAAATGTCTATAATGATGTTATAAAATAGTTGTTATAAATCAGCACAAATATAGGGCTGGAGTAGATGTTGAGAGTATGTGCTGCTATTGTAGAGACTCTGAAGTAGAGTCTCAAAATAAGCACCCATGTTGGGTGACTCAGAAAAAACTCTTATGTTTCTGATGCCCTCCTTTGGCCTCCATGAGCACTACATGCAAGGACACACACGCGCACAAATCTTCATTTTTAAAATTCCACTTGAAAAATTCACACCTGATTTTGAGAATCAGGAACAATAACTATGTAAAATATTGGCTTATTCACAAGAATTTTTTAAATAGACATCTTTAGTTTTTTTAATATTTTAAATTTCTTATTTAAAAATTTTATGGAAGCTTTATTTTTCTTCCCTTGACATGGTCAATGTATAATCTCTGAGGTCCTGGTACAAAAACAGTCATGTGCATGCTGGATGCCAGTGTGCTGCCATGAGCGATATTTCCCCTAGCTTTATTCCTCATGCTCCCTCGAAGGCAGGTGAAATTGGCTGTTCTAAAAGGATCTCTGGCATCAATGTAATTTTCACAGGATGTTGATATCTAGATAAACAGGAAATTCAGCAGCAGTTCTGTGAAAATATATACTCATAGCTTAATTTCCTTTGTGAATTATTTTAGCTCAGGTGTTGTTTGGGAGATGAAGCCAAAACAGAAATGGAAGCCGTTTAGTCAGAAGCAGATAATGTCTCTGGAACAGTCCTATCAGAAGCATCTTGCATCACCAGACCGAGGCTGGATTAAGCTGGACAGTAATTTTGAGGTATGGCTTGTGGTTTTACAGTTTTATAGGTACTTTGGTCTAGATAGTGGTGAGTAAAGTTTTAATGTCCCATGGATAGAAACTAACTTAAAAGTGAGTACACCTGTATTTATTGGAGAGATTGCCTAAGTACTTAATTCAAACATAGTTACAAAACTACCTTTGTCTTTTTTCTGTGTTAATTGATTGTTCTTCCTGCTGATCAGTTCTATGGAACTTGTTTTCAGTAAGCTTATGGGGACATTATGACTGTTGAAACCTTTTTTGTATTTTGAGTAACACCTTCTTCACATTGATGAATATAGATCTTGAGATTGCATATTTCATGGATAGAAGATGCACATAAGCCTTGCTCTGTTATTTCATCCAGTGTGAATGTTGCTGGAAGCGGGTAGACATCTACAAAGAAAGGTGTGCTCTCCGTGGCCACACAGAGTGAAAACACAGTCTTCTTGGCTTCAAGGAGACTCCAGAGGCTTCCCTGCATATTCTGCTGTAGGCCTGAGCTTTGGCTGCTCTTGTTTTTGCTGTCTGAGGGCAGGGTTTGCACAAACCCCAGGTCCTGTGCCTTCCTACACCCATCAGTGTTCGTGGGCTGGACGATAATGTTTATGCCATTAAGTAATACAAAACCAAAACCATTTGCCTGAGGATTACCTGGAATTGGGCTGGAGAGATGGCTCAGCAGTTAAGATCACTGGCTGCTCTCGCAGAGCACTGAGGTTTGATTCCCACCACCCAATGGCAGCTAACAATGTCCATTAACTCCAGTTTCAGGGCATTTAGTGCCCTCTTCTGGCCTTATAGGCACTTCATGCAGTGGCATGCATACACATGCAGGCAAAACACTCATACATATAATGTAAAAAGAAAATAAGTAAAATCTATAAAATGAGTGGTCTGGAATTCTGTATTACTATTAATTTTTTCTATAAAGCATTTTAAGTATAATTTCAGAATTCCAGTTTCCTAATAAGTGTTAGAAAGACAGTGCTTCTGCTTGCACAGGCTAGAGGTGCATATTACCCAAAAAGCCCTTCTGGTTGGTGCAGCGACTTGTTCATTTAGTGTCTGAACTTGGGAGGCTGGAGCGGGAGGGTTGCTGTGAGTTTGAGGACAGCCTAGGCTATAGAGTGAGTCCAGTCTCAAAGGAGACAGAATAAAGTGAGTGGCCTTGATGAGACAGGGACATGGCCATGTTGTGCTCACTCGATGCAAGGTCATGAGTGTGATGTTTTAAATGCCATTAAATAGCTGCTGGTGACACCAGCTCATCACAAAAGTGCTTTTGTTTCTTACAGGTCAATTTTGACAAAGTGCCGATGGAAATGCGCCTCCCTATCCGGTGCCCTATTAAACGGGACTTCTTATCAGGGATTCAGGTTGAGTTTAAGCAGTCTCCTCACCAGAGAAGCCTAAGGGCCCGGTTGTATTGGCTCCAGGTAACTAAGTAGGTCTGTGTGACCTCTTAGGAAAATATGAAAGTGAGACCTAATTTACTCTGTGATTTGTGTTAAATTATTATGTTCTGGGGTGCAGCTTGAAAAGAGTATGAGAGTATGTGTAGTGTGCAGAAGGCCTTGGTCCAGTCCTCAAAAATAAGTTGTTATATATATATGTGTGTGTGTGTTAGAATAGCATATATATATATATATATAAAACTATTTGTGTGTCTGTGTGTTCACTGTCCTAATCCAAGGCACTACATGCTATTAAGAGTGTCAGTGTGACCACTGGCCTGCCAAGGGTGCTTTCTTACACTATTGCATTGTTATTAAATGCTCCTTTCAGTTTGCCATGAGAGTCCTAATTAATATTTTTCTGTCATTCTTCATGGCAAAGAGCAGGACTTTATTGGGCCGAGTTTGGGGGTGATTGCTTGCTAGTCCTCCCTCTCCGCCCTCCCTCCCCTCTTCTCCCACCTCCCTTCATTGTCTTTCCACCTCTACCCTGTTTTATTTAGAATACTCTTTGTCCTTCCTACTTTTTCCAATTTTATGTTCACTTGCTACTTTCATTTTATTTGAGTCTGCCGAATCAGACGGTCACATTCCAGTGTGCAGAAGAAGTCTGCTGCACACAGTCCGTGCCTCATGGGGCACATAACGTTTTGTCATAAAGTGAAGCTGCTAATGGCACCTCCTGTGCATGCAGGTGCTGAGTTATTGTCTACAGCCGAGTGTTTATGTTGGAATTATTCTAACCTGACCAGATGGTTTGTGCTTCCAGGTCGACAATCAGTTACCAGGCACAATGTTCCCAGTTGTATTTCATCCTGTGGCTCCTCCTAAGTCCATTGCTTTGGATTCAGGTAAAGAAGAAAATGTCGACACACTCTTCATTCAACGTTAGAGGCTCTCCGTCTGACGAGTGCAAAGGCTGACTTTGTTCTCCTCTGTTGCGTTTCTTTTAGAGCCCAAACCTTTCATCGATGTGAGTGTAATTACGAGGTTCAATGAGTACAGCAAAGTCTTGCAGTTCAAGTGAGTAGAGGTCACTACTCTACAGTAGTGTTTGGCTCCAGGCATAGAAACAAGGGTCAATTTTGAAAATTAATTTGTTGTTTGTTTGTTTGTTTGTTTGGGAGTGGCTTCTGTACAAAATCTCTTTTCCCAACCAGTATATTAATCTAAACTATTGGGCTGGTGAACTTTTAAATACTTAAACGTATTTTAAAGTTGTCTGTATGTACTTGGCAATTCAGAATTATTTTAATCATCTCTAACGCCAATTAGAATATAAGTATACAGATCCATGAGCTGTGTTCTTTAAAGCAGGCACCTTGAACTTTAAGAATCAGATGATGTATGCTATGTTTTCTAATTTATCACCTCTCCTGTGACGTGATAAATGTGGGCCTTTGGGGCTCTCAGTGTGATAAGTGCTAATACAGCAGCATTACTTTAGTTGTGGTTTTCTCTGTAATAAATAAGTCTCACAATGGCAAGATGTTGCTGAAAGGACCCTGATATAGCTGTCTCTTGTGAGGCTATGCCGGGGCCTAGCAAACACAGAAGTGGATGCTCACAGTCAGCTATTGGATGGATCACAGGGCCCCCAATGGAGGAGCTAGAGAAAGTACCCAAGGAGCTGAAGGGATCTGCAACCCTATAGGAGGAACAACAATATGAACTAACCAGTACCCCGGAGCTCTTGACTCTAGCTGCATATGTATCAAAAGATGGCCTAGTCAGCCATCAGTGGAAAGAGAGGCCCATTGGTCTTGCAAACTTTATATGACTCAGTACAGGGGAATGCCAGGGCCAAGAAGTGGGAAGGGGGGGAGGAAAGTGGGTGGAGGGTTTGGGGGACTTTTGGGGTAGCATTGGAAATGTAAATGAAGAAAATACCTAATTAATAAAAAAATAAGTCTCAGCTCAAGGAGGTTTCAATCTTATTAGAATAATGTTAAGACACAAAGAAGAACTGTAGCTTTTGGGTGAAAAAAAATCACTTATGACCATTTTTGTTGTTGTTGTTTTGCATTTTCTTGTTTGTTTGTCCTGGCTGTCCTCAAACTAACAGAGATATGCCTGTCCTTGCCTTCTGAGTACTGGGCTCAAATAATGTGCACCACTACTCCTAGCTGAAAACATATATATATATGTATATATATATACTCTCGCACAGGTATTTTATGGTCCTCATCCAGGAAATGGCCTTAAAGGTTGATCAGGGCTTCCTTGGAGCTGTTATTGCACTGTTTACTCCCACAACTGATCCCGAGGCTGAAAGAAAACGGGTAACAATATTTATTTCTTGAGCCAAACATAAAGAAAAAATTAGCCATTTTTGAACTAATTCTTGGAGTGAGGGAAAAAAAATTAACCATTTAATTTTTTTTGCAGACAAAGTTAATCCAACAAGATATTGATGCTCTCAACACAGAGTTGATGGAGTCTTCAATGACTGATATGTCAATCCTGAGTTTCTTTGAACATTTCCACATTTCCCCTGTTAAGGTTTGTTTTTAGAAGGTAGAGTGTGATTGCCTCTGAGCTTTCTGAGGGTCTGCAAACCAGTGTAGCTTCATTTGTTACATCAGGTATTTGGTGAGGTTTCATTTGACTAATGGTGACAATTAAGACAGTCCTCTGTGACATATGTGCAGCCATAATTCCCACAGAGGACCCACCAGAGCATGTTCTCCAGTGCTGAATTAATCACCCCTGTGCTCAGGAAGAAGCTGACAGCAGTGTTTCTTAATTAAGCGTGGAGCACTCACCAGTGTTTAATGTTTGGGTTGCACTTTGTAGCAGCCACTGCTGTCTAAACAGAGCTGCGATGGGCGCCCTCCCCGGCACGGGAAAGCACTGAAGTGGGTGTTATGCTGTTGACACGGTGCTTTTGCTCCTTCGGAGTGTGATCGTAACTAAGAGGGTGGAAAATTGAATACCTTTCACTTCCCTGCCTTCGTACTTTGTGAACCCATTTCCTCCCCCCCCCCCCACACACACTTTGTTGTTCTTTTCAGCTCATACAGGGAACGGCTTCTTAGTAAATACACAAATGCAGTCAGCTCACTGTACTTGCATAATGGCCCATATTGACAATTACAATATTAATGTTCCTTTGCATTCTCAGGAACCGACCACAGCACCATAGACTTGGTTAGAGTCACCAGTCTGTTCAGCTAACAGGATGTTTAAGACAGAATTGCTATTCAAACCGTTCTATTAGTTTGGAGATATCTGGCATTTCCAGAACACGAAGTCTAAAATTGATTTATGTAATAGATTATATACAGTTTCATTCTATAAGGATAGATCAGTTGTTATTACTGGGATTAATGTTTTTAACACAAGTTTTCAGAGTTTGTTATTGTTAGTTGTTTTTCTAAATGCATTGCCTGAACTAGATTTGCCATTGCTTTGCCTGGTAGAGTGTTTTTGTGCCCGTTGGTGTTTTTTTACTCTCAGATGGTGATTCTATTTTGCAAAGGATTCTAGTCTTTTCCATCTGGACACAGAGGTGTTTATTCACTTTGCAAGTAGAACTTTAATCTTAGATCAGACTAATTTGTATTTTATGGAAAGACGAGCAGAAATCAAATGCACACATGATGAATCTGTTCTGTAGCATGTGAGCAGGGCAGGGCGTGGGAGGCTTCCCCAGGGCACCTTTGGTGGTGCAGGAAGATCTGGTCCTACACAGCTTTGTTCAGGCTATATGGAGTGCTATTTTTCTTTCAGTTGCATTTGAGTCTGTCTTTGGGATCCGGAGGTGAGGAATCAGACAAAGAGAAACAGGAAATGATTGCAATTCATTCTGTGAACCTGCTGTTGAAAAGCATAGGTGCCACTCTGACGGACGTGGATGACCTCATATTCAAGTAAGGGCCTTGCTTAAGTGCATGCTGGGAGCCACTCCTTCTCAAAGTGCTTCAGGGCCTTGACTGTCTCCATTGGTGCAGCCTTAGCTTAGAGAGTCTTCCTCCCTGACTTGAAGAGTGTGCTCTGTGTCTAGTTATACTCAGGGCTTTAAGACAAGTTATAACTTTGGTTATGTGTGAATATTTAATAAAAACCTAATTGTTTTGTACAGTCATTCAACCTATGAATTGACTGTATTTTACTACTGAGTTCTAGTTAGAAATACCTAGCAGGGGAGTGAGATTCCAGTGTGATCTGTAGCCAAGTGTAGAAAGGAGAACCCCGTGTTGTACATTAGAGGAGGCTGTGTGTGCATGCCAGCTGTATCTGCACTCCATAGCTGTCTACTGAACTGAATAGTGCACAGAGGTATTGGAATAAGTGGTTACCTGAGAGAAAAACTCCTTGTAGATCATTACCATCTCACATGTGTGCTAAGTTTCTGAGAAAACAAGGGAAAAAAGTATAAAATTCAAACTGAAAGACTTGAAAAAGTTAAGGGCTGGGGAGAAATTTCAGCTGGCAAAGTTCTTGAGGCTTGAGCTCAGTTCCCAGAACACACACAAAGTCCAGGTGTGGTGGTATGCACTTGTGGTCTCAGTGCTGTCGAGGTAGAGGCAGCTGGGTCCCTGGGTCTCACTGTGCAGCCAGGTCCAGTCTACTTGGCCATTTCCAGACCAATATGAGAGCCTGTCTCAGAAAGGCTGGCAGAGAACACCTTGGGGTAGCATGCAAGGTTGACCTCTAGGCTCTACATGCTTGTGTGCACATATGCATGTGTGCCCAAAGGCACAGGAGTACCACACCACAAACATTCACACACACAAAAGCAAACATATAAGTAGAAGTTGTATGGAATAAATCTCTGATTAGTGTTGTCTTTCTCCTTTAAAAGCAGTGACAAAATTCCAGTGAGAAATACTAGATAGGACCGACTACATAAAATTTAAATACTTGGGCTAAAGAGTTAGCTCAGTGAGAGAGAGAGGTGGGGGGGGGGGGAGTCAGGATCTTCAGTTTAATCTCTCCAAGGGAAAAGAAAACGACCCAGACACTTTTCTCAAAAGGGCCCTCTGGGATAGAAAGGGCAGGCAGGACAGGGAAATGGTTCTTAGTTGTAGTGTTAAACACTGAGAGTCAGGGTCAGGGACAGAGCAGCCTCAGATGTGGAGGCTTCCCAGACAATGGAAGTGGCAGGCAGGTATTAGAGATGTCCACCATTGTTATCAGAAATACATACAAATAAAATGAAGCGTTCAAAACAAGATAACTAACACTAGAGATGGGTGACTTTAGGTAATGGGTACTTCAAAAATGCTAGTGCATGAGTGGAAACTTTGTGTGGATGCATACATATCATACACACATATGCACACACACACACACAAAGATGCCTTTAGGGATTTTGTCATTGATTACTCAGTGAAGGGACTTCAATGTAAAATGATCCTGAAACACAGCCAAACAGGTATGCCTACTCTGCACCTGGCAGTCCCCTTTATTATAACAACCTTGGGCACATCTGAAGGCAGGAGTCACTCTCTGACTGCTGTGTAATGGAATGCTCTACATGTGCTCAAATGCTTACTGGGAAGCTCGAGTAAAATATGAATATGTAATTCATAATGTTGAGTTTAAAAGTGACATACAGAATGTTTTAGGTTTTGTGGATGCATAGAAAAGAATCAAAAGTGAACAGCAATAAGAAAGAACTTAAAATTTACCATGTCACTTTTATTGTGATATTTATTTGTGTGTGTGGGGTGTGTGTGTGTGTGTGAGCATGTGTGCATGGATGCATGTGTGTGCACTGTTGAGTGCAGAAACAGGAGGTCATACAGTGCTCTAGCACTGCGCTACATCTCCAGCTCTGTGACTGACTTAAAAACCATTTTCTTCTTTCTTTATTCACAAGAATCATACATGAGAACTATCGATTTTAGAATAATTTCATTGCCATAATATTTAGATGCCAGCTATGACTTGTTACTGGAATTAGCCGCTGCAGGAGGTGTCTTGGTACTCAGAGCATCCTTGTACTAGCCTTAACTCTTTGCCTTGTCTCTGCCAGGCTTGCTTACTATGAGATTCGCTATCAGTTTTACAAGAGAGATCAGCTCATGTGGAGTGTTGTCAGACACTACAGTGAACAGGTAACTTCCTCCTACAGTAGCCTGGGAACACACTGCATAAAGCACCATAAAACGGGTACATGAGAGCATAGCATGGATGGAAATGGTTATGTGACCTACTTCAGAGTCTTATCGCTCTGTGACTTTGTTGCTGTTGTTGGCTGTTTAAGACATGTTCTCCTGCTGTCCAGGCTGGCCTTGAACTTACAGTCTTCCTTTCTCAGTCTCCCCAGCCCTGGGTTCACAGGCATGTCCACCACACTCAGCATGGCTTAGTGTTTTTTTTTTTAATTATTAATTAATTAATTAATTAATTTTTTTACACTTCATATTTTATCCCCCCTCTCTGACTGTTCCACATCCCATACCTCCTCCCCAGCCCCCTGTTTCCACGTGGATGTTCCCATCCCCTACCCCATCAGACCTCTAAACTCCTTGGGGCCTCCAGTCTCTTGAGGGTTAGGTGCATCATCTCTGAATGATCACAGGCCCTGAAATCCTCTGCTGTATGTGTGTTGGGGGCCTCATATTAGCTGGTGTGTGCTGCCTGTTTGGTGGTCCAGTGTTTGAGAGATCTCGGGGGTCCAGATTAATTGAGGCTGCTGGTCCTCTTACAGGGTCGCCCTTCTCCTCAGCTTCTTTCAGCCTTTCCCTAATTCAACAGGGGTCAGCTGCTTCTGTCCATTGGTTGGGTGCAAATATCTGCATCTGACTCTTTCAGCTGCTTGTTGGGTCTTCTGAAGTGCAGTCAAGCTAGGTCCCTTTTTGTGGGTGCTCCATAGCCTCAGTAATGGTGTCAGGCCTTGGGACCTCCCCTTGAGCTGGATCCCACTTTGGGCCTGTCCCTGGACTTTCATTTCCTCAGGCTCCTCTCCATTTCCATCCCTGTAATTCTTTCAGACAGGAACAATTATGGGCCAGAGTTGTGACTGTGGGGTGGCCCTCCCTCCCTCATTTGATGCCCAGTCTTCCTACTGGAGGTGGGATCTATAAATTCCCTCTCCCTACTGTCTGGTATTTTTCTGGAGTCTCTCACCTCCCAGGTCTCTGTATGACTACATTCTGGAGGGTTCCCCCAACTTCCTCCCTCCCCAGGTTGCCTGTTTTCATTCTTTGTGTTGGCTCTCAGGGCTTCAGTCCTTTCCCCTCACCCAATACCAGATCTGGTTCCCCTCTCTTCCTCACTTCCTCCCCCCCCCACCCCCCTGTCTACTTTCCCTCCCAGGTCCCTCCCTCCCTCCCCACTTGTGATTGCTTTCTTCTCTCTCCCAAGTGGGACTGAGGCGACCTCACTTAGGTACTTCAGCTTGTTGACCTTTTTAAGTTCTGTGGACTGTGTATCTTGGGTAGTCTGTACTTCTTTTTTTGGCTAATATCCACTTAAGTGTCTAATTTCAGTTCCTTTTTAATAAAAATGACTTTTGTTTTAGATCAGCTTTCTTTTATTTCATTATGATATGAAGGCTCAAACATAATTTTAGGCTAGTCTTACGATGAGCTGATTTTTTAAAATGTAGCCTAGATGTTCATATCAAGAAGAGATAGTAAGACATTCTTAGTAATTCTAACTTTTCCCTCTTGAACATTTTACATGTGCATATAATGTTTGATTAAATTCATGTCCCCATTTCCTTCCACCCCCTTTCCCTCCCCTGTGTGTTCTCATGTTCTCTCTCTCTCTCTCTCTCTCTCTCTCTCTCTCTCTCTCTCTCTCTCTCTCTCTCTCTCCCTCCCTCCCTCCCTCCCTTCCTTCCTCCCTTCCTCCCTTCCTCCCTCCCTCCTTTCTTCTTCTCCCTCTTCATCTTTTTCAGCCCATTGAGTCCACTTAGTGCTGCCTTTGCACGTGGGTGTGGGATTGTCCCCTGAAGCATGGGTAGCCTCTCAATGACCACATCCCTGATGAAAACTGACTCCTTTCCCTCCCCAGTAGCCATCAGTTGCTAAAGCTTTGAGTGATGTGTGGGACTTCAAGGTCCCTTACCCATCCCTGTTGGGTTTTGGCTGGGGCAATGTATGGGTCTTGTGCATGGAGGTAATTTCTATTTCTTTAGCTTGTCTTCTGTTACACAATTTAAAGTGTTTTCCTCCAGGCCCCTTTCCCTTTTCAGGGAGATGTTACCACTTTAGGAAATGTAAAATGCAGGCTAGGGGATTGCAAGAGGGTTTCTAAGCCAGCTCCTTTCCACCAGCAGGTACTGTGTGGATTGGGAAATAGGCAAGGAGGGTGCAGTGTCACAGGCCACTCAAGTGGAACTGCAGGGCTGCCTTTGTCATTCCATCTTCTGCTGGGAGATTGTTCTTGTGATGCATGTGAACAATAGGTCCAAACAAATATAAACTTTCCTTATTTTGCCATAATTACTAATGATTCCCTATATAATTTGATAACAGTGCAATATTAACGCTAATGAGCATTGAATTTTGTATTCATTACTCTGCATACTCTTCATGCAAGGTCATTGTGATCTTTCACTTTGCAGCAGGGAAGGCCAACAGTAAAGACCAGGTGACTTGTCTGAGGTCACGTGACTACTAAATGGTAATTGTTGATTTAAGACACACATGTTGTGATATCAGGTGTGGAGGTGCTTGCTGGTGGCCATTGCACACACTGTCCCTTAAATGTTTTCCCTGTCATCCTCTCTTCCCATTGCTTCCTAAATGGTCTTCAGCATTCAGAAAGGACTTATCTATTCTTTTTTTTTTCTTTCTTTCTTTAGTTCTTGAAGCAGATGTATGTGCTTGTATTGGGCTTAGACGTACTTGGAAACCCATTTGGACTGATCAGGGGCCTGTCCGAAGGAGTGGAAGCACTGTTCTATGAGCCCTTCCAGGTACTGGTTGAAACAAATGTCCTGCCTTCTAGTGATATGTATTTGTATTTAACTGTATATGGCAATGGAATAATGTTCAAATAATAATGACAAAAATCAGCTTCAGGTTTTTACTTAAAATACATTAGATGACGTTGAAAGATTGTTTTACATTCAAATGAGCACATCTAATGTTGATCTTGGGCAGTAAACTGTGCCCGAGTTTTCTGGTATTCCATGTAGTTATGAGTGTCTGAGTGCTGGGTAGATTACAGACAGTTTTGCTGCTGTGGAAAGGACTGGGAGGGGTCCAAGGACCTGACTGTCCTCCTTGGCACTCTTATCTCACATGCCCACCTTTGCTTCAAGAGTCCAGAAGCCCAAAGTCATAAGGGTTTTGGAGGACCACGTGGAGAGAGTAAGAGGGAGAAGAGAGCCAGACAGAGTAGAGTCAGTCCTGTAGCACAGCTGGCTTTGGTATGCCAGTACAGTGCACTGGGAAGCCAGTGGCATGCTGCAATCATAGCCAGTGATTGACAGCTGTACTATGCTAGTCTTGTAGAATCTGCTAATATTGTGCTAATATTGAGACTACTTCTAACCACAGTTGGTATAAATCTATGAATATTTAAGAGATAGCATGAAAATGGTTTGGTCCCAGTCTTCATGGTTTTTTATACTTTTGTTGTCTTCATGAGATAGTCAAAATGCTGGATTAAAAGTCTTACACTTATTAAAGTTTAATACTAACTTTTTCTCTTTTTTTTTTTTTTTGGATCAGGGTGCTGTCCAAGGCCCTGAAGAATTTGCTGAAGGATTAGTGATTGGGGTGAGAAGTCTCGTTGGACACACAGTAGGTGCGTATGATCAATGTTTGTCCGTGTGTGTAATTACGGCTCTAGAGTGTGTTGTTTATGGAAAGCAAGTGGTTATATGTAGTAAGAGGGAGTTCACCTTCCTAATACACCTTTAGAGTCCATTTCCTTCCTTTCAACTGGGTGTGACTGCAACAGTGACTCCTGGGCTCTCAGTGTTCACAGGTTGGATGAGTGTGCTTTAAGAATTGTGTTACTTCTCTTGATAGCATAATTCATAGTAATTTTTCATTTGCATATGAGAAGGAACTGTGTAGGTACTTGTTTAAAGCAGGTGCAAGCTGTACCTGTGCGCAGTGGCCACTGACTTCTTGGTCTGCTCTGTAGGTGGTGCAGCGGGAGTCGTATCTCGAATCACTGGGTCGGTTGGGAAAGGCCTGGCCGCAATTACAATGGACAAAGAATATCAGCAGAAGAGAAGAGAGGAGATGGGGCGACAGCCTAAAGATTTTGGAGACAGTCTTGCCAGAGGAGGGAAGGGCTTCCTGCGTGTGAGTCTCCTGTTGAGCTTCAGGAATCTGTCATAGATGCACTGAAGCTATTAGACTAATGACATATGCTCTGTGGCTCTTTCTACTGTGAATTTCCTATGATTTAATGTTTGTAAAATCAATGTGTGCACTTACATGTGCATGTTGTTCACTATTAAGTCCTTAGTCTTATAAAACAGAGAAACAGGAAAAAAATTAGTGTGTCTATGGAGACCTCTAGTGGTTGGTTTAGTGTTACGCACCTTTGGGTTGCTGGAGCCTTGATGACTGATTTCTCTTGCAGGGAGTTGTTGGTGGGGTGACTGGAATAATAACAAAGCCCGTGGAAGGTAGGTAGAAAACACTTCTCTCCTGCACAGAGGGGAAGGGTACGTGTATGCCAGATGCTATTGATACGCCGTGTTTGATTGAGAGGATTATGGACTAAACTTTATATTACAGTTGTGATTATCAGTGTGTTATCTCGGAGAGGGTAAATAGTGACTGACTCAGATTTTGAATGATGTTCTCATCAAGGCCAGAAGGAAATTAAATTCTCTGAGGCCCTCAGTAGCAACTGACATGTGCTAGGTACATATACATATGCATATATATTTTTATATGTATTTAAATACATATACATATATATATTTTAAAAAGGTATACACACACACACACACACACACACACACACCTTTTAAAAATTAAAAGGCAGTGTTGGAGGAGTAGTGTAGGCACATGCCCCAACTTTAAAGCTTGCTGCAGCATAAAGCTACACTGATACTGGCCTGAAGGTGGACATGTAGGTCAATGAACCCTTGCAAGTACTGGATCTCTGAGGTGGGCACCAAGCTGACTCTAGCAGTGGCTTCAGCAGATGGGCCATGTGCATCTGGAGAACAGTAATCCAGCCCTTACATACAGTGTTTGTAAAAATAAACCCGGGATGGAGGAAGTGCCAGAGGCTGAGAGTAGAAGTCAGAACTTAGAAGCAGACACAGCAGCTAGTGCTATGGTCAGGCGGAGCCCTTTTGGACAGGACACCAAGGCATGGGTGACAAAAGACAAGGCAGATAAGTTGGACTCAAGATTTAAGTTTTTATGTGTTGGAGGATTCCATGAGGAAATGAAAAGGATAGTTTGCCAAAATTAAAACAAAGCTTATGCCTTGGAAAATATTACTGTAAAAAGAAAAAAAATAAACAAAATGAGATAAAAGTTTTGTACTATATTTGATAAGAGATTTATTGCTTGACTATAGGAAGAACTTGTACAAACTAACAATAAGAAGATAACCCAGATTAAAACAGGCAAAGGATCTGAATAGGCCGTTCCTCAACAAAGATATGCCAGTGTACACTTTAGTCATCAGGGTGGTGTGGATGGAAATCGAAACTGGAGTTCACTTGACATCAGTTAGGATGACTCATGTAAGTCAGTGAGGGTGTGGGGCAATTGGAATCTCCATGGCTGCTGGTAGGAGCATGTGGTAGCAGAGCCACTTATTGGAGAACATTCTGCCTGTCCCTCTACAGCTGAACATGGAAATGCTGTGTGTCAGCAAGGTACCCCAAAGTGCTGAAAACAGACATGCAGTCTTACATGCTAATGCTCATAGCTTCATTTTTCATCATAACTAAAACATAAAAAGACCTGTCTATCCCCAATGCATGAATAGATAAAATACGGCATATCTGCTCAATGGAATATTATTCAGCCATAAATGGAAACCAAGCAGTGATACATGGCACAGTGCAGATGAATTCAGATTGCATGTTTCTGAGTAAACAAAGCCCAGTCTCAGGAGACCATTCAGTGGAAGCTGCTCAAGTGTGGTGTCCAGAGGAAAGCAGACTGGGTGATTGCTAAGTCTGAAGAGGTGGAACAGGGGGGAGAGGAGGAGGTGTCCCGATGGGTTCAGATGAGGACTGGGGAGCTAGAGTGACAGACAGTAGGCACAGAGTAGCTTTCTGAGATGACAAGGATTTTCTGAAATTGATTGTGATGATGTTGTACAGTTCTTAATAGGCCAAAAGCATTTAATTTGTCTAGTGGAACATTTTATAGTGCGTAAACAGAATTTTTAATAAATTGAGTTGTTTTTAATGTACTGCTTGGATATCCTAATGGTTGTAATGGAATGAGTGAGTGAGTGTTCTCTGCTAAGTTCTCTGATCTGCCTGGCACGTACATTAAGCTGTATCAGTCCTCTCACCTCTGTGTGGGCTTCAGTATCCTGGAGGTCTCTGTCCACCCTTGGCATAAGCATTCGCTGAAGTGGTCTGGCTTCGGCCCAGGGATCTGTGCTTTGAGAGCAACCATGTTATCACATTAAGATGAAATGTAACGTCCCCAGACACCTAAATACTTGTGGTTTTTGAGTTGGCTTGGGTTTTTGTTGAGTTCAGACTTGCTTATGTTAAACTACTATTATATATTTGTTGTCTTTGGTTTTGTAAAGGTGCCAAGAAGGAGGGCGCTGCCGGCTTCTTTAAAGGAATTGGAAAAGGGCTTGTGGGTGCAGTGGCTCGTCCAACTGGCGGGATCATAGATATGGCTAGCAGCACCTTCCAAGGCATTCAGAGGTAAGGGCATCCATCTAATTGGAAGTCATGGCAGCTTTATGAAGCCAAGAACTGTGGAAAGGAGTAAAAAAGAAATGAGTCTTAAAGCTCCATTTTCATTTAATTCCATTTCATATCCAGGCACTGGTAGACAGCTTGGCTGCATAGTGTCTGTGACCTTTCCGAATCTGACATTTTCTTTCTTCAAGGAAAGAGTGGAGGCTTAGGCATGGCTTTAATAATTCTTTTCTTCCTTTGAATGAGTCTTAGAAATTACTGATAGTTTTTACTCATTTATCTGTGAGTTTGATCAACATCAATTTGTCTGATTTTGAAAGATGCTCACATATTCTCTGTTACGTTATTCAGGGTAGCAGAATCCACTGAGGAGGTGTCCAGCCTCCGTCCACCTCGCCTGATCCACGAAGACGGTATCATCCGCCCATATGACAGGCAGGAATCAGAGGGTTCCGACCTATTAGAGGTAAATGCTGATCTTCATGGCTGTGAAATGGAAAGATGCTAGGGCAGAGACGTCATGGGTGATTTTTAAGGTACCTGATCGTGACTCTCTGAAGGAGTCTTCATGGTTTATAGAGTAGAATTTGTTTTTCTGTAGGGTGGCCTGGCATGTTGAGGGGAGCTAATTGGTAATTCATTTTCTGTACAGGACAGGAGCAAGGCACAAGGGCTTTTCTGTGCAGAAAAGACTGCCTTGGAAGCAGCTGTAGGCTGCTTGACCATCCCTGAGGCAGCTTGCTTAGTTACCATGCTTCATTCTGGCTTCTTGCTTTGTGCCTAGTATTGCTCTCACTGCTACCCTTTGCTCTCAGCCACAATACCCGACTCCTCTTACTGTGAGAATCTAAAATTACTCTGCTAAACAGAACTAGAGGAGAGAAAAAGGGATTACACATTTATAATCTTGTTAAATGTTTTAAAAGAATTATTGTATTTTGGCATTTTGTCTTGGCTATAGATTCACTATACTTAAATAATATGCGTATACTTAAATTGCTATCCTTCCGTGACTGGCTTTCCCTCAGCAGAGACTTACTAATATTTTCATACTTTATGATAAAGATGACTTAGTTATTCTTAGCTTCTGGTTTTCATTATATGTGATTACATTTTATCTTTTTGCATGCTTCTAACTTTCTTTTCTTTCTTTTTTCTGCCTACACAGCAAGAACTGGGAACACAGGAGTAAATGTTTCCCGTACTGCCTGATTCCATCCTTAAAACTCAAATCAAACTACTATTGTTTGACGGTGTGTGAATCAGACTGTGTGTAAATCAGGGCCGATTTTAATGAAATTTCTTTATAACTCTCCCTTCCACCTGAGCTTTTCAATATGGTGGCTCATAGTTGAAAATTGTGACTTCATGTAATTCTACACAGGGCTAAGAGATGGGTGTAAAAGATGCCGGGGTGCAGGAAATAACTTTGCTAGTTTGGGATTGGGAGTTCAAAGGATATTGAGGCCAGAGCACATCTTTTGCTACCGTTTTGGAAATTGTAAGGCTTGTGTACTAGGTTGTTCACGTACACGTCAGATGAGGCTGGAAAGGATAGATCTGTGCAGTGAATGTCTATGTTTCTGAATCTCGATGATGGAATTATGCAGAGTTCTGCTCCACACAATACCCCAAACTTACTCAAGTTATGGGACTATTAACCTGGGAGGTAGCGTTTTAATAACTAATATGTCATTTCTCTGAGCTTGCCCTTGGACCTGAGATGGTCTTGGCATAGGAATTGTAGTAGAATGTTTCTTCAGTATATATTTTTTCTTTTTTAATTCAGTTATGGCTAAATAAATGAAGTAATTTATGTGGTCTGCACCCCTAACCTTCATCAGGGATTCCTTTTGAAAACTGAGCCCCATTGCTGGTTATGCTTACCTCATAATTAACTGGTTTTAATTATTGTAAATAGAGTTAGTAACAGAACATGTAATTAGGCAGATTACCTCTGTGGCAGCTGAATGTATAGATATCTCTCCTTTTATAAACAAACTCTTAGAGGTCTGGGAGATGGCACAGTTGATAAAGTCTTCCTAGCAAGCACAAAGACCTGAATTTAGATCTCCAGTACTCACACATGGTGGGTGGTGCGTGTCTGTGCTCCAGTACTGGATGGAGCTGGGGTCAGGAAACAGGCAGAACCTGGGGTTTGTTGACAGCCAGCTCACTTACTTTAAGCGAGTACCAGATTTTGTGAGAGATCTTGGTCAAAATCAGAGCAAACCAAAAGAAAGTAATGGAGGAAGACACCTGATAATGAACTCAGTCCTCCACACATTCACAAATGCCCACATGCATATGCCACATGTAACATGTGTGCACCCCTTCACACACACCTGTACAAATGGACATGTGCATGTGGCATTGACACTTCATAAATTTAATCCTCAGAGATTTTTCTTGATGTGAACAAAATAACTATAAATTAGCCTTTATATCCCAGCTAATTCCCAAAGTAAATGATATTTTAATTTCTATTTAAAATAATAATGGGAATGTTTAATTTTGTGCTTTAACAGTGTCTTATCTATCACCTAATATTGAAGCAAAAATAAAAACTTGATCACTAGTATATATTTGAAGTTAATGAAACTGTTAAATACAAGCTTTTTTTTTTTTTTTTTTTTTGGACAGGGTCTACTGTGTAGCCCTGGTTGGCCTGGAACTCTGTATAGACCAGGCTGGCCTTGAATTCACAGATCCCCTCCTGATTATACCTCTCATGTGCTGGGATTAAAGGTGTGCATTTATGTTTTTAAATGCATAGTTATAAAAAGCAGTTAGTTGAACACTTTATGTCTAAAGCAAACACTGTAAAGAGAATATAACTGATGTCCAAGGCCAGACAGCACTGCATGGACAGAAGGGATGACCTGCATCCTTGTCTGGGGCACAGCTCAGGTAAAGCAGCAGGCACAAGGCTTGGGTTTGAACCCTGGCATTGCCACGTTTCCCTCAAAACAAGACTTCTGTGCTCATGGGACCACATATAGAAAAATATGTAATTATTAATCGTAGCCAAAATACAAAACCAAGAAGCTTCTAGGGCCTGGGTGACTGGGGATGGGCACAGTGTCCCCGTGCATGCATGGGGATGGGCACAGTGTCCCTGTGCATACAGCTTCCGTGAGAGTCAAGCACAGTCTGTGACTGGGGATGGGCACAGTGTCCCCGTGCATGCATGGGGATGGGCACAGTGTCCCTGTGCATACAGCTTCCATGAGAGTCAAGCACAGTCTGTGGCTTCAGATGCTGCAGCTCCTTATATGAGAGACACAAGTTTTAGTTTTCCTGAATATATTCCAGTTTTACCAAGACTTCGTGATCCTCTGAAATCTGGTGTCTTTTTACTTATTTATTATGTTTTATTGTATTTTTTTTAGCTCCTTAGTGATTCTTGTGATTTCTCTTTTTATAAATGTATGTATTAAGCACAAAGGTTATTTTAGCTAAGGCTGTAGTCATCTTGTGTGGCCTTTAAGTTTTTGTTACAATGTCAGATAACCCTTTAAACTGTAATCTACTGTAATAATTTTGGACGAAATAGAAGGTAATTGCTGTAGGGTTTTGTAACTTGTAGCTGAGCTTAGCTCCTGCAGCTCACCCCATCTTGCTGAGGTCAGAGCTGAGGAGGAAGCCCATTCTGATTGTGTAGACTCTGCTGGATTGAGCCCTTTAGGGAGTAAGTGGAACTTTGACCTGTAAATGTCACAGAGTCCTGGAGTATTAGAGTTATCTTCCTTGCTCTTGCTGTAATACTGACTTACTCTAAATAATTTATCGATTTTGCTGATGATTCTTAATGGTCATACAAGATTTAATGCGGTTTTCTTTGCTTTCCTACCTAATTATATTTTTCCGTGTTTGGAAATGTTTTACTAATACTTTAACCCTTGCCTGTCTACCCACTGAGGTAGTCTTGCATTGTGTAATCCGTTCTTCCCTCCGACGTTGGTTCTTGTACCGAACTCGGTGATATTATTAACCCTGTGATAAATACCACTGTACATTTGCATTTTGCCTTTTCATGCCGTGTGCTGTTTCCTTAGAATTAATTTGAAAGGGATGAAAAAGAATGGGTACAGGATCCTTTCCTTTACCAAAACGTTACTAAATTCCTCATGTTAAGCTTTGTGTTGGTCAGTCTGGTCTCCTGTTACCCTCAATGACTGTATCTCGCTCGGAATTTCAGAGTCTAGTGTGTCTTTAATAGCACTGAGAAGATGTTCTCAGTGTATCCTGGTGATAAGTTGTACATGAGGGCTCTTGGCGGTTGAAGCACAGCTTGATAAGGAATGGACATGTGAGGAGAGAAGCAGGCTCCCCCAGCTTCTCTGGTTTAAACCTGCCGTCATGTGTATATTCCTAGATCGAGCTAAAGCCACTACATTACAGCATGCTGTTCTGTTTTCCTGTTTTTTTCTGAAGGAACTGAGGGTTTGATGGTAAAACACTGTTGAGAATTCACAGGGTGGACTGTGAAACCAGTGCCCATCTCCCCTCCGAGATACCCTCTGAAGATGCCGCTTCAGCTCTGAGAATTCTCTTCCTCATTTATGGCTTTTGCAATCCTTGTTTGTGGCTTGTTTTTGTAATTAGCAAGGAATGGCTAGGGACTGACATATTTTTAAGATGTGGGTTCCATTGCCTGCAACACAAATGAAAAATGTACTTAAGATTCGCAGTCACAACACCAAGCGTGCTTTCCTGGCTGTGTGTATGCTGACTGTATGATCCTGATGCCGTAGGGGTGCATTCTCAGTCATGCAGCGGGACAGCCATGTTCACTCAGTGTGTCTATCTTCTGTATTTTATGCCCATGTATTATTTGAACTTTAATCACTCATTGTAGGTGATATCAATGACATTTATTAGTATTTGTTATAAAACTGTATTTGTTTCTAATGTGTATTGACTAATTTAAGTCAGTAATTTTAAGATACTTGAAAAAGAAAATAAATATTTTATTGGCTACAATTTATAGTTGGGTTATTTGTGCATTAGGAATAAACTCTGCAAATATTTTGAAATGCTAGAAATTCTTCGTGTCCATAATTGTCTATTGTAGTAAGAAATATAATTTCATACAAAGATGTTTCTTTTCAACTTGTGCTTAATCTACGTGACCAAATACAGAGAGACAGCAAAGCCCTTGCAGACTTACCGTTAGGTGGTATATAACCCTGTCCAAATAAGTGGTTGGGTCTTAGCTTTTAAAAAATTATTTTGTATGTGTCTGTGTGTGTGCCTGGGCGCATGCCTATGCACCATGTGCATGACTGAGCCTCTGGAGGTCAGCAGAGGGCATCAGATTCCTTGGAACTGGAGTGACAGGAGATTGTGAGCTGTAGTGTGGATGCTGGAAATAGGACCTGTGCTCTCTGAAAGAGAAGTCAGTGCTCTCATCCACTGAGCCATCTCTCCAGCCCCTGGGCCTCAGCTTTTGAGAAGGGTCATATACTTCTCTCAAAGGAACCTGAAGAAAAAGGTGAACCATCCTGTGAAAAGAATTTCAAAACCACTATTTCTGAATTTCATGTCTATGCCACCCCAAGTCCTTGCCAGGGAAGGACCCTTTAAGGACCAGTGTGACATTAATGTGGTGGTTTTATATTACCATATTTATATATTCTTAATGAAGATGTGTGATTATTTCTAGCTGATAACTTTGCATTTCTTAAGTTACTAAGAACACAATATTTTTCATCAGGTAAGCTTGGTAAGCATTCCGTCCATCTGTGCAATAGTGAATCCTTAACTGTATTGTAAATAGGCTGTTTTCCTGCTGCAAATGCCAATATGCAGTATTCTGATTTTGTTTCTAGCGTACCTTTTCCTAACCTTGATTATCATCGGCTACCATACAAATTATATTTAAATACATGTAGTTCCCAAGTCTTAACTCGTGCTTCTTTTTCAGAATCACATCAAAAAGTTGGAGGGCGAGGCCTACCAGTTCCACTGTGCCGTTCCTGGGAACAAGAGGGCTGTCCTTATGATCACAAACAGGTATCGCCTGCCTTCCAGATGCACCTAGCTGTGCTCATACTCACGGGAGGACTTTCAGAGGTCACGGTGACAGATGGGCAGGGGCAGGGTGACCATTTCCATATGTCAGAGACAGACAGCTCTGGCTAGCACTCTGATGGCATGTGCTCCAAGCCCCTTGTTCTGGAGATGCAGAAGCTCGGCCCAGCTTGGCTTTGGGCTCATTCAGAGGCAGGAGCGGCTGAGGACACAGTGAGCGGGGCCTTCCTCTTGCAGTGAGGACACTGTAAGGAGCCACTTCCAATAGAAGAAGGCAGGGCACTTTCCCTTGTAAGGTTTTATGTGGGTTATTGGCAGATCCCTTTTCAGGATGGTGGTGTTCTGTGTGCCATCCTAGTTCCTTCTGAGTGTTTTGGAAATAGCAAACACCTTCTCCAGAGAAAAGGGATTTGTGCTAAAATATCAAACTTAACATCCTGGGATTTACCCTAGAAATAAACTTATCTCCAGATAACTACTGTAGATCAATAATTTTCAAAGTGCTGTATTTTGTAGGATTAAAGCAGATTATGTAGAACAGGCACACTCTGCTCAGTGTTCTTTCTCTTTCTCCTTTATGTCCCCCCATTCCTCCCCAATCTGTCTCTTTCTGCCCCCAGCCTCTATCCCTCCCTCCCTCCCTCCCTCGCCCTCTAATATATCCATCCCATCCATCTGAGTTTTGGAAACCAAACCCAAGGTGTAATGGTTGCTAAGCTAGTGCTCTCCCACCGAGCTGCAACCCCAGCTCCTCACTATTCGATTTAAATGTACCTGGACAAGTAAGAAAAGCTGAATGAAGTACAGAATCTAGACATTGAAATGAGCCTTTCTAAAGAGCTTACCTATAAGGAAGGGTTATTCAGTCACCGTATTGGTCCATTAGTTGGAATGTGAATACGGGCTATGGAGATAGCTTGCTAGACAAGAGCACTTGCTGCTCTCATGGGGGCCCAGGTTCAGTTCTCAGCACCCACCTTTGGCTAATGCCTCTGACATCTACGGGGATCTGCACTTAAGTGCACACACCCATACTCACACACACACTTCAAAGTAAGCCTTTGAAAAATCCGGAGTGGAGGTCTTGGAGACTCCATACCAGAGTGTGTCACCTAGGAGAGGACAAGATTTAAACTCTGATAGTTGGAGCAGGAGAGAGAATAGAGACTTCCTATGGTAGGAGAATGTGTAACTGTAGTGCTCAGAAGAGAGAGCTTAAAAAATGCACAAAACAGTCAGTTGTCTTTGGCACAAGGCTTTGCTATCTGATACTGCACTGGGCTTAGGGTCAGGTGTGTGGATGCTCATCAGAGACAGGCTAGATCTGTGTGTGGGTATTGAAATGTCACAAGAAGGAAGTCACCACTGGTTCTTGCTCGGCAAGGGTCAAGTGTCCTATAGCTATCTGTCCCAAAGAATCCTCAAATTCTCATGGTACCACCTTGAGAAACAGCATCAGGAGCCTGCTTTAATTCCCCTGCCCATTGATCACCAGGTTCATTCAGGTCTGCCTTCCTGAACACCCAGGTTTAGCCCATTCTTCTCTCTCCTTTCAGCCACTGTCGTAGTGAGGCTGTCAATGGTTCCTCTTCAGGCTTTGCAGCAACTTCTGGTCTTAATATTCTATTCCAGGCCCTGAGCTCCAACTCTCTCTGCTTATCACCAGAAGTATGTCTAAAATAACCTTCCTATAGTGTCTGATTACCCATAAGTTAAAGTTGTAATTTAAAGAGGACACTAATATCATTCTAAAATTAGACATTAAGGTGATTTTTCTCACCAAGGCATGTATTTGGTATTCCAGCCACAGACCTCCACACTACCCAACAAGCATTTCCTTTTGCTTGGGGTTGATGGCACAGGCTGTTGTCCCTGCTGCTTGGGAAAGCAAGTCAAGAGGACAGCAAGGTCAAGACCTGTCTGAGGGCCAGCCTCGGCAAAGTTGTGAGACCTGCCTCAAGATGCATGGGAGCAGTGCTTGCCTAGCGTTTGCAAGGCCCCGAGTTCAATTCTGAGTACCACACCATTGCTTTGCACACTTGGTCTCCCGGAATGTCTGTATTGTCTAAACTGTCACTGCCTCCATAAAGAGAACACTCTCTATTTGTGGTTAACTTGAACTTACCCTCCATGTCATCAGTGCAGCCTGCCTGTTTCTAGCGCTCTGAGTTCGTGGTGGCATGTGTTGTCTGTGTGTTCATTTTCCCTTCTGGGCACGGGGTGCCTCTCAGGCAGTCCTCACCTTTGTTCTTTCCTCCTGCACCTACGTGGTGTTTGAATTCACAAATATACATTTCTAGTTTTGCTGTCTTTAGTGGAGACTTAAAATCAGGTATAGTTACATCAATTATTAATCTGATTCAGTGACTGGAAAATCAGTCTTGGTGTCCTTTAAGGATTATGCTATTTTTTCAATTGCTATTCAGTAAAACGAGACATTTCTCCTGTGATATACATTAGCGTTAAAATGTTCAAGTCTGGTATTTATCCAAAGTGAGTCTTTGCTGACATTTGGGCTTGTGACATTTCCTGTATGATCTGTGGTGGCTGGAAGGCGTAAGTGACTGACAGGAAAGAGCAATTAGGAAGACGCCCAGCAAATCGCTCCTCTTCAGGGGCTTCTTCTCGCCTCCCAGATGAGGGTCCATCCTGCACCTCTTGTGTTTCAAATGTGATAAATGTGATTTTCCTCAGTTGTTTTGCTGGTTCAAAACCAAAAACAGCATTCCTGAATTCTGCAAGATTGACAGAAGGGGCATTTTTAAAGTCCAGTTTTGTTTGGTGGAGAGTTATATTGTATTCCAGTTAACATTTACATAGACTTTTTTTTTTTAATGAAGAGCATACTTTTCTGTGAGTGAATTTTTAATTTTTTATTATTATTATTTTTATTTTTTACAGTTCAGCTGTTGCCTCCCCTCCTGTCCCCCTCCCACAGTCCCTCATTCCATTTCTCCTCCCTCCTGTTTCTAAGAGGATGTCCCCTCTCCCACCAGGCCACCCCACTCTCTGAGGCCTCAAGTCTCTGAGGGTTAGGCACAGCTTCTCCCACTGAGGTCAAACCCAGCAGTCCTCTGCTATATAATTGTTGGGGGCCTTGGACTAGCTCTTGTATGCTGCCTGGTTGGTGGCTGAGAGATCTCAGGGGTCCAGGTTAGTTGAGACTCTGGTCTTCCTATGGGGTCGCCCTCCTCTTCAGCTTCTTCTAGCTTTTCCCTAATTCAACCACAGGGGCCCCCAACTTCAGTCCAATCATTGGGTGTAAGTACCTGCATCTGTCACAGTCAGCTGCTGGTTGGACCTCTCAGAGGACCGCCATGCTAGGCTCCTGTCTGTAAGCACACCATGGCATTAGTAATATTGTCAAGCCTTGGAGCCTCCCCTTGAGATAGATCCCAAGTTGGGCAGGTCACTGGACCGCCTTTCCCTCAGTCTCTTTTCCATTTTTTTCCCTTCAGTTCTTTTAGATAGGAACAATTCTGGGTCAGAATTTTTGACTGTAGAATGGTAACCCAATTCCTCCACTTGATGCCCTGTCTTTCCACCGGAGTTCCCTCTCCTCACTGTTGGTCATTTCATCTAAGGCCTCTCCCTTTGAGTCCTGAGAGTCTCTCACCTCCCAGGTCTCAGATACTTTCTAGAGGGTCCTTCCACCTCTCTCCACACCTCAAGGTTGCATATTTCCATTCATTCTGCTGGCCCTCAGGGCTTCTGTCATGTCTCAACCCCATGCCTGATTATGCCCCCCTTTCCCTCCACCCCCTCCTACCTGGGTCCCTCCCTCCCTCCCTCCCTCCCTCCCTCCCTCCCTCCCTCCCTCCCTCTCTCCCTCCCTCCCTCCCTCCCTCCCTCTGTCTTCTGTGATTGCTTTCTTCTCCCTTCCAAGTGGGATTACAGCATCCTTACTTGGGCCCTTCTGCTTGTTAACCTTATTGAATTCTGTGGATTGTATCCTAGGTATACTGTACTTTGGGGGCTAATATCCATTTATGAGTATATACCATGCATGTCCTTTTGGGTTTGAGTTACCTCACTCAGGATGATATTTTCTAGTTTTATCCATTTGCCTGGAAAACTCATGATGTTCTTAATGGCTGAGTAGTATTCCATTGTGTAAACGAACCACATTTTCTTTCTTTTCTTTTCTTTTCTTTTCTTTTCTTTTCTTTTCTTTTCTTTTCTTTTCTTTTCTTTTCTTTTCTTTTCTTTTCTTTTCTTTTCTTTCTTGTTTTTTTGAGACCGGGTTTCTCTGTGTAGCCCTGGCTGTCCTGAAACTCACTTTGTAGACTAGGCTGGCCTTGAACTCAGAAATCCACCTGCCTCTGCCTCCTGAGTGCTGGGATTAAAGGCGTGCACCACCACGCCCCGGCGAACCACATTTTCTGTATCCGTTCTTCTGTTGTGGGGCATCTTGGTTGTTTCTAGCTTCTGACTATCACAAACAAGGCCACTGTGAACATAGTGGAGCACATGCCCCTGTGGCATGGTGGGGCATCTTTTGGGCATATACCCAATAGTGGTATAGCTGGGTCTTCAGATAGATCTATTTCCAGTTTTCTGAGAAACCTGATTTCCAGAGTGGTTGTACCAGTTTACAATCCCAGCAGCAATGGAGGAGTGTTCCTCTGATGACTAAGGACTTTGAAGGTTTCTCTAGGTGCTTCTCAGCCATTGAGATTCCTTTGTTGTGAATCCTCTGTTTAGCTCAGTACTTCATTTTTTGATTAGGTTGTTTGGTTTTTGGAGGTTAGCTTCTTGAATTCTTTATATATTTTGGTTATTAGCCTTTATTGGTTATGGGGTTAGTGAAGATTTTTTTTTTCCTAATCTGTAGGTTGTCAATTTGTCCTATTGACTGTGCCTTTTAAAATGTTTATTTTTGAGAGTTTCATGCAGTGAAATATGATCATATATGCCCCATTTCTCCCTTCCAACTGCCCTTGTCCTTTTTTCCAACGTGCCTCTTCCTTAACTTCATGTCCCCATCTTCCTCTTCCTTTTTATTTCCTAAGTCTGATTTTTACTGATAATGTGCACATGAATATCTGCTATCCACTGGAGCACAGGAAACCTACCAGCAGCCACACTGAAAACGGATTGAGTCTCCCTCCCCAAGGGAGGAGCTCCAGTGCAGGAGCCCCTCAGTGTGGGGCCTGGAGACCGTGTGCTGGGATGTGGGCTAGCTTGATCTTGTACACATCTCCTAATGGTAGCCACAGAGGCTTTGAGTTCCTAAGGGCAGTAGCCGTGTCATGTCCAGAAGACAGCATTTCCCAGAATCCTCTCACCCTCCAGCTGCTGTATTCTTTCTGCCTGCTCCTCCCTGAGCCCTGGGATGAGGAAGTTGATAAATGTTTCCCATCCCTCTTTGTTCAGCACTCAGCTTCCGACCCTTAGCACCCTATGGGGGTCAGCTTTTGTTGTTTACTAAACACACACAGAGTAAAGATGGAGCTGATCTGTGGCTGTGCTTGTTTTCTTTTCCAACACAGGCGAGCACTGTTTATAAAGGAGGTTGAAATCCTAGGCCATATGTCTGTGGACTGGCAGTGTCTGTTTGAAGATTTTGTGTGTCCTCCTGAAGTCAGTGAAAATCTGCTGAAGATTTCAGTTAAGGTGAGAAAATTGGAATCAGACCTTCAGAGCCAGAGTGACTCAGTCAGTGCTTTCTGGCTGCCTCACAGTTACAGAGGCAGACCGTGTGGAGGAGCAGGGCCATCCCTGTGCTGGCGCATGCTAAGCCGTAAACAAACAACTAATTTGTGTAACTATTTTATCTTCTGACATAGAGTATAGTATCAATTGATTCACCAGAATTGCTTCTGCCTTTTGGTAAAATTAAGCACCAGTGAGTAGGAGTTTTTGTTTCTTCTTCTGTACACCCATTTTGCAACAACCTTAGACATTTCTACAGATACTCTTTCTGCTAAGAAATTGGTAGACTGTGTGCCTCAGGGAAAGTAAATGTTCCGTCCGAGGTCATCGGATGCTGAGCAGGCAGAAGCACCTGCTGTGCAAGCATGGCTGGTCCCTGAGTTCGATTCCTAGAACCCCATGGAAGGAAATGACCCTGCAGAGTTGTCTTGACCTCCGCTCATACCTACTTGTCAACACATCACACACATAAACCGTTAAAGATAGATTAGGTCTAAATAGCCCCGTTTATGATCTGGTGCACACAGAATGTGAATATAACTTACATGTGTGTGACCTGTGTCTTTCCTCCCATACTTTGCTAAGGATGGACTTTGCATTGCACAGTATGGGGTTAGCAGAAGTTATACCTTGTCTTTGCTGGGTTCTTAGGCTTACCTACCATTCTCTCTCTCTCTCTCTCTCTCTCACACACACACACACACACACACACACACACACACCTCTAAATGTATTTTTATCTCTCTTAAGAAAACATAAACAGTTGGCATTGTAAATATGGCATTGTGTATAATACCTTTGTTTTGCTTAAATAACAAAGATATTATCCTCTTTACTAAAACTCTCCAAACAACATTACCTACAGATTTTGAATGGGTTTAAAGGGATTGTCCTTTACTTCTCTCATTATAGACATGTATAGACAAGAGACTCCCGAGTCAGCCTGCCCATGTGTGCTCTGGTGCAGATTGTCACCTAGAACATCACAGCACAGGGCGCCTTGGCAGGAAACAGTGCCCTGGAGCCGGGGCAGACTGTCCGTGCATAGTTTACAGTTCCCTGGTTACCACCTGCCTCTCGGTTACCTTTCCCTTGCTGTAGTAAGAAAACACCACGAGAAGGCAATGTATAAAAGAAACAGTCTAACTGGGGCTTTGGGTTTCAGAGGATGGGATCCATGATTCTGGAGCAAAGGCATGGTGACTGGAACAGCTGAGCAACTTACATCGTGATCTGAAAGTGGGAGGTAGAGAGAAAGAGAGACTGGGCGTGGTGCAGTCTTTTGAACCCTCAAAGCCTGTCCCCAACAAGGCCACACCCCTAATCCTTCCCAAATAGTTCCACCAGTGAGGTACCAAATATTCAAACATATAAGCCTATGGGAGCCAATCTCATTCAAACTACTGCAGCATCTTGGCTTCACATCAGTGGTAAGAATTGACTCAGTGTATTTTTACATTGTGTAAGAATTTTATCTATCAGCAGATGAAGGGGGGGCCGTTTGGTTCGCCACTTGTCTGTCAGCTGTCATGCATTGTCACAGTGCGATCCTGTAGGCTATTTATTGTTGCCTGCAGAAGCCTTTATTTTACACAAATGGGTCTATAAATTCAGACTTGAGTGTGCAGCCACTTTCCTTGTAGCAGGGTGGTTTATTTCACAGCATACTTGCATGTGGCATTCCAGTGGTGTAGTGCTTATAAAATAAGTTGACATTTAAGCATCCAGTTAAATATTATGTTTTTTTTTTCCTAAAGAATAATTCCTTTCCTGTCATTTTTTCTGTTAAAACCAGGAGCAGGGTCTGTTCCATAAAAAAGACAGTGCCAATATAGGCCATCTTCGGAAAATTTACCTGAAGGATCCCATCACAGCCAAGGTAAAGAGTTCATTTTAACAACCCCCTCAAGGTTTTTAATGGGAAAATCTTTATAAGCTGGAGTAATAGCTAGTCGCCATTATCTCTCACATACTCTACTACTGGTAATTTTGAGTTAATGCTCCTGTGAATGGCGGGCTGGAAACTCACCAGAGTGGAAGGTCATGGTTCACATTGCGTGAGTGGGTGGTACAGCCTGGGAGAGTCATAGTTCATACCTCATGTGAGGTGGTAGCCTGGTCCTTGTCCACGCCTGCATGGAGACGCAGGCGTCTCTGCCTTCCCCTACCCTCAGGGGAGCCAGAGGTCATCTTTGCAGTTGATAACCCTGCTTTTCCTTCCAGAGGGCCTTTGATGCCATTGAGAGCGCACAGTCAGCAAGGCAGCAGCAGAAGCTCATGAGGCAGTCTTCAGTGAAGCTCCTCAGGCCCCAGGGGCCGTCTTGACCATGGATTCTACAAGGCTTCTGAGGGGGAAGCAGCCGCTTCAGAGGGCCTGCTGAAGAGAACATTTCCAGTGATTCCTTAGCTCTGGGTTTTGGTGTTTTTGTTTTGTTTTTCTTGTTTTTGTTTTTGACTCTTAACTTTGAGTGTTGGGAATTCATATATATTAGGAGTCTACTGCTACACGTTTAGGTCAGGCCTCAAAGAAATACCACTTCAGCTTGGAGAGACTTATTCCTTAATATTAAAATTGTGAAGCAAAGAGTGGTGGGCTTGTTTTTAATTAATCCTTACTGAAGAGAGGAGATTTTAAAGTGAGTAGTATTCTTTGAAAGGTTTTATTCAGACAAATAGTGGACACTGACATTTGTTTAAAAGTAATTTGTGCAATAATTGAACTAAGAGAACACTTTAGGTAAACCAGTCAGTTGACTGAAGAAATGTACCTAAAGGAGAGGCGGTGCATTTTCCATGTTCATTTTATGAAAATGTTATTTTTCTTCTAATAAGATGAGTTTTACACGAGTGCTTTTTTTCTCCTTTCGATCTAATCTCAGACCATGGGCGGTCTGGCAGCTTTGGTGGGTGGCCCTGCAGCGCTGTCTGCAGCGAGGCCCCCACCTGGGTACTTTCAGGGTGGCCTCTCATGAGCACAATGACGGATTCCTGAGAAATTGCACTATGAGCTCCTCAGCATTCAGGAATATATAAAGTACAATATTTTTTATATTTCCAGAGATTTATTTTAGAATATAAAAGACTGCAAAGGGCGCCATAAATGAACATTTAATTCTAATGCATACCTGTAAATGTCTTTTAAATACCTGTTAGGAAGAATGAAAAATCCCTACTTACTTTATTGTGTAGGTTTTCTTCAAGGTCTGTACAGAGTTGGGAGATGGGGCATTCCCTGTATGCATCAAGCTGCTGTCCTTCCTCGTCTCCCTGAGGCTTGTTAGGTCGGGGCTGCCTGTTACTCTGAGGGATTTTATTTCTTTGGGTGGACCTTTATTTAGCCTTGTTCAGGGTGTTGAACGTGGCATTGAGTTAAAGCGCACAGTCAGCGATGAGATGAGGAATGTATGGATGCTCATCTTGCTTTGCCTTGGTTGATGCAGGTCCTCCTTCCACCCTCAATGCCAGTCACGCTTTCAGGATTGCACAGGAAGACGTCTTAGCCCCCCACTGCCGCTTCATGTTTCTCTAAGGGAGAGTGCAGAAACCAGTGTCTGATTTTTAGTGGCTGTTAGATTTTAATTCAGTTCCTTCATTTCTTACCCTCACCATGCCCCCCATCTCCAATCTCCAGTTCGTTCGTTCGTTCGTTCGTTCGGTCGTTCGTTCGTTCGTTCCTTCCTTCCTTCCTTCCTTCCTTCCTTCCTTCCTTCCTTCCTCTTCCCTCCCTCCTTCCCTCCCTCTCTGTCTCTTCCTTTCTTTCTTTCTTTCCTTCCTTCCTTCCTTCACTCTCTCCTTCCTTTCTTCCTTCCCTCTTTCCATCCTTTTGATAGGATCTCACAATGTAGACCAGGCTGGCCTTAAACTCACAGAGATCTGCCTACCTCTGCCTCCCAAGTGCTGGGATCAAAGGCATGCGCCACTGTGCCTAGCTTAATACCGTTATTCCTGTTAAGAAAATCATTACATATAAAACTGATAGCTTTAAACCTAATTGAACTTTCTAGAGCTAGAAGGCAGTGTGATAAGCCTAGCAAGTACACTAGCAGTCTATGTCTTTAAAACTGACTTAATCAGGAATTTGAATATCTGACTACATTTTTTCATGTTAATCCCAGCTGTCAATGGTATTATAAATATTTAAGGCATTATATTGCACTGATGGTTTATTCCAGAAACAAATGTACAGAACATTAGACTAAGAATAGTCAAGTCTATAAACTCATTGTCTCAGTTGATACCTGTGGCATTTTTATTTGATACAGTGTTCTGGTACAGGAGTAACCCACTGGTTGTATGTAATTAGGTGTGTGGTCTTTTTTACAAATGCATTCAGGGGCAGTGACTCGCTTATAACTTTTTGAGAGAAATAAACCATTGTTACATTGTTTATATGTGTGCGATCTCTGTGTTTGTGCTAAATACGGAAGTCTCATTCTCTTCTTTATTTCAACATTCCCCTTTGCCCGTCTGCCCTCATGATAGTCAGAAGACAGGTGAGACACTGCAGAGAGTTTTACACAGTGCCTGTTCCAAGGCTCTGAGCCTCCCTCCCACACTGGAGCTGCAGCACCCGGGAAGCACAACAGCATTGCGCTGAGCTCCTGCCTGTCATGAGTTCTCAGTCACTGGGAAGGGTGACAGGGATGCTAAGGCAGGTGTCCTGGGGAGCAGAATTCACTGTGGCAGTCTTGGGCATGTATTCTCTTCAATGGTTTTGAAGATCTGGAATGCGTCTCCCCATCTCTTGCAACCCCTTTAGTCTTTCCATTCCTGGCTCCCCACCCCTCCCCCTGGGTACAGCATTTTGAAAGCCTTTCAGGCACTGAGTTATCAGGTGGGTAGAGGAGGCTCACATCGGGCCTGTAGCAAGGCAGATACATCAAAATCCAAAGTGAACAAAACATTAGAAGAATGCCCTTGGGCTTTCTAAGAAAATCTAACCTGGGATAGACTTCTTACCTGAAATTCCTGGGGAGGGAGAGTGGTGTTCTAGTTTAAATTATGTATGAGAGAATACTAATATCTTTGTGGCACTTTGGGACTTTAAATTCATTGATCTGGGGGGAATCTCTGGACATCTGGTGTTTTGTTTTATTGTTTTGTTTCTTAACAAAGCTCCAGGTTTGTTTCTGAGGCACCGCCAGAACTAAAAATTAATGATCTGACTTAAAACAGGCTCCAAAAGCTTTTCAGATATCAGTACCAATCAGGCATTGCAGTTACTGCTGAACTACAAGACCATCTTCATCTTGGAGAGAAAGATTTAAAAAAAAAATATGGCATTTAGTTGTTTGGCTGGGGCATGTCAAGGCTCATGTGTGGTCAGATGGTGATTGTAGGAGTTGCTTTCGTGGTTCTCTTCTGCCATGCTGATCTCAAGAATTAAATCCAGTTTGTCAGGCTTCCCTGCTGAGCCAATTTACTGTCCCCGCAAAGAATCTTAAAAAACAGAAGGTTGCTCATTTCTTAGTCATGTGTCCTTGAGGAAGGCCTTGTGGTTGAATGTTGTGGCCATGATTCCTGTGGCTACTGCTAAGAGGGGTTCTAGGCCATGTGTGTTTTCTCTGAAAAGAGAGTGGAACCTACCAGGGCAGAGGGACATAGCTCACTCTAATGGTGACCGTGCCTCTGAATTTAAATTTCTTCCTGACTTATTTTCAAAACCTCCTTCATGGAAAAGCCCCAGCCATTTAAATAATCCTTATTGTGGGTCATTTTGGACTGAAAGAACCTTCAGGAAGAATTTGCACCATGTTTTGCTTTCATATACTGTACCTATATAGTCCCTCACTTAGTACAGAAAGCTCTGAAAGCCAAAAGACTCTTCACAGGTTTAAAACAAAGTCACCTGGCAGCAAAATCTGACCTGACCCGGCCTGAGGTTGTTTGTGTTCTTTCTTCGTGTAAAGATGATTGGCTGCATCTGAACTCCTCTGATGACTATGGGGTGTGGCCCCATGGGATAGGATAGGCTACACTTCTATATTCTGAAGCACATTTGGCCCAGGAGCCCCAGAAGAGGTTGTAGAGGTCTCTATTCTGTGTCAAGTTAACCTTTCTCAAGCCAATAAGGAGCTTATTCTGGCTCCCAGAGGGGGCAGTTTGTCATGGCAGGGAAGGTAGAGGCGGGAGTGTCAAGCAGCAGATTGCACTGCAGCTGTAGTCAAGAAGCAGAGGTGACTGCTGTTAAGAACTTGCTCTTTTTTTTTTTTTTTTTTTTTTTTTATAAAGTTGGAGACTCCAGCTCATTGAATGGTGTCACTCAAAGATAGGGTGGGTCATCTCACCTCATTCCAATTTAGAAACTTCTTCATGACATATCCAGATGTTTGTCTCCCAGGTGATTCCAGAGCCCATGTGGTTAACAATATTAACCACACACCCTCAAAATTATTAACTTCAGGCTATTAACATTTTAATTATTTTATTTAATGAATAACATTGGATTATTAAACTTCTCAAAATTTACCCAAAAAAACAAAACAACAACAACAAAACCAGACCATAGGATTGTCAGTGAAAGGCAATAGGATTCTTTCCTATTCCGACCACGTCACTACCGTGCCTTACAGTTCCCTGGCAAGGCACTTTGCTGTTGAGATTGATGTCCCCTTGGTGGTGTCCCCTTGGTGGTGCAACACAAGGATTTGTGACATCCAGAAGAAACACAAGCCAAGAATGAAGTAGTTCCCTCCCTCTTGTGTATTAAGTATTAGCTGGAAGGGAGGGTTTTAAATAATTGACCTCTAGTGAGAAAACAATCGGATGGTGAGAAAATAGAACATCCTGGTCCCTTAGGTCAATCTCATTCACTAAGATAATAAGGAGCCTTTTCAGAGAGGACTTACTTCCTCAGCAGTAATTCTCATAAACCCAAAGAAAGATCAGGTGACTTCTCCTGAGATGGACTAGGCTGCCTCTGGTTTTCTAAATGTGGCTCAAATCCCACGATAAACCTTTTTTTTTTTTTTTTTAAATCAAAAATTGATTGTGAATCTTGACTCTGAGTTTGGTAGCTTTTGTGGAGAATACCTTTTGACACCAGTGTCTCCCTTGGCCATCTTTCCTTTTGGGCCATCATTTCAGGCTTTCTTGTTACACTCCATTGCATTTCTGTGATTATCTCCTTCCATGTTAGCAAATTATCTTTATTGACCAGTGGTTGCCAAAGAAGACCCCAGGTAAAAAAGTCTTCTAAATAAAGTTTAATAGGCGCACAGTGCTACCCATTCATTGGTTATAGCTAGCTTCACACTACAGGGGACAGTTAGTAGCTGTGGGACAAGAGAGCAAAGCTTTGACATTAACGTTTTAGTAGTTCTTAAGACTTTTCAGGTGGAGCAGATGCAGGCTCCAAATGAGGCACCTAGGATGCTGCAGTGAGGGAGTAAGTGAAATCAGGGCTGAGCATGCATGTCTTTCAAGACTCCATCTCCACTCCCCACCCTCTGCCCTTGCTAGAGAGGGATACTAAGAATCAGGGGGTAATCAACATGGCCTGTATTGGTGTCTTATATTTCTTTTAAAACTTTGTGCCTTTGTCCCCCGCCCAATGTTTTTTACTTCCTCTCTATGTGTTGTAATCCTAACAGTTGCATAGGCATTTCCCATAGAAAATACTCAAGAGTCTAAGTCAGCCAGCCCTTGGTTTAAACTATTTCCCAGATCCTGGAGAATTCTAACATGTACTCTAATGTTACTGAGACAGTTAATAATTGATGTAGCCTTTGAGGTATAATAGGGAGGAAGAAAAAAACTTGACCTCTCTAATGTTCTTTAGAACTAAGAATGAATCGCTCCAGGTTCTACCACAAGCCATTAGCTAGTTCTGCTATCAGAAACAATACACATGCTCAAGGTGCTTTCTCACCATGGCTGGGAACATGCCCAGGAAGAGATGGTATTTTAGATGACAGGGCATGACAGAGAGCAGTGATGGAATGAATGAGCAGGGGCTGAAAGATGTGATTTGAATGGGAGCTGTAAAGGTTTAGCCTCACCAGAGGGTGCTGCAGCTTAGTTAAGCATGCAGTTATTGATGGTTTAAATTAAGCAACTATAGTTGAAGAGGGCATGGCTTCCTTCCCCTGGAGTACTGTGAGGAGCTTAACCTACTTTGACACTTCTGATCAAATCTTCCCTACTTCACTCAATTCACAGTGGTTCACGCTTTCAAAAAGTAATAAGGGGGGGGTATGAATTAGTGAATTAATATCCGAGTTCTTAGCTTTTCCAATAATGAACTCCAGTCATTTGAGTAATCTATTATAAATAGCAGATTTTTTTTTTCCTCAGGAAATCACACTCCTGGGAGATTCTGGAAGAGCACTGAGGCCTATGGAACATTTAGAATTGTGTCTGAAGTCACTGCCAGCAGGAAACTATAGCTTGCTCATGTCAAAGATTCCTGTAGGTAAAGTTTAGAGACCCAGAAGACACTTGTTCCAAGCTGACCTCAAAAGAGCACAGAAGGCTCTGACACATCTGTCAGTGCAGTGCAGGGTGGATGGGAGCCACTTGAGAACGCCGCTTGGTAAAGGCTGTGAAGGTGGATTATGTGTGACTTAGCTCAGTGGATAAGACTGCATTTCCTGGGTCACCTGAAATGACTGCTCAGTCAATGAACATGGAGTTAGAAATCAACTCTCTTACAATCACCTGCAATGTTTATATGTCAAATGATTGTGATTTAATGATTTTTGAAGAAAATCATCTCCTTGGGGACCTGTGAGAGCTCGAGTCTAAATGTCCTCTCCAGGCTCCTGTGTTTGAATACACAGTCCCTAGCC
This sequence comes from Mus caroli, assembly GCF_978045245.1. Classification (NCBI taxonomy): domain Eukaryota; kingdom Metazoa; phylum Chordata; class Mammalia; order Rodentia; family Muridae; genus Mus; species Mus caroli. The sequence goes on from NW_028227266.1 coordinate 66,716,607, forward strand.
AGAGGTTGTGCTTGGGGAGGTTGTGGGACCTTTGGATTCTGTAGCTCAGTTAGCAGACGTGAGTCACCGGAGTCAGTCCTTAAAGGTTATATATATCCACTTCTCGTGCCTGCCCAAGCTTTCTGCTTTTTTGTTCTCCAGTACGGGAGGACCTCCCTCCTCATGCTCCTACCATGATCCATGGAGCCAGGCCAGATGCCAGGACTTCTCCAGCAGGATGGACTGTATCCACTGAACCAAAATCAATCTGCTTTCTCTTTGAGATGCTTCGGCTAGATGTTGAGTTATAGTAATGGTTAATCATGGGCAGTTTTTATATCCAGCACAGATATATCTCCTTGTGGCTTTTCATCCATTGCACGTAGTCCCAGACATACTGAGGGTGTGTCTGTGTGGAAGCTTGAGTATGAAATGCTCTTAAATAGAACTGAAGGCTGGCCTTGGGTGCTGCCACCCATTCAACCATAAATGGGAGTTTCCAAGTTTTCATCATCTCCTACCTAGACCATCCATAGTCAGAGTGACATCAAGTCATCTTATGTACCTGATCCACCCCATTCACCCTCTTAGGATATAGTTGCATGGATCACCATCTGTGCCACCAGAACCAACTGAGATGGAGTGGGCCTCAGACAATTGCAAATTGCCCATTGCTCCCCTAACAGGAAAAAGTATCTCAGCCTTAAAAGAAACTACTTACATGAAATAAAATGTCGCTATTATCATAATTTATTTTCTTTTTTTTAATATATTTTATTACGTATTTTCCTCAATTACATTTCCAATGCTATCCCAAAAGTCTCCCATACCCTCCCCCCTTTTCCCCATTTCCCTACCCACCCATTCCCACTTTTTTTTTTTTTTTTTTTTGGCCCTGGCGTTCCCCTGTACTGGGGCATATAAAGTTTGTGTGTCCAATGGGCCTCTCTTTCCAGTGATGGCCGACTAGGCCATCTTTTGATACATATGCAGCTAGAGTCAAGAGCTCCAGGGTACTGGTTAGTTCATAATGTTGTACCACCTATAGGGTTGCAGGTCCCTTTAGCTCCTTGGGTACTTTCTCTAGCTCCTCCATTGGAAGCCCTGTGATCCATTCAATAGCTGACTGTGAGCATCCACTTCTGTGTTTGCTAGGCCCCAGCATAGTCTCACAAGAGACAGCTATATCAGGGTCCTTTCAGCAAAATCTTGCTAGTGTATGCAATGGTGTCAGCGTTTGGAAGCTGATTATGGGATGGATCCCTGGGTATGGCAGTCTCTATATGGTCCATCCTTTCGTCACAGCTCCAATCTTTGTTTCTGTAACTCCTTCCATGGATGTTTTGTTCCCAATTCTAAGAAGGGGTACAGTGACCCCACTTTGGTCTTCATTCTTCTTGAGTTTCATGCGCTTAGCAGATTGTATTATATATCTTGGGTATTCTAAGTTTTGGGCTAAATAATTTATTTTCTATATCCAGGCTGGAGAGATGGCTTAGTTGCTAATGGTTAGGCTCACAACCAAAAATATTCTCTATATACACAGAAATAACTACATTATCTTTTTTATTAGACTTTTACATATGTGTGCCTGCATGATTTTGTATGCTCCATGTATGTGCAGAGGCTAGGAAGGGCAGAGCATCAGATAACCTGGAACTCTAGGTATAGGCAGTTTTGAGCTGCATGATACAGATGATGGGAACCAAACCCAGGTCCCCTACAGCCCCACCAAATGCTTTGTAACCCCTGGGCTATCTCTAGAGCATGAGTTAGCCTTGTAATAACTTTTACTAAGCGGTACATTTGTAAACTTGTACAGTTTATATATATATATATATATATATATATATATATATATATATATATATAAAGATCCTGAGAAAACTATCTTTTATTCTTTTAGTCTATTTCTTCATTTAAAAATAAGTCTTTTGGACTAAATGTGCCTTTATGTTAACCTTTGAGTTTGGCTATGGGTAAAATGACCAATTTTAGGCTATTTTGAAAGTGTGAGGTGTGTTTCTAAAGGAAGCCTTTCTTCCTGCTTCCTCACAACTGCCCCACAGACATTAGGCGTATATTCTAAACTACCTATGGGCTCTTTTATAAACGCACACAGCCTTTAGCTGAAAAAGAAGAGAAGGCATGGGAAACAGTTGCTAGCCTTTTCATGTGGGAATGGTCTCGACTCAGAGACAGATAATGAAGACGCCTGGCGGATCTGAGCGTGGGAATGACTAATCCTGGAGCCCGCCATGACTGTGAGACGGAGCCTTCCTCCTACAGAGGCACACCCTCCGCTTCAGTAACAGAGAAGATCACGGCCACTCAGAAAGCCTTAGCGCACCTTTCAAACTTGACAGCCATCATCTGGCACACCACAGTAAGGTGCCTTTGCTTTCCAGATGAAGAAACAAGTTCATAGGAGGGATTTACTTACCAAGAAGTGAGTGACCTGATGCTTGGCGCTACCTCTTTGTAGGCACAGCAGTAGCCTAGGTCTAGACATTTTAAGCTTGAGAAAGCAGCATAGACAAAGCAGATTATAATGGGCGTGAATGAAGCCTTAAATATCTTTGCTCTCTTTATGTGTAGCTTCAAGTGTATTCATCTGACCGAATTCTCTCATGATGAGGTGGAAAGACATGACGGCTCCTGTGGCTTCACCTTAGAGCTGTTCTCCTCCCATAAGAAAGCTTCATGTTCTCTGGGTTCCTTAATCACAGGGCCTTTTCATAGAGTAAACATGGGGTTCTCGTGTGTCACTAAAACCATCATCTGGTTAATGCCTTAACATCCCACTTGAGCTGAACACGTGTTCACATGGGTTGCAGTCTTAAGGTGCATGGGGCACATTTGTAAACACAAAGAAAACCGCAGAAGGCTGCTAGAAAGAACAGAAAGGTTACTAAAAGGGGATCAATAATTAGGATTGACAGCAGAATCCTTAACTGTCACACCTGGGAGACATCACCAAGTGAGATGTGACTAAGAGAATATTGATCATTTAGTTGTGTTTAATCAGTTAAATTAACATTCATTCAAGGGGAAGGTTTCCAGTCTCAGATAATTTCTTAAGAAACTGCTAGGGGGTATGGAGGGAATCAGCGAGCAAAGAGCCTACCATGCAAGGATGGGGACCTCGGTTCAGGATCTCCAGAACCTGTGGTCTCAGTATTGAGAGACAGACAGGAGGACACCAGGGCTCATTAGTTGGGTAGCTTTGCCAACCAGTGATCTCTAGGTTCAAGGAGGAACCCTGTTTCAAAACAAAACATGGAGAATGATGGGAGAAGACACAAGTATCAGCTTCTGGCCCCTGTGGGTGCATATAGGCACATGCATGTAAACACACATGCACGCACACACATGCACACGCACACACTCACACACACACACGAGAGAGAGAGAGAGAGAGAGAGAGAGAGAGAGAGAGAGAGAGAGAGAGAGAGAGAGAGAGAGAGAGAACTAAACAATGCACGTCAGGAGAAGAGTAATAAAACCAAGAGTAGACATGAAATATAAAATATAATATATAATGGGGATAAATTGGTAATAGAGTGTAGCCAAGATGTATAAGTTGATCAAGACTACAAGAAAATGATAAACTATTGAAGCAACATTATATTTTTCTTAAATTCTAAGCTGTAAGGTGTTCTTGGATGCGTCACACTAGAAGGTTGTGATACTCAAAGTCAAGTGTTCTAGACAGCATCTTGTTAATTCATGGATCTCAGCAGGCTGTACATAAAAGAATAAAAGGCCGGGAATTACCAAATCCACTTTAGGAATAGGAAAGTCGGACAGAAAGGAACAAAGAGGTCAGAACAAGGAGAACAAACAGAGACCACAAGTAGGCAACAGTTTGTGAAAAGAAGGGTAAGCAAGTGTATCAGGCACCAGGTTAAGTGCTTTGCATAGTCTCATTTATCCTTAGAAATGACACTGTGTATGTCAGTGTTAGTGTCTTTCTTCATAATAACTAAAAGACAGGGCTGGAAAGGTGGCTCAGTGGTTAAGAGCACACACCTGGCTATTAAAGGCCCCGAGCTGAGTTCTTAGCAACTGTATTAGGAAACTAACAAAGTGCCCAGAACTCCACCTTCCTGGGATCTGATGCTCTCTTCTGATCTTTCATTCACACATACAGACCCGTAGACACTCAAACATGCATAAATAATAATAATAATAAATATAAATCTTTAAAAAATATAACCAAGTGGTAAAAATACTTGACATGTCTTGTTAAGAGACGTAAGGTTAAATGTGTGTCACAAAACAAAATCAAAAGTTATGGATCCTGAAAGAGTCAGGTAAGGAAGATGGGAATGTGATTGAGAGGGATGGGGAAGACGTAAGAGAGGGTAGAGGTGAGAAAAGTCAGAAAGTTATAGACATGTGTGACATGGTCAAGCCATGGGTGACCAACATAACTGGCAAAGAAAGCTGTGGTTTGTAACACGTTAAGAATTCCCTTCATTCAATATGAAGAAAACAACTCACCAGGAAAACGAGCAAAGGCTGTGAGCAGACAACTCACAAGAAAGAAACCTGAAGATAATTCCAGGACAAGCCACTTGACGCAACCAGATGCCTGCCACTGCACATGTGTCTGGCTGACTAAAGTGGATGGTTGAGTAGCCAGTGTGTTATGGGATGGAGTGGTACTGGGAAGTAGAACCAGGCTCAAAAGATTCCCAATGTCTGCCTCTGCCAGGCACACACAGATAACAGTTGCCTTTAGGCATTCATGCAGAAATGCATACAAGCAATGGGAAAGATGGTAAGCGGCATGACACTTGCTGCAACACTCCAGATATTGACAACAGTGTGTGCACAGCTGTCTACTAGTAGTGGACTAAAAAGATGTGCAAGAGAGCTAAAATAGAGTATTATAAACAACAGACTCTATAGACCTGTCTTTCTATGTCAATACATAGACTTTGAACCACCTCTGTATATCAGCTCCCCATAGCCAGCCTCTCTCTCTCTCTCTCTCTCTCTCTCTCTGTCTGTCTCTGTGTGTGTGTGTGTGTGTGTGTGTGTACTGTGAGTAGACATGCATACACCGAAGCCAGAAGAGAACTGTGTGTCCTGCTCTATCACTATCCAGCTTATTTCCTTTAGTATTTCTCCCTGTATTAGTTCCTTTTCTGTTGTGATAAAACATCACGCCCAAAGGCAGCTTAAGAAAATAGAGTTTATTTTGGCTTACTGTTTCAGGGGGAGTCCTTAATGGTATGGGAGGCATGGCCATGGGAGGTCAGAGAGGGAGCCTGAGAGATTATATCTCCATCCACACAGGAAGCATACCCTAAATGGGGTGAGGCTATAAATTCTCAGTGATTGTTTCCTCCAGCAAGGCTCCACCTCCTAAAGTTTCCATTACTCCCACAAACAGTGCCTCTGAGAGGGCACCAAGTGTTCAAATCCATGGGGGTACGGGGGACAATTCCTACTCATGCCACCATAATCTCTCATTAACCCTCGAAGTGATGACTTTGGGGCTAGCCTGGCTCACCATCACCAGCTGTCATCCTGTCTCAGCTAGCCCTCCCCAACTGCTCTCGGGTGAGAGGTGTGTGAGCTACATCCAGCTTTTCATATGAGTGTTAGGGACCCAGACTCAGGTCCTCACGCTCGCACAGTACTCTGACCCATGGAGCCATCACTTCAGTCCAGTGTTCAGGGTCTCTCTCTCTCTCTATGGATCTGACCAATTCCTATCGTTTCTAAAACAGTTGCATATGAGAGCTATTTACATACCATTTACACTATGTTAGGTGTAATAGAAAGTCTGCAGAGGACCTAAAGTATGAGAGGATTTTGCAGAAACAGACAATCTAAAAAATTTTTTAGAGAGAAGTCTTAGTTGCCAATATAGTTCATGTTCAAATATAGTTCATGCAAATGTAAGGCGCACAGTCCGTGAGGCGTGCGCGAAAAGCATCTATGCCAACTTTAGGGAAGTGATTATTTCCCAGAAAGGAAAGAGGGAGGGAATGGAGCGGGGAGGGGATGGGTTTTGGTTATATCCGCAAAGATTTGTTCATTAAATCAAAAGAGCAAGGTAGTTAACAAAAAATGGCAAAATGTTCACAGCTGTTGCTAGAGCAGTGGTTCTCAACCTGTGGGTCGCCTAAGACCATCGAAAAACACAGGTATTTACATTATGATTCGTAAGCGTAGCAAAATTACAGTTATGGAGTAGCAACAAAAATAATTTTATGGTGTGTGTGTGTGTGTGTGTGTGTGTGTGTGTGGGATCACCATAACGTGAGGAACTGCATTCAAAGGTCACAGCATTAGGAGGGTGAGAACCACTGTCCTAGAGGGTGAGTGTGTTTTTGAAATTACATGTCATACTTTGTGTTTATGAAACATATAATATTTAAATGGAAGGAGAGGGTCAGTGGAAGGTAGGAGAGGCAGGGTGAGGGATGAATGGACTTTTTCTTTGTGGCCAAGGTGAGCATGAAGTCAATAGGCAAGAATAGGCCTTTGGAACCACCCCCTCTTTCTTCATGGATGGACCAGAAAGGGGCCAGGTTTCTCTCCTCCGTCAGATCAGTATTGGAGACAGGGCTGACTTGGAAAAGGAGGTTACGGGGGTGGGGGTGGGGGTGGGACAGAGAGGACAGAAGGCGTCTGAGTGCTTCTACCTGGGAGGGAGGCAAAGGGGAGGACCAGAGGCGGGGGGTAAGCAGTTGGTTTCACTCTGCCTATGTCTATAGGCTAGGGAAGGACTGAGGGGGCTGCCTCTGAGGTAGGGTGGTGTTCTGGCTAGTTTTATGTCAACTTGACACTAGAGCCATTTGAAAGGAGGGAACCCCAACTAAGAAAATGCCTCCATAAAATCAGGCTGTAGGCAAGTCTGTAGGGCATTTTTGTAATTAGTGATTAAGAGCCAGGCTCATCCTGGATGATGCTGTCCTTGGCTGGTGGTTCCTGGGTTCTATTAGAGAGTAGGCCTAAGCAAGCCAGTAAGCAGTGCCTTCCACGGCCTCTGCATCAGCTCCTGCCTCCAGGTCCCTGCTTGGCTTTCCATGACGAACGGTTAACTGTTCTCCTCACTGTTGCTTTTGGTCATGGTGTTTCGCCACAGCAATAGAAACTCTAACTGAGACAGGCAGAAAGGGAGGGGTGGTGTCAGCTTAGCAAGAAAATAAGGGAGAAGCAAAGGGTACGGTGTGGAAGATGTCAGCTAGCAGAAAGCCGCTTCAGGGCCAAGAGAATACTGCATTTGGGGTGGAACTCGGTGGAGCCAGAGATTCAGTGATGCTCTGTAAATGAGTGGTTTGAAGGCATCCACTGTCCACCTACTAATACTTTCCCTGACTTAGTGTGTAAGGAAGGATGTCGGGCACTGTAGGGGCAGTGCAAGATGGCATTCTGCTTCCTGGAGAAGCCAGCCTTGCTGTGCTCAGGGTATTGGGCGACTCTAACTCTATATGACTTTCCTGGACCTAGTTTACTGGAACGGGAGACATATCAAGCAAAGGATAACATTTGATGCCGTAGGACCTTCCCTGTGTGGCCTCTATCATCTCTCTGTTCAGCCCGACTGTCCCACTCAGGGAGCAAGACAAAAAACACGGCTTTTCTTTTTTTCTTCAGAAGAAACCGATTTGCCCAAGAAATTGTTGACGTTTTTTGAGATTTCTTTGACATTGGCAACTTCTGACAACTCAAGGTTCCCCAACGAAATGTCAGGGTTTAATCTTGACATCTGATAGCTGCTGTGGTGGATCATAGGGGACCTCGGGTGGGCTCTGAGAGACAGAGGGCTTCACAGATGAGGTCTCTTGTGTCAGAGAAGAGTGAGCAAAGCCCCCCAGAGCCATAGTGGGGGTGGGGTGGGGCGAGGAGCTGCCCAAGAGCTTACCAAGGAGGACAAGGCCACAATCCAGGCATTTTCTTTTGTAAAGTAGCTTAAAATACAGAAAGTCTGTCTATGGCAATGCCACCCTGAATGTGTCCAGTCTTGTCATATTGCATAAAATATGTAAAGTCCAACCGTGCAAAAGGTTGGACATATGTAAAAGGTTGCACATATGTATGTACATTTATGCAGTGTGTGTATGCATGTGCATTTCAGGGTCAGAGATTGAGGCCAGAGGTCGACATTGGATGCTTTCCTCCATCAATCTTCACCTTATTTTTTGAGGCAGGGTCTCACTAAACCTGAAGCTTGCTGATAAGCCAGTGATGTCCTGCCAGAGAGCTCTAAAAAAAAGCCCCCTGTCTCTGCTGTATGTCCCGGGGATTGAACCCAGCTCCTCAAGCTTTCATTGCAAGAACTTTACTGACTGAGGCATCCCCCTGCTCCAGGAGGGGGCTTTCTAAGACACGTTCGTTCTTTCTCTTTCAGGTACAAAAATACTATCAGTCACTTGAACTAGGGTATCCAGGCATGGTTGGCCAGGGCTGGGGGGGCGGGGAGGATGCTCCTTAATGAATTAGATAAAGTTGATTCATATCTCATACACCAAATGATTGTCAATTGCTCCTTCTCAGGTAATTGCGAATGCTTGAGAGGTAATTTAAGTGGTACTTGATACTATTAATTAGCTCTCCCTAAGTTGTACATTTCATTGATGGAGCAGAAGCCAAAGCCTGGCTGACTCACACTGGCAATTGGTGCTGATGCAGTTTTCTGGGCAAGAACAATTTTTTTTTTTCTGGATGGAGTTCTGACAGGAATCTAGTCTGGACTTTGCCCTCTCTGAACTCTCTTATTTAGCATCTACACAAGGCAGCCTGCACTATTTAGCATCTAATGAAATGGTTTGATTGGAAATATCCCTGTTCTAAGGTAGGACCAAAGAGCTGAAGCCACTGTGACTAATGGCTGATCCGATTAATTAAGACAGCATGTGTGGGGGGAGGGGAGGCTGGCTCCTTTTAGAAATATTTTCTCTTCCCTTGATATCTTTGTCAAAACAAAGATAAACGGAGATGTTAAGCCCCCTGGTGGGGGGAATGAGCCCCTATGCTTTTATTCGTGGGGAGCTTGCCTTGACTTTACCCTCTGCAGAGACTTGTGTGGAACATCTCTCTAGAGGTAGGTAGCTTATGATATCCTAGAGAGTGGGTCTTGTCTTCATGGAGCTAGAGGCAGAGCAAGAATGACAACTGTCCCCCTCCTGAGCTTGATTCCACTTGTGATTGTCCCTTTTGTTCCTGTGGAGAATTTTTCACAGTCTCACCTACAGTCACATCACCTGAATACACCCAGTATTGTCTGGTCTCGGAAGCTTAGCAGGGCCAAGCCAGCTTCTGAGTTATATTGGAAAGTCCTTATAGTTTCGTGCTCTGAACAGGGCTGTTTCAGCCTGGACACAATTTCTGGCTCAATCCCACTCCAAACCCCGCTCCTTCATGGATACCATCCAGAGGTCTGCCCTATGTCACTTTCCCATTGCTTATGTTTCTACAGCCAGCCACATGCAGCCTGAACCCCAGGAACTTCATGGGCTCTACAGATAGTAACCTCTTCTTGACCACAGTGAGGTTTCTCAGAACTTGTCCCTATCTGCTTGGTTAAAGGCCACCAGACAGAAATATCAGGGGAACACTTTTAATCTATTGGCGTCCCCAGGTTTTTCTTTCTTTTCTCTATCTTGCACATGTGTGGCCCCCAGGACCTGTCAGTAATAACATTTTTTCTTCCATCTGCATCTCCCTAATTCTTAATGGGATGCCGCTCATCTTAATCCCTAACTAAAGAACCCCAGATCCTTTTCTGATCTGCTTCCTTGCCTTGCCTTGGCCACGGAAGGGGAAGGACTCAGAGCTGACCACTGACAGCCTGGGCTGTGGTGGGTTGGGGTAGGCAGAATGCTGTTACTGCTTGGGTGTGAAGGATGTGTCAGTTGGCTTGTCACTGGGATTAGAGAAGTGTCACTGTTATCCCACCAGGTGAGTGCCCTGTGGAGACTGCTCTGTGCAGACAGACCTGGGTAGCAGGGTCTCAGGCCTGTCCTTGCCTCTCATCTCACAGTATACAGTCTTGCTGAGAACCGAGGCAGGCTCTGAAAACTCTCATTGCCCCTCTGGTTATCCACTCATTGATCCATGACTAAAATGTCCATGTTGCATTGATCTTAGAGATTTATGTCTTGGTGTCCCAGTTAGGGCTAGCATTGCTGTAATGAAACACCATGACCAAAGCAACCCGGGGAGGAAAGGGTTAATCTGGCTTAAGCGTCCACATCACTGTTCATCATTGAAGGAAGTCAGGGCAGGAACTCAAATAGGGCAGAGACCTGGAGGCAGGAACTGATGCAGAGGCCATGGAGGGGTGCTTGCTGGCTTGCTCCCCATGGCTTGCTCCCCATGGCTTGCTCCCCATGGCTTGCTCCCCATGGCTTGCTCCCCGTGACTTGCTCCCCGTGACTTGCTCCCCAATGGCTTGCTCAATTGAGGTTCCTTTTTCTCCAGTGACTCAAGCTTGTGTCAAATTGACACGAAACTAACCAGCACTTTTGGTAAATCTTTTCAGTGATCAAATCTGCAACCGGAAGTGCCTGGTCACGGTTCACCTGGGACAGTTGGGAGAGGGAGATGGTCATAAGCAGGATCCTCAGGTGTAATTTTGATAGTTCTTGGCTTCTGGGAGAAAACCTTCTCTTTATTTAGACTTCTTGCAGCAAAATTATACACTGGTTCACCTATTCCCTATTGATATGTGCATAATTATGAATCACACACTTGAACTGCACACTTTACAGTTAAACTATGAGGCACAGTCTTATTAATGCAGAAAGAGAAATGGACAGGTGTGCTGATGGACTCAGTCGCCTTTTATAAATGCTGAGTTGGCTTCTTGAGCTAAAGTAATCGTGTGTTTCTTGAAAATTATCCTCACCGACAGTTTATAAATGCTAACTAAATTCTCTCTTCGACCCAATACCAGGCCCTGGCACTGAAGGCATTTAATCTTAGGAAAAGGTGAAGTGTGGGATTAATTAATCATTTGAAGTTATTTTTATATTATTTACTGTGTCTTGGTAAGTGCCAATGCATTGCTGAGGAGGACCCAAAGCAGTTTGTTTTGTTTTGTTTTTGTTTTCGAGACAGGGTTTCTCTGTGTGGTCCTGGCTGTCCTGGAACTCACTCTGTAGACCAGGCTGGCCTCGAACTCAGAAATCCACCTGCCTCTGCCTCCCAAGTGCTGGGATTAAAGGCGTGTGCCATCACTGCCTGGCAGTTTGTTTCTTGTAAAGAGTTATTTATCTCATGTGTATGAGTGTTGTGTCTGCATGTACGTCTGAGTACCACTTGTGGACCTGCTGTCTGCAGAGTCCAGAAGATACTGGATCCCCTGGGACTGAACTGCCGATTGTTGTGTGCTGCCACGTGGGTGTTGAGAACTGAACCTGGGTCCTCTGCCAGTGTAGCTAGTGCTCTTAATCACTGAGCCATCTCGCCAGCTACCACCACCTCCCCTTCCCCAAGCCATCCTTTTTTTTTTCTTCTTCTAAGAAACCATCTATTTGGATGGTCTTTCCTTCCGTCTTAGCTCCGAACTCTGCCTCTGTAACTCCTTCCATGGGTATTTTGTTCCCCATTCTAAGAAGGGGCGAAGTATTCACACTTTGGTCTTCTTTCTTCTTGAGTTTCATGTGTTTTGCAAATTGTATCTTGGGTATTCTAAGTTTCTGGGCTAATATCCACTTATCAGTGAGTGCATTTCAAGTGTGTTCTATTGTGACTGGGTTACCTCACTCAGGATGATATCCTCCAGATCCATCCATTTGCTTAAGAATTTCATGAATTCATTGTTTTAAATTGCTGAGTAGTACTCCATTGTGTAAATATACCACATTTTCTGTATCCATTCCTCTGTTGAGGGGCATCTGGGTTCTTTCCAGGACTGCCCCACCCAGGGATCCATCCCATATACAACCACCAAACCCAGACACTATTGCATATGCCAGAAAGACATTACTGACACGACCCTGATATAGCTTTCTCTTGTGAGGCTATGCCGGTGCCTGGCAAATACAGAAGTGGATGCTCATAGCCATCTATTGGATGGGACACAGGGCCCCCAGTGGAGGAGCTAGACAAAGTACCCAAGGAGCTGAAGGGGTCTGCAACCCTATAGGTGAAACAACAATATGAACTAACCAGTACCCCCAGAGCTTGTGTTTCTAGCTGCATATGTAGCAGAAGATGGCGTAGTCGGCCATCATTGGGAAGAGAGGCCCCTTGGTCTTGCAAACTTTATATGCCCCAGTACAGGGGAATGCCAGGGCTAAGAAGTGGGAGTGAGTGGGTAGGGGAGCAGGGCGGGGGGAGGGTATAAAGGACTTTCGGGATAGCATTTGAAATGTAAATGAAGAAAATATCTAGTAAAAATTGAAAAAAAAAAGAAACCATCTATTTATCTATCTGTATTTTCCAGTCTGTGCGTCAAACATTGTGCTTTAAGTAGAACTGTGCTGTGTTTTCTTGGGAATGCTTGTCACTATTTTATTCACAATTTGAGTTTGATCTTCGGGATCCCATATGTAGGATTATGGGAAATGGCTCAGTGGGTGACGTGCTAGCTGCATGAGGACCTGTGTTCAAATCCCGAGACCTGTGTAAATAGTCAGCTGTGGCACCTGGAGTCTGGAGGGGCAGAGAAAAGTGGACCCTGGGGGCTCACTGGCTAGCTGATTGGAGAGATCAGGTGAGCTGCAGATCCACTGAGAGGTCCTTTCTCAAAAATGAGGTGGATGCAACAGGGGAAAATATCTATCTCTGCCCCCTACCTACACACACACACACACACACACACACACACACACACACACACACACGCTTAACGCCTGTACCACATCCCTTTCCTTTTAAATATTTGCTCTAATTGGTTCTTTCAGAGCAGTAATTTTGTTTGTTATGACAATTTGCCTTATTTGTTCAGCATCATTGGGTGTGGGGTACTTTAGAAATGGGTTAGTCTTATCAGGATGCTCCTCACTTGGCTAGAAGGCAAGAGAGCAGCATGGAGAGAGAGTTAGAGCTCTATTTGACCAGCATACCCCAGTGAATCCCAGCTGAGCCACTCTGTGGGTATCAGATTAACAGTAAAGGTAATTAGTGGTGATGATGATGATGATAATACCTGGTTTGTCCCTAGAGTTAAATGAGACTATGTGTATACAGTGTCTATTGCAGGGTTTAATGTTCAGATGAACCAAATAGAGGGTAGCTAGTAACTGGGTGCTAGTAACTAAGGGTTAGTACTCTTGGTGGTTTTTGACATTTGAACCAGCATTCTTGTTAATTCTTGTTAATTACATTTAAATATTGTAATTACAGTCACTATGTTGTATCAGTATCCAAAAGGCCAGAGCAGTTACTTGCAACAGGCATGTTAAAAACAATTTATACGAACCCTCACATGCTGCTTAAAAAAAATCCCACCCCGTCCCATGTATTCGTGTGTATTTGTTTGTGTGTGTGCCCATGCATGGTGCTTGTGGAGACCAGGGGTCGATGTTGGGGCCTTCCTTTAGTTTCTGCTCCCTAGTTTTAGGGACAGGGCCTCTCAGTGAACCCAGAGCTCACAGACTGAGCTACCCTGACTGACCCGCTAGATTTAGAGCGCTTTCTGCCATAGCTGGGATTACAGCTGAGCAGCTGATGTGCCTGGCCCTTTGGTGGCTGTTGAATCCAACTCAGATCCTTACCCAGCTCTTTGGCTCCAAAAATTCTGTCCTAACCTGCACCTTCTACGTGCAAGTGTGAGCCCCGTCTTGATCACACACATCTTCTCGAGTGATTTCTGGAATCCACTGCACGTATCACAGAATGGATTTTTTTAAAAGAGGCTAATAAAAAGGGATTTTATATTTTTTGTTTTTGTTTTTGTTTTTCGAGACAGGGTTTCTCTGTATAGCCCTGGCTGTCCTGGAGCTCACTTTGTAGACCAGGCTGGCCTCGAACTCAGAAATCCGCCTGCCCCTGCCTCCCGAGTGCTGGGATTAAAGGCATGCGCCACCACGCCTGGCTTGATTTTATATTTTAAAAGGACTAAGCGTTCTGCAAATGAAATGAGACACTTTTAAAAAGATACCATTTGTTTTGGTTTTCAGACATCCTTTCGGGACAAGCACTGCCTGACTTTGCTGCCCAGCCTCGGAAATTCCGGGATCTAGGAGAACCACGTGTGGAATACATCAAGGGAGAAAGGCTTCCCAAGCATCAGACTGTATTGTTTTTCTTGGAGGTTGGAAAGAGCTGCTGCTCAAAAAAATTTCCAAGGTTTCTGCAATTTGTTACGCATCCAAGGACATTTCCTGGCCTGCATTGTCCAAAGCCCCCGAACCTGCACCACAAGCCAACGTGGAAGTAGCCTTGTGTAGGGGCCCTACAGCCCGGGGGTGAAGTGTGGGGTCGAGGGAGGGGAAGGAAAAGAAGAAACTGGAAGGAAACCCCACAGACACTGCGTTGTTTGGTGCTTCTCTTTGCCCACTCCGGACTGTCTTTCCCTAATACTCCACTAGAGGGCACACGCCACCAACTGTGCGTGCTCTCTGAGGAAGCTATGATACCCGGACCTACAGGATAGGTCCTGGCATCTCAGGAGGATTTGGGTGGCAGCCTGGGATGCAGGATTCCTCGGGAAGTAGCTCTCAAGACTTCCTGGAAAGAATCTGGACTGTGGCATCCCCACTTTGCAGGGACCTGAGTTCAGAACCTTGGTGTTTGTTTTTCCCAATTTATTTGTAAAAGTACGATACACAGTAGCATACTTTCTTGAGGCATTTTCACACATGTTCAGTTTTGATGGGATCTCCTTTGCATCCTCTCTTCCATCGCTGGTCCCGGGCCTCCCCACAGCCGCATTCCTGCCTGTACCCTTCTACCCCTAGTAATCCTCCAGCCTTTGGAGCCAGCCTTCCCATTACCATCTCTTTTCCTTTTGAAATGGTGCTTTGGGGATGAGTTATGGTAGATGCTAGGGCTTTGGGGACATTTCCCGAAGGGGAAGTGTCAACCCTGCCTAAAACATACATTTTTTTTATGGTAGAAAGAACATATCTATATGAAGATAGAGCTTTGATCAGCTCAGAGCTGATGGTCCCTGGAACCCAGTGTTAAATTGTAACTGGCTGGCCACTGCCTTTAGGGATGGTCACACTCTACAAGGCTCTCCTCCTCCAGCCTGAAGGTGGTCGTGAGGTGTCCTGCTCCCCCTAACTCAGGCATGCTCCTTCTTCTATCTCCTGCTCTGGGTTTGAGGGCCCTGACTTTGAACATGTGAACATGCTCCATGTGAATCACATCTGTCATTGAAACATTCACAACAGGTGCCCTGTCCCATTCCCGCTGACCCTACCTAATGTCCCCACTGTGCTTCTGCACGTGTGAGGCCCTTGGCTTCTGGTGCCTTTGAAGCACAGGCTGGGATTATGACTTCTGGCCCTCCCACTTCCCAGAAAGGATGATGAGACCCAGAGCAAGGGAGTACAGAAGCTTAAGACTTGATCTCGGGTCATCTGATCAAGAGGCGTGGCTCATGACTGTTTCCCACAGTCCTTTACTGGAGTAGGAACTTGGGTTCGACTTTAGAGAAAACCTGACCCCATGAGCTTCAGGCTCCAAGGTGGGGCTCTCAGGAGACCCCCAACCCTTCCTCCTGGTGCTCTTCATAAAATGGAACAGGGCTCTGGGTGGGTTGAGGGTGCCTTACGAGGAAGGATGTGCTGGGCATACACGAGGGAGGGTGGCTTCTAATCACACAGTTTTGCAGAACAAAGCACCCAGAGATCGAGGACCAGCCCCCCTTGAATGTCTGTGTTCCATGTCTAAGTCCAGGGCTTTTCAAGTCCAATTAACACCTAGGATGGAGCCTTTTAGGAGTTCCCCATGTCTTTAGAATGTCTGGCTGGATGCCTTATTGTCTCCCCTCTTCAGCCCTGTACCAAGCCTGCTGTCCTTCTGTCAGCCACATGATGGCATAGCAACTTAAGTTTCTGGCTGACATCTTGTCTCAGGACAGGGAGGCCCTTCAGCTCTGTTCAAAGGGAGCACAGTGGAGCAAGGGAGACTTGGTACCAGACTTGGTGTTTGTGAGAACTCTTAGTTTTGGTGTGAGGAGGTGAAGGGATGCAGGATTCTGAAGAAGTCAGAGGGGCCGTGTTGAGGATGGTTGAGGAGTCAAAATCAAATGTAGCAAGCACACAGCCCATTAGCAGATGCCAGGCAGGCTCTTTAATGTTAACCATATAGCCATCATCTCTTCCCACCCCTAGGTGACCTTTTCTCCCTTTCTCCCTCCTTTTCTTTTAAAAATATTTACTTGAAAGTATGTGTGTGTGTGTGTGTTTGGGGAGGGGTATGCACATGTGGGTACCCTTGCAGGCCAGAGAAGGTGTTGGAAATGAACAACTATGAGTATCATCCATTTGTCAAATAAGGGAAGCTTTTGATGATTCTGTTCTTATAAATCCCTGTGGTACGCTATTGACCAGGTACTATTGGGAATGACAGTGACATAGACACGGTCCTCCCTGTCCAGAGGGCTAGGAACATATGCCATCATGGCCCCATGGTGCTGAGCCTGAGGAAAAACCCTTGCTCTGGACAAGTGAGTGTCAGAGAAAGATGGAAAAGGGCATGGCCTCTGCCTCAGAAAGGTTACCTGACAGGGCAGTGCATCCTCTGGTTCTGATGCTGTGTGTCTTCACACACTGGAAACACTGAGGGAATCTGACCTACAGAGGCACACACAGTCTTCCCCACCTCTGGTGGATACTAAGGCACGTGCGTTCTAAACTCTGGTGTGGGAATGTCCTGGAATCCTCCTGTACGCTGTCTGGGGTCTAGTGATGAAGACACAGGTCAGGTCCATGCTTGTGCTTGGAGGGAGGAACACCCTGCTCAGGTAGGTCTCGCCTGGTGGCGTTAGCATTGGCCAGGCCTTCTTGGAACTGTGCTTCATACTAGCTGTTCCCCACTAGGTTGGTAAAGGTGTGTGTAGAGGAGTTGTGTGTTTAGTTCCCCCAGCTTGGATCTTCCCAGTTTTCAGCAGCAAGGACGCCTGCCCAGCAGAAGCCCTCTAGGGCTGAGAACTGAGACCCACCAGGGATTGATGCCATTTCTACTGCCTGGTGGATCATGACCTGTAGGCCGACTGTGCCTGAGACACACACTGTATTAATATTCGCTAGAGGAACAGAACGGATTGAATGAATATTTGTGCAAAGGAGTTTAACTAGATTGCCTCACATAAAACAAACAAACAAACAAACAAACAAACAAACAAACAAAAGCCAAATGGTCCAGTAACGGCTTTTGTATACTAGAGATGCTGAGACCCTCTGGTCCTTCCATGCATGAGGCTGGATACCTCAGCAGTTCCAATCTCATGCTACAGGCTGAATGGATTCCTGGGGAGGTGCTAGTCTTTAGATCATGTTGGAAGGACAAAGAAATTGGGTTCTGATGTCAGCAAAGGATGGCACTCCTATCACCACCACGGTCATCATCATTAGTCTCCTCCTCCTCCTCCTCCTCTTCTTCCTCCTCTTCTTCCACAGCAGATGACACACACCCACTATTTAGAAGTGAAGGCAGGCAAGTAAGGAATACTGCCTTTTCCTTTAACCTCTCTGTATCCGGGCTACCACTGGAAATTGCTCTGTCCCATGGGGAAGAGTCTTCTCCTCTCAGCCCATCCTTTCCTGGAAATGGCCCCACAGACATGTTTAGAATTGTGTCTCTTAGCTGATTCAAGATCCGATCGGACTAAGATTAACCTCATGCACACAGGGAGCCTCCATGAAGATCGTCTGGGAGCACCTTGTGAGCACTCCACAGCTCTACCCCAGATGGCTGACTTGATGTCCAGAGACAGGTGCCCTCCAGTGGGTGAGTCCACTTCTCAGGGCCTTCCTCGATCTCATAATCTGCAAAGTACGAAGACAATGATGCCTGGCTCTCTGGCTGAATTCTGTCAGTGGCAGTGGCTCCAGATGGGGTGTCCAAGCTACATCCATGGTGAAGACAGGTTGTCCCCAGGACCTGGTCTGCTCTACAGAGCCTGCTCAGGAGTCCCGGGGGACCCCTGCCTTTAATCCCCTTGTCTCAGATGAGAATTTGGCTTTGTTTAGACACATCTATCCTCTCCATGGATAGAATGAGGTCAGGCTGATATAGAGGCTGTGGAGACATCTTCCTTGGTCATTCCTGGCTCTGCCATAGTAGGCTCTGCATGACACCCCTAACTCTCCCTGACTCTCATCCCTTTACCCTACCCCCAGGTTCCTCAGTCTCAATGAGGTGGCTGTGGAGCTGAACAGACAGGTCACTGTCAGGGCAGATACACCTTGCATGAAATCCCTGTATCTTAAGCCACAGAATTTTTTTTTTTTTTTTTACAGAGCTTGTAAGTTTTGAATAAAGAAATCTCTGGGTCCTGGAGCAGAGCCAGGAAGGCTGAAATCCCTGTCTTCTTTTGTGCCATTTTCTTGGGAGGGTCTGTGATGTCTGTGGACCATTCTCTGTGTCTTCTGTGGGAGCTCCTGATAGGGACAGCCCTCCTGGTCTTCTCTCCAGGCATGGTCAGCAAGAGGCCCCCTGCTTCCACATACCCAAAACATCTGGGTAAGACAGCAGCAGCTGAGTGTGGCTGAACCTTTAAGGAGCTTACAGGCCAGTGGGGGAAACTGACCGGAGATGAGGCTTCACTCCTGCATCTAAAGCGCAGTATTTTCTGGGTCTCTAAGTTACACAACACCCAGCATCCTCACTAATGTCCAGCCAAGCCTCGTCCGTATCCACCAGGCTTTACTGAGTGCGTCCTACATTCTGGGAGCTGAGCTGAGTGGATAGAGAAAGGGTAGTTGAGCAAGGTCATTTATCCCATGATGCTTTGCACCTCCTGGAGAAGCAGAGGGTAGGTGATCCTTCACCAGTGCTGAAATGGCAATCCTTCCATGCCTACAGTCCCCTCTGTGTGCAGGGCATGCTGGGAGCCTGGCTTTGGATGTGTACCTGTCTTTGCTATTCACATCCTTTCCCCACAGTGACACTGTGCAACTGGAACAAAGTTCTCTGTCCTTCCTTTTAAAGGCTTTTGTTGTTTGTTTTTTAAAATAGTAACGTAGCAAAATTGTGTACACTGAACCTTGCCAGGCACAGCACGGCCTGGTAGGAAGGTCACCTCCACAGGGACCTCCAGAGAGCTTGCCTTTACCCAAGGAAGTTACCCAGTGTTTGCTTTCTGTCGTGTTGTGTTTAGAGTCTCACAATGTTGCCTATGCTGGCCTGGGACTACTGAACTCCAGTAATCCTCTTGCCTCAGCCTCCCAAGTGGATGGGATTATGAGTGTGTGCTGGTGTGCCTAACAAGGAATTACATGCTATTTCCTTTTCACAGTTGTGGTGTTGAAAGTAGAACCCAGGGCCTGTGTCTGTTAAGCAGATACTCTGCTACTGAATTGAGCCTATCTCTCAATCTCTCTCTCTCTCTCTCTCTCTCTCTCTCTCTCTCTCTCTCTCTCTCTCTCACACACACACACACACACATGTATACACACATATACACACACCCTTGTGTGTGTGTATATGGGTACATGGGTGGATGTCTAAATGTTTGCATGTGTGTGGGCACACATGTGCACATGCATGTGGAGGCCTGAGTTTATGTCAGCAATCATCCTCAATAGCTCTTCTGCCTTATTCATTGAGGCAGGGCTCTCAATCAATCCCAGGGCTCACTGATTTGTCCAGTCACATTAGCCAGCATGCTGTGGGGCTCCTCTGTCTCCACCCTCCAAGGCTAGAATTACAAGCAGGCTTCCATGCCCACCTGGCATTTATATGGGCTCTGAGGATCTGAGATCCATCCTCACCCTTGGATGGCAACTGCTTTAACCACCTGACCCATCTTTTTGCCCTCCCCCAGGTTTTCTTGATGCACTTCTTCAGGTCGGCACTAGCAACAGATCATAATAGACAAGCAAGATGAATCCTGAATGGTGGGAAAGCCCAGTCAGAACAGTGGCAAGGCAGGGGTCACTGGCCTTGGGTGTGCTTGGACTGTCTGTGGGCAAAGGGATGAGCCACGTGTAATAGAAGCTCAGGGATACTTCCACATCTGCTGCTTCCTTCCTGAGTTCTGCTTCTGCAGGCCCATGGAGCTTAGAGAGTGTGAGTTCATATTCATTGCCGCCCATGGCCTCTCCTCTCCTAGGTGGGGTTGCAGGAGGCCAAGGACAAGGAGATGGGCAAGGTTTTCTTCCCGAGTCATCTCGGCGGCTCTGGCTGGTACTCAGAGGAGGCCCTGCAGGCTAAAGAACAGGATTTGTCTCACTATTGTTTAATATTTGTCAGCGCTCATAGCACGTTGGATGACATTGAGAAAGATTTGTGGCTGGTAGAATTAAACTGAGCTCAGAACTGGCCTGGTGCCTCCAAGTCCCTCCAGGCCAAGTTCTGGTTTCCTCTGTTTGTCCATGCCAGTGACCTCATGAACCAAGAATGAGGAGCCCCCACCCACGGAGAATAGCTGATATTGCTTCTTAGGAAAGGCCTTGTTCAACCCTGGTTAAAGAGGGCATAGGAGCACCATTGTCTTCAAGAACCAGGGAGCCAGAGAACTAAAGGTGATCCAACAGGTGACACACAATGCATTGCCAGCATCCTCTGGGCCAGAACTAGAACACCAGCAAAACTGGGCCTTGTCCTTCCTTCCTTTCCCATGGCTTGGCTGCTCCCTAAAGCCCTCAGACTTTACCTTCTTCCTCCATGTTAAAAACCACCTGCCGGGCAACTATCATACACTGTTTAATATTACATAGTAAATGGCTAGTAGGTAACATGGTGCTTGCTGGTCTTGTGATAGGGGATTTTATTTTTGTTTCCATTAATTCTCCTTGATTATGTGGTAAATGCTGTAATCAACCCCATTTCATAAATGAGAGGCTTCATAGTGTGCAAGGTGCTCACTTTGTCCAGGTGACAGAGGAACAAAGGGGCGGGGTCATTCCCTGTTAGTACTATCCTTCTATGGCAGGGTGGAGACTACCTCAGACCATGGGCTTGTTCTGGGATGAACGTGGGTATCACCTGTGAGACTTTAAAAAAATACCCATGATGCAACACTTCTCATGAGATTTAGTCTTGATTGACTTGTGGGAGAGGAAGCCTATATGGCAGAGGGTGAAGGTTGCCATGGGTGACCAGAGTGATGATAGGGTAGATAGAGTCTCACTCCTGAGTAAGAGGCACAGCATGAACATACAGGAGAGGAGGTGAGGAGTATGTCTGCAGAGCTGAGACTCCTGGGGGCGGGGGGTCGTGTGACTTGGTAGGGTGCTGGTGTATCATGCAGGAAGCTCTGAGTTTGAGCTAGTCTAGCACCACATAAACTGGACTAGGCGGTGCACACTGGGAATCCCAGTGTTTGGAAGGTGGAAGGAGAAAGGTTAGGATTCTAAGTTCATCTTTGTTAGAGTTCAAGGCTTGCCTGGGCTATAGGATACCTTGACCCCTCTCTACCAAAAAATAGCTGATTTCGATCTCAGGAAGTGGTAGAAGAAGTAAACTGTGCTTCTGAAGGGGAGGTAGGGCCTGGTCAGGCCAGTTGACGTTCTAGAACCCTAGGACCCAATTAGCCATGGCAATGTCCTTTAAGACGTTCTGTTGCTGGCAGAGAGCAGTTCGGTCACTGCTCTGACAGTTTTAGCTTTCTGAACTTTGTCCTTTTTCAAGTCATCTGGGGGCTGCCTCAGCCCTCAAAGAGCTTCCAGGTGCCAGAGATATGTGAGCCAGACTCTGATGGTCATGCTGAGGGGGGAAGAGAGGGGAGGAATGGTTGGGATTTGAGATTGTAGCTGGAGAGCCTCCCAGAGTATGGGAAACCTCTGCAGTTTCTTCCTGAACGTGGGGCTTGCAGCATTGCCCTGTGAATACATCTTGCATGGTGGGCTATTTGCAGTCACCTGTCCTTATATTCAAGGTAAGGGGACCTGGTGCTTCAAGTATGCATTGTGTTCTTCTGTCCTTCCCCCAACCCCCACCATGCTTAGCAAAAACCAGACACCAAGCAGCTGTCCAGAGAGAGCTTCCAAATGACTGTCATGGTTTGCATAAAGCCAAGAGAATTCCCAAGATAGGGAACTTTTGTTCCTAACATGGGGAAAATCTTGGGCAGCTGGCCCTTAGTGCTTGGGAGAAACCTCGGGTGTAAGAGCTGAGTGTGGAGGGGGGCTGGCATCACGTAAAAAGAAACTATACTTGGTGGTATGTCAAAATTCAAACTTCAGTGCCCATTGCATTTTTATGGGTGTGCAGCTGTGTTGATCTGTTTACAGCTACTTTGACTGTAGCTCTTAGGCTCAAACCAGACAGCAGTTACATCAAAGGCATCCTGATGTTTAAAGTTTTGCAAGTTTGAGGCTGGGGCGTGGCTTAGTGGTAGAGGGGCTTGCCCAAGGCCCTGGCTTTGACCCCCTGCCCCCAACACACATACATATATTAGAACTTGGTAACCAAAGTGTATGAGAAATATTTTCCTCTTGATGGGACCTTTGTGGAAGGGAAGAGGAGGCTGGCAAAGGCAGGAAGACGAAAGACCCTGGCATTTAACTGAATTCCATTTAGCCTTTTAGATGGCCTAGTCTGGCCTAGTCTGGCTTTCCATGGGGGCATCTGTGGAACCTCATCTGATATCCTTGAGGGTCTAATAGAGAAATGATGGACTTGCTAACATGCCTGTGGTGGATCATGAACCTGTAACCACTGGGAATGTTTAGGGAGTCATGGCAGAGTTGAGGTGTCTAAGGCTACCATGGGCCTTGGAACCCATCCTCCTTAACGCTCACATTGACCATTTGTGTGAAGACATGGAGAGTATAAATATTTCGTCTATAGAAGAGTCAGAAATGATGAGCATTCCCAGATGAAATCAAAAGGCACAGACCCTTCATTCCCCTTAAGAAGGGGATTCTGGACTGAGACATGATCTGATGGAGAAGCCAATGTGCCTGCACTAAGAAGTGAGCCTTGTGCTCTGATCAAGAGAATTGATGAGCCTTGTGCTCTGATCAAGAGAATTGATGGCATTGAAATATCTTGGACAGAGGAGCTGACAACATTGGATCCTGACTCAGGCTTTTGTGTTAAGAGAACCCTTTGCAAGGCTGACCCTGCACTAGCCTTGCTAGGGTAATCACAGGCCTGGGACCATCACATTAGGAATGAGAGAAGGCATGAGGACTACTTGGCCTGGGGGAGAGGGCATACGTGGAACATCCCTTAGTAGGTTCTCAAGGCACGAACTCTGATCCAGGGATGTATTTTGATTGGAAATTCCATACAACAGTGGAAGGGGTCCTGATGAGGGGGATAAAATGGGGAAGGTGGCTACCTTGAGTAATTGGAGACTTGACACTGGGGGAAGCTGTACGGAGTGGGATGCTGAATATATTTTAGTTATCCCATCCTTCCAGAGGGGATGGGACATGACTTGTATGGCAACACCCATCTGTACCCATCTGACTTTGGAGCTGTGCCCAGAGGTCTTCCCAAGGATTCAAAGAGTGAGGTGCCTGGTAATGGGGGGCTTGATGAGCAGGCTCCCCATACATGTGTCACAGGCTACAGTCCTTAGGAATTTGACAGTGACATTAAGGGAACTTGGGATGATGGGAAAGAGTGTTTATTTTCTTTTTTTTTTTTTCATTTTCAAATGTGCGTGTGTATGTTGTGCATGTTTGCAGGTGTGTGGACACATGTGTGTGCCTGCATGAGGAGGTCAGGGTTTGTATTATGAGCTATCTCAACACTCTTCCCCTTATTCACTGAGGAGGCAGGGTCCCTCAGTCAAACTCAGAGCTCTCTGAAATGGCTTGTCTTGCTTGTCAGCTTGATCTGGATCCCCTGTCTCTGCCTGCTGAGGCCAAAATTGCAGGTGGGCCACCATACCTACCTGACATTCACATGGGTTCTGAAGATCCAAATTCCAGCCCTCATGTTTGGGAGGCTTTGCAAAGCAACATCCTCTCTGGCCACAGAGGTTAGAGGGCCAGATCTTGAGGATGCTGTGGTGGGATGCTGGCTTGGCAGGAGCTGCTAAAAAGAATGGCTTGTTGCCCTTTTCCAGGTCTAAGGAGTTCCATTTTCTATACGGGAGCTCAGGGACTAGTGCATGCTAGCTGCTGCTTGGTGATGATGTCGAAGGGCTGGCGGTGAGACTACCACCATCACTTCTCAGAACGTGAAGTCACACTATGTGTCTTGTTCTTCTACCTGTGCCAAGAAACACCTGCAGTTACTCTGGGTCCAGGCTGTCATCCCCTTCACTCTGAGCCTCAGAGCACTTCAAATAATGGCTGAGTTCCAGAATAGACCCTTGGGGCAAATGACTTCGTGCAGGGTATGGTAGGGTCCTGTAGCCTGCAGCCCCTCAGCTGTGCAGAGGCCTCTGTGCTAGTCCCTCCCATGCCTTCCTCCTCCTCCCTCCCGCTGCAGCACCATCCTCCTACCCCCATATTGGAGCTTGGCAGCTCAGGATGGAGGCAGCTCATTATTTTGCTGCAGTTGACTTGAAATCTGAAATCAATCCGGTATCAGATATTCAGCCTACCGTTCGGTAAGGTGTTTCAAAGGTGCCTTAGCGTTCAGAAATGACACCGCGTTTCCTAATTATGAAATCCTGTCGTCGCTGCTCAGGCTAGAATGACTTGGCTGCGGGCTTTTTCTTTTTGTCTCTTTCCCAAGGTTTAGCATACAGTGCGATTATTTTAAAATTGCTTCGGAAGTGTGTATTCCACCAATGAACTATGATTGTGCTTACTCCTGAAGTGTGGAGGCAATTTGAGAAGAAGGATAATTTAGCAGAGACTCTGAGGCCTTGAGAAACCTTGGGCCACTATATCTCCTTCACACTAGAGCTGATGGGACTGCTCACGGTGGAGCCTGGAGCTCTTCCCATCTTGCTTGGATCTAACTGATCCAAACCATGCACAGTGTGGAGACTGGAAGGGACTTCTGGGAGGAAAGATGACAAGAGGGACAGGAAGTTAACTCAAGGGTTAACCCAAGTGCTTCCTGGAGATTAGGATCCTTCAGGTCAGATCCATGTAAACCCCAAAACCCACATGATGAGATTGGTTCATGGGAAGCCAAAGGCTTTGCTTATTCAAGGACGGGTAGGTGGATGCTTCTGTGAGTAGTGGTAATCCCACTACTGAGTGGAGGATCTCTCATTTGACTGATAATCATGAGCTCCTACCCAGGGTGAGACCATTATATTCTGTAGGCTAGGAGGCCTGTAGGTAGAAATCATTTGGTGTCTAATGAGAGCTTGCTTCTTGCTGAATAGCCAGCCACTTTCTCTTGCTGGGTCCTCATGTAGAAGGGGTGAATGATATGTGTGTGTGCATGTAATGTGCATGTGTGTGTGCTCATATGGATGTGCCAGTGTGTTTATGTGTGTATTTGTTTTCATGTGTGTTTGTGTACATATGTGTTTTTGTGTGGGTACATGTATATGTGTATATATTTGTGTGTGTGTGTGTTTGTGTTTATGCATATGTATGTATGTTTAAGTGTGTATATGCATGTATGTGAATGTTGAAAGTATTACTAATCCCATTCATGGTATAGCTGCCACCATGACCTAATTACCTTAGAGGCCCATGCACAAATATCTTTTTATTGGGGATCAGATTTTAGCCAGGGGTTCTAGGGATGGGGGGAAGAACACAGATATTTGGGCTAGAGTATCAGTGAACTGCGGATACACCCTGTGGCATATTGAAAGATGACATAGTACAAAAGACACCAGAGACCTACTCTTTGGTCCTACTGGTGTTAGCTCAAGATCAGGCAATGCTACCTTGATATAGATAGCAGGGGAGTTGTCACATCTAGGGAGGTCATGGAATAGAACATGCTAGAACATTCTATGGTGATGCAAATGGCCTCTACTCTAATAAGGGATGCTGTTCCCAAAGCATATATATTTATCAAAATAAATTGATGTGGCATTAACATAAAGCATTGTGGTGGTTTTCCATTTCCACAGATGAATACCCATGGCAACTGGCAGCCCATGGGAGCCAACCAGGGGCTAGCGGGTGACATAGCTCCCACACGAGGCATTGCTCAAGACCGTGTGCCCTTTATTTCTCTTAATAAATCTCATCACATCTGTCGCTTATTCCTGCCTAAGTCATCCTAGTGACTGAGCTAAATACTCCCTTCTCAGGAGGCAGCCTTGATTGGCGAATGTAGTGTAATCTATCTGCAAGCCTGCCCCATCCATACCTGGGCAAAGAAGTGCTAGTCAGTGAGAACAGAAAGCCAAGCAAGTGCTGGGGAACAGACACTGAAGGCAGACAAGGCCTCTGGGGGCTGCTGTGATGGTCTTCCCGGTTTTATTTGAGATGATATGTCCCAAGGAAACTTTCTATTTTTTCTCCCTCTTTCAGCCTTCTTTTTGTTTCCTGTTGAGTAGCAAGGACCTCTTCACATTGAGAAATTATGAATATGCAGAAAAGATGGTATGAGACCACTCACTGTCTCTGAACTGAGGCCAGCTGAATTCCTGGGACTTGAGTCTCTGGTACTTTTCCTGCATTTTTCAGTGGCACCTGAAATAGAATGTACTTCATCTGAAATGTAAAACAGTTGGGTAGAAAGTTCACCCTGGTCTCCCATGCAGGCGAGGGATCCCAAGTCTGATATATATATATATATATATATATATATATATATATATATATATATATATATATATATGGCTTGTGTGTGTGTGTGTGAATGCCTTTCGCCTCTCCATTCCTTCCAAATATTACCTTGCTAAGCGACAGATGGGGATGATGTGATAAGAAGATGCATTATATCTTACCCATAATATTCTACCTGGTGACTTCCCTCACAGGAGGACATGTTCATGGCGTGGTCTAGGTCACACACTTCCATCCTTGAGAAAGTCTCTCCTGTAATTAAGATTATGTCAGCATCTCCCTCGCAGACCCCGGTGGCTAGATGCACCCCGAAGCACAGCTTGGTGTGACAACACCTGGTCTTGGAAAAAAGCTTTCTTCTCTGACAATGCTGCCTCTCCGCCTGACTTCCGCCCTGACCCTGACTCAATGTAAGCTAGAGAAAGGCAGGCTATCGGCTAGGGAACTGTATGGAAGAGGGCTTCACAGTACTCTGGGGTCTCCTGGATGGTGGATGGGTATAGTAGGAGAAGCCTCAGAGTCCACAACTAGTGCTTCCTAAGTTAGAAATCTCTGGGGGAAGTTCATCTTGTGTGTAAGGCTGAGTTCCTGTGATTTCTCTCCTGTGCTCCACCTGCCCAAGTGATCGGATCATATAGTGTGGCACCTGGACAGTTATGCCTGTCACTGTGGTCCTGGTGCGATTCCTCTGTCTGGGTTCCATGAAGTCACGCTGGTCTAAGCTTCGCCATTTTGTTACTGGTGGCATTAGCTAAGTGTCTTCACCTCTGTCTTGTTCTACTTATTTATAGAATATAATAGTAGGGGCTGGATAGAGGGCTCAGCTGACAGGGATACTTGTCACCAAGCTTGATAACCTGAGTTCAGTCCCAGGACCCCATATTATACAAGGAGAGAACCGATTCTTACAGTTGTGTACACACACACACACACACACACACACACACACACACACTAATCAGTGAATCAATCAATGGATGTAATAAAAAATTCACGATATGACTGGAGAGATGGCTCCGTGACTAAGATCACTTGCTGCTCTTGTAGAGGACCCAGATTCAGTTTCTAGCACCCACCTAGTGCCTCACAACCATCTGTAACTGTATTTCCAGGAATTCTGACATCTATTCTTGCCTTTATGGGCTCTTGCCCACATGCGGTGCCCATAAACTCACACAGACACACACAAATACACCTAAATTTAAAAAAAAAAAATAAACCGTAGAAAAGACAACAGCTGATGTTCGTTGTTGAATGCTGACCCTAAGTCCAACACATTTTAGGAGAGTCCCCAGGATGGACTCATCCAAGTCCCAGAGGAGCCCTTAGGAGCTTGGCACAACTGTTATCTTCTCAGAAGTGTTAAGTTGCCCAAATAACAGCTGGTGGAGCTGCAGAGTGGGCTGTGCTGCCTCTGGGGGGTGATTCTGATCTCTCTCATCCTGGCTTGTGGGCGTGAATGACGTCAAGGATGTGTGGAAGATGTGTAACTACCCTGTGGTTGGTGTGTGTGTGTGTGATTATCCTGTGGTATTTTTATCTCAGGTTCTGTGAACCTGAAGCCCGTGCCTTTCTACCCAGCCCCTGAATTCAGCCTTCTCCATCCTCTGTCTCCTTCCTTTTCACCGCTCCTGTCTTAGACTGCCTTAGATCTTTGATTTGTGAACAACCAATTTCACCGGCTAATTTACACATGAGCATTAAAGATTGATGCTGGCCTAATGCAATTGTCTCAATCTGCTGACATTAGGCAGCATCTTCTCCTGTCCCCACTAAGCCTCATTGCTCAGTGAGGTGTCCCAGTGAGGAGCAAACTTCAGGAGCTGGGGAGATGGCTTACCTGGGAATGTGTTTGTTGCATAAGGACCCAAGGCCAGATCCTCAGCACCTATGGAGCAAAGCCAGGCATGGGTGTGTTTATCTGTCAGCCTGGTGCTGGGGAGCAGGGACTGGGGCTCTGTAGTCTAGCTGAATTGGTGGGCTCTAGGTTCAGTGTGAGATCCTGTCTCAAAAACTCAGATGGAGAGTGACTAAGGATGACACCAGACATTAGCCTCCCCTAGCATGCACATAAATGTATGTCCTACATATATGCACACACGGATGCACATACACACTTCATCACCTAGCTATTTCTTTCATACATTTCTATTTTTCACATATGGAAGATAATCCACAGGGATTCTTTTTTCTTTTCTTTTTTTTCAATCTTGTCAGTTTCAGAAGACATTCTCTTTATAATCATCCTGGTAGGTCTCCATGTGTCTGAAGGTCCTTGCACAAAGTCATTGTCTCCCCTCAAGAGGGAACAAGTCCTGGCAGAGTGCAGTGTGTCAGGGCGATGGGGCAGCTGGGTATGATTCTGCAATGGTCCATGACCATTTCTGGATTTTGAGTCTGGCCTGTTCTTCCCTGGGGACCGTTGAAGGGACAAGCATGGGTGATCTCAGAGTCTGAGGAAGAGGCGTTGGGAGTGGTCAGCTTGACGTGGAGAATGCCTGGCTGGGGATGCTGGGGATGCTGGGGAAGGTAATTGTGTTGCCCATGAGCCTTTACTTTTGTCCTGTCAAATGTGTCCTGTGCCCTGTCTTGTGGGTATATTTCTGTGCTCAGATGTCAGGCAGGCCTGGGTAAGTACGGCACTGAGCCTGTGACTTATAGAGGACTCCTCCCGCTGCTCTAGGCTGCTAGGAAAGGAGTGAGGGAGGGAGGAAGGGAGGAAGAGAAAGAGACAGAGATATAGAGAGACAGAGAGACACAGAAAGAGACAGACAGACAGAGACACACATACACAGAGACAGAGAGAGATGGAGACAGAGAGATACCAACTGTGAATGCCTGGGCTATCTACCCCTCCCTTTTTCCTTCTTTATTCCATATGGGCCTCCAGTCTATGGGATAGTGACTCCCATCCTGAGCATGGGTCATCCCTCTTCAGTCCTCTCTGGAAACACCTTACACACACAGGTAGAAAGGAACTTCACTGATCTCTGAGACAATATTAGCCATCATAGGTAGGGACTACGAGATCCAAGTCTTTCTCTTTTCTTGTTTTAAAACTTTGTTTGCTTATATATTACTGATTTTGTCCAAAGGCCTAGGACTGAGCCTGCTACACTCTAGATACTAAATAGCTAATGAATGAGTCATGAATAAATACCTCATTATTTCTATGAAGGGGAAATTCTGATAACTATAAACTATAGTTCATGCCTTTCAAGAAGTCCTAGCCTAGCAGAAGAGAGAGACAATAAGGGGTCAAGAATTCCTCATGTGTACGAGTCTCCCGTTATTATGTGACTTACACTATCCTTCTTATTGCCTGTGTTGAGTTTCAACCCTTTTGTGTGCTAATTTTTGTATCTCCAGCTCTAGCTCAGATCTTGTCTCTAAGGTCCAGCCCACCTGTACCACTGCCACCCAGCATTCTCCTCACACTGGTCACATCCAGGCAGACATCACCAAATGCTTCCCATCTTCTCTGTTTCATTGGTGATGTTTAATGCTCAGCTATGAGGTTGCTTTCATTCTATACCAACATTTGGCAAGCTCTCTTCCTGCCTCCTGCTCTGTCAGTGCACCGCATTGACGACTGACTCCCAGCTGTCTTTTGACTCTGGAAGGCCTCGATGGAGCAAGCCTACTGATATATACTAGGGTCTCATCTAAGAGAAAAAGAGCCAAGGTCCCTGTTCTCATATGCCAACAGGATCCACGCTACTGCATGTTACCCTGGCCTTACTGGCATACAATCTTCCAACATGTTTCAATGCCTATCCTACTTATCGTTAGCCTGTTTGGGTCATAAGTCTCTTTCAGAATTTGATGGAGGCTGAATTCATGCATACATTGTCCTTACAATTTAAAGGGACAGGGCACTGAAGTCTGAAGATAGTGGATATAGAATTCCAGAACCATGGTTACGTTTTGGTGTTTTTTTTATGTGTGACACAAGGCTGTTTGTTGTTGGACCCATCACCCTTTACCCCACCTTAGCTCTAGTCACATCTGCTGATCTCAGTCTTTATGTCCCAGCTATGTAGAACTCTTTGGGGTTTCCTGTAAGGGTTATCCGTTTGTTTAGTGACCAGTGAAGAAGGGCCTATCCCTTTAAATTGTGCATCACCAGAGTGAAAAGGATAGGCTCACTCACTTATCAATCCCAGGCCGTTCTGTTGTTAGACTCTACTGTCCTAGTGTTAGTGCTCATTTCAGCGTTCAACTCAGGCCTCCTTCCTTGGAAATTTCTGGAACCAGCCTGCCTCTCCACATGGGCTTCCTGAAAGATCTCCTGGGCTACCATATCTCCTTGAAAACATTATATGATAGGTATCTATCTGTTCATAGAGCTGCTCCTTATATGTCAATATAGCCTTTTTGGTGTAATTCGGTTTCACTATGTGTTTAGTGCATGCATATGCTTATGTGTGTCCACCAGAATGCAAGCAACTGCATCTGTGTGAGTTTGTATGTGTGTGCCAGTGTACATGGATCTGTGCATATGCTTCTGTATATATTTACATGTATGTTTATGCATATATGTATGTGTATGTACCAGTGTGCATGCATATGTGTATATGTGTCTGTGTGTGTGTCAGTGTGTCAATATGTATGTGCTACTGTGTGTATATTTGTATCGGAGTACAAGCATGTGTGTGTGTGCGTGTGTGTGGCACTGTGTGTGTCGTAAGGTCAGAAGGTCAACTTCTAGCATCTTCCTCTTTTGTTCTCCATCTTATTGTTGAGATAGACTCTCCCCCTGAAACTGGAGTTTGCCTTTTCAGCTGGGCTAGCTGGCCAGAGAATTCCCAGGCTCTGCCTCACGCCACGCCCACTGTGACAGTTACAAGCCTGCTTTGCCATCCTGGCTTTTTGTGTGGATGCTGGGGATCTGAATTCAGGTCAGGTGCTCATGTGTTTGCAGCAGGCACTTTACCCACTAAGCTGCCCCTAAGTTATGAAATTTGTTAAGGAACAGCTTGTGTTGATTGTCTCCCCAGGGCCTGGTACCAACTGGTATTTACCAGATAAACATGACTGAGTGAGGAAGGGCAGATATGGCCTCATCAGGGGAGGCCCTGAACATTGCTCTGTGCCGTCCTGCTGTGCCTTAGGTGGGGCTGCTGGAACAGGTGATCTGTGGCTCAGACATTCATTTTTCAAGATTTTGGAACCAAAATTCTGAGATTGGGATGTTATGCACTTGGCGCTTGGTGAGAACCCCTCTTTCTGGTTTTCACATCATCGGCTTCTAGGTATACCCTCCCTACTCTACCTTTTTAGAAAAGCTTTTTATTAGCATATATTAATTATATGCAATAATGGCATTTTTATGAGGTCCCTATCAACCCTGAATGCTCTCAGATGCCATACAAGCTGGAGTTTTCTCTCTAGGTAGCAAATGAAACAAGGGCATGAGGTGTTACGGTGGCCTCCAGGGGCCATCTCAGCCCAGTATACAATTTATTATGACATTTTCATAGAATATATTTTGATCATATTCATCCCCCTCTCTCCAGTCCCCTCCAACCTGCACTGTGTGAATCCCCTCTCTCTTCCCTGTGGCCCCTCTACTTTGGAATCTTTTTGTTGTTTCACCAATGAGTCTAATTAAGCTTGCTTACAGGACTGTGGGTAAGCGGTCATTTACAAGGGCATGGACAATGTACTAATGGCTGTGCCACTGAGGAACATATCTCTTCCTCCCTCAGCACCTCTCCTTCCTTTATATGGGCACTCGTGCCACCTTAGACTCCTCCCTCACAATCTTGTACAAGCCTGATTACTTCTCAAACTCTCCATCAAAATACCATTCCATTGAAAATTCTGACTCCAGCATACTGGTTGAACATTTATTGCTAGGAAGTAGCTGATGGTGGGGTGTAGGGTGAAGCATAAGGGTCTCCATAACCACAAATCTTACAAGAGTTGCTGGGATGTATTACAGGACTTTGATCTCTACTGCCAACAGGATCTGAATTCCTGTTTTGCAGTCAGGAAAAAGGGCAGTGGGGGAAGGAACAGGACCCAGTGACAGGCTGGCCTTGGGGTCAGACACCAGTTCTGCCAGGTTTTCGCTGCAGGATACCTAGTAAGCAGGACCCTCTCTCCTCACCTGTTACAGCAGCAGGTGTGATTGGATGCTCCGTGGGATGCTCTTCTGTGCTCTCTTTCTTGCCTGACATGGCATTTCTGCTGCAGGTTTACACCTGCAGTTTCTTTAGGAGCCAGAGATTTAGTGGGCTGGGGCTAGAGATGGCCCCTGGAGGCCACCATAACACCTCACGCCTTGTTTAATTTGCTACCTAGATAGAAAACTCCAGCTAGCATGGCATCTGAGGGCATTCAGGGTTGATAGGGACCTCAGATGTCATCAGGGCTTTGACTGCTGGTAATTAGGCCGCAAGCGATGGCTGGCTACACCATCTCCAGCTGTTTGCCTCATGTCATCTTGGCTATAACTCTCTTGCTGTCTTTGTACAGAGCTGCTGGCTGTGATCTTCCTGCTGGGGCTCAGCCCCTTATGAGAAGGAACTGTGGGAGGGTGGGAGAGCATGTGAGTCACACAGGCTGCTGGACTCAGACCGATGCTTTCAACAAAAATGTTGAAAGAAGGTAGAAGGAGGGGGGATCATGCACTGGGCTCCAACAGACTCATAGCCCTGCTGGAGTGTCATGGCTGCTGCCCTACGTCACACAACAGTGAGGGCAAGTGGCTGCTTCTATATCACCCAAGAAACAAAGGATATGACATAGACAGTCCGAGGAAGTAGTCTGTATCTCTGATCCAAGACTCATTGGTGGCTATGGGCTTTTGAACCATCTATAGCAGTGGTTCTTAACTTGTGGGTCATGGCCCACAGGTGCCCTGCATATCAGATATTTACATTACCATTCCTAACAGTAGTAACATTTACAGTTAAGAAGTAGCAGCGAAATAGTTTTATAGTTGGGGGGACACCAGAACATAAGGAACCCAATTAAGGTTCACAGCATCAGGAAGGTTTAGAACCCCCTCCACTGCATTTATTGCTTTTCTTGCTGCTGTGATAGAATTCCTAACAGAAGCAACCTAAGGAAGAAAGCATTTATTTTAGCTCATAGTTTAAGGGTTTAGACAATCATGGCAGGAAAGGCATGGTGGCAGGAGCCTGAAAGAGCTGGTTACATTGTATCTATAATCAGGAAAGCAGAGAGAGAGGGATACTGTACTCTGCTTACTTGCTCCTTTTTAAAAATACAGTCTAGCAACCCAGGCAATGTAGGGTTGCAGCCTACCCAGTGAGGATGCATCTTCTCGCTTCATCCAACCTACTCTAGAACTCCTCCCTCACAGGCGTGCCAGAGCTGTGTCTCCTAGGTGATTCTGGAGGCTGTCAAGTTGGTAAACAATAACAAAGGCATCCTTTGACCTGCTTTTCTGTAGCACATCTTGTGTCACTGGAAAATAAATGACCCTGGGCTTCAGGGGTGTGTGAGATAGGTGGGTAAGAAAGAAGGATGGAAGGAAGTCACACATTGGGAGATGAAGGGCCTGGTATAGAAGTTGGACCTCAAACCTTCAGGCTGTGAAACTTCCTCTGCACCCCACACTCTGTATCCCAGACTTTCTGTGAACACAAGTGCTTGACTTATGGACTAAATGGGAAGAGATGTTAAAGGGCAAATGTGAACACCGAGAACACTGGCTTTTGACCCAGGCTTGTGACTATATTGATATGAAAAGTCTTAGAGCCACAGAATTAGTCTCTTGGTATAACTGGGTGGTGAACCCTGCTTTTCACACTGACAGCAGGTCTCAGGAATTTATTATTGTTTAAGGAAACAGATCTAGGTTGTTCGGTCACTGTGGAGAGAAGTCTTAGTTCTTCCCTTCCTAATGGTGATTGAGGAAGATGTTTGTAGAGATTGTAGGACAAGCAGCCAGAAGGAACAAAACCTCCTTTGAAATACAACCATTTTGTCCATATTCACCAAAAATATATCTTACTTGTTGACTCTTAGTCTCCAGTAAGGACAGTTTCCCTACCCTGTACATCTTTATTTCTACATTTCCAATATTAACTCTGTCATAATGGTCCTTTCTAGAAACCAAACTCCTTATTTACCCTATGATAAATACCAACACAGTACACGGGCCCAGACTAACACAGCATACCAGGCTTGACATGGCCCTATCATTTGTCTCATCAGACATCATCTCAGCTGAGCCTTAAGCTTACATCAGGAAGCCCATCACAGAACTTAATGCAAGGGAAAAAAAATGATGGACCTGGAGCTTTCTTTGTCTTTCTTGCTTGGTTTGTTGAGCTGTCAGAAAGTAAAGACTGGACCCTAAAAGATATGTGCCCAGCAAGTGGCTGGATGTGAATGGGATGGTTGGTCTATCACCAGCTATCATGGATGCTACTCTGAAAAAAAATCTGTATTCTAAACGTATCAGACCTAAACTCCTTCGTCTAGTAAGAGGCTTGTCATTTAGAGCATGCAGAAGAAGAAATTCCACATACTTACAATTTAACTGGAATACCTGGGAACATACATGGCAGTCACAGATTTAGGAGAGTTCTTTGCTCTTCCAGGGTAACTTAGTCTGTTATGATCCACGGGGGAGGTATTTTTGTGGGATTCCCTAGATTGGGTATTGTGTGTTTCAACAAACACAGCTGCTGGTAACTGTGAGAATATCAGGCTGTACGTATCTGGAGACAGATCATGAGCATGGCAATAAGGAAATGTACTTGATAGAGAAAGGGGAAGATGTGCCTGCAACATCCTTTGTAAAGCTTCCATCAGACTCCCTGGAAGACCTTGAGCTGTTAATAATGAGGCAGGTTCATGAGTCCTCTTCCCTGTTTCTACCTCTGTGACCCCAAGTGTTCAAGAGGGTGGCTTTCAAGTGTCCCCTTTTGTGCATTTCCCGTTCAAATTAACTCAAGGACCATGAAGTCTATTGTGATATTAAAAAGGAAGCATTCATAGAGATGTGGGAGGGAGCCTTCCAATGCATGGGTAGATGTTTCCCTCTGCCTCTCTGGCAGCTGGTAGGAGGCAACCTGACACAATGGGAAAGCCTGTGCTGGCTGCTACTTGCCAGTCACAGAGCCAGTGACATTTTGGCAGACACCTTCTTGGGAGAGGAAGGTCAAAACCCTTGATTTGTGATGTTTGCCAGCTTCCACGGTAGAAATATTCCCATAGTGTCCAATTTTAAATAGTCAGTGACTTAATAGGTTGAAAAATTCTTGAAGGATGTAATAGGCTCTGGTGAGTAGCAGGCACACCACTGCCTAGAACTCCACTTAACTCTTGTTTCCCCAGAGATAGTTTCTATCTCTATCTTGCTGTCTCTTGGGATGGTATGAACACATGGTGGTAGGCCATGTGGTAGATCACCAGGATGTGCAGAGCCCAGAGGGTCTCAGTAAGTGTTGGAGGGTCTCAGTAAGTGTTGGCACTTCTAATTACTCAAGAACAAAACCATACATATACCATTACACACTCATTCACTCTACATTTATTAAACACATACTGGGTACTGACTAGTTGTTACAGTCTAAGGCTTTATTTTATTTGTTTTAATTTTTATGTGTATATGTATAGGTGTGTGTGTGTGTGTGTGTGTGTGTGTGTGTGTGGTGGGTCCCCAAACACATGTATGCAAGTGCATATGATGGCCAGAGTTCAACCTTAACGATTGTTTCTTAGGAACCATCTACCTAGACTCTGAGACAGAGTTTCTCACCAGGACCTGGGGCTTGCAGTTTTATGAGGCTGGCTGGCCACTAAGCCCCAATGATCTGTCTGTTCTCATATTTCAAGCACTGGTATTACAGTCATGTGACAAAGTGCCTGGCTTGTTTCATGATTGTTGGATTTGATCTCAGGTCCTCATGCTTATCCTGCAGGCATTTATTCTGTCTTCACAACCACTAAAGACTACAATGTGATCCTTGCCTGAAAGCACTCTATAAAACAGTTTTGGAGATAGAATAAGGATGGGAGCTTCAAGACTACTGCTGCTGGTTAGCTATGTGAGTGTCACATGGGGGCCAAAGGGAACAGACATTTGCTGAGAGCACACAGCAGATGGAAGAAGGCACACCACGAAACAAATACAGACAAGTGACACTTCTTTTGTGATTTCTCCTCTCCAGGTGTTTCTGAGTGATATCATTTTCCCCTCTATCCCTTCCTGACCCATCATGAAATTTGAAAGTATGCTGCATATTTGTCTATGTAAGGCATGGTTATGCTTTTTATATGAAAATCCTAAGATTTGTGTGCTCCCTGAGAACTATGGGTCTGGGGAAATATTACCTTCCATTGAGGACAAGAACCTCAAGTAAGTGGAAGCTACATCTCTTCAGTGGCCATCAAACACAGACTAAGTCATCAATGGGTGTGTACAAACTAAGTGGAAGAATAAATAAACGCCATTGTCCATGGCAGAACTAGCTCAAGATGTGGGGCAGAATGAACTGGCATGGGGTGAATGAGGAGATGATCTGTGCAATTCACAAATAAGAAAAGGCAGGCAAGGGATGTGTGGTGTGTGTGGCCACGGGAGGGACAGGGTCCAAGTGACAGGTCATCCAGTGCCAAGACCTGATGACCCATATTAGGACACAGACGATAAAATAAGCTTCCTTTGCCCCATCTCACTGTGGGAGAAGATCCTCCCCTGACTTTCACAACACTCTACCTCACCCCTTAGAGAAGAGTCCAGCAGAGGTCTACATGGGTCGAGGCAGAGATGAACATTTGCAGTGAACTTTCCATGCTCCAAAGTTTTAACGAAAGAGCTGCAATTACCAAGTTCTCTGCTGTTGGCACTTGAGAATCCATCTCAATTTCCCCCCATTTTTTTCTGAAGCGACAGTGATTAAGGGTTCATTCTGCACACGAAACAAGTGATCAATGGCTCCTGGCAGTTGCCATTGTCTGTCTCTCTCCCCCCCATCAGTAGACAATGTATCTTGGGGAGCTGCTGGGACCTGAGAAAAATGAGTTTGCCAGACACAGTTCTATTTTGATTTAGATCACAAATAGCTTGGCTTAGTTTTTACATTGATAACAAGGAGGTTGGTCGCATTTCCCAAGCCCTGCAGCCTGAGACACGTTTATCTCTGGGGGAGGAAGACTGATCTTTTCGTCCTAGCTGTAGTACTCTAGACTCAGATGTCTGGCATCAGACTGACTTGACCTCCATCCCTTTGATGGGGGAGGGGGTTGACCTCTGCAGGGAGGACCAACCTGGTTTCTTGGATCTCTTGGTCCCTCCTCTGCCACCCTAACCACTCTGTACCAGGGATCAGTGACAAGCTTCTGCCATGGAGATGGTGAGGGCGGGAGGAAGCCAAGATGGGAAGAAGAATGGTCAGCTACAGCTGCAGCCCTGAGGGGGCTGTGGTGGGTTAAGTGAGCAGATGTAAGCGACT
This sequence comes from Mus caroli, assembly GCF_978045245.1. Classification (NCBI taxonomy): domain Eukaryota; kingdom Metazoa; phylum Chordata; class Mammalia; order Rodentia; family Muridae; genus Mus; species Mus caroli. The sequence goes on from NW_028227266.1 coordinate 66,754,729, forward strand.
TTCTGTCTTTTCTGGTGTGATGGTTCATTCCAGTTCATTCAAGTTGACAGGATCTAGAATTTAGGTAACAAGCCTCTGGGCGTGCTCCCAAGGGCCCAACTTTTGGTGAGACCCTGCCTTTTAAAAGTCTTATTGCATTTCTCTAGCACCACAGGCTGGGGAGCAAGCCTTCAATTCAACATAAGACCTTTGGGGGCAATGAAGATCCAAACTAGACTACCTTTTTTGCTTGTTTTTCATTTATTCAGTTAGACACAGACTCTCATGTATCCAAGAACACTCTCTAACTCACTACATAACAGAGGATGACCTTGTGAGAATTTTAGTCACGACCTTTTATTCAGGAATGTGGGGGTTTTCCCCTGAGGCCTCGAGGATAGAGAAGGAACATAGCTCCTTCTCTATAACCAGGAACATGCTTGGCAGAGTTGGAAATAGTCTGAGGCCAGAGTCATGGGGGAAGCTGTGTACAACTTACCCTGATTTCCAAGGCTGCTGTGTGCTCTGTCTGCAATGTTCTTGAGATTTTCTGTGTTCCTCCCGTATAACAGCCTGATTAGCTTCCTGCTGACTTTGTCCCCTTTCTCCTCTGGAAATAGTATATATGGTGCTGTACTTCTTCATAAGATGGCTTACCATAGATAGAGCTTGGGCAATATCCTGAGTCTACTTATTCTATCTACTTTATCTCTGATACCATGGACTTTCCTTTTCGGGACCCTGTCACTAAAAAATGACTTGCTGTTTTGGTCATGAGACTGTGAGGGACATATTCAAACAGATGGCAGTGTTGCTGGGAAAGATATACACAGTGAGCTAAGTAGTGAATCCAGGATTGACTTCACCTTTGTGGAAATGGAGGAGTCCTGAGTATCTCTAAGAAGATAGGAGTTGAAAGAGCTATGGGTTGGAAACAAACAAACAAAGATATGAAGGTTTGATAGTGATTGGACTTTGGATGTAGCTGAGTATAGAGGTGTATCTCACTGGCAAGAACGGCATGTGAAAAAAGATAACCATCCAGGGAACACCAGGATTCATAGATGGAAAGATGACCCATATTGTAGTTTTATTTCTGTTGCTGTGATAAAACATCCTTATAAAAAAAGAACACAGTGGAGGAAGGAGTTATTTGGCTTACAAGTCCAGGTTGTAGCCTGTCATTTTGAAAAAGTCAAGGTAAAAACTGAAGCAGCTAGTCACATGGCATCTACAGTCAAGTTGAGGATAAGCCCCTCTGTTCTTGCTTGTTTGTTTGCCCTTAGCTGGCTTTCTTCTTTCTTACACAGCTCATAGAGTAGCCTAGGAGATAGTGCTACTCACAAGAGGCTGGAAGGAGAAGACAGAAGTAGGAGAAGTTACCCCAGGGCAATGTCTTAGAACTCCAAAGAGGGAACATTTTTCAGGAGTCATGTCATATGCCATGAAGTGACCTTATGGGACCAATGCCAGGGCAGATTTGGGTGCACAGCATCCCACCGAGAGCACAGACTTTGAGTTAAAGTCAATGAAGCCTTCAATCTTGGTTTAAAGACTCAGTATTTCTAGGATCTTGGAAACTGTCGCTTAGTCTGTTCTCATCTGTTTTGAGGGAGTCATGATAACAGTAGCTACTTCGCTAGGTAACTCTAAGAATCGTATCCACTTTAACTGTTGTAGCTAGGAAGGACAAAGTGGTGGTGAGACCTACTTACAAGACTATGGTAAGGATTACACAAGAGAACATATTAACTCCATACCTTGTGTCCAGTCCCAGATGAGTGAGGCAAGATTGCCAGTCAGGAAACAAAGGCATGATTCAGGTACATACTGGGAGGAGCTTGGTAAAGACCTGGGAGAGGATTTGGATTCTGACTGAGCCAGAGAATTGGATTCAGCTTCAGTGTACAAGGGATCCATGTTCACAGGGTCTGACATGAGAGTTCTTATGTTAAAGTGATGATATCAAATGGTTATGCGTATGTATATGTACACACACACACACACACATATAATGTTTTAGTGAGGGTCTAAAAAATAAATCTCCCCAAAATGTGGACTTAAGAGGTCAGAAGAGTAAACCTTCTAGGCAAGGATCTCAGCCTCCATTTCTATCCCCAGAACCTACTTGGATAGCACACGCTCAGATGCTGGGTTCTTGCTTTACAAGGAGCTGCTGCTCAGGGCATGGTGGTACCCAGTGGCAAGTCTGCCATTAGTACACCAGCAGGCATATCTTCTCTAGCTCATTGCTAAGGGCTCTGTGCCTTTAGTACACACAGGCAGGTCATATCCTCTCCGTCTCAAGGCTAAGAGCTCTGCATGGTGTAAGTCTGGCTTTCATGGGCCCAGGACCTAGATCTGGATAACTCAGCTTGAAGGTAAGTGAGCAAAGTCTGGATAGCCAGGGATGGTTGTGTAAGGACTACCATACTGTAAAAACTTCTGGACTGACTCTATGTAATGTGAATGTTGGTTTGCATGGAAAATGACCTTTTGGCTCAAAGACCTTTCAATGATAAAATAAATGTTTCAAAAAGAATTTATGCGTAGGCTTATTCAACAAGATTAACACTTCAGTTACCCAGAACCCAAACTTCAGTAGATAGCAGATGATGCTGTAGACTTACTGGGTTCTGGGCCTTGAGAACAGGTAGAGGTGGTATGCTCTAATTTCTCTGTGATGTTAGGGTCCAAAGGCTCTGGAAGACAGGGCCAAAAATAATGAGATGAAACTGGCAGCTATAACACATGCCTGTCTTCTATTCAGTGGCTGGAAGAAGATTCTTTTTCAATGTTTTATCCCTGCCACCCAGTGTGTGCGTGTGCGTGTGCGTGTGCGTGTGCGTGTGCGTGTGTGTGTGTGTGTGTGTGTATGCTATCAGAGGACAACTTGTGGAAGTTGGTTCTTTCACCATTCTTGATTCAGAGGATGGAACTCAGGTCATCAGGCTTTGGCAACAAGTACTTTTATCTACTGAGCCATCTTGCTGGCCCTGGGGGTGGTTTCCACTGATGCTTTGAACTATGGTGTATTATAGAGCTGAATGTCTGTGTGGAAGGAAAGAATATTTAAAACCACCTCTCCAGTGCCTCAAGTGGCTCCTGCTGATTCAATGACTAAATCTGTGATGATATCAAGACCCTCAGAACAAGATAGCCAAGCTAGCATCATAGAACCTGGCCCTGGGCTGTGGATCCTAAGGGAAGAAACTAAACAACTTGAAAGAAAGGATTTTCCCAAAGAAAATTCCAAAGCACAAGGGCTAGGAGTGGAGACTCACAACTACAGGGAATAGCCAGTGAGCTACAAACAGAAGCATTTACTCCCATTGAAATGTGAATACCAAAGTGTCTTAGTTGAGGTTTCTATTGCTTTGAAGAGACACCATGTCCACAGAGACTCTTATAAAGGAAAACATTTAACTGGGATTGACTTATAGTTCAGAGGTTTAGTCCATTGTCAGCGTGGCAGGAAGTGTAGCAGCACACAGGCAGGCATGGTGCTGGAGAAGGAAAAGAGAATTTTAGTTTCATATCTGGATCTGCAGGCAGGGGAGAGAGAGAGAGAGAGAGAGAGAGAGAGAGAGAGAGAGAGAGAGAGAGAGAGAGAGAGAGAGAGAGAGAGAGAGACAGATACAGAGAGAGAGAGAGAGAGACAGAGAGAGAGAGACAGAGACAGAGAGAGAGAGAGACAGAGAGAGAGACTGTGTGTGCTTGGCTTGAGCTTCTGAAACTTCAAAGTCCACTCCCAGGGACACTCTTCCTCCAACAAGGCCACATGTTCTAATCCTGTGGGGCCATTTCCTATTCAAACCACCACACAGAACAATCAGAAGATAACTTTAAAATGAGCATGCCTGAGTTTTACAAAGATACAGAAGAAGGAATGATACATAAAAGGTCAAGAAATTATGAAACAAAAACAGCCCCAGAGAAATCAAGAGCAGATGCATATGAAAATGAACTAATTGGCTTCCACACATGGGAAAAAATAATTTGGGATAAAAACTTGTTTCCAAGACAAGATCAACTTTGAACTAGGTATGTCTAAAACAACAGCAATGAATTTGGGAATATAACACTAGTGACTTCACCTTGAGGCTTGCAGAAAGCCGGAGATAAAAAGTAGAAAAGACAAGTTAGCAGACATGGAAGACAGACTTAGAGATCCAAGCGTATGTCTAACAAGGCTGCTAGAAGTAAGCAGCTGGGGAACTGGGGGCAGGGATGGGGATGGGGGAGTAAAAGCAAGCAAACAAACAAAAAACCTCATAAAATCGGAGATGATTATGAGATTGAAAGACACACAGTAGGGACACATGGTAAAAATTGAGCAGAAAGATGGCTCCCATAATGTCAAATGAATAGAAACTCCTGAAAAGCCCCAGTTCTTCCTTGCTCCCTCCATCTCTGACTTACCATCATGGATAGATACAAAACTCTTCCTGGATGTTCTTGAGTGTCAGAATTCTAGAGAGAGAAGCTCAGGGCCTCCCTCCTGACTCATTATGCTCTGGCCCTTAATGGAAGGACTCCCACAGCCCTGGGGAGAAGGGACCCTTGTTGAGGACCTTCTTCAGTCTGGCTGCTTGGTAGGGGGAGGGCTTCATAGCTCTTCTGCTCTTTCATCTGCCTCTGATGGATGACAACCTATGTCACTTCCATGTTTCACAGATACGTGGTTATTGGGGTGCTCTTTGATACGTGGAGATGAAAGATGCTGGATTAATTCAAAGCTTTATTTATGTGTGTGTGTTTTTTTACTATTATTAATAGTTAAATTGTGGAGCACTGTGACAGCCCTGTCAGAAGGCCTCCGACGCATCCTCTTTCCTGCAAGAGTAAACACCGCCTTCAGAGGCTTGGCTACTGTTTTATTTATTTTTTTCTTTCTCAGCACGGAAAAATAACTTGAAATCACAGTATTTAGGTTGAAGACAGTTTTGATGTGCTTTCTCCTCTCTACAGCTGCCTTTGTACTCCCTACTCCTATGTGAACAGTGGGCAGGCGAAGGGGAGTGCAGGGGCCAGCCTCACTTTGGCCTTGGAGGCTAGCTGGAGTCTGCACAGGGGTGACTGTTCAGAAACTAAGATGTAATGAGGGTTTACTCACATGCATTGGAAGTGCACACAAGGCTCTTGTCTGGATATCCTGACTGTTACCCTTTCCCGAGTCACCTCTGAATATGGAGTGGAGTTTCTCTAAATCTAAATCTAAAATCTAAAATCTAAAATATATATATGTATATATACACACATATACATATATACACATTTATATACTTATATAATTTTATTTATTATATATTTATATTATTTATATATTTACTATATTATTATTAGTAGTACTATCACTATTATATACATTCCTACTGCAGTTTCCCCTCCCTCTGTCCTCCCAGTCCCCACTACCAACTCCCCTCTGCCCCACCCCCATTCACTTCTCCTCTATTTCCATTCAGAAAAGAGTAGACCTCCAATGGATATCAACCAAGCGTGTTATATCAAGTTGCAGTAAGATTAGGAATGTATCCTCATATTAAGGCAACCAGTATGAAGAAAAGGATTCCAAAATCTGACAAAAGAGTCGGAGACAGCCCCTGCTCCCAATTTTAGGAGTCCTCCAAGAAGACCAAGCTATACAGCTGTAGGATCTGTCTATACAGAGGGCCTAGGTCATTTCCCCCATTTTTGTTCTTGGGATGAAAACAAAGACTTCAAAGCAAAGCAAATCAACATTTGAGACTAACCCCAGGCCCTAGGAGACATCCTGATATCTTTGCCACAGGTTGTAGAAATTACAAAGGAAGACACATGCCCTTTTGATTCTGCACTTGCCCTGGATGCAGATAATGCATGTGGCCAATGGTGAATTGAGGATTCCACGTAAAGGAAAGTTGACTGGAATATTCCACTCGGAATGCAATTTACTGAGATCGCTAGAACACGACAATAAAACAAGTCACAAGTGCCTAATCTGGACCTGCCTGAATAACACCTTTAAAAAAATCTTATTTATGAAGGAACTGGGAGACAATTCAGATGAAGATTAATGGACTGTGAAATGAAAGCAGTAAGATAAACGGCTAATTCGATAAAGTTCTCCGCTCCTTGATTGTAACCCAAATCTCACATTCTATTCAGAGCAGCAACTTTCCAAAGAGAGGTTTGTTTTGGAAGGAAATACTGATTAGGCTTTTGGGTTGCTTACCAATCCAGTTAATGACGTGGAGTGAGTCATATGAACAGAGTGGAAACAATTGAATTAGGGAGAGGTCTGGAGCGAAACTGAGGTTGACAAAGACAGTAAAATCTGCAGGACCCCATATCAGCACAGGAAAATGATGGGAAAATTATCCCCAGTCATCACTTTATAAAGTAGTTGATCAGTCATTTCAGAGAAAAGTGAAAGACAACAAAACCTTATAGTTCAAATGTAGAATAAACTAGATTTTCTGAGTTACAAGGATTTTAGAAGTTATAAGACGTTATCAATGCTGTGCTAGAGAGATGGCTCAGTGGTTATGAGGTCTTGGTGCCCTTGTAGAAGATCCAGTCTGGACCAACACCATCCCTGCTACCATTAGCACTAGCTGAACCCTGAAGTGTCATGTCTGAGTCTCTTAGAGATGACCCACACTCATGTCTAAGAAGATCCCAGAAACATGATGTTTTAGGCTCTCGCTCTTAGACAACTTTCATAACCTGAGCTTTTATATCAGAAAGATGGACTAATGTGGTTGGAGAGATAGCTCAGCGCTTAAGATCCTACTGAGGACCTTAGTTAAGTTCTCAGGCTCACAGCTGACTATAACTCTATCTGCAGGGGCTCAGATTTTTTTTTGAATTCTTTGGGCACCTGTACTCACAGGCACATGCCATCCCCCCCATATAAAGATAATACAATATAATTAAATCTAAGAATAAGAAAGGGAAGAGAGGAGGAGGAGGAAGAGGAGGAAGAAGAGGAGGAGGAGGAGGAAGAAGAGCCACTTGAATGCATCACAAAGAAGTGAAATACACAGACAGCAAACATGTAAATAGAAAGACCCTCAATAACATTATTGTTATGATGTAAACAGAAACTACAGGCTTCAGCATGACTGCAGTTCAAGAGTCAAACTCAGATAGATGCTGGTGAAAGAAGTAGAACCTGATGTTACTGTTAGTTCTTCAACAGATTTTTTAGAGTTTCAAATGTAGTCTTACCATGAATGAACATTATGTTGACCTGAGAAGTGTGTTTGGTTTGTGGTTGCCTAATTTATAACCACCTAAACCATGGGAACGACACAGATGTCTCTCAACCACTGCATGTATGAATAAACTCCTGTATGTTCATACAGTGGAGTGCTACCGTGCGATAGAAGTGATTCACAAAATACAAATGGATCTTGAAAGTATTTGCAAAATGATAGCTACCAGGACTATGTCTTCTGTCGCTAAATATAATGAGATCCTTACAGAATTTCTTGATTTCATGAGGTGGGTGAGGTAAAGATAATATGACCCAAGAGATGGAGGAGAAATTTGAGATTGAAAAAAACAAAGGAGCCAATCTAAAAAAGGTTTGGAGTGGTGAAAACTTCAAGAAGTTAAGCAACAAACATAAATGATGGCATTTGCTGTTGTAAATTTTCCTCTTAGGACTGCCTTCATTACATTCCTAGGATTTTGGTATGTTATATTTTAATTTTCATTTAAGTCTTAGGACACTTTTTTATTTCCCTTTTAGTTTCTTCAGTGACCCAGTTATTATTAGTATGTTGTTTAATGTCTATGGATTTGTGTACTTCAGCTGCTCTTAACCTGTGGATCACAACCCCTTTGGGGTTACAGATCAGACACCCCACGTATATTATAATAGAATATTTATATTACAATTAATGACAGTAGAAAATTACAGTTATGAAGGAACAAACAAAGTAATTTTATGGTTGGGGGTCACCACAACATGAACTGTATTAAAGGGTCACAGCACTAGGAAGACAGAGAATCACTGGCATATTTTCTCTATCCCCGTGGCTGTGGATATCCAGTTTTATTCTACTATGGTTAGATAGAATAGACTGAGATTTTAAAATTTTCTATATTTGTTGAGACTTGCTTTGTGTCATAATATGTGATCAGTTTAGGAGGAGGTTCTGTGGTCTTCTGAGAAGATATGTATTCTTTCATGCTTGGGTGGAATATTCTGTAGATGTCATTTCTCTGTTTCTTAGACATGAGTCTTAGTCATCTCTAAGAGACTCAGACATGACACTTCAGGGTTCAGCCAGTACTAATGGTAACAGGGATGGTGTTGGTTCAGACTGGATCTTCTACAAGAGCACCAAGACCTCATAACCACTGAGCCATCTCTCTAGCACAGTATTGATAATGTCTTATAACTTCTAAAATCCTTGTAACTCAGAAAATCTAGTTTATTCTAGAATATTCTGTAGATGTGTTTCTCTGTTTAGGTTTTGTCTGAATGACTTGTTTATTGGTGAGAGTGGGAAATTTATATAACCCACCACCATTATGTTGGGGGATGTTCTGTAGTTTTACATCTAATTGTAGATCATGTGGAATTGGGTGCAATTGTGTTTGGTGTATAAATGTTTAGAATTCAAATGTTGTGTTTTGTAGCGCTGACCACTTGGCATTAGATGACCATCTAGATATATTATTCCTGGGGAAGATTAAATTCTCCTTCTCAGCACTTGTTGGCTCCTTGAAGCTTTTCATTTAAGGCTGAGGGCACTATGAGATTTCTCCATCTTTGCTGGCTTGCTAGTTTATACTTTTATCATTCAGGTGTGGTTTTATCATTGAGGTATTATGAATATAGCTCCCCTGTCATGTCTAAAGGACACAGCTCAGAGGTCCTGTGGCCCTTGTATTCTTTCTCTCTCTTTCCTGTGATATTTCCTGAGACTTACGATATAGGGAGATATTATATTGTGGATGTATCAGTTGGGGCTGGCATCTCATGGTCACTTGTTCTTGGCATGGTGACCAACTGTGGATGTCAGTTTTGGTCTCTCTGCTTCAAAAGGAAACTTCTTTGATGAGAGATGAGAAGCACACCTGTGTTTGGTTATAAAGGTCAGCATTTAGAATGTAGTTAAGAATTCCACTTGTTTAGGGAAGTAGCAGTAGTAAGCGTGCCCCGAAGATCTATGACCTCACTAACCATGGATAGTTGGCTAGCTTCCACTAAATAGAGAAAACAATCCTCAAAACTGTATGGAACTACAGAAGAGCCCAAATAGCCAAAGCAATCTTGATCAGAAGAAGAAAAGTTGAAGGTGTCATACACTCTGATTTGAAAATTTGCTACAAAGCAATAGGGATAAACCCATCCTGGCACCAATGTAAAAACAGATCTCTATACTAAAGGAACAGACTAGAGAGATGTGTGATAAACCCAGCATTTATGGCCAACTGCTCATTGACACATGCACCAAGAACATACAATGAGGGAAGGATAGTCATTTCCTAAGCAACAAATTGCCTAGCCCTTGTCCAAAAATAAAATCAGACCATATATCACTCCATTCACCAAAATGAAACATAACTCTAAAATTCTAGAAGAAATTGGAGACATCCATATGACACTGACCTGGGCAAGGGTTGTTTGGAACTGAAGCCAAAGCAAAGAGGAGACAAGAGAAAACCAAAACAGGATAATGGGATTATATTAGAGGAAGATGCTGATTTATAGCAAAGGAGTGAAGACTGAGAATGATGTAGTTGTCTGTAAGCTGGGTGTCTGCAAAACAGCCAACAACTGATATCCGTAAGGAGCTTGACTCAGAACAAGACCGCAAGTAGCCCAATGTGGAAAATGACTGGAAAAGAAAAGATGACTGGAAAAGAAAAAAGCTTTTCTCAAAAAGAAAGGCTGGCCAACAGGTATAAATGCTTAGCACCAGCACACACACACACACCTATTTCACATACAAAATAATTTTAATACAGACACATTCTGTTTACAGTAACCAGTGTAAAGCCTCTGGCTGACTCTGTCCTGTGTCTGTCTTGGATGTGAATAGATACATTTTATACCTTGGTCGTGACAATACTATATGGATAGTTTTGCTTATAAACAGCACAATGTAAGCATTCTCTCAGACCCTTGCATGGAGTTCTCTGTACTGCTTGAAAATTCCTCTATAGAGTGAGTACTACAGTCTCTTTAACTCTTTCTGGATGAAAAATAGGATTTTCTCCATAGTATATGCACATACATGACTTTTATGAGACACATCAAAGGATGGCATCCAAAAAAAGTTTATATAAGCATAAGCCACTTAGGTCCAGGCCAGAGTCTGTGATGTTTGGGAAATGATCCCTCAAAGGTTATGATGTTTGGAGGCAATTGAAAGACACATTTTGGATCTAGGAAGGGCATGGAATTACATTTTTTAGTTGCACTAAATGGATTCCATTTCCAGGATGTGTGCCTGAGAGAATGCTTATTAAGTACCTGGAGAAATGGAAATTAATACAAATGTCTATTAGCCACTAAAGCCTGTGGAAGGATGAGCCCATAGCAGCAGAGAGGAAGAGAGAGTCATGATAGTGGAGGACTCAGCATGTGTGGAGACTTTCAATGACGAAAGAGACTCACAGCATAATTAAATCAAGTCCTTGGACAGCTGAGCGACAGGCTGTTAATGTGCCACAAAGGAGACTGAAGACACTTTTGAGAACATAGATTTGGTTTCAGTGTCTGTGGAAGCCATTCAGATCATGTGCCCCAGCATCTCAAAAATAATGTGTGTACTAATTAGTGATGTGTCTGATAAAGAGGGGCCTGGTTCTGCAGATTTGCCTAAGGTAATGGCATGCAGATGGTCATCTATTTATTTAGAAATGTCAGCATTTTTTTTTTTTTTTATCAAGGGAGATTAGTCAGTGAACAAAACTTGGATGCCTGGTAATATGTGTGTGTGTGTGTGTACATATATACACGTATGTGTGTGTGTGTGTGTGTGCACTTGTATGTGGAAGTCAGAGGCTGATGGCTAGTGTCTTTGCTGATCACTCTCCATTTATATACTGATCTTGGGTCTCTCATTTGAACCTAAAGCTCATCCATTCATCGAGTCTAACTGGTCAGCTTGCTATGAGAGTCAGTTCCTCATCTCCATGTACTGAGTGCTGGGATTACAGAGAGGTCATACCCTGCCTGGCATTTATGTGGAGCTGGGGATCCAAACTCCAGTCCTTATGATTGTGTGACAAATGCTATATCTACTAAACCATCTCCATAGACCAGCTGTATATAGTTTTAGCTTTTAGTCAATCCACATATTTTCAAAGGTACTGGTGGCAATAAAATGTTCAGAAAGTCTTGGCTGGGGAAGAATAATATGAATGAAAACCATCAGTCCAGTGTCTTTGTAAAGGCCAGTTTAGCAGGAAGCAAACTGGAAGCAGAGACAGTCAGCAACCTGCCAGGAGAATCAGGACCATGGAAGCTACCACTCAATGAGGTCCCTGCTCTTGCCATGAATGCCTTCTTCATGTCTACAGTTTTTCGCAGATTTTTCTAAACAAAGCAAATACACTCCTCAGCCAGTATCCACATATTCTTCCAAGTGGATAGTCAGGACACACCCAGGGGCCTGCCTTCCTGCTCAGTGGAGGAAAGAAGAAAAGAGGAAAATGGTTTCCGTGATGTAGAGTGGAGTTGCCTGTGGCCATTTCTGTATTCTGATGGGGCGATAGTTGTTTCTGCCAACCTGAGGGAGATGCTGTGCTTTCCAATGAGATTAGCATTGTATTTCACCTTACAGAATAGGACTCACTCTGTGAGTTTGTTTCCAGTCAGGCAATGTTCTCTGAAAAGGAAAGGAACACATTCCCATGGACCAGATTTGACATGTTTGGATTCTGCTTTCTGCCACTCATAGGAAGATGGCATATACAAGGATACTAAATTCAAGTTTCTTTGGAATTGTGCATTCCTGCCATGTGCTCCCATGAACCCGTGGTATTTTTTTTCAGGCTTTTAAGTCCTGGGAGGTTGGTGAAATCAATGGTTTTCTCTGTCCCATGCACTGTCCTGTGGTGAATTGCTAAGCTTCAACTTGACATTCAACACCCTTAGACAATTTACATGTCAGTCAAGGCTTCATAAAGGAATAGATGGTATCCTCATGTTAGGGTGAGTCCATGGTGTGTGTGTGTGTGTGTGTGCGTGTGTGTGTGTGTATGTGTGTGTAGCAAAGCCACCAGTTGAAATAGTAGAGCTAATGCTGTCAAAAGAATGCAGAGGGAAGACCTATCATTATTCTTCACTCCAAAGAGATGAGTTACCAGGATCCAACCCAAAAGATCAGTCATTCATAAAAGGCCACATTGTGGGAAGCCAGACCTAGCAGGTCATGCACAGGTTGTACAAACCTAGCCCAAATATAGGAAACTCAAAATATCCCCAAATCTGAAACAATTGAGTTCTGAATGTGATTCTACAATTGGAAAATTTCACCCTTGATGTTCTGTGATGGTCATAGCCACGACATATACACTGGAAACATTGAACAAAAGTACCTTTAACCTACGTGTATGAGGTGTGCATGAAACATGCATTTTCTATTTGGACTTGGATCTTCCCACAAGACACCTCATTTTGTATATGCAAAGATTCCCAAATCCAAAAAGAAACCTGAAATCTCAAAACACTTCTGGTCTCAAATGTTTCAAGAGAGGGTTGTTGAGTCCATAAGTCCTGTATCTCTCCTTGTGTCTGTCCCTTTGATCTATAAGAGGTCCTAAGGACCATAGCCAAAAGCCAGGAGAAGGCTCTGCACTTGTGAATCAGCTCAGCCCTGAGTCCAAGAGCAGAACAAGACAGAGAAAGAAGATGAGTAGATGTAGGTGAGGAAAAGGAAGAGCTAAAACAGTCCAACAATTGGGATCTGCTGAGCCCACTTTTGTCCTTTGTGGCATTGAAACATCACAGTTTCCATTTAGCAAATGCTAAATCACCATCACTCTGTTTTCTCTTATGAGGGAAACATGACCCACAATCACTGATAATGTTCAAATACAAGGTAACAAAGGAGAAACTGCACAATTAAGTTATATAGATGCTCTTGTCCTTACTTCTGTAGTGAGCTTTGAGGGTCAGAATGATAATCACGATTATTTCATTCTTCATTGGTTCCATGTTTCTTGTACCCTTTACTAGCCCCATGTTTGAATGGGCTTTTAGATTTCTGCATGACTGAAGACACTGGAACCTTCATTCCATTAGGGTGGTGGACTTCATTCTTTTAAGGTCTACTGGTCAAATCCATTATCTAAGGAAGCGTTCACAGAGCACTCCAGGGGATGGGGTGATGGCTCAGTCAGGAAAGTGTTGGCTGTACAAGACTGAGTACTTGTTTAGATTCCAGTACCAGCACTCAAAGCTGGGTATGGCAGCCTGCATCTGTAAACCCATCACTGAGTAGGCAGACATAGACAGATCCCCAGAGCTTGCTGGTCATCCAGCCTACTCAAATTGGCAAGCTCAAGATTCAACGAGAGACCCTGACTCAAAAAATAAGACATCGAGCAACTGAGGGAGATATCTGGCCTCTACTGAAATGCACACAAGTGCTCATGTACCTGTCATCTCACACACACACACACACACATACACACACATACAGAGGGAGAGAGGGAGAGAGGGAGAGAGAGGGAGAGAGAGAGAGAGGGAGAGAGAGAGAGAGAGAGAGAGAGAGAGAGAGAGAGAGAGAGAGAGAGAGAGAGAGAGAGAGAGAGAGAGAGAGAGAGAGAACATGAGAACATTTTGGGTTTTTAATCCAGTTCTTGTTTTCTAAGACATTGGTGATCCATATTCTTCCTGGATACTGCATCCATGCTCATGAATGAACCCTTTTCAATTCCTTTTAGTTCAGTTATGTGAGGGAAGAATGTTCAGTGAGCAGTCTCAGCCTCCAACTCATTGGCACACTGGAACTATGACTTCCAAACTCACTGAATCCAGGTTGCAGGGATGAGAAGCACTAATTATTTAAGTAAGTTATGGAAAATGATAGCATATTCATTTTCTAGTAGTTCCTGAGATTTCTTATTAGTTTCTTGAAATCCTATCTGTGTGAAAGATGAAACCACTTGGTACCCCAAGTAGTTCAAATTACATTCTGAGTCCTGTTGGACTATCCAGGTGTTTTTCTGGACGGCTTGAAACTAAGCCTTCAGGAGGCCACATCACAAGTACACAGAGCCAGACACTTCTGAGTGTGGTAAGACCAATGGGTTTCTCAGCAGTAGCCAATGTCTGATCTTACTGTTGTAAAATGTGTCCTCTTGTTTGGGACAACATGACCTTGGGAACCACACTGAATAAGATACTCTGTAATAAGTCTGTAATGTCATCTTTAGTCCAAGCAGCTTGGATGGGTATGGCAAACACATGTTTATCTTATATGCCTAATCTCAAAATGACAGGACAAACCCATTCTACTATCAGAGAGGTCTAATTTAATCGTTTAGCATTGTTAACTGATGACATGTGAACCTTTCAATATTGAGATCAGCCTTCACAAGTGTTAGACTAGGCTAGCCGTGAACTACATACCTTTTATTCTTGAGAATATTGCCACATTGTTATCAAGGTATTCATCATTTATCTCTGCAGATGTAGCCATTTTGTACATGAGCAAGCATCTCACCTGTTGAACAAATACCAGGTGAATAGAGAAAGGGGCTAACCACAGAATTGGACATCTTGTCTACCTGATACATTACTGTCTCCACTGTGAATGCTTCAGGTGGCCATTTATATGGATGCAATAGCTTCACATTTTATGTCTATTCTGAGAAGTTTGTCCCATTACTTTTTTTTTTTTAGTCTTTCATCTTTATTTATACTATATTGGTTCTCACCAGGCAACATCTACATTCCACGAGATCAAGTAGAAACCCATGCCTTTTCTCCTTTTATGAATTAGCTTGTTCTTAAGTTTGTTTTTAAGACCAATTTCATAGAGTTGACTTGTTTGGATGGGAGAAATAATACATTTCCATTTTTCAGAAATATCAAAGTGATACTTAGCATTTCTTCCAACCATGAGTCTATTCATCAAACCACAGTGGTGCTAGTATATCTATGGCTTGACATGAGCTGACATCACATGACATTTGGCAACACATCCCGTTGTTTGTAAATGGAGGCATCATATATGTATCATTACTTTGGTACCACATCAGTTTTTAAGAGATGCTGCTAGAAGCAGTATTCAATTGTCCTGTTTGAGCAATGGCACCAATATAGCTTAAAGTATTTGTTCTTTCATAAGAACTTGTATTACATTAAAAATTAATTTATGATTTTTTAAGATTTATTTTATTCTTATTTGTGTCTACGGTGTGTCTGTGTAATAGCCAGCTGAGGGTGCACAGGTACCTGCAGAGGCTGGAAGAGGGCATCAGATTCCTTGGAGCTGGAGTTACTGGAAAGTTGTGAATTACCCAGCATGCGTGCTGAGAACTGATCTCTGGTCCTCTGGAAGAGCAGTCCACAGTCTTAATCACAGAGCCATCTTTCTAGCTCCATTTATCTTACTTTCAAGTATTCTTTATCTTCAACTCTTTGTTGATAAACTTGTGAAAATTGGTTGCCAGTTCTCAGAGTTTGCTAAAGTTTGAAGAACTAGATGGTTCCACGAAAATTCTTAGCTTTGTATAGCACACTTCCAAGTTTGCATTTGCCAAATAAGGAAGCACCATGCTACTGGAAAGATAGTGGTAGAAACCATATGTCTTAGCCCAGCCTGGGCTGGTTTGTGGACTGGAACAGAGGGTAGAAGCTGATTGCAGCAGTCTTGCTTGATTGTGGGCATTGGTCTGCTATAGTTGACTTTTAAGAAAACCCTTCTGAAATCTGTCATGAAGAATTGGCATGCTTAGTGCACGGAGGAGGAAAGCAGATGCTTCTCATGATAGCCAGCTCTCTGCCTTTGCTCCCTATGTGCACACTGGTGCCTTTAGAGAATTCTTATTCTGAGAGTCCCTTTTGGACACTACAAAGCCCTTCAGTATTTGGAAATGGTAGAAACATTTTTTCCCCAAACAAAGCTTTGCCTAGAAATAAAAAAGCTTAGGATCCTGCAGATGGCATTCTGAAATGCTCCAAAAGGCATCTACTTTGGGTGTGGGGTGAAAATGGGAGCTCCTCGTGTCCATGTCATTCATTCCTTTCAGCACAGATGTGCATTGGTATATAGCTCCTTCCAACAATCCTGGAAGACGCTTGGTGAACATCCACAGGGTTCTCACCTTCATTAAAAGCAGATCTCTGGGTCTGCATCCGGAGCTGTTCCTGTGCCACAGTGCTCCATACCCAAGAGCTAGTCTCCCGGGAGTGTGGACATGCCTGTGAGTGCAGGTAAGACCACCACTTCTGCTCAGAGGGACCCACCAGGAATTGAGGAGCAGCCTGGGACAGGATCCTTTCAGTTTCTACTTGTGCCTGGAACTGACCCTGTGCCACAGCTCTCCATACCTAAATACTGTTGAGAAAGTGCCAGTCTCCTAGGAGTGCCAACACACCTGTGAGCACAGGTAAGACCACCACTTCTGTTCAAATTCCTGGCCCAAGAGGGACCTGCCCAGAGCCATTAGGACACAGGAACCAAGGAACAGCCTGGGAGAGGATCCTTCTGGTTTCTGTCTGTACTCCAGAACTGACCCTGCACCACAGCTATCTATACCCAAATTCCTCCAAGAGAGAACTGGTCTCCCAGGAGTATTGGCATACAGGCTTGCAGGAGGGACAAGCCACAGTAAGAGAATAGCAAGAGCAGCTAACACCAGAGATAACCCCAGATGGTTAGAGGCAAGGGCAAGAACATAAGCAACAGTAACCAAGGCTACTTGGCATCATCAGAACCCAGTTCTCCCACCACAGCAAGCCCTGGATACTCCAATACACCAGAAAAGGAAGATTCTGATTTAAAATCACATCTCATGATGATGATAGAGAATTTTACGAAGGACATAAATAACTCCCTTAAAGAAATACAGGAAAACACAACTAAACATGTGAAGGAATTGAGCAAAACCATCCAGGATCTAAAAATGGAAATAGAAACAATAAAGAAATCACAAAGAGAGACAACCCTGGAGATAGGAAACCTAGGAAAGAGATCAGGAGTCATAGATGCAAGCATCACCAATAGAATACAAGAGATAGAAGAGAGAATCTCAGGTGCAGAAGATACCATAGAAAACATTGACACAACAGTCAAAGAAAATGCAAAATGCAAAAAGCTCCTAACCCATAACATCCAGGAAATCCAGGACACAATGAGAAGACCAAACCTAAGGATACTAGGTATAGAAGAGATATTCCCAACTTAGAGGGTCAGTAAATATCTTCAACAAAATTATAGAAGAAAACTTTTCTAACCTAAAGAAAGAGATGCCCATGAACATACAAGGAGGCCACAGAACTCCAAATAGATTGAACCCAAAAAGAAATTCCTCACATAATAGTCACATAATAGTCAAAACACCAAACGCACAAAACAAAGAAAAAATATTGAAAGCAGTAAGGGAAAAAGGTCAAGTAACATATAAAGGCAGACCTATCAGAATTACACCAGACTTCTCACCAGAGACTATGAAAGCTAGAAGATTCTGGGCAGATGTCATGCAGACCCTAAGAGAACACAATGCCAGCCCAGACTACTATACCCAGCAAAACTCTCAAAACCATAGGGGGAGAAATCATATATTCCATGACAAAACCACATTTACACAATATCCTTCCATAAAGTCAGCCCTACAAAGAATAATAGATGGAAAACACCAACACAAGGAGGGAAAGTACATTCTAGAAAAAGCAAGAAAGTAATCTATTTTTTTAAACAAACCCAAAAGAAGATAGACACACAAACATAAAAAATAACATAAAAAATAACAGGAAGGAACAATCACTATTCCTCAATATCTCTTAACATCAGTGGCCTCAATTCCCCAATAAAGAGACATAGACTAATAGACTAGATCTGTAAACAGGACCCAGGATTTTGCTGCATACAGGAAATGCACCTTGGTGTCACCTCAGCGTAGAGGGCTGGAAAACAATTTTCCAAGAAACAAGCTGGGATAGCCATTCTAATATCGAATAAAATTGAGTTTCAACCAAAACTTATCAAAAAGGATAAGGAAGGACACTTCATACTCATCAAGGGAAAAATCTACCAAGAACTCTCAATTCTGAACATCTATGCTACAAATGCAAGGGCAGCCACATTCATAAAAGAAACTTTATTAAAGCTCAAAGCACACATTGCACCTCACACAATAGTAGTAGGAGACTTCAACACCCCACTCTCATCAATGGACAGATCATGGAAACACAAACTGAACAGAGACACAGTGAAACTAACAGAGGTTATGGACCAAATGGATTTAACAGATATCTATAGAACATTTTATCCTAAAACAAAAGAATATACTTTCTTCTCAGCCTCATGGTACCTTCTCCAATTATATTAACCATATAATTGGTCACAAAACAGACCTCAACAGATATAAGAAGACTGAAATAATCCCATGAATCCTATAAGATCACCATGGACTAAGGCTGGTCTTCAATAACAACAAAAACAACAGAAAGTCCACATACACATGGAAGCTGAACAATGCTCTACTCAATGATAACTTGGTCAAGGAAGAAATAAAGAAATTGAAGACTTTTTAGAATTTAATGAAAATGAAGGTACAATATACCAAAACTTATGGGACACACTGAAAGCAGTGCTAAGAGAAAAACCTCATAGCTCGGAGTGCCTCCAAAAAGAAACTGGAGAGAGCATACACTAGCAGCTTGACAGCACACCTGAAAGCTCTAGAACAAAAAGAAGCAAATTCACCCAAGAGGAGTAGATGGCAGGAAATAATCAAACTCAGGGCTGAAATCAACCAAATAGAAACAAGAAGAACTATACAAAAAAATCAACAAAACCAGGAGCTGGTTCTTTGAGAAATCAGACTAACCAGAGGGCACAGAGACAGTAACGAAATTAACAAAATCAGAATGAAAAGGGAGATTTAACAACAGAAACTGAGAAAATTCAAAAAATCATCAGATCCTACTGCAAAAGCCTATACTCAGCAAAACTAGAAAATCTAGATGAAATGGACAATTTTCTAGATAGATACCAAATACCAAAGTTAAATCAGGATTAGATAAACCATCGAAACAGTCCCATAATCCCTAAAGAAATAGAATTACTCATTAAAATCTCCCAAAACAACAACAAAACAAAACAAAACAAAACAAAACAAAACAAAACAAAACAAAACAAAACAAAACAAAACAAATGGTTTAGTGCAGAGTTCTATCAGGCTTTCAAAGAAGATCCAATACTACTGGGCAGTGGTGGCACATGCCTTTAATCCCAGCATTTGGGAGGCAGCGGCAGGTGGATTTCTGAGTTTGAGGCCAGCCTGGTCTACAGAGTGAGTTCCAGGACAGTCAGGGCTATATATATATATATATACATACATATATATATATATATTCAATATCAATACTCTTCAAACTGTTCCACAAAATAGAAACAGAAGGAACACTACCCAATTCGTTCTATGAAGCTACAGTTATGTTGATACCAAAACCACACAAAGACCCAACAAAGAAAGAGAACTTCAGACGAATATCACTTATGAGTATCGATGCAAAAATACTCAATAAAATTCTCACAACCTGAATCCAAGAACACATCAAAATGATCATTAACCACGATCAAGTAGGCTTCATCCTAGGGATGCAGGAATGATTTGATATACAGAAATCCACTACATAAACATACTCAAAGGAAAAAAAAAACCAACATGATCATTTCATTAGATGCTGTAGAAGTGTATGACAAAATTCAACATCACTTCATGTTAAAAGTCTTGAAAAGATCAGGAATTCAAGGCCCGTACCTAAACATAGTTAAAGCAATTACAGCAAACCAGTAGCCAACATCAAACTAAATGGAGAGTAACTTGAAGCAATACCACCAAAATCAGGGACTAGACAAGGTTGCCTACTCTTACCCTATCTAGCCAATATAGTACTTGAAGTTCTAGCCAGAGCAATTAGACAACAAATGAAGGTCAAAGGGATACAAATTGGAAAGGAAGAAGTAAAAATATCACCATTTTCAGATGATATGATAGTGTACTTAAGTGACCCCAAAAATTCCACTAGAGAACTCCTACAGCTGATAAACAACTTCAGCAAAGTGGCTGGATATAAAATTAACTCAAAGAAACCAGTAGCCTTCTTCTACTCAAAGGAAAAACGGGCTGAGAAAGAAATTAGGGAAATGACACCCTTCACAATAGTCACAAACAATATAAAATATCTTGGTGTGACTCCAACCAAACAAGTGAAAATTTTGTATGTCAAGAACTTCAAGTCTCTGAAGAAAGAAATTGAAGACCTTAGAAGATGGAAAGATCTCCCATGCTTGTGGATTGGCAGGATTAATATAGTAAAAATGGCCACCTTGCTGAAAGAAATCTTCAGCTTCAATGCAATCCCCATCAAAATTCCAATTCAGTTCTTCATAGAGTTAGAAAGAGCAATTGTCAAATTCATTTGGAATAACAAAAAACCCAGGATAGTGAAAACTATTCTCAACAATAAAAGAACTTCTGGGGGGAAATCACCATCCCTGACCTCAAGCTGTACTACAGAACAATAGTGATAAAAACTACATGGCATTGGTAAAATGACAGGCAGGTAGATCAATGGAATAGAATTAAAGACCCAGAAATGAACCCACACACTTATGGTCACTTGATCTTTGACAAAGGACCTAAAACCATCCAGTGGAAAAAAAGACAGCATTTTCAACAAATGGTGCTGGTTCAACCGACAGTCAATAGGTAGAAGAAGGCTAATTTAGTCAGTCTTATCTCCCTTTACAAAGCTCAAGTCCAAGTGGACCAAGGGTTTCCACATAAAACCAGATACACTGAATCCAATAGAAGAGAAAGTGGGGAAAAGTCTCAAACACATGAGCACAGGGGAAAATTTCCTGAGCTTTCAATGGCTTATGCTCAAGAATCAAGAATTGACAAATGGGACCTCATAAAATTGCAAAGCTTCTGTAAGGCAAAGGATACTCTCAATAGGACAAAGTGGCAACCAATAAATTGGGAAAAGATCTTTACCAATCCTACATCCAATTAAGGGCTAACATTGAATATATACAAAGAACTCAAGAAGTTAGACTCAGAGAACTAAAAAACCCTATTAAAGTGGGGAACAAAGCTAAACAGAGAATTCTCAACTGAGGAAACTCGAATGGCTGAGAAGCACCTAAAGAAATGTTCCTTAGTCATCATGGAAATGCAGATCAAAACAACCCTGAGATTATATCTCACACCAGTCAGAATGGCTAAGATCAAAAACTCAGGTTACAGCAGATGCTGGCAAGGATGTGGAGAAAGAGGAACACTCCTTCATTGCTGGTGGAATTGCAAGCTGGTACAACCACTTTGGAAATCAGTCTGGTGCTTCCTCAGAAAATTGGACATAGTACTACTTGAGGACCCAGCTATATCACTCCTGGGCATATACTCAGAAGATGCTCCAACATGTAATAAGGACACATGCTCCACTATGTTCATAGCAGCTACACTTATAATAGCCAGAAGCTGGAAACAATCCAGATGTCCCTCAATAGAGGAATGGATACAGAAAATGTGGTACATTTACACAATGGAATATTACTTAGCTATTAAAAACAATGATTTCATGAAATTTGCAGGCAAATGAATGGAACTTGAAAATATCATCCTGCGTGAGATAACTCATTCACAAAAGAACACACACAGTATGTACTCACTGATAAGTGGATATTAGCCCAAAAGCTTGGAATATTCAAGATTCAATTCATAGACCATATGAAGCCCAAGGAAGAAGGAAGACCAAAACTTGAATGCTTCCGTGCTTCTTAGAAGGGGGAACAAAATACTCACAGGATGAAATATGGAATCCAAGTGTAGAGCAAGGACTGAAGGAAAGGACATTTAGAGACTGTCCCACCTGGGGATCCATCCCATATACAGCTACCAAACCCTGACACTATTGTGGATGCTGACAGTATTGAAGCACTTGCTGATAGAAGCCTGTTACTGCTGTCTCCTGAAAGACTCTGCCAGAGCCTGACAAATACAGAGGCAGATGCTTGAAGCCAACCATTGGACTGAGTACAGGGTCTGGACGAAGGAGTTGGAGAAGGGACTGAAGGGGTTTGCAACCCCATGAAGGCAGCAACAGTGTCAACTGGCCAGACCCACCTGATCTCCCGGGAACTGGACCACAAACCAAAGAAAATACATGGAGGAACCCAAGGTGCTGGCCACATATGTAGTAGAGGATGGACTTGTTGGACATCAGTGGGAGGAGAGGCCCTTGGGCCTGAGGGTTTTCTACGCCCCAGTGTAGGGGGATGCCAGGGAGGGAAGATGGGAGTGGGTAGGTGGGAGAACATCCTCATAGAGGCAGCGGAAGCCTGGATGGGATAGGGGGTTTTCGAAAGGGAGACCTGGAAAGGGGAAAACATTTGAAATGTAAATAAAGAAAATATCCAATAAAAAATAAAAAGAAGCAAAAAAAAAAAAAAAAGAAAGAAAGAAAGAAAAGAAAAAAGAAAAGCAGATCTCTGGGCTGGGGAAATGGTTCATTCAATAAACTGTTTGCTATACTTAAAGCAACCATGGGATCTGACTTTGTTTCCTAAATGCCATTTAATAAAATTTGAGGCATGATGATATGTGCCTGTAATCACAGATCAGGCGAAATGGAGCTGGGCAGACCAAGGCATTCACCAACTAATCATCCTAGACTTCTCTGTGAGCTCCAGGCCAGTGAGAGTCCCTATTTCTACTAAAAGTCCAGGGCAGTTGTATACATATGCGTAAGCATGTGTACATCTGCACATACATGCTACATACATGTGGAGATGCACACACATACATCTGTACACACATGTGCATATGCACACACATGTACACACACATGCACCTGCATGCACATATAGAACAGGTCTCTGGATTATAGGGTATTAAGACAGCTTTTCCAAGAAGTGGAGTCGAGATAGAGAAGCCTTCCTACCCCCCCCCCCCCGTAGAGGTTGTTTTGGGGGAGGACCAGGAACCATCACTAAAAGGGAAAAGGGGACTGTCACTTCTCAAGGAAAAGAAAACCCACTCTTGAAACTTTCTGAAGAAAGAGTTTTACCCAAGAGTCTCTGACCTTGAAGGTATTTTTAACCATATGAATGAGATAAATCTTTCAACTCATGCCTTGAAGTTACTACCACTGTGGATGCGGCTGAAAAATTCAAACTCTTCTCGCCTTAGCTGCTGATACAGACAGACACAGGGACGGCCTCACAAACACTCATCTGTCTGCTGAGTTGCCTCCAAGATGGAGGTGAGATACCAAATTCGCTGTCAATTTCTTTGAAATGATAAATCAGGAAACACCTGGAAACTCTTTAAATGTCTTGCCAATTTTATCTCTTCCTAGATAGCCCTGAAGTTGAATTATGGATCCCCATATAGACTTTTTTTTTCTGACATAAATTATATGGAAAACGTGTTGGGGCAAGGGAGAGCATGGTGACTTTTAGGATAGAAATATGGGCTCCAGTATAAGCTTTGTACAGTTAGGAATTTAACTAGGACCACGTCAAAAAGGTTTTTATGGTTTCTGAGAGAATGTTTGGAACTTGTGAGGTAAACTATGGAAATGTCAGTTTATTTAACATGAACTTAAAAAACTGCAATCATTAAAAGAAACGAAAAGTCAGTTGAATACCC
Source organism: Mus caroli (assembly GCF_978045245.1). NCBI lineage: Eukaryota > Metazoa > Chordata > Mammalia > Rodentia > Muridae > Mus > Mus caroli. Next base: position 66,778,555 of record NW_028227266.1, read on the forward strand.
AGCTTGACATGGCTATCGCTGGTTCCAACCATCCAGAGTTTAGTACTCTTGTTCAGGCTAAAGATTATTATGACTTGGATATGAAGTTGTCGACTCAAAGGCTTATGTACTGAAGGTTTGGTCCATAGCTAGTGACACTATTTTGGAAGATTCTAGAAAATCTGGTAGATGGAGCCCAGCTTCAAGAAGCAGGTCCCTGGGGTCATGCCTCTGGGGGGGGGTAATAACTTGTTCTAGGCCTGTCTTTATTCTCTCTACTTCCTGCCCACTTTGAAGTGAATAGCCCCACCCGCTCCAATTCTATTACTTTCAGGCTCTTCCTTAACCCATGTGTCTGAAGAAACCATGGATGGAACTCCCTGAAACCATGGGACCAAACAAAGCTCACATCCTCTGAGTTCTTATACAACGTTATGTAAAATTAACTGAGACATTTACTTTGACATGTCTTCAAAAAGAACAAGCTTCAATCTTGACTTGCCCTTGTGTTTGATGTGATATTCAAGTACAGATATTGCTGTATTATAGGCATATAAATATATATCCCAATATAAAAACTAAAAGTATATATGATTGCTAGTAAATTACATTTTAATAGGATTGTCTTGTTTTGTTTCATATATTTTATCTTATGTACTTAAAAGTATTTCTCTAATGGTGTAGACAGACTGCAGAGGGTTGTCAAGGAGGATTGTGGGATATAGAACGTTATTCTAAATGCAGTGCCAATCAGAGTTGTACCTAGTTGGAGAAAGTCAGCCAGAGATTATACATGCTACTGACTTTTCATTTGCCCAATTTGCTTGCTGTGGTTGCTTACTGCTTGAATGCTCTGCAAACCAACGTTAGGAGAAGTTTGGGAGCACCCTGCCCCAAAGTCCACATTCAAGGACTGGTAGCAGTTAGCACAGGAAAAAGGGTAGGGGGTGGTGGGATGGAACAGGGGTAGGGCAGGGGTGGGCAGACCCCTCACAGGGTCTTCCTGTAGGTCTTGCCAGTGCGGTGTTGCCCTCCTCCAGTTTTATACCTGTTACTATGCCTGTTGCTAAACAGCTTAATCTGAGTATCTGAGTTCACCCTGCTATTCTGAGCGCTCGTTCACATGTCGTCTTGCTGAGCAAGTGTCTCCCTTTCACAGGGGAAACAAACTTTGGCTACAAACCCACTTTCCCTCTCACCAAATCCGGAAGTCAAGGGAACACAGATTCTGAACAGTAAGAACTAGGTAAGATAGGACATCCACAGTCACGTTTGTTAGCTGTCATTAGTCAGAAAGGCCTACGACACCTTTATGTCTGTGCTTTAGCCTATCAGTAAGAACAAGAACTCAAGTCGAAATATTTATAGTGAATACTAGAGGCTGGCAGATGACATAAGATTTGTTTGTAGGAAAGCTTACTAGACTGAGATTAGCAATTTCTCTTCTTGTGGAGGCTTAAAGTTGCTTAAATCCTGCGTCCCCCATGTTTGAATCTGTGAAAGTTATATTTGGTTGCAATATGTATTATTTAGGGATTTTTTGACAACTCTGCCACTGCCATAATTTAGGAACTCATAGTTGTTTTTGCCTTCAAATTGTTTCTCTGCTTCCCTTTACTTTGCCCACAGCCAAGGTGGGTAGAAGGATTTTCATGCTTAAAACCTGTGTTGAGTGTTGAGAATTCAGTTGACCATGTTGTGCTCAAAGCACTTCTGCCCTTTTTTATCCACTGGCCTCTCTCTTGGAGGTGAGATATATTTTAACGGGGGTCTGGCCAAATCCAGTCGGTTTAAATTCTACAAAACCTTGGTCCCAAGTCTCAGCATCAATGCTGTTTTTAGCTCCAGGCTCCCATTTGATGGTTACTGCATTTCCCTACATGTGCACGTGGATTCAAATGAAGACTATATCATTCTTGCCCCAAACACTACCTTCCCACGAACAAGTCGGCATGTGTGGATGAATAAATGAGCCTAGACCCAAACTATTAAGCCTGAGTCTCTACAATCTCTTGAGAATATAGGATAGATGGTTGGGATCTTTTGGAAATAAGGTAATGATTTTTTTGAAGATGGAATTTAAGAAACCATTAATTATTTGTTAACATTTGTGAATTTTATTACAGAAATATTGCAAGTGAAAAGCTCCTACACCAAAATGAACCAGACTTGAAGCTCATATGTCTCCATTAACTTCTGTATGGTTTGAATACAAATTCTGAAGCTGTGGAGCATCATATTGGAATTGAAAGCATTCACTATCAGATATATTTTCATCACTCACTAAACATGTCTATGAGAGAATTAGAACTAGAAAGATAACTAGCTCTGCGGCCTCTTTCGTAACCTGTGTCTGTTGGTAACCTGTGTCTGCCTGTTATTGTTTCAGCTCTCCTTCCTCTCCTAACAGCGGTTCTTGTTCTCTATTCTGCATGTTACACTCTACCTGCACGTACCTTTGTTTACATATACACACGTATTATTAACTCCATTCCACAGATGAAGGAGAACAAAAGGCATTAACTACAAAGGAACATTTTGATAAATTTGACTTCACCAAACTAAATATTCCTCATTTTAAAATCACTGTTAGCACAATAAAAGAGACAAACCGGTCTTGAAGAAAAATATTCAAAGGTAACACAAAAAAGGACTTTTAAAAATTAATTAATTATTTAATTAACATCCCAAATGCTGCTCCCCCTCCCTGTTCCTCCCTCACTGAGTCCCTTCCCCCATTCCCCCTCCTGGCACTTCAAGTCTTTGCCAGGTTAGACACATCCTCTTCCACTGAGGTCAGATAAAGATGTTCTGTTGGGGAACGGCTACCACAGTCAAGCTATAGCTTTAGGGAGAGTCTTCACTTCAGTTGTTGAGGCCTTAACTGTATGTCTGCCACTTGTGTGCCAGGATATGCACTTTGCTTGGTGGCTCAGTCTCTGAAAACTCCCAAGGGTCTAATTAGTTGGCTCTGTTGGTCTTCCTTTGGGGTTCCCACCCCTTCAAGGCCTTCAATCCTCCCCTCAACCCTTCCAGGAGTCTCAGACCTCCGTCCAAAGTCTGGCTGTGGTTATCTGCATCTGTTTCAGTCATAGCTGCTAGGTAGAACCTTTTAGGGGACGGTTATATAGAACCTCTCAGACCACAGACCACAGTTATGCTAGAGGCTCCTGTCTGCAGGCATAACAGAGTATCATTAATAATGTCAGGGATTGGTGCTTGCCAAATGGGATGGGTTTAGAGTTGGGACGGTAATTGGTTAGCCTTTCTTTCGATCTCTGCTCCATCCCTGCATTTCTTTTGGATAGGACAAATTTTGGTGGAAAGTTTTGTTGGTCGGTTGGTGTCCTTATCCCTCCGCTGGGGGGTCCTGCCTGGTTACAGGATGTGGCCATTTTAGTTTCCATGTCTCCCCTGTTTGGCATCTTAGCTAAGGTCACCCACATTGACTCCTAGGAGCCTTCCTTATCCCAGGTCTCTGGAACTTCCTAGAGAGTCTCCCCTCCCCCACCCCAACTGCTGCAATTTCCATTCATTTTCCTGGCCCTCTGGTTCTCTCTCCTGTTTTCCCCTCACACCTCATCCTATCTCCTCATTCTACTTCCCTTCCCCTCTCCCACCCAGTTCTCTCCCTCTTTCTGCCTGTGACTGTTTTGTTTCCCCTTCTAAGTGTGATTCAAGCATCCTTGCTTGGGCCTTCCTTCTTCTTTAACTTCTTTGGGTCTGTGGGGTGTATCATGGGTATTTTGTACTTTATGTCTAATATCCACTTATTAGTAATTACATACTACTCATGTCCCTCTGAGTTTGGGTTACCTCAAGAGCAGCTGATAGATTGGGAAAAGATCTTAACTAACCCTATATTTGACAGAGGGCCAATGTCCAAAATCTATGAAGAACTCAGAAGTTAAATTCCAACAAACCAAATAACCCAAATTTAAAAAATGGGATACAGAGCTAAACAAAGAATTCTTAATAGAGGGAACTCAAATGATGGAGAATCACTTAAAGAAATGCCCAGCATACTAAGTCATCAGGGAAATGAAAGTCAATATGACCCTGAGATTCCATCAGACACCAATCATAATGGCTGAGATCAAATCTCAAGTGGCAGTACATGCTGGTGAGGATGTGGAGAAAGGGGAACATTCCTCCATTGCTGGTAGGATTGTAAACTTGTACAGCCACTCTGGAAATCAATCTGGCAGTTTCTCAGAAAATTGGAAATAACTCTACATGAAGACCCAGCTATACTGCTCCTGAGCATATACCAAAAAGATGCTCCACCATACCACAAGAACTTGTGCTCTACTATGTTCATAGTTTTATTTGTAATAGCCAGAAACTGGAAACAAGCTAGATGTCCCTCAACCAAAGAATGGGTAAAGAAAATGTGGTTCATTTACACAATGGAATACTATTCAGATATTAAAAAACGAGGACGTTGTGAATTTTGCAGGTAAGTGGATAGAACTAGAAAACATCCGGAGTCAGGTAACAATGGACTTGTTTACAGACACCCACAGGAGTCAAAGCCCAGGGGTGTAGCCACTGGTAAACTGCCCTTGATTGAGTAAATATCCTCCCAGCCTCATGCAGCTGACCCAGGTTAAATGTGATAGGCATTCACTCTCCATTTGGGAGTAACACTTCTGTGTAGTCATACATACAGGGAATGCCCCAGGCTTGCCTTGAACACAGCTCTTTCAGCGTTTCAAATGGGAAGCATTGCTAAATGAGGTCTTGTGTCCTTCATGTTCCCTTAGACTCATTACTTTTACACGGTTAAACCAAATGCTGGTTGGACAAAAAGAAATGTCCACTAGACAGAATTGTTGAACACACAGTAAGAAGGAACTCTCTGAAAATGGGTTGTCAGAGAGCCTTGAGAATTCCCAAACATTGGTATCTCTTCCACTCCAAGGCTTTTAGCTTCTTCCTCCTGTCTCTGCTACTTAACAATGCTGTTCAGCCACGCAGCCTTCAAGCCATTCCCTTGGTCCAGGCTCACAGAGATCTTTGATGCAAATTGTCTTATGACCAGTGACCCATAAGCTTTGGGATAAAACTGGTACATTTGTGCAAAGTTCTTTCAGATTGACTAGTATCTAACCCATAGGATGCTTCAACAGAGAACAATGGGAATGCGGTGCATAATTTAATTCCACTCCAAGTGTACAGCATTTCTTATCTGTCAGTCTGGCTAATACCAAACTACAGTTTGACAGGTGTCATATAAAGGGGTCTATAGTCAGCTTTGATCTCTTGTGAGCAAACTCCATTTATGCTTTCCGGGTTTCTGTGTTCTTGTCTACGAACCTCCAGGAAACACTAACTGGAGCATCCTCCAAGATCACTTTCAGACTGAGCACATATCATCCCTATTAGGCAGAAGGCTCTGGCTTTCCAAAGAAGTGTGTGCGAGTAAGTAGGTGACTTTGATGTGAAGAACAGGCTCTGTCCTGGATAGAGGTCGGCGAGAAGATAAATGCTTCCTCTGCATCCATACTTCACACCGGTGGACAGAGTGATAGCCAACCAGTTTATTTTCCAGCAGAGGGACGTGGGTGTGTGACATGTGAAGAAAGAGCCTGCGTTTACCTCCCAGGTACTTGACCCTGTCCTTCTGAGAGCTACGGAGCATATTTCAAGTCTAAATCCACAGGAGAACACTTCCAGAACACAAGGCCCAGCACTTAGACAAGAACAGGAGGCAACCTGAATGGAGATGCATGAAGGAAATCTAATTCTGTGACCTTCGTCTATGTCAAGTACAAAACCCGAGTCTTGTGTCATTTTTTGGTAATATGGCTTGACTGTCATTTCCCTCCTAATACGTCTTCTCCCCGTTGAAGGGTTCCTACCTCAGGACTTGCTGTGAGAAGCACATGATTAATCTTTCCCGGACCTCTTCACCTAGGTTTGCAGGCAGTTTGTTTACAACAGTGTTGTTGCCCTGAACCCCAAGTCCCCTGAGCTTCCTGTTTGTGGAGCCAAGGCCCTGGCTGAAAGGAATGACTGATTTAGTTCAACTTGAGAAAACAGCTAGCTATTTGGGTTCAGTTCAGATGGTGTGTTTTTTAAAAGATAGTCAGTGATGGATAAAACCCACTATGTTTATAAAAATATAGATCTCTCTCTCTCTCTCTCTCTCTCTCTCTCTCTCTCTCTCTCTCTCTGTGTGTTTTCTTAGAATGGGGCTGGGAAAAGGTTTGGTAGGAGGTGAATATTCTCAGCTCTACAAAATGTGTCCCCTTCCAGGATCCTGGCTTCCTGATTGCCACCCCTTTTTCAAGTACTCCCCCTGCCATGAAAATCCCAGAAGGGACCAATGGGCTTAAATTGGTAGATATTTTAATAGCAAAATATTTTATCAGCTCAAAACTTAACTATGCATATTTAATCAGCACAAACAGGGAAGTGTCTGAGGAATGCAGGTGTTTGAACCTGCTGGTCCCTGGTGATGATGGCAACCTTCACTAGTTCAGCATCTGCTTTAGATTTATTTAAAAAACAAAACATTCAGGTTTGGCAATATTAAGAAAGGTCAGTAGTTGCAGATTTTAAGGTTTCTCCCAGCTTACCTGCTCCCTCAGAGAGTTCTTGCATTACAATAAAAGGTAGGAGGAACTTTCTTCTGAGAGCTACAGAAAAATTTGGGCAGAGGAGTTGGCTCAGTGGTTAAGAACCTCTACTGCTCTTCCAGAGGATCTGAGTTTGGATCCCAGAACTGACATCAGATCGTATGCAAATTCCTCTTACTCCAGTTCACCCTCTTCTGGTCCTCACAGGTACTGCATTCATGTGCACATACCTCCCTACAGATACATGTGCGCACACACATAAATAAAGTTAATATCTTAAAGAATACAGTAAAATAACCTGGCAGTGGCACAAATGCACATTCTCATAGTTTCCTTTTTATTGATATACAGTGTGTTTACACATTCATTATGATTTTCAACAGTTTGATAAAGAGAATTAAAAAACAAACAAACAAACAAACAAACAAACAGAGTTTCAACTGCTCACTCTCTGGGAGATAAGTCAACACACTCTGCCTTGCCCCTTCTAGTAAACTTAAAGGGGAATGCTAGACCGGGTCCATGGGAGCTGGAAATAAATTAGAAGGAGGCTCCCACCTCCTCCCGACTGCAGGAGGAAGATCCTCTGTTTCTTTCCCTGTGGATCACTCAGTTGGAACTCAATATAGTCTGAGAGCCAGAAGGATACACTGGAATTTTTGAGACAGGGTCTCTCCATGGCCTGGCACTTGTTGATTAATTAGGCTGGACTGGCTGGCTGGTGAAGCCCAGAGATCCTCCTGTCTTTACTTCTGCAGTGCTGGGATTGTAACCACTTGCTACAGCCTGACTTTTTCATCTGGGCTCTGGGGATCTGAGAATCAGATCGTTGCACTGACTGAACCCTCTCTCTAGCTTAGTGATGCCTTGTGGTCCTCATAGCAGAAAATGGCCTATATAAGCCAGAATGAGGGGAATCTTTATCCCTCTTCCATGCCTTTCCCTGGAAGATGCACCAAGAATGGGTGAGAGCAACAAGGCTGTGGAAGTCTGAAGCTGGCAATGTTCATTCTGAGGAGATCTATTTTCCTGTGAGGGTTGAATCCCACTGGCTACCTTTTTCTTTTCTCTTTTCCAACTACTTAATGGGTCCAATGTTTGGGGCAAGCATTGGTAGTGAAAGTCCCTGTTTTTTGGCTATGGTGCTGAGAAGAGAAACTCTAGAAAGTTGGCAAGTATTGAGGAGATTAAAGGAGCTATCCTCAAAGTTGAGTATGAATTTTTAAGTTCACCTCCAAACTGCACAGGTACAGATCCTAAACATCACAATTCGTGCTTTGAAACTTTAGCTGCGGGGTAGATGATGGCTGGGATCCTAGCCTCAGAATTCTGGCATGCAGAAATAAGGAACCAAACAGAACAGTCAACACTGAAGTCTGAACACATCTTAAATGACAGCGGACAGAAACTAGATTTGAACTTGCAAAGCCTAGTCTAGCTGCTGGGTCACAAATGTGAGTAGGCAAGTATCATGTTTCTTTGTAGGACTTCCAAGAGACCAAGACAAGATACAGCCTAAACACACTCAGCGTGAGAAGACCCAGGGAAGGTCTAACATTTGAGGAAAAGGATAATCAACAGGTAGAACTGAGAGAGGCTGAAACTGTTAGAGAGTTAGGCAGCCACTGAAGCTGTGCTTCGGGAAATGAGGTCACATATTCACAGCAAAGAAATGAAAGACGTAAAAAGGAAAAGAAAAAGGAAAGAAAGGTTAGGAACATGAAAGTACAATGTCTAAAATGTTGGGGAAAATTCCCAGGATGGGCTCAGTAACAGAATAAACATGGCAGGAGAAAGAGCCAGTGACACTGAGAATAACCCAGCAGCAACCCTCTGCTGTGCAAGACAGAGAGGGAGAGAGAATAAGATGGGGAAAATGGATGAAAAACCCAAACTGAAGCCTCCAGAATCTGTAAAATAATGCTTAAAATTTTTTTGAAATACATATTTGTGGATCAGAAATAATTGCAAACATAAACCCATGCCACTGGTTAAGGACAAGAAAAAAAAAACTTTGCTTTCTTTGAAAAATCGCCACACTGCTGTTAAAGACAGCGAACCACACGAAACACGTTTCAGCATTTCCCTGAGTCATTTTGTTTGCCAGAAACTGGTGAGTTACATTTCAGCCTCATCTGAAACAGTAAGTTTAAGATCTTCCAGCCAAGCACCATTGCTTATTTCTAGAACAAAAGATAAAGAAAAACTAAAAGGTATAAAACTGGAAATGAAGTCATGAAATCCTTTCCTCCACTAGATGGTTGTCTTCATGGAAGGCCTTGTGAATCCAAAGTCAAATATTAGACTTAATACATGAATTGTGTTGGGGTGACAGTTATCAGGTCAATATGTGGCACTGTGTTTTTAAATAGTAGTCCCCATTGGAAAGTGAAAACATTTAAAACCAGTATGAGTTGCAACAGCAACAAACACAGTGAGATACTTAGGAACAAATCTAAGAAAAGAATGTCTTTGCAGGGAAATCTATGAAATCCTGGGTTGTATAACAGAGAATTGCTGAGAATAATTACGAAAAATAAAGTTACTTCATTGTGCTTTTCTTTTCGTATGTCAAAGTGTCCTTGTATTCCTTATGTGAAGGCAACTCTCCTTGCCATGAAATATTAATCTTCTCATATCATTCTGGCTTTGATTCCCTTTTCAAAGATTTTCATTATTATTATATGTGCGTATATCTCTGTGTGTCTATTACACATATAAGTGCAGTGCCCATGGAGGCCAGAAGGGGGTGCTGGATCTGTATTCCCTGGCAACTGTGAGCTACCTGATATGGCTACTGGGAATCAAACTCTTGTCCTTTGCAAGAGTAGGAATCTTAACCTCTGATCCATATCTCTAGCTCCTAGATTTGAATACTTCAAAAAAATTTTTAAAAATATTTTATTTTCTTTACAAGATGTGCTTGGCTGTGATTTTTCTATAAAAGTCATGTTTGGACAGTAAGATTCTGTAAACTCATTGAATAATTTGAAAATTGCGAGAATTCTATTTGTGGAAATAATTTGCATATGATTGGTATTCTTTTGATTTTTGAAAAAATTAACCTGAAAAGTCATCTGGCACTAAAATTCCCCCTGTTAAACAGTTCTGATTATTAATTTAATTTCTTCTTCCAGGGGTGGCTGTTCAAGTTTGTCTCTATCCTCTTGTGTCAGCTATGATAATGGCATCTTTCAACAAATTTATGCATCTTATCTAAATCATTACCTTTTTATTGGTATAGTTTTTTGTAATATTCCCTTGCAATATTTTATGATGTTATCTCTAGTGAAGCCCTTTTATTATAGATATGCTAATGCATGTATACTTTGTGATTTATTTATCTACATTTTTTACTTTTTTGCAGTGCTGGGTATTGAATCTAGGTCTTTTTGTATGCTAGACAAGTGCTTCTTCACTGAGGTATATCCCTAGCTATCTCCTCTTACTTTTCTATTTTGAAACACTGTCTCACTAAATCATTGTGCTCATAGATTTTTGTCAACTCGATACGAACCTAGACATATCTGGGAAGAGGAAATCTTAATTGAGAAAATCCTCACACTAGACTGGCTTGTCAGCAAGTGTTTGGGGTAATGTCTTGATTAAGAGTGGATGCAGGAAGGCCTGGCTTACTGTGGTTGATGCTATCCCTGGGCAGGTGACCCTGGGTGCTATAAGGTATCAGGCTGAAGCGCTGTTCTTCCATGGCTTCTGTATTAGTTCCTGCCTTGAGTTGCTGTCCTGACTTCCCTTCACAATAGACTATAAGCTTTTATAACAAACCCTTTCCTCTCCAACTTGCTTGTGCTCATGGTGTTTTACCACAACAGAAAACAAACCAAGAGAACTGTCCAGGCTGACTTTGAGCTTGTGATTCTTCAGCCTCAGTCCTCAGACTAGCTAGAACACAAACCCACACCATCAATCCCTGCTCTTCTTTTAGTTTGATAAATGTAGCCAGGGAGGTTGTGGCATTTTTAAACCAAAGAGCTATTTGCTTACATTTGTTTCATCTTCCCTATTTTCTGTTTTACAGGCTTTAGTTCTCTCTGGTCAATGTTTTACTTACATTGGATTCAAGTTTCTCTTCTTACTTCAGCTTCTTAGGGAGGAAATTCAGATCATTGCTTTTATGGCGTTTCCCTCTGCAGACAGAAGCAGTTGAAGCGCTACACTCGGCTCTTCTGGATCCCACGCGTTTTCACCTGATGCGACTTTATTATCCCTCAGTTCTGAGTATTTCCTGACTTTCCTGAGGATTGCTTCCTTGGCTTTTAAGAGTGCTTGAGGTCCAAATATTTTGGGCATTTCCATCTGTCTTCTTACTCTCTTCTATGTAGGCCTGTGGTGGCTGATGGCTATCCACTGATTCCAGGATTCTCAGAACTCTGTTTCCTAGCTTAGTCTGTGGTTGATTCATTGAACTCTGTGCAGAGTGATCCCCGAGGAAAGTACACTCTGCTCTTGAGTGGGAATAGCCTTCTGGAAATATCAGTTAGACTAACTGACATGGCCTTAGCAGGTTGTGGTCTTACTGGATTTTATCTACTTGTTCTGTTGATTCCATCTCTGTGACTTTGGCATCACCTATCTCCTCTTCAGCACATGCTTCATGAACCTGGAAGTTCTGTTGGATCTATGCAGAGCTGGGACCCTTAGGTCTTTCCTCTAAACTGACATTGACAGGTTTATCATCACAACAAGTGTCTTTTTACCTTTGCTCCTTGTTTTGAGAGCTTTGTTGTCAATAAACCCACTCAAGACTAGATCTTACTTGGGGCAACACCATTTTCCTCAGGTATGTGTGGTATGCCTGCATACATCAGTGCATCTCTATGTGCCATAGTTAGTGTTGATTGTTAACTTGACTCACCTGTGAAGAGGGAATCTCTTTTAAAGGGTTGCCTCCATGAGACTGGTCTGTGGACTTGTCTGTGAGGCATTTTCTCAATTGCTAATTGATATAGTATGGTCCTTTGAATGTAATTGGCCCCCATAAATCCATAGGGAGTGGCACGATTAGGAGGCGTGGCCTTGTTGGAGTAGGTGTGGCTTCATTTGAGGAAGTATGTCAGTTTAACCCTCTGTTGAAAGGTGGTTTCAGCATTTGAAAGACAGCATTCTGTGGTCTTCTGGCTGGTATCTCTCTGAAGGGAAGTTGCCAGTCATTTCTCCTGCTTCTTCCTGGTCATGTGTGCTTTCCTCTGGTTCTTGTGATAGTCGCTTTATCTTTATTTTTGCCCATCTGGTTGTCATGCACACATATGTGGCTTTCTTGTGTCTTTGCTCCTGGAGTTTCATGGACTCCTCCAGTACATTGATTTACATCCTCAACCAGTGAAGTTATTTAGCTGAAGAAAGTTATTGCTGCAAAAGTTATTTCTGCAAATATTTTCCTACTCTCATCCTTTGTCTTCTGCTTTTAGGTTCCAATTGTAGGAATGGTAGCTTGGTGTTTCCTACACGTCACTAGAGCCTGGTTCATTTTCTCTCCTCCTTCTGTCTCAGACACGATCTTTCCTGTTACTTTGGCTCCAAGGCCATGTTCTTTTGCAGTGTTTAGTTAATGCATTTGTGACGTTACTTGGAAAAATTTGTCCTTTCAGTTATTAGAATTTTCAGTTCTATCATGACTAGAATTGAAAAGAAACCCACTTTTCATCCACTTATTAGGATTGCCATATGTGTCTTTATTATGCCTATCTTTTGAAAGAGCGTCTTACCACAGGAGTTGTTTTTGAAGGCTGTCTGCTAATTTTAACTTCTCTGGCCTCCTTGGATCTGATATTTTTTCTCCCTTTGTTATCAATGGTCTATTCTCACCTCTTTGTGAGTCTAACTATTTAGATTGTGCAATGGACATTGGATGATTGGCTTTCACGGTCTCCCTCGAAAGACAGCCAGCAGTGCATTTCTAGCTTAATACTTGTGATCCTTATTAGTAAATGTTGGTTAGAGACACTTTAGTTGCTCTGGGCTAGAATTCCAGTCGAATGACTGGGAGTGTTGTTCAGGGTCTCCAAACTGTTCACATTCCCCCTTTCCACGAGCCGATTCTTGTAATCTTCATTTAGATCATATATCCAGGACATACTCAGCTGCATGAAAGGCCTGAGAGATCTAAATCAGTGTTCTATTAGTAGGAGTTAAAGGAACTTGGTGTTTCCTGCACGTCACTAGAGCCTGGTTACATGGATTTTTGGTATTTCTTTCCTGTCTAGCTAGCTTCCTCCTTCCTCTGTGATCTCAAAAATCGACTGTCTCTTCGATCAACACACTTCAAAATCCTGTCTCGAAAATCAGCCACAAATCATTGGCCCAGAATCACAGTAGACACCTTCAGCTCAGGACTTCGTACTTCCTGGACATCCCTTCCTTCCCTTGTGATCCTGAACTCCAGCTTAAACAGAAAGCTGGGTGCTGGTGCTGGTGCTGGTGCTGGTGTTGGTGCTGGTGCTGATCAGTCTGTGCTTCCTTCTCTAAGGAGGGCAGTGCTGTGCTGAGTCCCCCGTCAGGGATGATATTCACCTGCTGTATGGAGCTGACGGTGGACTCGGCTTTCTTCTCATTTACAGTGTAAGGCTAGTCTGGCATCACTCGCAGCACTGTGGATATAAGCAAAAGTTTCACGTATGCATATTTGATTGGCTTTGATTTATTATTGAATGTTCGGTTAGCTAAATACAACTGCTGTTCTTCCCCACACTCCTTAAAAAAGCCAAAATCATATGTGAACAACTAAAATAGCAAGGGCTAAGATTGTGAAATATATATGTATATAACTAATACTACTATGGAAATAAATTTTCCTAAGAAAGCATAAGCTGGCATTTAAACTTGGATTCTGAATTTAGCATGATAATTTGAAAAAAAAAAACTCTTTCGTGGAAGAAGTTAGAAAAGGCAAGTCAACTTCTCTGCAGATTTAGTATTGGAAGTGTTTTTTTTTTTCTATTTGGAAATATTGATTTTTTTTCCTTGCCTGGGTTTCTTTATGGGGTGCGTTGATTGACATGGTAGCCTCAGAATGGCCAGTCTTTGTATTTTATTTTTTATCATCACTAAACATCTTGATTTGGGTGTCAGGGCCATTGATTGATGATGTGTTGTCTTAGAAATAGTGATGGGATGTTTTGTTTTAAGATTTAACTTCTGTGGGTAAAGCAATAGGCAGGAGTTTATCATTTTATAGCTTCTACACCAAATGGTTAATTTTGTGACTATTCAGATTCCTATAATTTGTGATGATTTATGCAATCACTAGCAGAATCTCCCTGCACCCAATATGTAGGACTCATCTATCTCAGGCTGACCTTAAATTCACCATGTAGGTAAGGGTGACCTTAAACCTCTGATTCCTTGCTTCCACCTCCCGGTGCTAGTAATAGAGACTTGTAACGCTATGCCAGGTTTATGAAGTGCTGGGAATTGAACCCAGGACCTTGTGTATGCTAGATAAGCACTCTATACCATGGTGCTATGACCTCATCCTGGTAATTTTTTTTCTTAACAACAGCAAAGAATTTTAAGGAAGCAAAAGGTTTCCCATGTTTCTAGTGTTATGGGTTATGGAAGAGAGTCAATCTGCCACACAACATGGCTCTGCTGACTTAACCAAACTGTTGGGCTTCCTAGTAACTTAGTGACTGAATAGGAATAAGTCACTAAGGAATAAGGCAGTCTGAGTACAATGATTAGAGAAACAGAGGCAGTTAGAGTGGTGGAGTTATATTTAAGTGATTTCAGCACTTAAGGCTGAGGACGATGTTTGCAAGTTCGAGATTACATAGTAAGATACATAGTAAGATCCTGTGTCATGAACAATCCCTAAATGTGTTATAGAACCAGAAACACTAGACAGTCCCACTTTCTCTTTATAGCTTGATTTGGTCTCATCTAAAGATCTCCACTGTTTAGGGGTCACTATCCCTTCCTTACTGTTTTACCATTCCTTCACCCAAGACGTGTCTCTGAGGTTAGATGCACCATGACTCATTATCTTACTGCTTTCTCCACTCAAAAGACCTCAGAGGAATGTGTGTGTGTGTGTGTGTGTGTGTGTGTGTGTGTGTGTGTGTGTGTAGAGTGTTTTGGAAGTGGAATTACTCTTGGCTACATAATAATAGGTTTTTAGGATATTTCCTAAAATTGTTGCTGTGGCTACACTCATTTAGATTTTCTGTTTTATATCCACACTCCTTGGAAACAACAAAAGCATATTTGCTTTAAGAGTACAATAAAGACTTTTTTCCTCCTTATTCTCAATTGAATCAATGTCAAGTTTGGTGTATTTTAATTCTGAGACTTTGAAAACGCTCTTGGATCCTTTTCAGGTTCTGGGGAGATGTTTATTTTACATGCTGTTAGAATCCGGTGTTTTCTAACCCCCATGCGAGTAACCCACAAACAACAGAAGCCTAAGCCTACATTCATCTCAGGCTACCATTAACCTACTGGCCTGGGTTAACTCTCAGAGCAATGGGTATTTAGACACTGAGGATGGGCTGGAGGATTCTGTTAGCAATTCCATACTTGGCAATGTTTGATTGGTCATACCCTCCTGTCCTTGGTTGCCCTCAGAACATCCTGTGTTTCGAGGAGAGTGGCAATCTCCCCAAATCCTCTCCCATTCACATGCTTGACTCAGACAAAAGATTGTCTACTGTTAAAGATATCTCCACCTGGAGTTGGCGGCCATCTTAACTTTCCACATGCAATGTATGACAGGAGAGTCTTTAATAGTAGAACAATAAACTTTGTACAAGTAAGAATTTGTCAAAGATTTTTTTTTCCCTTTTAGACAGGGTGTTGTGTCTCCTAGGCTGACCCTGAACTCACTGTAACACCAAGAATAGCTTGAATTTCTGCTCCAACTGGCTCTACACCTTGGCTCCTGGGAAAATAGGCATGTGCCACTACCATAGTTATTGTAATAATTAGCTGTAATGTTACTGAGACAGTGTTCCATTGTGCAGCCTAGGCTGGTATCGAATTCAGCTCTGGTTGGTCTCAAACTGGTGATCCTCCTGCCTTAGCCTCCTAAGTTCTAGAGTTATAGCCAAGTGCCACCACACCTGGATCTCAAAATTATTTTTCTTGGTAGAAGTGCAATTTTATGTATATGTGTGCATGTGTGTTGTTTGTGTGCACACACATATACTAGTATATACCTGTTCAGGCTTGAGGACAGCCTCAGGTATTGTCTTTAGGAATCCTGTCTACCTTCTTTGAGGCAGGGTCTGAACCTGGATTCCACCAATTTGGCTAGACTGGCTGATAAGTAAGTCCCAGAGATCCTCCTGCCTCCACCTCTGGGACACTGGAATTACAAACACACATACCACCACACCTGGCAATTTTATGTAGGATCTGGAGATTGAACTCAGGTTCTTGTGTTTGCAAAGCAGTTACTTTGACTGCTAAGTAATCCCACCAGCCCTATAATGATGTCCTTTGAGAAAGACATGGTCATGATGAAAGCAGTTTCGGGAAACTAATTGTGAATACTCTTACTGGAGACCTTAACACAGTCTACCCACAAGGACTCCTGCACACACCAGCCAGTCTGTTTTGTATGAGAAGCCGTAGTGAGATAATATGACTGAAAGTACCCTAAACATATAACATAAATAAGAAAGCATACTAAAATATGCAAACAGAATTGATATTTAAAGCGTTTCAACAGCTGATGCGAGATACATGGAAATTAAGGACTCCATGGAAGGCTCGGAGAAGTCCAAGGAATTAGATGAGGAGTTTGGAACGAGTGCTGGTGAATTCTTTTTAGATCTCACTGAGCAGATTTGAATTGTTTATTTGCTTGGCATCCCAACTGTGCGTTCTAGAATCATTAGCGTCTTATATGTGGAGAAATGGAGACACTTCAGAATGTGGATCTGACCCCTTGGATGCCTCTTGATTATTCCATACCCAGAGCTGATAGGTGAAGCAAGAAGAGTACCTGAAGGAGACAGCTCTGTGAAGAAATGGACTACGTAGGCACCTGGTGTAAGCAGCAGCTTCCATTCGTTCTCCAGCACCCCCCTTCCCCAAGCGCCAACATCTTTATTCCCAGACTTGAAGGTGACATTTTCCCATTTCTTTTCCAAATCGTGTTTCAGGAGTTCTGGCTTTAAAAGTACCATGTTCACAAGGAGCAAAGTGGCGAACATTCTAATTTAGTTAAAATTCCTGTGACTTAAGCAGCTAAATAGGATCTCAGTACAGAACAGTCTTCCAGAGCCCAGTCTCCACTGGCCTGATGACTATTTTTAGGGAGAATGCTGGCAGGCAGCATCCTAATGAAAGGCACAACTCAAGTCTCCCAAATGCCTGTCCTCTTTATTTGGTGCAGACAGAGAGAGAGAAGGTCGCTTGTACGTTCATGGTTCCCCTGGTTCAAAGATTTTACATCTCTGTGCATATGTCTTATGGTTCAAAAAACTTGCTGCATTCTGTGCAGAGCCAAAAGAACCATTTGCAAAGTCCTTGATTAAGAGCCACTGTTGGTTGGTCAGGAAAGATCAGACCTCCTGGTTCAAGGGAGTGTGGGAGGAGTGACATCCAAGAATTCAGAGTAAAACTCAGCCACTGTGGGTACAGGAAATGAGGATTTTTTTTCCTTGCAGGGAACACTGTGTTTATTGTTATGGATGCCTTGGTTGAAGGCAAACGATTTGTTTTGTTGTAGATGGAGTAAAGAATTTTACTTAACGGGAACAATAGGCAGAGCATTCACCACAGGCTGCCTGTGGCTTTAGGTTTCTTGTGGTTTGATGTCTGGCTGGGGAGAGCAAAGGGCAGCAGGAGCCAGCCTGGGTGAGAGAGAATCAGGAGCCAGCCTGGGCTAGGCAGAATCAGAAGCCAGCCTGGGCTAGGCAGAATCAGAGACAGGGCCAGTCAACCTCTGTCAAGCACTGTCTGGCATGACAGGACGGGAAAGACATTGTCCTTGGGTCTCGGCTTCTTCTTCAGTGTGAACTGATATTTCCCACAGCTCACTTGGATTTGAGTGTGATTTGGTGTCTAGATGGTCAGAGTTCTCCCTTTTCCAGTTGACAGCTTTTGAAAGTGATGCTTCATTTGTCAAATAGCTGGATCTTGCTCTGTTCTGAGTCTGTGCTTTGCCAGTGTGGTGGACAGAGCCAGCAGCAAGTCTTGTCTGCTACTCTGTCTGACACTATGTCTTACGTATGCCAGACTGGTCTCAAACTCAAGGTGTAGCTGAAGATGAGCTTGTGATTCTTCTTTTTCTTAAATAAAAAACGTGTGTGTGTGTGTGTGTATCTGTGTGGGCATGTACACATGAGTACAGGATGAGTACAGGTGTTGAGGAGACTGGAAGATTGGGTTGGATCTCTTGGAGCTGCTGATAAAGGCAGTTGTGAGTCACCCAATGTGTTTGTTGCTAATGATCTTCTTAGAGAGCAGTATACAGTCTTAACCACTGAGCCATCTCTCAACCTTGAATTTCTCATCTGTGAGGATTATAGGTGTCTACCACACTCACAAGTTTATACAGTGCTGGAGATTGAACCCTGGGCCTCCTGCAAACCAGGTTAGTAATTCCCCAATGGATCTGTACTCTCTGTCTCTTTAAGCATCCTCATTATGTTCCCCATCACTAAGTGGAAACAGTCTATCACATTTCTACCTTGTAAGCTTTGTTTCTTGGTTTTAGTGTGTACCCTGATATCAGAAATGCTAAAACAGGATGCCCAAGGATGGTGTATTACAACAGCCGAGTCTAGTGTGGAGAAAAGGCTTTGAGGTCATTTCCAGAGGGAGTGACTGTTAGGTTGTTTGGGGAAAATATTCTTGAAAGCATTTGAACAGTTCCTGTGTTCCCTGTGAGGCAGTGTGACACTGAGACCTTGTCTCTTCCCCTCTTTTCTTGCCTTTGCCACTTCTTGGCTATAGGATCTAGGCAAGTGATCAGTTCTCTTTAGAGCTCAGTTTTCTTATCTGTAATCAGGAAGGAGGACAGGAATCTCTCCATAGGGTAGTTGTAAGGGTTAAGCATGAAGAACATAGAACAAAGCCAGGTCCTTGTTGGGTACAGGCTAAGTATTACAATTGATATGATTGTGTGATTGGTGCCTGGCCCTACACAAGAATGTAAGCCCCAGGAGAACAAGGATTTAACAGTCTTTAGATATAATAGTTTTAGTGCTCATCAAGGCTTATTAGAAGGTTAGGTCCATAAATAATTACCAAATCAATGTATTTGCTAATGTGTTCGCTATTAGATGTTAGCCAGTATCCTGTCCTATTCATGCCCATGAGATACATATACTCCATTCCCTGACTTCACTAGTACCCTGAAACTACTCTGATGAAAGGAGTTCAAACAAAGACCCACTGGAATGACCTCTGCTGTGGTTTGGCTTAGAGAACTATATTCCCAGGCTCTTGCACGTGATGGCTGCCTTTGCATCAGCAACCTGTAGAGTCTGGCTTGCTAATAAGGACAAAGTAGTTGCTAGAAATAAATGAGTAAGAAGACCTGCTGGTCTTACAGCTCAACTTTCTCAAGGCTGTGCCGATCGGAAGGCAGATGATGTCCTTGAGCGACTCCACAACCCAGATAAGGCTGTCTCAGACAAAGGGACCGTCCCTGCTTTGACAAATGGGCCTGACCTTCCAGTCCTGCTAAAGCATCCTGGATTCCACAAAGTCCATATCAGGTGGGAGATGATACATGGCTGCAAGGATGTAAATCTACAGCAGGTGTTAACCGACTGCCTTGTTATGCAATTAACCCACAATTCATAAGCACAGCCCAGGAAGAAGGAAAGTCCCTGATTTGTTGTCTTTTCTGGCTTCTTAAGTGGCTGCGTTAAGAAACACTTCTGCAGAAGGGAAGATTCATTAGTCTTAGCTTCTAAGAGTCTCTGTCTGAATTAAGACTCTGTAATTTAGCCTCAAATAACACTTGTCTAAACATAAGATGAGTCAATTAGTAGAATCAGAGGCATTCTGAGCTTTCTTTGTGTCTTTGTTGGAACCACCTCCAGCAGTCAAAGAAGGTAACCAACCGCACAGACATCTTTAGACTATCAGGCTGGAAGCGAAGTGGCAACTGAAGAATGAGAATTTCACATTTAATTTGAGTCAAAAGAGAAAAAGACATCCTATGTTATTTGGTCCTCTGTCCTGAGCTTCAGATAGGAGCCTGCTTCCCAATCCATTATCTCTGTCTCCTCCGATGTGTCAGCTTGTATCTCCTACTCTGAAGCTAGATCAAATGGCTGCACTTTCCCCAAACTTGCAATTTAATGTCACTATATTTTCTTGGTGCTTGAAATTTTGAACCACTAATTGAAATTTTGATTCAATTTGTTAAACGGAGGACCTGGGAGGGTGTGATAATTATCTCCGACTAGTTGAGAGTCTGTCATGGGAAAGATGAAAAACGTTGCTGGTGAGGGTGTAGAACAAGGGACAGATGCTGAGGAGGGAGCCTCTAATTTATTAGAAAGATGAATTGTTTGTCAACTGAGAATGAGCAAGAAGAAAATGGGCTATCCTAGAGACAGTAGACTGCCTTTGCAGGGCAATCCCTGGACTCCCCAGAGACTGTGATTAGGTGGTCTTTAAGGCTACTGGGCATTATCTAGTTCTCTGTTCAAAGCTGCTATTGGAGGACTCTAATTCCTGCTCTCCTGGTGGTACAGTGAAGCCAGGTGACTTACTTCTGGCCTTTAGAGCTAGTTCATACGTATTTATTTTATTCCTTTATATTTATTTACTTTTATTTTTGAGACAAGGTCTTCTGTAGCCCAGACTGGCTAGTGGTATAGCTAGGGATGCCCTTAAACTTCTGCTCCAACTTCCTCCACCGCCCCAGAGCTGACATCACAGGTGCATGCCACCAAGCTTGGTATATTCAGAGCAATGATTTATGCTGCTCTTTCCCCCTTTTCAGCCCCTTGAACATGCCAACATACTCCTTTGAAACAATCTGCCTCTTCTTTTGCCCAGCTAACTCTCATTCTGCTTCAAATATTATTTCCGTTACTTTGTTCTCAGGGGACCTTTTACCACCTTCTCTGGGGCTGGTTTTCTTGCCCCTCTGCACACCCAATTTCTGTTCCTACTAGTGATGTCATCATGGTGTTATCATGATGTCATCATGGAGTTAGACTTTCCTATCATTCCCCATCCCTCACTACATTGTATTCCACTGAGGATGCCAATCATTGCTTCTATAGCAGAAGAAGCACCTGACATGTTTCAGGTCTCCAAGGTGAGTCGATTGTTCTGTTCATGATATGCCTCTTTGCTTAGACAGAAGCATGCATGTGGGCTTTGAGAATACCTCCAGCCAGGATGTGAGAGTGCATGAGAGAACGATGCCGAGAGACGCACTGGGGATCGAACTCAGGTCCTCATGCTTTCAAGGCAAGCTCTTTCTGACTGAGCCATCTCTTCAATGCTTCATGTTCATTTTACATTATGAATTCTCCACACTGACCCTGTTGTACCCTCTGCCCCTTTATTGGTGCTTTCTGGCTGTTCTTACTTAGGCTCATTATTGTACTTCAATAGCAATGAACCATTCATTGCAGCATTGTGGACATTAGACAAAGTATGGTACATGTGTCTAGGGAAGGTACCAGCTCCCCAAATGTGGTTTTAATGTCCCCAAGCAAGTCAGACTTTTGCACACTAACACATTCAGAGTTAAACTTAATATTCTTGGAATCCTTTCTGCTTTCAGAGGGATTCCTTTACAAATACCCATCTAACTCAGCTTTCCCCTTGTTTCAGTTTTCTTTAGAGGCTTAATACTTCGCCTCTCACGTAACACACACAGCTTTTCCTATTTTCTGTTGTCTTTAGGAATTGTGTAAAACCTGTCACACTCTATAAAGATTGTACAGCAGCTGAGGAAATTTTATACCAAGTGGGAAAAGTGTTCACTGACCTGTCATTAACAGTGACATGATGCCAACAGAGAGGAGCCTGTTGTAAACACAGGGATGGTCTCTTTCAATCTGCCAACTATGCATTGTATCATTATCAGAACCAATATTGCATTTATAGGAAAGGCTTATAGTATCTTGAGAAATGGGAAATATTCAAAAGATAGTATACATGATTAATTTTCACACCAGAGTTTGCACCTAACACATCACTTGAAAAAAGGAGATCTAAGCAGGGTGTTGGTGGGAGAAGGTCAGGAACTACTTGGGTTAAGGAAGGAGAGGGAATTGTTGACTAGACAGTTCATCAGTGGGTTGCAAAACTTCTTAACCTTTAAAACCAGCACAGACAGGGTGACATGGCCCCAGCAATAACAGTAGGTACTAAATGCTTCTGTCTTTTTCTAAGCTCTTTAGTATTTCTCTCTTGTAAGTCATGTAACAACCTAATGCAGTGGGGTCTACTGCTTTGTCCAGTTCATAGATGAGGGAACCCAAATATAGCAGAGGACAAAAACCTGCCGGCTAGAATCAGCTGCACTGGGATTCAAATCCAGCATCCGGCATCATAGAATTTGTGCTTGGTGTCATATGTGTGGGAGAAGAGAGTTTCCATACACTTGATGCAGAGAAATGCAAAGGG
The DNA here is from genome assembly GCF_978045245.1 of Mus caroli. NCBI lineage: Eukaryota > Metazoa > Chordata > Mammalia > Rodentia > Muridae > Mus > Mus caroli. Next base: position 66,800,691 of record NW_028227266.1, read on the forward strand.
GGAAGAGATGGCAAAGTGCATGGACCTATGCTTGAGGCCAGTCAGCATCCTCTTTTGCTCATACCCAATTGCTCATTCACTGGAGTTTTCCCAGGTCACCTCTGAGCCTTGGCTGTGTTGGAATGCATCACACCGATCCCCACCAGCCAGTTTCTTGTACCAGCTCTACCTCTGTTCTTTTAAGGCATGTCTTGGCCCCATCCCCACCGTTCACCAAGTCACTTTGCACATAGTCAGAGAACACAGAGACCTTTCACTCATGGTTGTGGCTCTGTTCTGGCATGGAAAATAATAGACGATGCTTACTGCCTCTTGACTTCAACGTATGCTCTGGCTCCTGCATGCTCTACTCAGAGATCTGTACTAAAACCAACACATCCTGGCACAGGGTTTGTTTGTATCAGCTTTTGGGGATGTGTGTGTGTGTGTGTGTGTGTGTGTGTGAAGGAGAGAGAGAGAGAGAGAGAGAGAGAGAGAGAGAGAGAGAGAGAGAGAGAGAGAGAGAGAGAGAGAGAGAGAACCTTGAAAGGAAAAGATGGCTGGCTTTGGGAGAAGAGAATTGCTTCCATAATAAAAGAGAAAATGGCCAAATGGGGGTAGTCTTGCATCCCTGAGATGAGAATAAAGGCCATTTATTTAAATGGTAAATGGCTAAAAATGCAGATCAGATTTATAGGGCTTCTACAAATAATAAAAAATGCTTGCATACAGACGCACATGTAATAAGCCTGAATTGGCTATGAAATTTATCTTCATGAGTAAAGAGGGAAGGGACTGTTGATGCTGTTAGGATTTTTACCCCATCTTTCCAGGGAAGACAGGATTAATACCAGGAGAGATAAATCATGATGTGATTTTTGTATGTATGCACGAAGCAAACACAATGAATATTTGATTTTCTCCAACTTCTGCAGGGCTAAATCAATTTGAAGAGATAATGGTAGGGGATTAAGTTATTGGAACGTGTGTAACTATAAAGTTTTGAATATAGTTAACTCACAAGTTATTACAATTTCAGCAGAACATCTGTTATCATTGAAATAACAGATGTGTTGTGTATTGTGAAAAGGAGAGAAAATTGGATATGCACATGGTTTGCAAAATAAACCAGCCTCATATTAAATTTTTGTGAGATGTAATGCTGTAAAAATTATTACAAAGAGTGGGATCCCTGAAGAGGTGTCCCCAGGAGAGGCTATAACACAAAGAATGCCACTAATAGGCAGTCACCTTAACACACGAAGCAACGAAATGTTCTCTGGACTCTTTTGTGTGTTAGTGTTATAGAAGAGAGTTTACCATACTTAGCAGCACAGAACAGTTTAAAGCCAAAAAGTAGAATGTAGCAATTCCAGAAATGGCTTGGTGTGAAGAATACTGATTTTCCAGCATCACTGACTGTACAACCGATTTACTGCAGTAGCTGAACTACAGGTTCCTCATGACCAGCGACTGGTTTGTCTTCATCCTTTCTGCAGGGTTCATAGTTTCTTCCTCTCCTCCATCCCACCTCCCATCTTTTCCTCCCACTTCTTCCTTTTCTCCTCCTCCTCCTCCTCCTTGCCTCTCTTCCTCCCCTCCTTGTCAATATCTTGTTGAACTCCTCCTCCTCCTTGAACTCATGGACCCCCTTGCCCCAGCCTCTCAAGTGTTGGAATTATAGATACCTGCCACAACACTTGGCCAGACTATATTTGTGTGTATGGGCTCATGTGTGTGTATCCATGTAAAGATGTGTGCGTGTGTGTGTGTGTGTGTGTGTGTGTGTGTGTGTGTGTGTGTACACATGTACATAGAGGCCACAGGAACCCTTTTGGATTTTGAGGAATGGTCTCTCTCAGTCAGTAAGCTAATTTGGCTGACTAGCATGCCTGAGGAAACTGCTTGTTTCTGCCTTCTCAGCCCTGACACCACAGGCAGGAACAAGCTTCCACAGCTCTTTATATTGTTGTTTACTTGCTTGTTTGTTTGTTTTTTCTAACATGGCCTCATGAGACTGAACTTGGGTCTTCATGCTTGCAAGAGAAACACTTTACCAAATGTGTCATCTTCTTAGATCTCTGAGTTGTAGTTTTTTAAACTCAGAGTTGAATTAGCTCCTATAATCCAGCAATGTGTAGTCACTTTGCTGTGTTGCCTAGCAAAATTTTAGCCACCAAACCAAAGCCTAGAATCTGCCTGGCAGCCTGCACTTGGCTGAGTGTGCTTTATGTACCTCTGTGACCTTTCTGACTACATTACAATGATTATGTTATTAGTATCATTCAGCTACTGTTTTGTGTAGAATTTGGAAATCTGTTGCTACCTTTTAATTTTCTTTCTCTACCCATCCAACAATTGTGCCTTTCTTTTAGAAAAGCTTTGGGGAAATGAATCTCACCATACTGTTATTCATGGTTTGGGAATACACACACACACACACACACACACACACACCCCAGAAATCTGGGGCTGGAGGTAGTGTGTGTGTATGGGAGACCTAATTAAGCTTGACTCTGTCTGGTTTTCAATTCTACTACCATTGACAGCTCGCTCCTTGGAGAAAGAGGTCCCAGTTGGTCTCCACTACAAAAAAGGTTTTTAATAAAATATTCAAGATAGCTGAGGACCTTTAGAATGGGTAATTTTATTCAACACACACTATGATCTTCCTGCTGGTTGTGGGCTCTGGACCAATACCCAGGAGCTCCTTGGGTGTGAATGGTGATTATGCAGGATGTTAGAGGACCCTGAGAGCAGTCAATTTCTTACGAGTTAGATACACCACATTTTAACTCTGAGACTAAAATCGTCTCTGGGGTTTAGTTTGCTGCCATGATTAAATCCTTACTGTTCTGAAAATCCTAGATTTATTTTTAACTGTTTCCATGCTGCATTTTTAGAAAGATTAATGAGTGGTTAAAATAAAGAGGGAGGGGAAAACTTGAAGATTCAAGAAGAATACTCCGATAAAGTGCAAACTTTCATTTAATAGTGCCTGTAGTGAGTTTATCTGCCTTTGGCTTTGCCTCTGGTTTTGTGAGCCTGCCTACCCAGGCCTACGACTTAATGAGGTGGCTCCCTTCAGTGTCTTAGACACTTAGCTCTCAAAAATCTCTATCTACAAACCAATTTTTCCCATCCATTACAAAACGAGCAAGAGAGATGGAAGGCGTGGGTTGGAAATCCCTGTTAATCAATTGCACTAGTCCCCCTGGGTCGTGGTTGAAGAACGAGTTTTCATTATCTCTAATAATTAGCATCATCGTTGTAGAAATTAGTTGAATGGACTGACACAGTAATCTGTGATAGGCATGCCATGTATCTTTTCATTATTAACTCTCTTTGGGGTGGTGGGAGGTGGGGTGCCCATATACGGAAAATGGTCTATGGGAATTTGTTTCCCATCTTGATGGCATTTCACAGGGGCATGTAGGGGTGAGTTTACACTGATTTTAGATAATCTAAAAGTGGCAATGGCATGGGTAGGCTTGCTAGACACAATGGACAACCTAGGTCTTGTTTTTACGGCTAGCTTGGTGAGTGATGTTAGACAGCTTCCTTGCCTCTCTTAAGTTCAAGTGTCTGCCTCTGTGAAATGAAGACACAAGTAACATCGTTCTCATCAGGTTATGCCTGAAAGAGAAGGGTGATTGTAAAAATAAGGGTGCTGTAAAGATTGGACCTGAGCACATACATATTATAGCTATTATCTTAGCTAGCTTGTGTTAGGCCCTTGCTGTTATTATATCAATTCTTTTCCATTTATCTGATAGTGATGAATTCACTGGACTACAAAGTTTCTCACTGAGAGGCAGAGGAGTCAAAATTGCTCCCTAAAAGGGTAACAGATATGTATGTTCGCAGGAAGCAAAGGAGGCTACATGCTACTGATGTAAGCAGCCCTTCCACAAGGAGGCTGAACGTGGAGGAAGTGGTGACTCTCCTGAATGATTTGGAGTATGACTCCTGTCCGGAGAGTCCCAGTGTCTAGCTTTCCTTGTTAGAATGTTATAGACCAAATATATTCTTCCAGAGGCTGTGTGTTGAAGCCCTGGTTTCCAATAGGAGAGCAGAGGGGCAATTGGGGTACTTAGGTTTGGATGGGATCACGAGGAAGGGCTCCTTTAAAGAGGTTAGTTCCTCTTGGAAAGGGAGAAACCATGGGATGTGTGCTCTTGACTTCTCTTTCTGCACCCTCCTTCCCTGCTGCTTCCTCTTCCTTTCTTTCTCACTCCATCCTCTTTCCTTTCTCCCTGCTGTCTTCTTTCCTACCCTCTCTTTCCTCCCTGTTTTCTTGTGTCTATCTCTCTTACTTTCTTCCTTGACTCCACCTTGTAAGAAAATTACAAGAAGGCTGTGTCATCAAGTCAGGAAGTAAGCTGTTAGCAGGAACCAAATCTGCTGATACCTGGCCTTGGACTTCGTAGCTATATTCATGGCTGCAGTAAAACTCCACAACTGAAAGTAACTTGTGGAAGAGCTTATTTTGGCTTGCAGTCCAGAGGGAGAGTGTATAAAGGCAGGGAGACATGACAGCATGGGCCCAGAGCAGGATCCTGAGAGATCACATCTTCAACACAGAGGACAGAGAGATAAAATTGGAAGTGGGGTGAGGCTAGGAATTCTCAAAGCCTATCTTCAGTAGCTTACTCCCTACAGCAGGACCACAGCCGTCTTCCTAGACAGTGGGGACCAAGTGTTCAAATATCTGAGCCTATACACTTTCTTCCTTTCTTATTCAAACCTTCTCAGTACCCTTTGGAACTATGAGAAATAGATATCATACAAGCCAGCCAGCCTAGGATATCTTGCTATCTTCAGCCTGAGATAAGTCTGAACTTCTGAGAACACTGCCTATCCTAAACAGCCTTTGAAATCAGCTTCTGTCAACCACTGCTTCTTACTTGCATCTCAGGAGTTGACCAGCCCATCCCTTAGCACAGGATCTGCACTCTCCGGCTGTACAACATCTTCCTCCTTTGCATGCCTTCCTCCTTTCACTATCTTTCAATAGCTTCCTTCCTTCCAAGCTAAGCCTGCTCCCACTCAGCTTCAATAGTGGAGGGATCTGACTGGCCTTCTTAATTACCACTGGGCAGCCTGTGATTTATAGACATTCTGAAAAAGACTCTATTTGACGTAGACATTGGGCTGGGCTATGCCCAGTTTGGAATAAGTGTCACTCAAGGTAGGGTTTGGGACTTCTTCCATCAGCAGGGAGGCAAAAGTCGGATGTACCTCAGAAAGGGAGAGCTGGATGCCATGATTGACTTGTCTAGAACAGCTTTCTTCAAATAATAGAAAGGAGGGCGTGAGCTGCCAAACACAGGGGGGTGAGTCCTGAGCCAGGACGGAATAGCTGCGAAAGAGTCAACAGAGAGGATCCGACCAGCCCTCTTCTTCAAATGTCACCAGGGTTGATAGCTTCTCCTGGCTGCTGCATAGATTACTAGACAGACTACTTGTGTGTGTGTGTGTGTGTGTGTGTGTGTGTGTGTGTGTGTGTGTGTGTGGTGTAAGTTATAACAGCATGAGGGCAGATACAGTTACATAAGAATAAGAGAAAGAAAATGGAAGGGATCCAGAGATAGTTTTGTTGTTACCCACACTCACTCTGAGAAATCTTGGTTCTTTCTTTTTCTCATCCTCTTCAGTCCTTTTCCTCTCTCCTCCCTCCCCTGCCCCAACTTAGATTTACATATAGGAGAATGAATGGCCTTAAAGTCACTGTGTGTCTGAGAATGACCTTGAACTCCCCATCTTCCTGTCTCTAACTCCCAAGTGCTAGGGTTACAGGATGTGCCAGCATGCCTTGTTTTATGCAGTGGTGAGAATAGAATCCAGGGCCTGTGCGTGCTGGCCAAGCATGTGGTCAACTGAGTCCTAGCTCCAACTGAATCCTGCTACTTTCTACGGTCAATGTTTTCTTCTGGTTGCCTTTGCTGTCCTAACAATTATCAATGATTTCTTTAGGGACACCAGATCTTACAATTTGTAATTTGTGTTATGACATAAATCTTTTCTTCTGTCCTGCCTTTTGTCTGACATTTGGCTCATCTGTACAAGAACTCTAATGACACTCATTAGTATTGGTGGAGCCCAATGTCTGCTGGCTTCCTTAGAGCAAAGCTGCACTCATGTAGGTCTTCCATTCCTGGGCACACTGTCCATTTATGCAAGTTCATTACTAGTTCCTGTCCCTTTTCTTCCTTTTGTCCTCTCTGTGCCCTTTCTGGCTTGCACATCCTATGCAGATTAGGCTGCCTTCTACAGCCCAAACCCATTCTTACTCCCTTCCCACCCACTTGGGATCTTATGGGCCTATTCTCTTGGGCCAGCACTCTCCAAGTGCAAACCTGGTGGCTATTCCCACCTGCTGTCAGCCACCAGGAGTTACAAAGTGGCTAGTGAGCACAGGCTCTGGTGAGCTGCCGTTCTGCATTCTGCTGCATGGACAGGCTGGGTAGCTGGGTCCGCCAAGTCCTCAACTAAGAAAGCACTGTCTCCACTAAGCTTCCCAATCCTAAGAAAACTGGCCAGGCAACTTTTTTTGCATGAGGTTCATGTAACTTTAATGCCTTGTCCATCCCCGCACTGTTGCCTGGCCCGGCTGGCAGTGGCCCCTTTGCGTGACATCCTGGAGGACAGGATTGGTTTGGTGCCTCCAGGGCATGATATCTTGGGTCAGCAGATGGCCCTCTGATTACTCCTTCCAGCCCATCTTACCTGACCATTCCTTCTCTGTATGAACAGCTGTCTCCTTCACTGTAGGACTGCCTAACGGGATTGGTGATTTTTCTTCTGCCCTTTTGTTTGAACAGGACATAAATCTTTCTCTTTTTCTGACCTGGCCTGCGGTTCCATCCACCTGTGCCCGCCCGCCTTGAGCAATATATAACTCACCAGGCTCTCTTTCCTTTGCTGGCTTCAGCCTAGAAACCCAACTTTCTTCTTTGCTCCCCTCTTCTGAGCTGATTCAGCACTCTCTTAGCACCTGGCTGCCAGCTAGCACTTAAACACCAAAAAGTACATTATCTTGTGGGTCTGACCTGCTCTGGAAACTTCCAACAGAATGAGAGACCCAAAGAAATCTCCATCCCATTGGCCTCTTTTTTTCCTCTTCTTCCCCGAGTCTGAGGAGACTTCATTTACACCAGGTTGGCAGCGACTGTGCTAATTGAAAATGAGTTAATTGAATAACTTTGTACTTAGGAAGGATTTTGAGCTGTCAAAGGACAATCAGTCAATTGAGTCAATCTAGTTAACGGTTTAGCAATGATTGCAAAACTTGGATATGAACTGAAAGGGAAAGGGCCTTCTCTTCCCGAGAAGGGGCCTTGAGAATCCCTGAATATTAGTGATCAAGTGCTATCGACCTCTCGGATTGCTTCAAGCAGTGCTTTCATTTGCAAAGTTGTTTTGCTTCCTGGGTTAGAGCAAAAATCTCCCATGTGTTTTCTTGATGCCTTTGTGTCCTGACAGGTACATTATACCCTGGAGACACAGTTTCTTACCTTCACTGACAAAGCAAGAGGATAAAGTACCCACACAATAAAACTTAGAGCAACAGACTCCTCAGAGAGAAGGCATTTACTTGTGGTTATTAGTGGCTTAGCAGTGAAATGAGTGAGAGCTGCTACCGGAGGATCTGGAACCTTCCAAACTTACATGTATACAAGCAGCTCTTACTAGCAATGGACTGGCTGAGAATGTTTAGTGATCTCTTCATTTCTTCTAAAGGTTAAGTATGTAGGTTTAGAACCCCCTCTTTCCCCTTCATTCTCCTTCCCCAAGTTTTGCTTGTAGATCAAGATTTGGTGCGCAATTAAGTCTCAATAAAGAGTCAGGAATGGTGGGCCATATATGGAATCCCAGCATTTAGGTTACTGAGGCAGGGGGATCAGGATCAAGTTTAGCAGGAGCTGTGCAACAAATTTGAAGCCAATATTGGCTACATGAGATTCTGCTTATAAAAACAAAACAAACAAAAAAAAGAACAAAAAATGGCATAACAAATAAATATTCCCCCATCAGTAAATGATTCTGAGAGAAACTGTGTTGTACAGGGGATGTTTTCAAGCTGCCGTGTACAGTGAGCATCTGAATGAAAGATTGCAGTATTCTGTCCCTTAGCATTGGTGTTGTGACTCTCACTTGAATTAACTGGTCATGCCATTTCTTATGGTATTTGTATGATGATTTTATGCTGCAATGCGCTTTTGTAACTGTTATCTTTTTATCTGCACACCAACCCTGTGAGGCACCACATACAACTTTACGATTTCCTATGTAGAAACAGCCAAGGATGCCTGATATTACAGTTTTGTGGGTCAATGGACCTCTGGCTGAAGAAGATCTCAGGGTGCCGTCTGAGTCTATGTCACATGGCATTGAAGGTGAGAGCTAGCCATTGTCAGAGAGCATCTTCCTCTGACACTTGTATTTATCTCTGGGACTCACATTGTTTGCCAAGCAAACGGAACACTTAGCTATTCAGAATGAGTTTTGTATGTATGTATTGTTGCTAAATAGGAACCAAAGAGGAGAGTGACAACAAAGAGGAGAGCTATGAGTGAGTGCTTTTATGTTCAAGGTGAGTTAACCAAGGCCCATGAAGGAGAAGTATCTCTAAGACTTAGAACTATTTAGCAGCAGACTCCAGTGCCTGTTCACCATGGGGCTATGTCAGAGATGTGAACCCACAGCCGTCCTCAGGGAGGAGAGACAGAGAAGCTTTCCCAAGGAGTCTTTCTCATGATAGACATAGGTACAAATAGAATAACATTTTATCCATAATATATCTGTAACAACAACCTACATAAAAACCCTACATTTTACATGTGTGTAATAAATATATGATTTATTTAACAGTATTTAATTTGGAAATAATTGGTTATCTATATACTTTATTATTTTAAAGATACGATTAATTTTGTTTCATGTGTATGTTTGCCTGCATACATACATGTGGATCATATACATGCAATGCTCGGAGAGATCAATTATGGATGTTTGATACTCTGGAACTTGAGTTACAGATGGTTGTGAGCTGTCAAGCAGGTGCCAGGAACTGGATCCAGGTCCTCTGCAAGAGTATCCAGTGCTCTTAAGCTCAGAGCCACCTCTCCAGCTGTACTGTAAAGACGCTCTTTGTGCTTGATTACTCTTGAGAACTCGTGGCTGCCCTGGGAACTTAAGAACAGGGTAATTGTTTGGGAGTGAGGTTCCTGCAGCCTTGCATCTCACACACTCAAAAGAGCTAGATGTGGTGAGGACGGTTTGGACTTCACCTCTTCTCACCCAGGTTCCTTAAACCTCCTACAAAATTGATACATTAATAATTCCTCTTTACAGACAATGAAGCTGAGGCTTAGAGAAACTCTAGGGTACCTGCCTACAAATGCTAGTATTTTGATTTAATAGGGTCTGAATTTAAAAATCTGCAATCGTAATATTGCTAGGGATATATATATATATATATATATATATATATATCTGTAAGAAATGCTCACAGTTGTTTGATTTCCCAGGTAAGCATATGATAAAACTATAATTTAGAAGTAAAGAACGTTGGATAGTGTTTTCTGGGAAGGACTTTTGGTGACCCGGTAGTGGCCAAATAGATGTACACTTGAGTTTATTCAAGAGGGCTCTGCAAGGCTGCTCACCACTACATATAGCTTGTAGAAGGACTCCCGGGACAGAAGTTTCTCTAGCACATTCTAGACCTTAAAAGAAAATGTACATCAGTATGCATCAGGAGCAAAATGCACAACGTTTTCCACAGTGTGATTATTTGCTTTCAAGTAATGAAGATACATACTTAATAGATGACATGCAATGTGTCCTGTTCCAGAAGCCCTTTGAAACCACTGGTGATTTTATGAACAAGGGTGGTAGTTTACATTTCTTTCCCCCTTTCTCTGTCCATTCAATCTGTTGGCGACATCGACTACATTTTATGTTCTGATTGCTGGAAACTCAGAGAAAATGGTCTTAGGGTTTTACTGCTGTGAAAAGACACCATGGCAATGGCAGCTCTTATAAAGGAGAGCAGTTTGTTGCAGTGGCTTTTGATTCAGAGTTTAGTCCATTGTTGTTATGGCAGGAAATAGGGAGGCACACAGGAAGACATAGCGCTGAAGAAGAAGCAGAGAATTCTACATCTGGGTCAGCAGGAAGTGAGAGTGAGGGAGGCACTGGGCCTGGATTAAGCACCTGAAACCTCAAAGCCCACCTCCAGTGACACAATTCTTCCAGCAAAGCCACACCTACCCCAAGAAGATCACACCTCTTCATAGTGCCACTCCCTGGTGACCAAGTATTCAAATCTATGAGTGTGTGTGGGCCATTTCTATTCATACCACCACATGAACTATCACAGCAAAGGTAAGCAGGCTTCCCATCTTACTGAAAGAACTTGGGATTTTTGCCTTGTAAGTCTCAGTAGTTTAATAGCGAGCACAGAGAGTTTGCGAGGACTCTGAATATCTCCTTTACAAAGCCATTTTCCTTTGTCTCACCAATTCCTTCAATAAACATGAACCTCAGCAAAAGCTACCTAAAATTTTCTGCTTCTCATATTCCGTTTCCCTTTTTTAAGTTGCAAACTCAAGCCTGATTGTATTTGCACTCCAACCAAAAGACCCCCTCGGGCAAGAATCACATTATGGAAAGCTATTTATGAGTTTTAAATTATCCATATTAACATGCTTAGCACTCACCAGTTAAGGTCTCTTGATGCCAGATTTCATCTACAGTGTGGTCCCTGCATTTGGTTACACAGTTGGCTACAAAGATTCCCAGAGGAAGGAAATATACAGTGCAAGCTGAGGTCTGAAAGACCCCCCAAGGAGCTAACTAATATATCCCCTGCCCCTGGCACAACCAAAAGCAAAACCCACTTATGTATTTTTACAGGCCCATTTTCCTATTTTCTGTTTGTAAAATCTGATTGGTCCCATCTCTTTCCATTTTTTTTTTGAGTAAAAGCTATAGGCAAAATATTATTTGGTACAGATAGATGTAAATATATACAGCCTGTTCTTGATAATTATCTACTGGTATTCTTCTCCTTGTAAGGTAACACCAAGCTCAGAAGTCTAACTCAGAATGGGGCTGAAGACAGTTTAAATGGCGCACACCACAGACATTTTAATTTCAATCGAGACAACACTGGATTGTGTTGACTTAAGCATCAGAGGCCCGGTGTGCACTGGCACAGGCGGCTCCGATTGCATCCCCCTGGACTCTTCATTCCTTAGTACTTTTGTGTCCTTGGAAATTTGTACACAGCACTTCAAAATTACAACACTTGATTTTAGAGAGTTCAGAGACATCCCATTTTCCTAACTTGAATAGTTGCCCAGAAGTGGATCTACTCTCTGTGCTCAGCCCACTGCTAATGTCACTGTTAGGGCAGGTGTAAAAAAACCGTTAAAGCAGAGTTGATGTCTCCATGCAAGGTTGTGCATAGTCAGGAAGCACTTTCCCATTGAAGAGGAGTGGTTAATGGCCCTTCCATCCTGTTGCTATCTGAGCTATGGCTTATATGGTGCTGGATGCTCCCATCAAATCTGAGACACTAACATCCTCAAGAAATAAGAGGAGGCATCTCTCTCTGTCTCTCTGTCTCTCTCTGTCTCTGTCTCTCTTTCTTACTTTCTCTGGGCTCACTATCCTCATCTTGCTGTCGAGGAGGGAGGCAGCTACATTTTTCTCTACTTGGGGATCAGACCCAACTCACCCACCCTACCTAAGGAGACATTGGTCATCTGACTATTGGCAGGTGCCGTGACTCACTCAGTACTCTATATCCTTAAACTAAACTGTAGCACAGAGAACATAACCCATCCCGCAACTTCCTTCCTTAGGAAGCTTTCTCAGCTGTCCATACCCATCTGAATGTGTCCCATGGCATGTGACACTGAGGCCACTTGGGAGGCAGACACACCAAAGTCTCTGTCAAATCACGCAGATGGCCTGGGTGCCACGGAATCTTCTTTCCCGACAGCATGGTGCAGGAGTGTTCTTTGTAGGTTCCAGACACCACACAGAAAAGACTCTGGTGTATTACTTAAAACTCTACATCTTGTAACCTGCCTTATTGTAGAACAGTGACTCCCAACCTGTGGATTGTGAAATAACCCTTTCACGGGGGTCACATATCAGATATTGTGCTTATCAGATATTTTTATTAGATATTTTCTTTATTTACATTTCAAACGCTATCCTCTTTCCTAGGACACATGATCGACTATGTTCATAGCAGCCTTATTTATAATAGCCAGAAGCTGGAAAGAACCCAGATGTCCCTCAACAGGGGAATGGATACAGAAACGTGGTACATTTACACAATGGAGTACTACTCAGCTATTAAAAACAATGAATTTATGAAATTCTTAGGCAAATGGATGGATCTGGAGGGTATCATCCTGAATGACGTAACCCAATCACAAAAGAACACACATAATAGGCACTCACTGATAAGTGGATATTAGACCAGAAACTCAGAATAACCAAGATACAATTTGCAAAACACATGAAACTCAAGAAGAAGGAAGCCCAAAGTGTGGATACTTTGATCCTTCTTAGAAGGGGGAACAAAATACCCATGGAAGGAGTTACAGAGACAAAGTTCAGAGCAGAGACTGAAGGTATGACCATCCAGAGACTGCCCCACCTGAGGATCCATCCCATAAACAACCATCAAACCCAGATACTATTGCAGATACTAACAAGATTTTGCTGATAGGAGCCTGATATAGCTGTCTCCTATGAGGTTTTGTCAGTGCCTGGCAAATACAGACGTGGATGCTCATAGTCATCCATTGGACAGAGCACAGGGTCCTCAATGAAGGAGCTAGAGAAAGTACCCAAGGGGCTGAAGGGGTTTACAGCCCTATAGGAGGAACAACAATATGAACCAATCAGTACCCCCAGAGCTCCCTGGGACTAAACCACAAATCAAAGAAAACACATGGTGGGACTGTGTCTTTAGCTACATATGTATTAGAGGATGGCTTAGTTGACCATCAATGGAAGGAGAGGCCTTGCTAAGATTCAGATATTTATGTTATGATTCATCACAGTAGAAAAATTACAGTTATGAAGTAGCAACAAAATAATTTTATGGTTAGGGTCCCTACAGCATGGGGAATTATATTAAATAATATAATTATTATTTAATTATAAGCAGCATTAGGAAGTCTGAGAACCACTGTTCTAAAAAGAAGATGTTTTGTATAGTGGACTCAAGGCATCTGGGAATAAAGTCTCAGGCCAACCCCTTAGGTGTCTGACTTCATAGCCGATCACACCAGATCTTTCATTATGGACCTTTTAGCTTGACACTGCTGTCTACCTTGGTCTGCAGTGATTGGTGATGCTAAAGCTGAAACCAGTTCAGTGATACATCCAGATGAAGATAGGGTGAGAGCCACCATGGCTCATTCCTCCTGAGTTGTAAAAAAATTATTTAAAGGGATCTGGTTATAGAAACCCATGAGCAAAAACTACAGTCTGATGAAGAATGCCATGGGCTGGGTGGCTTTAAAACTAGACATTTATTCCTCAGAGTGTAGGAGGCTGGAAGCCAAAAGTTAGGGTCCAGGATGAGGGCTCTTCTTGGCTTATAATTGTGGGTTTTTTCTTGCCATGTCTCCAAGTGGCCCTAGGCTGATACTCTCATCATTCCAGAAGGATGAAACTAAGAGCTCTAGTCTCATTCAAGAGGGCTCTGTCCTTACCAAAACTCATCTCTCAAGGGCTCCCCACTAATACCAGGGCCTTCACACCAGGGAATGTAAACATTCAGTCCATATGGAGAACCAAGAGGATTATGTAAATTAATCACATTATCTACTTATTCGACATGTTAAATTGAACATGAGACTAGAAAAGCCAATGCTTTATTTGAAGTAACCTGTATCTCCCCTGGGTCACTACCTGGATCACCCCTTGCTTTCTCCTTGCTTCTCTGTATCTCTATAACAGTCCATTGTCTTCTGTTGTCAAGAGCAAAGACAAGATAATGAAGGCTAATTTTCCTGTTAGGAAAATACTGGTTATATGTTTTTTTGTTTTCAACTATCAAAACATGTGACTGAATTTATATTCTCAAACTGTGTAATTTCTCTGGTCCTACCTGGAAAGGTTGTTCAACCTCTTAGGGGAATCTCTACCTGGGAAAGAATCGCTACCCCAAAGGTTTAGTGTATGTAGTATTATGGACAGAATTATCTTGCAAAGTTCATGCTGGAGATGTCATGAAAAGAAGGAAGCAGGTTTTCCTAATGCAGGTAGTGACAGAGGTGAGACAATCGATTTCTGGTTGTGACTGATTTCCCTTTGACTATTTATCCTTGAAATCTCTCCATCAATCAAATGTGGTTGCAGGAATTTAGGTATTTCTTATGTGTATGGCTCTCTCTCTCTCTCTCTCATATATATATGAGATATTGTCTTCTAGCTTTCACATGCATATATCTGTATGCATGTGAAAGCTAGAAGACAATCTTGGCATATAATTTTTCAGCTACCCTCCATCTTTTGTTTTGAGACAGAGACTCTCACAGATCTGAAACTCATCAACTAGGTGGGGGTGGGGGCAGCTAGCCACTGAGCCTTAAGGACCTTCTCTTTCAAATCCTTAACTGGGGTTATATGTACTTGACATCATGTCTGGATTTGCACATGGGTTTTTTTTTTTTTTGGTGGTCTGTGTATTGTATTTGCATTTTACTAACTGAGATACATGCCCAAACCCAGACTTAGTTATTTTAAATTTTTACTATCAGTCATGCTTGCATGCTTATTAACATTTAGAATTTCTTTAATGAGAAACCATTTTTTCTTTTCCTATTGAAACTTGGGATGTAAAACCCTTGAGACAGACACTCTTCGGACAAGTAGTCCTTCAGAAGTAGATCTTGATGTGGGGGCTGGGAACAGAGCACACGCGATCTGTGCACCCCTGAAGAGAAGACATACAAAATCCACAGAAGAGAGACTAGTATCAGAAGTCTACTATTTTCTCTATAGGACTTTGAGTGTTTGGATTTCCTTGGATCGCTCCTTTCCACACACAGATGGTAAAGTCCCCAATGACAACCCCACTCGGCATCTCACGAACACCTGACACATAGTAGATCCTCAATACTAGTCAGTGAGTGGGTTAATTCTTAAAACTGCCACTTGGTCCCTTCTCTAACACTTTGTACTTATCATATTTGAAGCCATGCTCAGTGGGCAAATGGTTAATCTACTGGATGCATTTCATCTGGACCTTTGAAATGAATTTTTTTGGACCTTTGAAATGAATTTTTTTTTTGAACAAAATAATTCCAACTGAATATGTGTAAGACATGCAGAACCAATGTAGTAAGCCTGATCTTTACAATGCCAATGCCACCCTTGTGGGATCCTTTCACATTTCAGGACTTTGTCCATTAAAGAGAAATGAGTATTTCAGAGAGCTGCTGTGGGGATTAAGTGAGATGTTTAGGTGAGATGGTTTGAATGAGATGTCCCCCATAGCCTCAGGAGTTTGAACACTTGGTTCTTGGTTGGTGGTGCTGTTTAGGGAGGGGCAGGCTTTGAGAGTGAAAAGATTCCCATCACCACCCCCCCCCCCGCTCCTGCTTTCTGCTTCCTTAATTACAGTTCAAGATGTGAACTCTCAGCAAGAAGAGCAGGTGTTCTTAACCCAGCTCCAAGATGTTAGGCAAAATTTTAAACAATGTTTTCAGTAGCTGTTGGCTTTTTAAAAAATCACCAGCTTAATAATCTCAAAATAAACATCTTGGTATCCAGTGTATGGAGCATGAGTTTGTTAGAGGTAAGGGACTGTTAATTCTTGTTTGTGACTGTGCAATGCCTAGCTAGAACCTTTTAGGGGCTGCCTTGTGTTTTCTGAGTACACACATGAGGGAAATGCCCAAATGAAGGGCTAGTCAGACAAACTAGAAAGTAAAGATGACTGACAGGAGCCAGCCAGGAGAGAGGAAGACTACTGGTGGCAGATGGAGACAAGGCTAACACATTACTCATGAGGAGCAGAGCGAAGGATAGCCTAGGCTCATTCCCTTAGAGGTTTCTGTAATGGCATCCCCAAACTCCATGTTCTGTACAGTGAAGATGTAGGTTCCCCCAGTGAACATCTCCTTTGGCACCTTGGGATAGATCTGGACCATATCTGGATCTTCAGAGTACCCTGGCCCACCTTAGAATGCTGACTGGTGTGAAGGTTGTTTATCTGTTTTCGCTTGCCAATAATCAAGTAGCACAGTGGGTGAGTTTCAGTGAGAAGACGCCTCTGGAAGTCAGGCTTGACATCTAGAGTTGGCAGAATCGCAAGGCAGTGTCAGAAGCTTCCTGGTGAGGGAGACGAGACAGAGTGTGACCTTCTGCCTCTTCCTCTTCTGATGAAGCCACCAAGATTCAGGGTGCTCTACTCTAACGCTCATATCATATCTCATATTAATCACTGGCCCCATTTTGAAACAATTAGATTAAGTTTCCCCAACATAGTATCTCTCAATAGGGAAGAAATTTAACATGTTAATACCCTACCAAACTACAGCAGCTGAGTGTAGGTTTACTTTGGTAGCAGGGTTTCTCTCTCTCTCTCTCTCTCTCTCTCTCTCTCTCTCTCTCAGATTTATTTATTATTATAAATAAGTATATTGTAGAAGTATTCAGACACACCTGAAGAGGGCGTGTGATCCCATTAGAGATGGTTGTGAGCCACCATGTAGTTGCTGGGATTTGAATTCAGGTCTTTTTGAAGGGCAGTTAGTGCTCTTAACCGCTGAGCCATCTCTCTAGCCCCCAAAATGTCTCCCCCCTCCCCACTTCCCTTCTTCCTCTTGCTCTAGCTCCAGGCCCCACTCACTATAGCCCAAAGATTTTTATTTGTTTTTCATTACAGGTGGTTGTGAGCCACCATGTGGTTGGTGGGATTTGAACTCATGACCTCCCGAAGAGTAGTGGGTGCTTGTCACCACTGAGCCATCTCACCAGCCAGTGGCAGGGTTGCTTAATGTGATCTGCATGGCTGCCCAATCCTGTTTGGAGTAGTGACAGAAAAGCTGTAATGCCTAAGGTCACTTTGTGTGAGGCATCTTTGGATGCTAATTGGCTCTTCGATACACTGTGGTCTAGCTCCAATTCAAGAAGCCTTTCATTATTATGATTTTTGTAATGGGTCTGTCTCCCTCCTACCTCTGTTCTCTTCCCTGCTTTTTCCTTCTTCCTTTTTCTCCCTTCCTCTGCCTTCCCCTCTGCTCCCTCATCTATTTCTCTCACTCTTTCTTTTTTACTTCCTTCCTTCCTCCCCTCTCTCTTTCCCATTCTCCTTCCTTTCTCTTACCTTCCTCTTTCATTTATCCTCCCCCACTCTCTTGGGATCCACCAGTTTCCTTATAAACCAGCACTCCTCATGGCTGAGTTTCACAGATGCAGGACATAGGTGGGCCAATACTTGTACATTGTTCATTTGTTTAGCCTTAAAACTTTTCTTCTGTGGAAAATGTAGCTCTTCCTCTCTCATCAAAATAGTTGATGTTTATCATCTTCTAGAATCTTCCTTTGAAGCTCATTTCCTCCTTCTCTTCTTTTTTTTATTTAATTTATTTTCTTACACACTCACTTTATATGCCGTTCATTGTTCCCCTCCTGGCCACCCCTTCCCATAATTATTCTCCCATCCTGCCCCGCTCTAAGCAGGAGGGAGCTCCTCTGAGTTTCCCCCCAATCTGGCATTTCCAGTCTCTGCGAGGTTAGGTGCTTCCCTTTCCCACTGAGGCAAGCTAGTAGAACATATCCCACACATAGGCAACGGCCTTTGGGATAGCCTCCATCCTAATTGCTTGGGATCCACATGAAGATGAAGCTGCACATCTGCTACAGGGGAGGCCTAGGTCAAGCTTGTGCATGCTCTTTGGTTAATGGCTCAGTGTCTGAGAGCCCCAAGGGTCCAGGTTAGTTGACTCCGTTGGTCTTCCTGTGGAATTCATATCCCCTTTAGGGCCCTCAATCCTTCCTCCTATTCTTCCATAAAATCTCCAAGCTCCATCCACTATTTGACTGTGGGTGTGTGTATCTGTCTGTGTTAGCTGCTGGGTGGAGCCTCTCAGAGGACAACATGCTCCTGTCTGCAAGCATTCAGAGAGAGTATCATTGGTAGTGTTAGGAACTGGTGCTTGCCCATGGGATGGGTCTCAAGTTGGGCCAGTTATTGGTTGGCCATTCCCTCAGTCTGCTCCAGCCCCTGTGCCTGTATTTCTTTTAGACAGGATACATTTTGGGTTGAAAATTTTGTGGGTGGGTTGGTGTCTCTCTCGCTTCACTGGAGTTCATTTCTGGCTATAGGAGGTGGCCTCTTCAGGTTCCATAGCCCCAATGTAGTGAGTCACAGCTTAGGTTACCGCCATTGATTCTTAGGAGCCTCCCTCATCCCAGGGTTCTGCCTCAGATGTCATCCCTGGAGATGCCGCTACCTCCTCGCCCCATTTGAAGCTCATTTCATAGAACAAAATTTGTCAATTTCCTCTTTATAAATAGCCAATACTGGTAAGCAAAATGCTGAGCATTTTTGCAAGGTGTGTGTGCGTGTGTGTGTGTGTGTGTGTGTGTGTACAACTATCCTTTTCCACCACTCTCTGCCTTATTCCCTTGAGAAAGGATCCTTCTCATACCTGGAGCTAGGCTGTGCAGGAGATTCTTAAAATTCCCCAAAGCTTTCCACAATCCACATGTTAGGAAGAAACCCAGCTGTGGAGTAAAGCAGTCAGCTCTGTGTTTAATACTGAGACCTCCTTCCATAAGAATTGGCTGAGCGTAAGGACAATGAGGTGACCCCTACCTGCGCAGCAGCTGAGGGTAGAGGCCTTCCTCCCTAAGATAAGTTCAAGTCCATCCTGATCTGCTCCTTCAGCCCGACTCTGAGAAGTCACTTACATCATTATGAAGCACCAATTACCGTTTTCTGTGAAGGTGGTGGCGGCTCAAAATCTTTAAAAGTAATACTCTGGAATACATTATAAAAAGTTAGCCCGGGCTTATTGAAGTCACAGATACTTTCAATGAATATTAATGAGTGGCTGGATATGAGAGCAGAAGATATACTGGGCTACAATACCAACGAGCAAGGATGAGAAAGATAAATTTAAACAAAAATGATTAAAATAATTGATGCTAATATAATTTTTATATGTTCCCAGGTTTTAAGAGACAAGAAGTTGCTGTGCAATTCAAGGTCAGCAGATTAAGGGTTTAAATGCCAGCTCAGCGGCAACCGTCTTGCCGCCTACTTCCACACAGCCCTGAAAAAATCTATGCAGGGTCTGTTTCGATTTCCCCAGTTTGCTCTTTTTTGGGGGGAGAGAGCAGTTAAAAGGGGAATACATCACCAGCTTGGTATTTAAGCTTATAGCCAAGATGACCAGCATAACATTTAAGATGCAAGCTGTAGAGGTTGACTGGTTCTCTCCGGTGTGGTCCTTCTCATTAATGTAGCATGCGGACTGCTGATGTAAATATGAGAGTCAGCGTAGAACGCACTCACCTGAAGCTGTTAACAGTTTCATTACCAGTCAGGCAAATAGCTGTCTTCTTTGGGGTGCCTGGGGATGATCTCTCAGGAGCCTTACACCTGCCTTCTCTTCTGTTACTCCAGCTTCTGTCCCTCTGCATCAGGACTTCTCCATTGTCTATGGGCTCTTCTGGCCATTCAGAAAAATAGAGATGGTGATCACTTAATTGACTGCCATTGGCTAACTTATTGTTCCCTGGGTTTGTCCAGAGGACTGGATCTTACCTTGGGAGGTCTTTGCCTATGGCTTTTTTTTTTAAAACCACACTGCCATCTTTAGTTTAGTCCTAGGTTCATGAAAAGGCATCTGATTTCTCATATGGTTTGCCCCTCTCCTCTTTTCTCACAATGCGATCTCAGCATTGCATTAAGGAATACTGTATGCCTAACATTTCTATGTATATCAGAGGTTTATATCCATTATGATTTCAAAAGTGGGCACACGATACTGAAAGACGCATGCAGGCTCAGGAGCCACAGTTGACAGCGGTTCTTTTTTTTTTTTAAATATTTTTATTAGGTATTTTCCTCATTTACATTTCCAATGCTATCCCAAAAGTCCCCCATACCCCCCCCCACTCCTCTACCCACCCACTCCCACTTTTTGGCTCTGGCATTCCCCTGTACTGGGGCATATAAAGTTTGCAAGTCCAATGGGCCTCTCTTTCCAGTGATGGCCTACTAGGCCATCTTTTGATACATATGCAGCTAGAGTCAAGAGCTCCGGGATACTGGTTAGTTCATAATGTTGTTCCCCCTATAGGGTTGCAGATCCCTTTAGCTCCTTGGGTACTTTCTCTAGCTCCTCCATTGGGGGCCCTGTGATCCATCCAATAGCTGACTGTGAGCATCCACTTCTGTGTTTGCTAGGCCCCGGAATAGTCTCACAAGAGACAGCTATATCTGGGTCCTTTCAGCAAAATCTTGCTAGTGTGTGCAATGGTGTCAGCGTTTGGAAGCTGATTATGGGATGGATCCCAGGTTATGGCAGTCTCTAGATGGTCCATCCTTTCGTCACAGCTCCAAACTTTGTCTCTGTAACTCCTTCCATGGGTGCTTTGTTCCCAATTCTAAGAAGGGGCACAGTGTTCACACTTTGGTCTTCATTCTTCTTGAGTTTCATGCGTTTAGCAAATTGTATCTTCTATCTTGGGTATCCTAAGTTTTGGGCTAATATCCACTTATCAGTGAGTCATATTGTGTGAGTTCCTTTGTGATTGGGTTACCTCACTCAGGATGATGCCCTCCAGGTCCATCCATTTGCCTAGGAATTTCATAAATTCATTCTTTTTAATAGCTGAGTAGTACTCCATTGTGTAAATGTACCACATTTTCTGTATTCATTCCTCTGTTGAGGGGCATCTGGGTTCTTTCCAGCTTCTGGCTATTATAAATAAGGCTGCTATGAACATAGTGGAGCATGTGTCCTTTTTACCGGTTGGGACATCTTCTGGATATATGCCCAGGAGAGGTATTGCGGGATCCTCCGGTAGTACTATGTCCAACCAAGTGGACTGGATACCTATTCTCCACCAGTTTGCTAAGTCTTTGTCCTCAAAATAGTATCAGGCACAAGATGAACATGGATGCTTTTAATTTTCCCTTCCTGTCATTAGATTTATGTATTTATGTGTGTGCATATGGGTATGCATGTCAGCATGTAGGTATGGAGGTCAGAGAACAATTCATGAAATTCAGTTCTTTCCCTCCACCATCTGATCCAACTCACACCTTCAAGCTTGGTGGCGGTTTGCTTCACTAACTGACTCACCTCTCCAGCCTTCTTGTAGTCTCTAAAATATTTTTTTGAGAATGACTGGAGAGATGGGTCAGTTGTTAAGAGCAGTGGCCACTCTTGCAAAGCACCGAAGTTCAGTTTCCAGACTCACATCTTCAGGGGTTCTGGTGTCTTCTGGTCTCCTCCAGAACATCATATGGTGTACATACATAGAGGTAGGCACTCATGCCTAGTAAAGAGGTAGAATACTCATTAGCTAAAAACACAGCTTTAAAAAGAGAATTTAAAACTATTTGGGGTCTTGTTTTCTAAAGTCAAGAATATATTATTCTTGTCATCAAGAATATATTATTTGTAACAAACATAGAAATAAATAGAATTCCTAATATTCCTCTCTGTGAAAATTACATATAATTTCTGAGAGCTCAAAATTTGTCTATTTCTCAAGTTCACTGAGTTGGTCTTCAGTCCCTGTAATTTACAGGAAATGGCTGTCATGGGTCAAAGGCTGGCTTCTTAAATGTTCAAATCAAACCAACACTGTGAAGAGCATAATGTCTAATGTCTCCTAATGCTGACTGATGAAAACCTTTAAAGTGACCACTTGTAGTTTTTTGTGGAGAATCACACAACCTGGCTTTCCTGTGCCTGTGCAAATCTTCTCTGTCAACAGAAGGCGATTCCAGCATCCACCCGACTTTTGCTGAGCTCTGGGCTCTGCAGTGTGTACTTTCCTTAGATAATAATGTTCTCAACCACCCCACCAGTTGGGTTCTGTTATTGTTCTTACGTTACAGGTGACTTTAGAAAGGTCAAGTCATTTAGATGTGGTCACACAGCTAGCAGTGTCCATACAAAGAAGTGGCCCAGGCTGACTCCGTGGTTTGTGCCATTAACCAATGCATAGTGGTAATGGGCTGCTTTGTTTATGTGTGAGTGAGTAGAGTTCTTAGAATTAGAAAGCAGATGCACTCTGCTTACACAAACACACACATTCTCCCTCCTCTCTCTCTCTCTCTCTCTCTCTCTCTCTCTCTCCCACACACACACACACACACACACACACACACACACACACACACAGGAACTCAATAGAAATGTATTATTTGACTTGTTTACCTTAAAAAAAAAACGTCCAGGTGATAATCTCTACAGTGTAGCGACAACACAAGACTTTGAAACACAAAGCCTTACAAATGAGACTTACCTCTAAGGACTGTGTGAATCAAACAAGTTAAAATATATAGAGCCCCTGAGTGAAGGCCTGGCACAAACTAAGATCTCAATAAATATCTACTGTCACTGTATTTTGTGGTAAGGTTTTTACTTAGAGCTTTAGGAAGCCTGCAGAAGAGGTATTGGTTAGGCCCCAATGGAAGGATGTCACAAGACTCTCTGTCCCAAGTGGGAACACAGAGCCTGCATCCACTGTCTTCACTTCCATACCCAACATTTGTTTGTGTCTTGCATCCCAGATTCCCCCCGAATAACCTCATACACAGGCCCTGCTCTGCTCTGCGGTTTGGATAAGGAAGAGAAACTAACAAATCTCTTTTTCGTGGATTAAGAGAGTCAGAGCGAGTTTTGGCAGGCATGGATTCCGTGACTGATTGGAAGTTCTGTCTGTTCATAACATAGCTGAAGAGGAGTTTGTCCAGTGGTTTGAGATTGACAGGCTGGAGGCTAATGGGATTCTCAATGGGCAGTGAAGGCCTAACTGAGAACCACAGACAGCTCATGCTGGACGTGTGGGGAATGAATGAATGTACCTGGTAGGTGCTGGGTTAGGGAGAGGAGGGTGAGCCTGCTCCTCTCTGCCCTTTGCTCTTTCCCAGTGGACCTTGTCTTTCCAAAGGTTTAAGACAAGTGGCAGCTGTAGGATAGAAAGTGGAGGCTAAGAGGCTGGCGAGAGACTCTCCCTTCCTCCTCGGGGATGAGGAGAACCAGCCAGGAAATTCTGGAGCTGGTGATGGCCGAACTGTGGAGTGGCCCCTGATAATTTGGGGAGCTGCTAACATTTATAGAAATGGGAATATATTTAAAATTCAAACATATAATTTCGACTATTTCCAGCTTCCCATATGTGTATCACCAAAAGTGAATTTCGAGAACAGTGTTGGGAAAATACCGCCTGGGGAAAGAGAAAAGTTACCGCGGAAGCCTGGTTTCTAGAATAATTTATTTCACAATAAGAGCAAATCCCTTTCCCCAGGGGAATATTTGACACAGTAATTGCGCTGGCGAACAGTCACTGTTTCATTTCATTTTCTCTCTCTCTCTCTCTCTTTAAAAACTTTCTTTGTAAAGCGAAGTGTTTGCAAGTCTCCCTGAGAGAGCAACTTAAACAAGAGGCCCAGGTTGGAAGGTGGGTGTCTTTTTGTGAGTATGTGCGTCCAAGGGACAGGAATATATAGCCATTCATTCATCCTTGGACCTCAAAGCAACATCTTAGACAAAGAAAAGAGAAAAATCAGAAACCCTCGAGATTAGAGACAGTGAGATGCATCTTTACAGATTTAGAGCAGGAGGACACAGCCTGGCACGGATGGAAAACTGTAGCTCATTTGGAGTCGCCTAAGACCAAGGAGTGATGATCGGGTCACGGGTTTGTGATTTCCTTTAAGAATATGGAACTCAACAATTTGTTGTTAATAATGATGCAGGATTCACACTAATGTGTGCATGTACCGTCAATGTCAGAAACTATGATGTAAGGAGATAAATGCAGATTTATAATTGATAAGTGTCTTGTACATACGTGGCAAGAGCTGAGGTCATATGCATGTGAGTGTAGAACACTTGGTATGTGACCAACATTTCTGTTTTCCCCCATTTTCATGTGGGCATGTATGTGCATTTGCATGCGTTGTATACACATGTGCTCCTGCATGTAGAGGCTCCCAGTTGATGTCAAGGATCACTCCCAGTTATTCTTCTACTCAATTTGCTGAGGCAAGCCTTCTCAGTCAAACCCAGAGCTCACTGATGAGGCTCATCTTGCTAGCCAGCTTGGGACCCCATTTCTGACTTCCAAGGTTGAATTAGGGGCAGAAGGCCATGGCTTCTGGATGTGGATGCGAATCCCAGGGGTCCAAACTCCAGTCTACATGCTTGTGTCACAAGCACTTTAACCAGTGATCACTCTCCCCAGACCCCCAAGTTCTATATTGTATAAGAATCCATTGACATAGGCCTGCAGATATGTTCAATGTAGATATAATTTGTTTATATTGACTGTGATATTTTATACTAGGTATGCTAACCTAACAAAGTGATTCCGTTGACACCTTCACAAATACAAAGATTTTAAAAAGATGAACTTTGTATTTATAATATATATTTTAAATAATGTTTTGATTTATTCTTTGAGAATTTTATACAATATATTTTGACCATGTTCATTCCCTCCAACTTCCCCCAGATCCTCCCTCCAGTCAACTTTGTGTCCCATTGCTCTATTTAAAGCACACACACACACACACACACACAAATCCATGAAGACCAGTTTGTGTTGGCTAAGAACTCTTTAGGGTGGGGGCCGCCTTGGAGTGTGGTTGCTACACCGGGTATCATATCATTGAAAAAAATGGACTTTCCCTCTCTCAGCAGCAAATACCAAGAGCTTCTCAGTTAGGCCTGGGACTTCATGCCCACCCCTTTTCCTCTATGCTGGAACTTTTGTCTGGTTTGAGCTTGTGCGGGTGTTATGCACACTGTCATGGTCTCGGCGGGGGGTGGGGGGACAGTCATATGTAAATCTCCTCTGTTGTGTCTGGAAAACATTATTTCCTTGAAGTCATCCGCTGTTTCCAGCTCTTAAATCTTTCTACTCATCTTCTACATATTCCCTGAGTCTTGAGGGAAGGAGTGTGATCCAGACAGCCTATTTAGGGCCAAGTATAATGCATATTTTAAGCAAAGGACTTTTGTGTGATGTCTGAATGTTTGGCATCCATTAAATATCCATGCATTAAGATAGAGGGGTTTGAGAGGCATGCCTTTCTTTCAGATGAATCCTGTGGGGTTCAGCAGCCTCCAAGCTCCAGGCTCCCTTACCATCCTCATGGTGGTGGTGCCATCACAGGCTCAGGTATCTTGGGGACACTTGTAATACACTAGGCTACCCTAAAGTTCAGGGGTGCCAGCTGCTGTTTTCCTGGTAGCTTTTGTAAGAGGGATGGCTGCTACCATCAGAGGAAACAGAGGAACAGTGCAGTGTCATGCTCAGAAGAAGAGGAGAATATCATGTATGGGGAATCACACGTTCCCTGGCCAGAAGTTTCCTTGCACATCTCTGTTGTGATATCCAGGAGTCATGCCAAGATGCTCACAGGCTGCAGTCTGCAAGGCAGAACAAGCAAACATCCCAGCAGTTTCAGGAAGTGAGAGAGGGGATTGCTGGCCATGGCAAAGTGGGAAGAAAACAAACAGAAAGCCACCACGCTGGTTGTGAAGAGAACAAATAACATCCCCAGAAGAAGTTAAATCACCTCTTATTTTACTGTTTTCATTACTATGAAAGAAAATGGTACGATACAGTAGGAAGTTGTGAGATGGGCAGAAAGAATTTACAACACTTCCTCCAATAGGGAAAGCGATTTTGTTTCATTAATTCCATTCTGTAGATAAAAAACACCGTAATATTTAGATTGTTGGTGCACACCTGTAATCCCAGCACTTAGGAAGACTGAGGTAACAGGATGCAGGCCTGGGTTGTATGCTGACAATCTCTGCCCAAAAGAAAGTTAAACGGAGCAAAGCAGAAAACAACTCAAAAGCAACAAATATGTACGGAAGTCAGCTGGCATGCTTATGTGCCACAGTTCCTACAGACTCAGCAGGCCCGTCAGGACACGCATTAGGCTCAGCCAAGAATCGACTTTGAGAGAAACTGGCTGATTTTTTTTCAGTGCCACCTGTGTCTACTAATGTCTCCCTGATTGGAGCCTTCCCACTTGGACCACTTTCTCTTTGGTTTACTGATGGGACTAGAACTCTCCACAGACACCTCTGTGGTTTCAGAAACAAGATGCTATCAGACACTAAGAGACCCGACTCCAAGCTCTGCCTTTTCCTACTGCACAGTCGTTCTTCACTGATTGACTAGTAAGCTGAGATTGGACAATAGTCGGTTTTCACCCATCTACGGCTGAGTACTCAGCAACTTTTCCTTAGAACGTGGACTAGTTACACATTTCTGAATTGGTCACTGTCTACCACCAAAAGATGCCTCTCCTGAAGCCAGAGAAATGGTTCAGCAGGTAAGAGCACTCTGGTCTTAGACTTGGACCAGGACTTGTTGGTTAGCTGGGTTCATACTGTGGTCATTTCCAATTTAGTAAGCAGAGCTGAGAAGACTCTGAGGCTGAGGCTGGGCTTGAAAGAACACCTTGGTGAATCTGGCAAAACACTGACTTGACGGCTGGGAGCCTTAGTCACGCTGGTTTCCTCCTCTCATCATTGTGTTTGAGACTGTATAATCTGGGAGTTCACACACTTAAGTCCACACACGTGTAAACACACATGGGTGCACACACCTCACACATATACATGCAAGAGAAAAATGGAAAGGAGATTATTTTTGCAAGCCACCTCTGGGGACATCCATACAGTGGCCTTTTGACAGCCTTCATGGGGGAACTTCTAATTTAGCTTTAAACAAATTGTACCAAGGAATGGAATCTAGTCTGCAACCCTCCCACCCTGCCTTACAGCTCTTTTGGAACACAGTACTGCTGATCTCTTTACTCAGGGGGCTTTTGGAGGAGCCTGGCTTACCTAATCCCTCTTGACAAAGGTGTTCCTGGAGACAGTCCTCCTCTATAACTCTCCCTTCCCATCAGCAGCAGCCTTGGATGCTCATCTTGAGACAGAAGCACCGTGGAAATCAAAGGCAGAACCACTGGGTACATTTGTGGCTATAGAGATGGGCCACTCAGTTCATACTACAATGACAGCTTCTACAGACACTGGACACAGCTCTGCCACCAGACACTAAAAACAACTTTTCCATATAGATCTCCTGAGTCCTGGGAGTGGCATTCTCAAACCAGAAATGGTGGAGAGGTAGAGGAGAATAGGTGAGTTTGGTGGTTGTAGCTAGCCCCTTGAGCTTTTTTGTGTAACTTTTTAGAATATTGAGTAAGTCATCTTGACTAATCCTTAAGGCTAAGGAGCTGTACTCCGCTGCTCCTCTGGCTGGCTGCCTTGCTGATGCCCCATTCCCTCTTTGTGTAGAGACTCAGTGAGAAAAAATGTTGGGGCAGTGTTTTATTTTGTTTTGCTTTTAATCTGTGGAGCGCATGTGTGCACGTGTATGTGTGTGCATGTGTGTGTGTGTGTGTATGTATTTGCGTGTGTGTGAGTAGACAGGTATGTTCTATGGCATGCATGTGGCAGTCAAAGGTTCATCTTCTACTTTGTTTGAGGCAGGCTCTTTTGTTGGCTTCATTGTCTGCCTGGTAGGTGAGCTTCTGGGGCACTCTCCTTTCTCTGCCCCCCATCTTAATATAGGAGTCCCTGGATTAAAATGCATGCTACCTCAGCTGGCTTTACTTGGGATTTGAGGATATGAAGGCAGGTCTTCATGCTTGCACCACAAACTTGTTACCCACTGAGCCATCTCCCCAGCCCTGAAATCCTGTTCTGAGGTTGACTCTCTTGACCCCAGTCTTCTGAGTTGGGACAGAAAGGACTTCCTCTATACCTTCTCAGTCACCAGCTCCCCCTGAGTTTGTTTGTCAGATACATGGCTTTCTGTGGGTGTGCCCAGACTTGCCAACATCTCTCTCCATCCTCAGTCAGCCACCCCCCATTCCTCCTTCCGATCCCAGACCCAATGTCTTTTCCGCACTGAATCTCTCCCAGACAGACGCTCTCCTCTTGCTTCGACCTGAGAATATTTTCCTACCCTTTCATAGCCTCCCTCAGATGGTGGATTTGCATTTTTATGTCTCGCTTCCCCAGACAGTGGGCGAAGACAGTCCCTTTCATTCTTGTGTCCTTGGTTCCCAGTGCAGAATCTGGCACACAAGCAAGCACTGGGGAAAGCAGGACTAAGTACGGTAGAGGGGCAGAGTCTGCCCTGGGAAGTGCCATCCCCTGTAGGAGCCTCACTTCCTCCCCTGTGTTGTGGGAACAGTAACAGTTCTGGTCAGGGGTTACTGGGAGGATTAGGTGAGTGGGTTCTTACAAGGTTAGCCCAGGGCCTACTTCAGAGTGAACTCAGTGTTAGGGGTTCCTTTCCACAAGACCTCCACTTCTTTCTGAAAGTTACATTTCAATTTATTTCCTTTTCAGGGAGGCACATGCCAGGGCGTGTGAGGACATCAGAGGACAGCTTGCAGGAGTCAGCGTTCTTTTTCCACCATGTGCATCCCTACGGCTCAAACTCAGGTTATCAGGCTTGGCAGCAGATGCTTATATCCCCTGAGCCACCTTGTAGGACTACAGCCCATATCTCTAATATACGATAGTAAATGATCGTACCTACAATACCTTGATGATGAGTTGATGGGTAAATGTGTCTTGTGGTCCTCACATTGCTCTGTTGACACCACTGCTGAAAACCACCACGCCACTTAAATGGAAAAGTTGTACCTGGCTGGGAGTGAGTCTGATTTTGTTTTTTCTCTCATTTTTCTGAAAAGCCTTCTCCCTACTTGGGCCAAGTTGAGAGTGCCTGAACTTACTTTTTGCTCAATCAGGTCAAGCAGTCCTGTGCAGGGAAGAATCACACCGAAGGCCAAGGAATGGACTCGGGTATCGAAGCTCATTAATATCACTAGCATCCTAACAAATGGGAGGCCGGCGAGCCAGACCGTGCGGCCACTTGGTCACAAGGCGGGGGTCTGCCCCGGGGCCCTGCGCACATTGAGTGGACGGGCACAAGTGCCATCCATATTTCTCTGTGCAGCTCTGGCCCCCACCTCTCATGTCAGCCTGCTGAGCTGGCTTGGCCCAGCTTCCTGAGTTTCACACAGAAGATTTATTCTTCAAGACTGACCTACATGGACGTATGTATCTAAATTCACAAACGCTCGAGTTTGATGGCAAGCAACAAAAGGTCAGAGGAAAAACAGGCAAGGCATTTAAATCAAAATGATGAAACTGGGTAATTTCATTAGCAACAGTTGTATTTACTGGAAGTCACAGATGGTGCAGTTTAGCTCAGAGCCAAGTTTTTAGGACAAAATAAGAATGAAGAAAGAAATATTTCAAGGGAGAGGTGGTTAAAAATTAAATAGGCACCAGATGGCTCAAGATTGTCTTTCCTATAAATTTGGTGAAAGAAGGCAGCTGAATTCAAAGGCTTTCTGAATGGGACTGGAGTTTGCAAAAGGACTTTGAGACTACATAAATAAGGCCTTTTAAAGTCAGAGGTATTAAGTCTGGAGTGATATTGAGTGGAGGTGACAATTACACAAACCACATTTAATCTAATTTAGTTGTTTGTTATCACTAATTTCCCATCTTTAACATTTATTGAGAACCTACTGTGTGCTAGACCCTATTGTGTGTATGTGTAGGTATAGGTTTTTTTTGGCATGCTGTGTGTGTATGTATGTATGCATAGACAGGTGGAGATTGAATGTCAGTGTTGAATGTCTTCAATTATTTCTCTGCCTTTCTAATTTTTAATTAATTATTATTGTGAGTGTATATGGTGTGTGCATGTGCATGAGTATGTGTGCATGTATGTGTGTTTACATATGATACAGTGCACATGTAGAGGTCAAAGGTGTCTTTCAGGTGTCAATTCCTGCCTTCCACTGTTATGTGAGTCCTGGGGATTGAACTCAGGAGTCACACTTGAGCACCAGCGGCTTTTCTTGCCATGTCATCTCCCCCATCCATCTACCTCGATTCTTTTCAGACGGGGTCACTCAGTAAAGCTGTAACACACTGGCTTGGTAAAGTGACGTTCCCATAAGCTCTAGGCATCTTCCTGTTTCTGCCTCCTCTCTGATTGGATTGTGGCTGTTATCCACCATGCCCAGCTTTTTAACTTGAGTTCTAGGGATCAAACTCAGGTCCTCGTGCTTGGGCAGTAAGCATTTTGCCAACAGCCCTCACCCGAGTCCAAGAGCCCCTTTTAAAACATCTTTGAGAGAGAAAATGGAAATTTAAACTTTTTCCTCTGGAATGTTATGAAGTTTCTTGCTCAAATGGGGATAGGAGAGAAAAGAAGGGAAGGGAAGGGAAGGGAAGGGAAGGGAAGGGAAGGGAAGGGAAGGGAAGGGAAGGGAAGGGAAGGGAAGGGAAGGGAAGGGAAGGGGAGGGGAGGGGAGGGGAGGGGAGGGGAGGGGAGGGGAGGGGAAGTGGAGGGGAGGGGAGGGGAGGGTAAGGGAAGGGAAGAGAAGGGGAGTCGAGGGGAGGGGAGGGGAAGTGGAGGGGAGGGAGGGAAGGGAAGGGAAGGGAAGGGGATGGTAAGGGAAGGGAAGGGAAGGGGAGAGTAAGGGAGGGGAGAGAAGGGAGGAGAAGAGAGAGAGACAGAGATAGACAGAGACAGAGAGAGACACAGAGAGAGAATGTAGCTTTGAAACACTGTATCTATGAAGACATGCTTGTTGCTCCCCTCCCTAAACCATGTGGTAAGAACTGCTCTGCCAGTTTCTCACATTTTAGAGGTTAAAATCTAGACCTCTTCCCATGCAGAAAACCCTTTGAGAGCCATCTTTATGGGCCCTTCTGGACCTAAAGTTCTCCAAGCTAATGTGTGTTACATTGCTGAGGGACCTGGGTTCTAGCAAGCAGTACAACAGCTTCCACTGAATATGGTGACTGGCCAGCAAGTCCTCAGGCTCCCTCTCCTCTCACCTCCCCCTGAACCCTTTTGGAAACAATTGCTACTCTCTCCCCCGAGACTGTACCTGTCTGCTTCCATTGCTTTTACCCCATGTTCAGCCCTGGCTCCAGCATTACATCTGTAACCCCTTTCCTCCAAAGGTCATGACCCTGTAGAGCCATGCCCCAGCCTCAGCCTGCAGAGTGGGTTCTGAGTAGAGAATAAGGAGATATGGCCGGTGTTTAACTGTTCACAGGCGGGCTGGGTTACTGGTAGTGAGAATGTGGTTTCTGTCAGGTTCCTCCTGTTATATAAGTGATGTGTTGCCTAAGACAGTGGAAGGAGCCTGAGAGCAAGTGCTGGCCTTTGACAGCAGGACTTGGTATCAGCTTCTCTCTAGAGGGTTCAGCTTTGTCTGTGCAGTGAAAACAGTGAGGTCAAGCAGGCAGTGACAGGCACACTGCCAGAACCTCTGTAGTCGCCAGCCATCAAGGGAGTGTATCCTGGTAAGGGATGTGTAGGCCAGTTTCTCTTCATTCCCTGAAAGCCTTCGACATGGTGTGTGTGTGTGTGTGTGTGTGTGTGTGTGTGTGTGTGGTTATAGGGAACAAACTCAGGGTCCTAGAAGACAAGTGGAAGCTGGATCTTGAAAGTTTAAGCAGGGACCTTTGCATTTTCGATTATCTACAGCAGAGATGATGGTTTCAGGCTAACTTGGGCCAGATCTTGGAGAGGCTGGGTGGACACCCTGAATTGTCATGTAAAAACTCAGGAAGACCCGCCATTAGAAAGAAGCCACATCCTAGGACACAGGAGCTAAGACCAGCCTGCCCTGACACTATCTAAGCTTCATCTTGCCCAAGGTGATGACCAACAGTTAAGCATCTACAAGAATAAACCTTGCATTTGTCTGAGGAAGCTGCTCATCTGGGCAGAGTTTCCCTCACACAGGATCCTGAGAATATGTGCATTTAAAGAGTTTTATATTCTTTGCCTATGTATTGTGAGAATCCCTTGAGAAAACAGTACTCCATTGTTAAACAGTTTCAAATTAGGCTGTATCATGCCATAAGAGCTTTGGTCATCAGGGTCCATCATTTCTGGTGGTGTTGCCTGGTGTAGTGAGAAGCCATCCACTCATCTTTGCCCCGTTACCATCAGCAGCTCTGCCATTGTTTCATGTTATCCTAGTTTGATTCTGTCCTTTGGAGGAAAAATATTGTGAATACTAATCTATGGGTTTTAGCAATCTGGTTTTTTTAGTAATATATTAATTTAATTTTTGTTTAATTTTTTGAGCATTTTATACATGAGTACTGTATTTATATCCTTTTACCCTGCCCTCTCCCACTCTTGCTACCCCTACCCATTCCCTGTCAAATTCATGACGTCTTCTATAATTCTTCTGTAATTCTTATTATCACACACACACACACACACACACACCACACAGACACACACACACACACGGATTCTACTAAGCCCATTTAGTGTTGTGTTTGTACAGTGTATTTGGGACTGGCCATTTGGAAGTAGATAACCTATCAGGTGGGTGGCTCCTGAGAAGACTGCTTCTCCATCTCAGCAGCCACTGATTGCTTGTTGCTTTTTATCTAGGGGCAGGACAGCCTCATCCTTCAGCTCTTACAATCTCTCTGCCTCCCCTCTCTGGTGATATTTCCCAAGATGTGGTATAGTAGTTACGCTGTGGACGCACATCTGGGTATTCTGTGGTCATTTATTCTCTGCATTTTGACTGGCTGTGGGTCTATCTTAATTGGTACTTTCATTCTAGATATACATGATGCTTCTATTATCTTGGTTTCTCTGAAGTCTTCCTGCTACTTATTTTGTTCATCTCTAACTCAGCCACCTACATTCAAGGCCAGTCGTAGACTTCGTTATCACTGAGAGCTGCGACACATTGAATCCTCTCAATCCTATACTTTATCTCTCTGGGCAAGACCTTCTTTCCTTTCTCACATCAGTACCCACAAATCTTAAGCAGCAGAGTGATCCATCGACACAGCACCTTCCTTTCATTGTCCAGAAACTTCTTTCCTACCTCTACCTTACTCCTTTGTCATTTTATCATTCTGGCTTAATAGCCCACGACCCTGATTAAACACAACACACTCTGTCTACCCCATTTCTTGCCAGTGTGGGTAGTTGGAACAAAAACTAAGTTGACAGTTTCCAAGTCTCCTTTGCGGTCATTTTCTCTCTTATTCTCTGAGACAGCTTCTGAGACCTTGGTACTTGGTGGGGAAAAACACCTCACAATGAGAAATGGCACCATCATGAGCTTGCTTCCTCTGCCCTATAGTCTCAACGTATACACACAGCCTGCTGCCTCGGCCCCTGCTTAGCTCTTGGTGGTGATATTCCCTTCCCCTCCTACAGCACAGAGTGCATCTCTCCCCACTGGTTCACTCCTCATGGGAAGAGTATTACCTTAAACTTAGCTCAACATTCCATCCCATCATTCCATAAAACAACAGGGTATGGTATAGGGTGCCTGTGGTTCCAGCCCTTGGGAGTTAGAGGTGGGAGGATCAGAAGTTCAAAGTCATCTTTGGCTTTATAGTGAGTTCAGTGCCAGCCCAGGTAACATGAAACCTTGTCTCAAAAACCAAATGCTAACAAAGTTTTGACAGGGTCTTATCTTTAGCCTGGTGCTGTCCCTTCAGCACTGTCCCAGCATTCTTTGGGAAGCCATTCTGATCTGTCTTTTGCTGCTGCTTATTGGGACTCTGAAACCCTTTCTCTCCATGTGATAGTCTTAGGGTCGTAGTCTAGGGAGTATTCTGTAAGCTGCCCTTTCCTTCTTCTCAAATGACACTATCTTTTGGTGGAGCTATGGGTGATCTTGATTTTCTTCCTTTTACTTATTCGTTCTTTCTAAATTCTCTGTGATGAATATGCAATGGTTTGGATAAAATGGGAAACAATAAACTCACTTAAAAAGAAACACCATATTTTATGAATAATTTACAATCAATTGCATCTTTATAGCAAAAACTGGCAGTGGGTTGGAGTGGAGTTGGCAGTGGCCAGTTCTACTCCTGACTTGCTTGCGAGCAGTCACTTAAATTTCAAAATTTTTTAGTTGTGAAGGGGAGAATCTGCCATTTTCCCACTCTTCCTTCCTACAGTATTATGAACATCTTAAGAGAAATAGGAAGTGTCAGTCTTTGGGAATGATACAAATGGAAGCCCCTGATAATGCCCGATGGAAGTGTTTAGTGTGAGTTACCTGGCTACCATATTCTGTACTAATCAAGAGATGGAGTTCTTGAGCGGTGGCAGGTTTCAAAGCCACACCAAGGAAGAACATTCACAGCATCACCCTCGAATGCTGTTTATCCAAGTTCTTTTTCTGTGTCCAGTTTCTGATTTTAATTTTTTAATCAGATAATTTATGTGTCTCTGTGCATGAATGTAGGTACACTCTGAAGTCAGAGGCATCAGATCCCATGGAGCTGGAGTTACTGGTGGTTGTGAGCCACATAATGTGGATGCTGAAATCTGAACTCGAGTAGGAAGAGCAGTGCCTGATCTGATCTGAGCCCTATAGCTGGTTTCTTTATTTATCTCCTTCTCAAAACATTCGGTAAGATGGACTCTTTGTTCCTCCCTAAGAGATGATTGTTGGATGGGATGGACATGAAGGGGGCATCTTGAGCTCCAGAGTCCATGGAAGTGTGGGCCACTGAAAGGTGCTGGAATTTTCTATCTGTTTGAGGAGACACCTTAGCCGGTGAGACCTCCAAGAAGTTGGGTTAGCATTGCTTTACTGTTAATGCTGCAATCTGGGATCTTCTACGCTGAGTCCTACTTGAGTGTGGGAGCTGACTCTGACTTACATGTCCCTGAATGTAGAGTGTTTATGCTCAGTGGATTTCTCTGTATTTTTCCTTTGGTTCTTCCACTGGTGTGGTTTGGGTTTTATTCAATAGTGAAGGGGGAACCTCACTGGTACTTTAAAGGGAATAAACTGAGTTCCTCCCCAGCCAGAACTCACTCTCCACATTGATCACCTGCTGGGCAGAAGGACTTCTCTTTCTTTTGAAACTTGTCCTTAAACCCGGCTCTGGGTCTCCTCTTAATCTAAATGTTTTGTTTTTGTTTGGTTTTGTTTGTTTTTGCAGACATCGCCATCTCTTCTGGGCTGGGTAATTTTGAAGACACTGAGCTGGCAAACACGTCTTCTGTGGCTCGGCTTAAACAGTGTGGTTCTCATCTCCCATCAGAGTGCTAACTCTGGCTTTCTTCAAATCACCTTTCCCATCTTTCTCATTTGGTGCATGTCTCCTTTGTGCTAAGGCTATCCGCTTTAGACAGGGCTTCTTTGGGGCACTCAGGAGAGCAGTCCTCTCTATGGAACCTGCTGGTCCAGTTTCTTGAACTCTTTGCCCTGCTGCATAGCATTCAGAGATTCATGGGTGCCTAGGAAGTTAAGAAGCAGCTGAGCTGGGATCAGAAGCCACACCTGTGATTCCAGCAGAGGGCTTTTTCCCCCCACTACTTCAAGCTGGTTTCCTAAGGCTTTCTTCCCCAACGTTTTCTTCAACAACTCCCCCTTACCCCTTTAAAACACGTGCAACAGTTGCCTCAGTCACCGGACCTCCATCTTTCCCTGCTGAGGAACACACATATTTTAAGGTTTGCCCCCAAGCATGCTGGGAAACTAGCCAAATCTATCCAGACAGGGACACCTGGAGCTGCTTTATGCCAAACAGAAGAGTTTCCTGGGGCGGGGAAGAGTACTCCCCACCCCCAAGGCTTAGAAATGACATGTTGGTTTTCTTGATAATTGGATTGTTAGAGTTTTCAGGGAAAGAGTGTGAATCCAGAGCAGTACAATCTAAATGTAAATGAATGTTTACACGGGTATTTGGAGGGACTCTGGGGTCGGAATACTGATGTGGCGATGCTTAATAACACCCATGGAGCTGACGTTGGAGGTCCAGAGGTGGCTAGTCACTCTTCTCTGACTCTTCCTATTGGTTGGGAGAAATGGATCTTCCTGGGCTGAAGGGCCTCGCTGAGCTTGCTGGAGCCTTGTTCTTCATCAGATGGTGAGCAACTGGAATGGAAAAACACTTACAAACCTAAACAGGAGCTGTAGAATAATATACTTTCTGATTCCCAGTCTTTATAGTCCAAGCAGACTATCCTCAGCCTATCTCCTGTGAGCCCATCTCATGTGACCATTGTGTTTGCCCTTGACCCTTAGGCTATCCCGAGGGAGCCCAGGACTGAACTTCTGCCCTTGGCTCTCCCTCCTTTCTCTGAGATAGCTCGTCTGCCTTCTTGGCTCTGAGGTTCTTTTAACTGTGGGTTCTCTAAGCTTGGACTTGTAGTTACAGCATCCTCCTGCGCAAGCACCCACATTCTCAAGTGACCTTGACTCTTTAGGCAGGGAGCGTGTCTGATACTTTTGTTACCTAGAGTCAATAGTAGAGGCTATTTTTGTTGTTGTTTTGGTTTTGTTGCTTTAAATTCCCACAAAAATAAAGAGCATTCTGTCCCCCACACTCAGGTAATAAATGCAGATGGGCAGGATGAATGGTTTTAAGATTACCGTGTCGAGACAGACCATAAGTTATCTTAATTCTCTTCCTGCTGCTGAGCAGAATACTGCCAACAGAGACATTTGTAAGCAGTAGAGATTTCATTCTCACAATTGTGGAGTTGATGAAGTCAGAGCTCAAGTTGTCAGTGAGTGCTGTGTCTGGGGAGGGATGTGCTCTGCTTCCAACATGTATCCTGGTCTCTGCATCTTGAAGAAAGGGTGGTTGCTACATCCTTACATGTAAAATGGGAAGAGGGACCAAAAGGGTAAAGGCCTTTCTAAAAGGGGGGTGAAAGAGTTGCGTTTAAAGGGCTTTATTTGGTTTGAAGTGTCAAGACTTGGGTTCTATCCCCTAGGACCCACATGAAAGAGCCAAGCAGAAGATGGCCTAGTTGGCCATCACTGGGAAGAGAGGCCCCTTGGTCTTGCAAACTTTATATGCCCCAGAACAGGGGAATGCCAGGGCCAAGAAGTGGGAGTGGGTGGGTAGGGGAGCAGGGTATTGGGGACTTTCGGGATAGCATTTGAAATGTAAATGAAGAAAATATCTAATAAAAAATTGAAAAAAAGAAAGAAAGAGCCAAGCATAGTGATGTGTGCCTATAATCCTAGCACTTGGGAGTGCCAGGGAAGTGGAGCCCAGAGACAGCATGATTTGGGGGCTGGATCAGGAAGATCAAAGCCAAGTGGAAAGGAGCTGAGGAAGACACCTGACTTTGAGCATTAGCCTCCACACACATGTACATAAGCACACACATATGCACACAAGCATGCACCTCGGCATAGAAGCACCTAATCCACTGAGGAAAATACTTCTTAGTCCTCTGCTGTGTGACAGACTGACAACAAGCCAAGGGTGAATCGTGCTGATGAGCTGTATAGGAGATGATTATCCAGGAAGATGAGCAGGTAGGTTGGGATGTTTATAATGCCATATGACAAAAGGTTAGCTCACAGCAGAAGGATCTGCTGGGAAGCAAGAAGGGCTACAACATAGAAGGGAATGTTTGCGTTTCATCATAGAGGCTGAATAGGAGCTTTCTGGGCAAGATTCAGAAAGAGTCATGTGAGGCAGAGAACACTCTTTACTCAAAGATGAGGAATGAGCCACAGCAGGGTGGTTTAATGTGGTTTTTGAGATCTTTGTGTGACAGTTTGTCTCCAAGGCATCATTTAAGCATGCCAAGTGTTGGGGACCAAGACCCTTACAACGCATCATTAATGTCTCATGGCTCTTCTGCAGGGGAGGGCTCATTGGAGGAAGGTGGTGTTACAAAAGGACAGATAAACCCAGGGCAGGGCTGTAGGACCAGGGACCAGTTCTAAGAGGATGGAAATAGGTGGGGCTGGGGGAGACTATGAGAGAGAAGAGAGACTTGACAGATACTGCTTTTCTACATAATTGAGGAAGAAGAGTGTCATGAGCCGCTGATCTTCATAATTCATCCTTCCTCCTTCACCTCCTCCTGCAAGGAACAACAGGAAGTGATAAATTATGGTTCCTTAGTAAGACTGTGAACAAATAGAGGGCTTTGGAATTACTAAATAACAGCTAGTTCCTGTGATTTGTCAAAACAAATATATAGAGCTGGATTTAAAAAATAATTACTTTTCACATTCATTTTGTGTGTGTGTTGGGGTGATACACATCTGCACAAATTGTACAAGGTAGTCAGAGGACAACTCGCTGGAGTTGGTGCTCTACTTCCACCATGTTTGCCCACGGTTGAACTCAGATCCTCAGGCCTTTAGCTCAGAGCTGGATTTTTACATAGAAAAACATGAGTCACCGGGCAAGCCAGATCTTAGCACTCCAATGAACTAAGACCCAACAGGAGCATTTGTAGTTGAAGATTTGACCTTGGATGACACAAGTACCTGATCCAAGCACTAATTGTCCTATCTGTCTCTAAGGTGGGAATGACACATTTTGCCACAGCAGTGCTGTGATCAAGAGAGGAAAATGTGTGTTCAAATAGATGTAGCCCATGGAGGTTGCAAGATGTCAGCACTCATTACTGTGTTGTTCTGGGGAAGGAGTTGGGTGTTGACCAACAGTGCTGATCTTGCAGAGTCAGCCAGGTCAGTGACATGTTTTGGGTCTATACCAGCTGGTCCCATAGAGTGATCAGAGGCACACACAGTTCCTGAAATGTCACCCTTCCACACCCACCCCATTCTGGTGCTTCTTGCTTATTTCTGTAGCTTTTTCTGAACCTGGCTTGTTTTCATACCCACTTTGCCCAAATGGCATGTTCTATCATTTAAACCTGCTTGGCCCTAGGGCCCTATTAGCAACAAGCCCTTAGAGAGATGGAGATCCCAGAAGCCAAGCATGGTTGGAGTGGCAGTAAATATAGGCAGGCAAAGTGAGGAAGGTGGATTCAAATTGAAAAGTATTGGCTCAGAATCCCTAGACCAAGTTCTCGGCATAAAGGAGATTTATTTGCTCCAGAAAGACAGAGGGCAGGGATTAAGAGACAAAGACAGGAGATAGAGGATAAGGAAGAAGGGTTTTTTTTTGTCCTGGAGGACAAAGGAATGCCTCTGGATAGAGAGGAGACAGACATGGTCCATAGGCAAATGACAGTTGGTAAAGGTAAAATGGGAAATAGGATAAGGTGTTTGGTTTTGATTGGGCATGTTAATTAGGTGAGCCAAAGGGGGCTTTTGATTGCTGGACTTCAATAGTTTCATAGATAAACGTTGCTAGTCAGTCTCAGGAGGAGGAAATGGCCAAATAAGGTAATAGCCCATGGTGGCTAGCTTTAGGAATGTAATCTAATTTTTAGCAGGGGAATGGGGGGTGGTGGGGGGGGAAGATCTGCCTGAACCACATGCTCAAGTGGGTGAGCATCCCCTCGGGATTAATCAGAATTCTCTAGAGGAACAGAACTGATAGAAGGTAAAGATGTTATAAAAGAAGACCTATTCCTTTGACTTACACAGCTCAGGCTGGGGAGTTCTGCTATGGTCACTTGCCCGCAGAGGAGGCTGTGAACCCAGTAGCTTCTCAGCCATGGGGCTGGACACCTCAACACTGTTGTTCCAGATCTCAATGGTGTTCCAGACCTCAAGGACGCCTGGAGAACTGCTTGTCTTCAGTCTGTGTTGGGAGGCTATCAAAGCTGGGTTCTGACGTGAGTCAAGCGTAGACCCACCCAAGAGCAGAACAGGAAGGCCAGCAATGAAGGAGACAGCACAGAGGAGATCCATGAGGAAACACTTAATAAAGCACTCATTGCTCCTGACACCATAACTGCGTGTGCTCATTGCAGAAATTTTGTTAAAAATGATGTGCACAGGTTTAATGAAAATCATAGAATCTCACCAATTCAGACAAACATCACTAACTTTAATCATAGTTCCTTCCCGTCTTTCTTCTGGATAGATGTCTTAGATTGCAATTCTCATAGATTTGTGTTGTAACAATTCACTTGTAATTGTAAGGAATGGCTACAATGTATCCATTGGACCTCTCAGCCTTACAACTACAGTTTTTATTGGCTGCCTAATATTCCTTCCTGTGAGCACAATCAACTTCCTGTATTCAAATGTATGACTCCTTTTGGTCACGTAGTTTGTGGAGGAATTTACAGTACTGTCATACTCAAGTCATAGAAATAGTGTGTACTGGCTGGTTTTATGTGTCAACTTGACACAGGCTGGAGTTTTCAGAGAAAAGAGCTTCAGTTGAGGAAATGCCTTCATGAGATCCAGCTGTGGGGCATTTTCTCAATTGGGGATCAAGGGGGAAGAGCCCCTTGTGGGTTGTACCATCTCTGGGCTGGTAATCTTGGTTCTATAAGAGAGCAGGCTGAGCAAGCCAGGGGAGACAAGCCAGTAAGAAACATCCCTCCATGGCCTCTGCATCAGCTCTTGCTTCCTGACCTGCTTGAGTTCCAATCCTGACTTCCTTTGGTGATGAACAGCAATGTGGAAGTGGAAGCTGAATAAACCCTTTCCTCCCCAACTTGCTTCTTGGTCATGATGTTTTGTGCAGGAATAGAAACTCTGATTAGGACATAGTGCAAACTCTTTTTCAGAAGTTTGACTCATTCTGTTGATTAATTCAGTGAAAATTAATCTAGAGTCTCCAGAGTCTGAGAGGGGTGAGGTCATATGGAAGAATTCACTATCTCTGATATATATATATATATATATATATATATATATATATATATATATATATATGTGTGTGTGTGTGTGTGTGTGTGTGTGTGTGTAAATATGTATATATACTCTTACATGCTAAGAATAACTGTCTTTGTGGAGCTTGGATTAGTATCAGGCTTGGAAGACGAGCACGGGACAGGTTGTATAAGACAATACTCAGCATTTAGCTGAAGTGCTCACTTCTGGACCAAGGTACTCATTTCTGGGCCAGGGTACTTACTGCTGGGCTGAGGTACTCATTCACTGCTGTGCTGGGGTATTCACTGATGGCAAGGTGGGGAATGGCGAATGGGTCTACAGATACAGAACCTCAAAGATGGAAGCAGGTATTTCAGACCCACCTTACATATGCTAACGTGTCATTGTGGCCATAAAACACCAAGACCAAGGTAAAATATAAAAGGAAGGGTTTATTTAGTTTACAATTACAAAGGAATAAGAGTCTGTCATGGCAGGGAGGCATGGCAGCAGGCAGCAGGCAGGGCACTGGAGCATGAAGCCGAGTGCTCACTCATTGAACTGTAAGCAAGGAGAGGGGGTGATGTGAGGCTTTGAAACCTCAAAGCCTCCCACTCCTAGTGACCTATGTCCTCTAGCAAGACCACACTTCCTAGACCTCAAACATCACCACCAACTGAGGACTAAGAGTTCAAATATCTGAACCTATAGGGGAACATTCTCATTCAAAGCATCACAGTGAGGCCTGTGTTTATCTTCAATGGAACTTGAGATTACTAAGGTTCTATTCAGGAGTATGGGTTAGGGATACTTCATCTCCAAAGCCTGCCCCAATATGGGTGGCTACTCATAAAAGCAATGCAGGACTTGAAGCCTCCATGCAGCTCTTGTAGCCTCAAAGCAGGACTTGCAGACATTGCCTTGTAGGCAGCTCTGCTGATTGGAGAGTCTTTGTCCTATGCAACTCTTACACTTTATATAACCTTGGAGAACAGCCTTGCCAAGCAGGTTCCAGGAACTTCCTGTGTCGTGTAAGTTTCAGTGACTTTCTGAGTCTTACCAAGCCTCCCTCCAGGAAAGAGTTTTAATTGGGAAGAGAGCTATATGGCACCTGCTGTGTGCCTTTTGGCATCCTCTTTTCCATTCTCTCAGAGTAGAGGATTAGTGAGACAGATATAGCACTAACATGGTGACTGATGTACAGTGTGTATGCCACTGAAGGGGCACTCAGTATCCAAAGCTCCCAGTAACTTCCTTAGAGATCTGTTTTTACTTCCCTTTTATGGAGGTTGAAATGCAAGCATAGAGGTCCTAGGTGCCTTGTCTGAAGTGTCAGATAGAATAGGACTGCAGGGAATGTATTCTGTGCTATGATACCCAGGGGGTCTTTACTATCAGGAAAGGAGAGCCAGTGAGGCAGAGTGGGGCACATTAACTCATAGGAACTCTCCCACTCTTGTTTGCATGTGTGCATGTCATGGCATACATGTGGAGGTCAGAGGTCAACATAGTGACATTGATTCTTTCCTTCTGTCTTTAGAAAAGTGTTCCAGGTGTTGAGCCCAGGTCCAGGGTTGCAGAGCAAAACACTACCGGCTCCCTTCTGCCTCCCACTTAGTTGGGGGCTCAAGTCTTAGAAGATGAAAACTGAGCCTGAAATGAAAAGGGGAGTCTAGAAATGTTTGTTTACCCACATTCCAGGAATGGTGGAAAACTCTTTATAACTGCCAGAAGTTGGAGAAGCCAGCTGTTGTCTTTTGGTTTCAGAATGGGGGAAGGGTGGGAGAATGAGCTATTTTGGCTGCACCAGGGGAAGCTGACTGAAGGAGCAAAGATGCTGTGTGTACAAATGGTTCAAATCTGGTGAAAGAAAACATTGTTTGTATCCTGGTGTCCTGGAGAGACTCTGACTGGGGGCACTGGCCCAGGAAGAAGGCTGTAGAAGGAACTTGGCTTTCTTTCAGTCTTTTACTTTTGCTCTGGCCAAGTTAAAATCTTGATTTAAAACTTTTTATTACATTTAAATTTATTTTATTTTGTTTGTGTGTGTATGAGTGTGGGGTCATGTGTGACATAGTGCATGTGTGGAGGTCAGAGGGCAGTTGGCAGGAGTCTGTTCTTCTTTTACCATGTGGGTCCTAGGTATAGAATGCTGGTTGGCAGGGTTGCCAGCAGGTATCTGTGTACTGAGCCAGTGGTCCAGCCCCACCTCTCTCCAATGTTATCCTTTTCCCTTCTGCAGTGAGATGACTTCAGTGTGCTTGGTATCCCTGTAGTTTTATTCTTCTCTAGTCATAGAGCATGTTAGCCACCCATCGTCATTTTGCAGGAGCACACCACAGCCGTCTTAGTGCTCTCTACTTGCTGTGGTCTTCTGTGTTGACACTGATAGCCCTCACTGGCTTGCTGGGACGTCTGTGTTGTACTCTGCCCATTTTATTACCATGCTACAAGGCATTCACTTCTTGACTGTGCACATTTCCATCTTGAGGATATTGAATGTTTCTAGTAATGCTGCAGTGATGATTTTTATTCAATTTTCCTGGAAAATCTGTGTGAAAATTTTCTGGTTTGGGTATCAAAGGTAGTACCAACTTTGGCAACAAAGTTACCACACAAAATAAGTAAGATAATTTAATTTTTTTTTCAATTGCTTGAAACTTTAGATAACAGAAAAAAAAACCACTTCTTTTTTCTTTTAAAGCAAAGATGAGATGTGATAACACTGGCGTTCAAAATCATTTTGTTTTTTTTCTAAAGGTTTATTTTATGTTTTATTTATGTGCCTGTGTATCTACTACATCTCTGTATGTGCATATGAGGGCAGTGCCTGAAGAGGTCAGAAGAGGGGATTAGACATCTTTAGCTGGAGTTACATGTGGCTGGGAGCTGTCCAAAGTGGTTGTTATCTTTTAAAAGGGAAAGCCAACTGGATGACCTCAAAAGAAGCAGGCAAAGAATAGAATTGTTGAACCACAAGATACATGTATTGCTAAGTTCTCCCCTAAAATTATTTCATCAGTTGTATTTCCCTCAGGACAGTGTGAAGGTTATAACTTTGTATTTGCCCCAAAGTTGGCAGTACTTCATTTATCTGATATCTTGAGGTTTAAAATTTGTTCTAAACTCATACAGTGGTGGCATTCTCTCCCTTCCTTATAAATTGCTTATGCCCATAATTTGTTTCTTTTCCTATGATATATTTGTCTTTATATTAATGATATCAGGGATATAGTTTTGGATAGCCTAATTAAAACCCACGTCACTACCAAGTGTCTTCTCTGGTTAGTTGTTTGTTGTGCTGTCTATTGTAATTCAGAAGTTTTAACTTAAATATAATTAATTTTAACACATTGTTTTTTATTATAGTACTTGCTTTGGGGGCATCTCATTTAAGGTATCATATCACCCTATCTTTCTAAAGATAATTCTTGTATGTTTTATTATGATATGTCTAAAAGCTGTTGCACAGGCTTTTTTATGTGCAGTTCAATTTTTTTGTTCAGTATGGACTAAGGATGCAGTTATATAGTTTTC
Organism: Mus caroli; assembly: GCF_978045245.1. Taxonomy (NCBI): domain Eukaryota; kingdom Metazoa; phylum Chordata; class Mammalia; order Rodentia; family Muridae; genus Mus; species Mus caroli. The sequence continues at coordinate 66,845,041 of NW_028227266.1, forward strand.
TATGCTGACTGTTAACTAGCAATTAGTTTATTTGAAGGTCCTCATCTCACTTAGATGTTATAAAAATTTTCTGGATCAACTTGTGTGCACATGTGTGTATGTCTGTCTTTCTGTGTGTGCATGCACATGTTTGCACATCTGTGTACCATCTACCAACCATCTATCATCTGTCTGTCTGTCTGTCTGTCTGTCTGTCTGTCTGTCTGCCTGCCTGCCTGCCTGCCTGCTTGTCTGTCTGCCTGCCTATCTGTCTATCTATCTATCTATCTATCTATCTATCTATCTATCTATCTATCTATCTATAATCTATCTATATATGTATCATCTATTTATTTTGTCTATGATTTTTCATGTCATTTAGAATCCTGAATTTATATGAGTTATATTTTCCATAATTTCTCCTTATTTAGGTATAATTCACCCCCTTTAAAAAAATTGGGTAGATTTACTTGAAGTTTGTCTCAAGTCCAGCTTTTAGTCTTCTATGTCTTTAATATATTTCCCATTATATTTTTATTCCTATCTTATTTATTTGTTTCTACACTCTTTGTTCTTTAATCTGTTTTCTCTTAGCTCTTAAAATGAATACTTAACTCAATTATTTTCAATATTTAATAGGTGAATGTAAGACTATAAATTTCCTCTAATCCTTGCTTTCATCGGATCTCATAAATTTGATATACAGTGCCTTCAGAGCAGTTCGCTTTCGAGAGTTCCAGTCCTCCCTCCACTGAGGGTTGTCCTTAACTCATTCTTTACCCAAGTGCAACTTTTTCTTTCCAAATTCATGTTGTTTATCTTGCTCAGTTTCCTTTTCTCTGTAATGATTTTGGAGTCAACTTCTCACGGTGTGTAAACAGACTGTATTTTCTCTGCTTGCTGGATTGTATGCACCATCAATAGACCTAGGTCAATGTTAGTGCTCTTCAGAGCTGGGTTTTTTCCCTTAATCTTTGTCTTTGTTGATTATTTACCAACTGACATGTAAAAATGTGTTACTAGCAGTGCTGCAGAGATGTCTTAGTGGCTAAGAATGCTTGCTGTCTAAGCATGAGGACCTAAGCTTGGATCTCAGCACCCATATAAAAAGTTATGTGTGCACCTGCCATACAAGTACTGTGTTGGATGGAGACATAAGGATCTGGGGCTTTCTGGCTACCAGTGAGAGATTCAGTGTCAAGGGAATGAGATAGATTGAGCAGAAGTCTCTATGTGTGCATATAGCTCACGTGTGCACACACGTGCAAGTGCTTTTGGGCTTGTGCACATACACATGTGTGCATACACACACCCACACCTGCTTCCTTTTATCAGTGATCTGCTAGTTATTCCAATTCTGTCACCTTTTTATTTTATATGGACACTTTATCCCACACACAGACTCAGGTGTTGTGAACCTCCTTGGTGTGCTTTTGCTTTGGGCCTGATGATGTTTCCTCTTTGTGTCAGATTGGATGTACACTCCACAGCTACTGCTGGGTTGGGGACATTGAATCAGATCTAGAAAATGACTTCTGAGCAATAGTGACTGGTGTCACTCCTGGGTGTCCCCTTCACCTCTCCCTCCTCCTGCCATGGTGATCGTTCAGGGCCTAGGCGTGGAACGTTGTAGCTGAGATGTGGAGGAGGCCACCCCACCCAGACCTTCCAGAATCAGGGAATAAGCTTACATTCTCTCAGCCCCTGTCAGGCACAGCTGCTGCTGACATCATTCTGACTGGCTCCTGCTATTTTTCTTTCCCCTGTAAATCCTGGCTCCCCATCTTGTCACTAGTTCCTCCTGTTGGTTCAGGCTCTGCCTACAGACTCTCATTCCCCATCTTTGTACAACCTGGCGTTTAAAAATGCTCTTCCTTGAAACAGGCTGCCACTGGCTCCAAACTTCTAATGAGTACTTTTGTTTCTGGAACAGAGAATGTAATTTATTTTGATTGCTGATCTACCTGGTTTTGTTTCTGTCACTTTGGTTACATTTTAACAACTTACTGTTTTCTTCCCCTTTCTCCTTCCTGTCTTAATTTCTGATGGATTGCTTTGTTTTTCTGTATTTCCTTTCCTCTTATTTATTCTTTTGTGGTACTCCTAAAATTTTAATATGCCAATTAAATGTGTTTTTATTACTGGATTTCCATTTTGTAATAATTTCAGGCTTATTAAAGGTTGTAAATACTAGTAAAAAATTCCAATATACACTTCTTCCTCAGCCCCTGATGTGAACATCTTACATAACACAGTAAAATGACCCAAACTAAGAAATGACTACTGTTACAGTTCTGCAAGCTTATTTCCAGACCTAGTGCACACTTTCCAACCATCCTCCTACTGCCCCTTTCCTGGACCAAGGCCCAGTTCATCACCATTCTTGACCTTTAAACTGCCAGGTCTACTCAGTCCCTGTTAATCTGGGGCAGTTCTTCACTCTTCAATAGTTTTTCATGACCTTGGCATTTAGAAGGGCAATTGCCCAATAAATTTCATAGAACAATTTTCACTTTGAGCTGGTCTCCTCTCCCTTCCTGATGAAATTCAAGTTATGCACTTTGGCAAGAAAACTATAAGGTCTGGGTGATAGCTAAGTTGGTAAAATTCTTGCTTCACGAGCAGTAAGACCTGAGTTTGGTCCTCAAAACCTCTATCTAAAACTATAAAAAGCTAAGTATGTATACTTGTCGTTCCAGAGCTAATGAAGCAGAGATAATGAAGACAGGCAGATTCCTGGGGCTCACAGGCCAGCAAGCCCAGCCTACTAAGTGAGCTCCAGGCCAGTGAAAGGCTTTGCAGCAATAAAAATTCAAAAAGAGAAAGGTGGATTGTACTCAAAGAATGACACCCGAAGTTTGTCCTCTGGCCTTCACATACATGGGCTGACAGGAACACACATATGCACCTATCTACACACATGCACTAACATGCACACACACATACATGCACACACACACACACACACACACACACACATACAAAAAAGAAAAGAAAGCCCATAAGTATGATGTGGGGTGGTTCCCAGTGCTGCATAGTATTGGCTTGTCTCGTTCCTAGGGGTGTTAGCATCTGTTAATTGATTGTTGTGTGATGTAGGTCACATTTGTCCCACTGCAAAGTGATCCTTTATTTCTCTTTTACAGTTGAGTTCTCTTAGGATGCACAGGCACCCTAGTTTTCATCAGAGTACTCTTGAGTCATCTCTAGCTTCCACTGATGACTATTCGCCATGACAGTTATGGGTGTGGTATTTGTCAGATGTTTAGTTCCCTATTTCTATCATTTATATTTATTAATTGACATATGCTATGAGGAGACGTCCCTTTCCTACATTTACCAACTTCAGTGTCATTTTTATCCTTTGTACCTGTTTTTTCTTTGGCACAGAGCCGCTGTAATGACATATGGTATTTACTGAAAAAGTCTCTAATTTGGACATGGTTGCCACCCACAGTGTCCTTTGCGCACACACACACACACACACACGTGATGTTGAGCACTTCCTTTGTGTGTATGTGTGTGTTTGTGTGGCTATGCAAGGTGTTCCAGGATCTCCCTCTGCTGTTTCTGCCTAGCCTGTCATTTATCCAAGAAATTATAGTTCATTTTATAGGAGACTGGATCTCCAGACCAAGACATGGCTGCTGAGACTCATTTCTTCTGGGTCTCTAGCAGACAGCACTGAGAATGGAACCCAGCTGAGTTCACATGACTCCTTCCTTCCTCTTTGTTTCTTATTGCTGCATAGGCTCTCTTAACCTGAGCACATCAGAGATCTCTCACAACCCTCTTGTATGCCAGCGTTTCAGTTTCCAATCTTATTTATTTACTTAGGTGTGTCAGAGTGTGCATCTCTATCACTGCAGAGGCCAGGTGAGGATGTCAGGCATCCATCTCTGTTTAATCTCAGCTTTCTTTCCAGTACGACTGACCGGGTCACTCTAACCCTGGAGCTGAGACAGGATCTCCCACGGAACCTGGAGCTATGCTGGCAACCTGCAGCAAACTCTATGATCTTCCTATCTCTGCCCCTTATAGACCTGGGATTACAAGCATGTGCCACCACAGGTGGCTTTCCACCTGGCAGGGGGGCTTTGAACTCAGGTCCTCATGCTTGCACAGTGAGTGTTCTTACCTGCTGAGCCACCTTCCCAGCTTGTTTCCAGTATTTTGCAATTAGGAACACTGCTGCAATGAAGAGCCTCGTGCATGTGAGGGTTGTGGGGTTTTCCCCTGGGGGTGCATCTCAGAGCAAATGCCTACAGTTTGAAACGACACCTCTGAAGATGAGACTATGTGCAGATTGTTAACCATTGGCTTCTTCTAAGGCATTGCACCTGCTCCATGCTTCACTAACACTTTGTCCATAGGACAAGCAGTTTTCATGATGCATGAGAAGTGATTCCTCATTTAAATATGTATTCCTTATCTTAGGGATGAGTTTAATATCTTCCATGTTTAAAGGCTATAAATTGCCTATTCTATTTCTTTAAATGTTATTATGTTGATTTTATTTTTTACATCTTATATTTTATTCACACTTAATGCATATGTGTGTGTATGCATGTGTGTGCATGTGTGTTTACCACATGTGTGTTTGGAGGACAACTTGCAGGAATAAATGTTCTCTTTCCACCATATGGCTCCTAGGGACTAAGTCGAGGAGTCAGGCTTGGCAGCAAGTGTCTTCCCTCCCTCAGCCATCTTGTCAGCCCAAATTGCCTCTTCTCATCTTTCCATTTTTTTCAGCTATGGTTTTAGGAGTTTCTTGTTTATTATCCTCATCATCATTATTTGTATATGTGTGATATTAGCACTTTCTATTATCTGGTAGAAATATTCTCTCTATTTTGTCAGTTGTCTTTCGACATTGCTTCTATTTAGCTATAAAAGCCAAATTTTTAGCAATTAATGTTTCCCCATGCACTGAAGTTAGAGAAAAACTCACCTGTATTTTCTTTTTTGTTCATGGAAGGGTCTGTCTCCATGATTTGAGTGGAATTTACCTTTGTCTATAGTATCAGGCAGAGACCTATTTTTGTCTGTTTCAGAAAGGCTGTCCTGTTTACTCAGCACCATTGTCTGACAGTCTGTCACTGATTCAGCTGCCTTGGGTACAACCATTACCTCTATTCAGATTCTGGCTGTGGCTGTTAGGATCTGTTCCTGCTTTTCTACTCTCTGGGCATTTAGTTTGCCCATTCAGGAGCCAACACCACACACACCACACCATTTTAATCTTTTTTTTTTTTCAGAATTTTACCAGATTTTCTTTTTTTAAATATTTTATTTTATTTTAATTAGGTATTTTCTTCATTTACATTTTAATCTTAAGCGCCTTACATTGTGGTTTAACATTTGATAGAATTGGTCTACCTTCACTTTTGTTGTCTATGTTTTTATGCTTTCCTGGTTATTCTTGTAAGTCTTCTTATCATCTATAATCTTCAGAATCCTTGTCTAGCTCCCTGCACATGCTTGTTAATGTTTTATTGACCTCCAGTCATGTTGGTCCATACTTTCATCCTAACAGTCAGGAGGCAGAGACAGGTGCATCGTTGTGAGGAGTTGAAGACTAGCCTGGTCTATATAGTGAGTTTCAGGACAGGCAGATACGTAGTTAGATTCTGTCTGAGGGAGAGAAAGAGGAACAGAGAGAAAGAGAAAATTTGACATCTTAGTGGATGACCCATTACTTGAACCGGGAGTCTAAAGTTTACATTGTGGACTAGATTGTATTGCGTTTATATTAAATTGATCCAGCTAATGAAGGGTTAACGGGCGATGTTTGTTGGCCAGGATTCCATCAAGAGTGGTTTCCTCGCACTTCAGTTTACCTTTGTGTCTTCGTGGGTGTTTTAAGTTTGACATAGCTTCTTCACAGTTCCATGGGTTTCATCTATCCTGTGGACATCGATCCCCTAGGCAAACCCTCCTACTGGCTATCGTGTATGTAAAAGCTGTGTTCGTGTACGAACAAGCAGTTTGGATTTTGCAAACCCTAAGCTTCACTTATCATGTTTTCCCTTGAACAACAGCACAGACTCTGCTTTTCTGTTTGCATCAAGCACATTTTCCCAGTGCTTAAGTTCCTCTCTATTATCTTTTACTCATTAGGTTTTTGCTATTATTTACTGTCAGTGCACATTTATATTTATCTAGGAGCTTGGCATACCTTTGCTTACCATTGCTTTTCTAAAAATAGTATTGTTATACTTCAAACATTCCATACACTCTTTATGTGACTATCAATAATATCTGCCCATCATGACCTCACTCACACTCTTCCTGGTGCCCTCATCTATCCCCACCCCTAGCTTCATGTCATTTTTTGACTTTTTTTTTTTTTTTAGTTTTATGTGTCATTAATAATCCCCTGAATCCAGTGAGTGCTACACATGTGCACATGCTCATGTGGTCATTGATGGGCATGAGTAACCTACCAGCTACCACAAACCCAAAAAGGAACATTCGTCCTCCCTTGGCAGCCCGATACCAATGGCTCTTCTGAGAGGCATGGACTATGGGTCCCTCTTCCATGCACGCTGGGATTTCAGCAGGTTTGATCTTGCCTTTCATTGGGAAGAAGATTGCTTTCTTGTTTCTTCCTGCTCTGCTCTGTACCTGCCCTCCTCCTCTGTCACTCAGTACTTGATTGGTGGGCCTTTCAGAAAGGGTTGTGTCCAGTGAGCTCCCTCAGATTGTCTCAGGTCTCAGTTCCAATGCCTGCTTTAGAAGGCAGTTTAGTTTGTTTGTATACCTCTCTGCCCCATGGCATCTGTTGGGAGCCTGAGCTAACCTAATGGTTGTTGCTTATTGATTTCTCCTTTTGTCTCTCCGATGCCTTTTAAAGCTGTCATGCTTTAAAAAAATCCTAATTATGATTCTGTTTTATTATATTTGTGGAGAGGGCTTCTTTTTAATTGCTTTCAGAATTTTGTGTTTCTGAAAGGTAGACTATTCTCTTAAACTGTCAAAACTTCCTAGTTGTTGTTTGAGATTATCTTTCCCTATACTTCTTGCTTCTGGAAAGTCCTGTGTACAAATCAGACATGATGTTCATTCTGATTTTGTGTTTCTGCAGTTTCTACATATCTATTTGTTTATATTTGATTTACATTTTATTAATTTCATAGGCATGTTGAGGTTGGAAGACAACTTATGGAAGTAGAGAACCCTGTGGGTCCTGGGCATTGAACTCGGATTATTAAATTTAGTAGCAAGAGCCTTTACCGACTGAGCCACCTTGCCAGCCCCATTTGTCTATTTTCATTGCCCCCTTTGTCTCTCAGTGGTTTCATTTAGTTTTCTGTTCAAAACTCTGACTTTGTTTTTATACTGGTACTGGCTCCTTATTTATTTTGTAAGTTTCACATTTGCCTCTTTTTTAAATCTTTTTTTTTGCATGCCTCCCTATTTTGCCTTAAAATTTAGATTCCTGTTTTTACCTTTTTTAAATTAATTAATTAATTTATAAATAATTAATTTTCATCCTGACCACAGTTTCCCCACCTTCCTCTCCTTCCAGTCCTTACTCCTTTTTTTTTTCTTCAGAAAAGGTGAGTCCTCCCATCGATATCCACCTGCCTTGTCATGTCAAGTTGCAGCAAGACTAGGTGTATCCTTTCCTACTGAAGCTAGACAAGGCAGCTCAGTAGGAGGGAAGGGTCCCAAAGGCAGTCAACAGAGTCACAGACAGCCCCTGCTTCTGCTGTTTGAAGTCCCACATGAAGACCAAGCTACACAACTGTTGCATATATGTAGAGGGCCTAAACCAAGGGTGGATCAAGGATTCCTTTGGGAAAAAGAGCATTTGACTACTGAGGTACAATAGAGAAAGATTGTTCGGATGAGAAAAAGCAATAATAATAAATTATGGATGTGAAAAGCTGACATACACACCACACAAAATCTAGACTAATAGTAGCATACTTTTGATAATTAACTGTTGGCATGTTTTTCTAGATAACTGCTTCATGGGATGTTTATAATATTTTTTCTAAAGAGAAAGTAGCTTGGTCTTTCCTATGACATAATTGATTAGAATTTAATTTTTATTCTTTGTGGTTTAGGAAAATTAATTCTAGGTTCATTGGAAACTGCCTTTTAGATTTCTCCTCTGGGTGCAGTGGTTAATCTGCACTGTCATCCTGAATAGCCTTTGAGTCACCCAGGAGACAGGTCAGGGTGTGTGTATCATTGACACAGTGGGGTCTACTGAACAGGAAGACTCATCCTACACCCAAAGGGCTGGGGTCCTAGACTGGACAAAAGAAATAAAGGGGACATAAACATCAGAATTCATCTTTCTCCTCTTCTTGGCTGTGAGTATCACGTGACCAGAGCCCCCTTAGGCTTCCACAGCAGTGCCTTTTCTACCACAATGGACTGGATTCCTCTGAACCCAAAGTGAACCCCTCCTCCCTTAAATTGTCTTTATCAGTATCCTCATTGCAAAGATGAGAAAAATAGCTAATAGCCTAAACATAAGAATTAAATGTAACACCGGGCATGGTGGCACACGCCTTTAATCCCAACACTCAGGAGGCAGAGGCAGGCAGATTTTTGAGTTCGAGGCCAGCCTGGTCTACAGAGTGAGTTCCAGGACAGCCAGGGCTACACAGAGAAACCAAAAAAAAAAAAAAAAAAAAAAAGGATTTTCTTCATGTGGGCCTCTACATCTGTTTTTCCCCTCTAGATAATTATTTTTGACCAAGTGTAGGTGGAGCATGATCTCTGGCCTAGGATCCTCATACCACTCCATGGAAATGACTGTGACCCACATGACCAAGTTCCAATAGATGTATGATGAATGCATCTCCAGCCTTTACCTATTGTGAGTTCCTACTGTCGGTCTAAAAATAGGAGAGTGACAGGAATGAAGGCAGGCTAAGAAGTCATAAGGAGCTTGATCATGTGAGAGTGAACGTCTCATAGATTTTTACAAAACACAGACATGGAATATCCCTCTCAGGGTTTCAGGGTAAGCCCACGGCTATGAGATCCAGAAGCTGTGACATGTGGGTTTACAGCTTGTCTACCCCTGCTTTGGACCTCATGATCAGTTTAAGGGCTTGCTTACATGGTTTTTTAATATTTCTAGGCACAACAGTTCCACCAGTTGACAGTTCCACATTCCTTTCTCTTCCTTTTTTCTTTTTTAACTTGTGTTATCTGTAACCTTGGATTAGGGAGTCAGTATTTATGGAATCATGTTTTTTTGAGGGAGTCCCTTGGGCCTATCAGCCACTGAATACATTTGACAGAGTAGCTGAGTTTATGTTAATGTCTTAGCAAATGTACAGCTTATAGCTGAGCAACATTTTTAAAAGTTTGCTTTTATTTTTAATTATGTGTAGGTCTACGTGTTGTATAGGTATGTGGGTTGATGTGTATAGTTTCATGTGTTGTTGTGTGTAGGTATGTGTGATGTGTATAGGTATGCCTGTGTGAATGCTCTGGGGGTGGGTAGAGGCAGCTGATCCACTAGAACAAGAGTTATAGACACTTGTTAGTTTGATTGTCAGTTGACATTTTGAATCCCGTGGGTGCTGGGAATCAAACTCAGGTCCTTTGGAAGAACATCAAGAGCTCTTAACCACTGAGCTATCCCTCCCTCCTGCCCCTGTAAATGATGAAGTTTTGGCTTGACACGTGACCCAGAAGAAGTGGAGCTTCCTGGTTTTTCCTCTTCCTACCCATGTGAGGTGCTAGGCATTCTTTCTACCTCTCTGGAGTGAGTGACACTTTTCTAGGGTGGGCTCAGAGGTGACAAGATGCTGGCAAGGTTTGTCCTATGATTTCAAGAGCCTGAAACCATTGGTCTCTCTCTTCTCCCATCATGCATCAGAAGTCTCTCTCCCAGCTTGCAGGATGCTGATTTGGATCAACTCCACAGATGGCCTTAGGTTCAATCCGAGCTCCCATCCCTGACGGTGAGATTTCTTGTGAATCTTGTCACCTGTGCTGATCTCCATTTCTCCAGGCTTCCGGGTGCTCTTTGCTAGATTTTATCTGACATGCTCATCTATCTGGGGTTCAGTAAATATAGATAATTCAGCCACAGCTCATTTATTCATTCCGCGCCACATTTATGGAGGCTCTCCGTATGTTTTATTCTATTCTAGAGTTCTTACCATGCATCAGGACATAATTCAATCTCTTGGTCACGTGGAGATGGTTTTCTAGTAAATTCCAACCATCCTATTTGTGTTGAAGGGCCAAGGTACCTGACTCCTCTCTTTTCTCCTAACTTAGCTATCATTACAAACATAAGCTCAGAAACTATGGGTCCTGTAGGGCTCTTTGCAGATACTTGCAGTCAACTCTAGATCTTCTCTACAGTTTCCATACGCTCTTTTCCCCACTGAGGATCTTTTTGAGTCCGAAGCACTTCTTCTCCCACACTACATTTCTTTGTCAGTGAAGTTGCTTCTTGACTTCCTTTTGCTGGTTTCGGGATACAACTCCTTAATTATTTGAACATAGTTTCGTATTTATTTTCCTTCTTTTTTTTTTTTTTTTTTTTTGGTTTTTCGAGACAGGGTTTCTCTGTGTAGCCCTGGCTGTCCTGGAACTCACTTTGTAGACCAGGCTGGCCTCGAACTCAGAAATCCGCCTGCCTCTACCTCCCAAGTGCTGGGATTAAAGGCGTGCGCCACCACGCCCGGCTCCTTCTTTTTAAAAAGATTTAATTTCGTTATTTGTATTTATGCATATGTGTGTGTCTATGTGAGTGATTGACACATGTGCAGGTACCTGTGGAGAACAGAAGAGGGAGCCCGATCCTGCAGAGCTGGAGTTGCAGGCAGTTGTGAGCTCCCGCAGCACGAATGCTAGGAACTGAACTAAGGTCCTCTGCAAGAGCGGAGTTAGCTCTCCAGCCCCCCCTTAATTTTCCCTTTATTTGAAAAAAATCTATAATAATAATAATAATAATAAATAATAAAGTGTGTGCGTTCATGTGGGTAGTGCCTGTGGAAGCCATAAAGGGGCATCAGATCCATTGGAGCTGGAATTACAGGTGCTGTGAACTGCCAAGTGTGGGTGCTGTGACCCAAACTGAAAACCCCTGAAAGAGCCGGAGTACTCTTGCCTGTTGGGCCATCTCTGCAGCTCTTCGCTTTTCTTTCAATGCTTAAAAAAAAATGTACCCTTGATGGCACAATGCTAAGACATTTGACAAAGTATGCAGTCATCTGATCACCAGCAGCACTGAGATACCAGTTATTTTCACCTCAACTACTCTTCCATCCCCACTCGGCAGACAGCACTAACTCCCCATTCCCAGTATCTACCGACTTGTTCTGCTTCATTTCAGCTTTATCTTTTTAAGAATGACACGTCCTTTTCTGCCTGGCTTTTATCCCTTAGCACAATCGTTTTGAGAGCCGTCTACATGGTGGTTTATGTCAGTAATTTGTTCACTTTAGTTTTGAGAAAAGGTCTTAACTAGTAATTCATATTTGCAAAGCAAATAAGCTCAATAAGAACCAATATGGTACTTCTTGATGCTAAGATATCAAACCTTTATTTCTGATGTATACCACTTACAGAAGCAACTGTCAGACATCTGAATTAAACAAACAAACAAACAAACAAACAAAACTTAAAATAACAGTAAATATGAATCTTGAAGTTCAGGGAATTCCAACATCCTTGGCCAAGCCAAAGGAACATGGTAATGCTTTAGGAAACAGGGAGTACATGGTAAGGGTTAAGAGATATCTAACTTTGTTTTAAAATAACCAAAGCTCTCGGGTGCCCAACAAATACTTGTTGGATGTGTGAGGGATGGCAGGATGAAGCCTCACTGAATTTTAGGGCCTCCCTGAAACATGAGGGCTCATGCATTGGTCCCTTGCCTGAAGGATCATCTGCCTTTGATCCCAAATGTCTCAGCTGTTGGGTACAGTCTTCTCTGAGATTGGAGTGGCAAGGACTCCTGTATGTGTTCAACCTCACAGGCTTGCAAAGCAGGCACAAGAGAACAGCCAGCCAGTACACCACAGTCCTCCAGCATCTCTCCAGAAGCCAGTGAGGGGTCCGCCTGCCAGCTGCACACCTGCTCCAGCTTGCCTGATCACGTGGCCCATTAAGCAGCAAGCTCCCTTACATGAGGTGGCTACACACCTGTTTTCTTTAGTCAGGCAAGAGCATATGTCTATGCCATGAGCCAAATCTTTCCTTCAGAAAGGCACATAGTCTCAATCTTGGGTGACTGGAGGCAACGGCACCTCCGAGCTGTGCTGTGCCCCTGTGGCTGGCAAAGATGATCTGTCCCCACACCTGTGTGCTTTCACAAGCTGAAAGAATAGGAACTATATAATAAATGCTATCATTGCTTCGAAGTAACCTATTGCCATTTTGGAAGCAGAGTTCTGTGGCTAGGGTTCTCATTATCTTTGATGAGGGAATGTAGCATCCTATTTCTTTAGTCTAAACGTGCAGGTGTGTAGCATCTCAGGGTGGCAGAGACCCACTCAGACCACCTGTGAGGTCACTGTGACTTGGATGGCCATCTTTGCCTCTTTGCTTTACTCCTGCTGCATCCCATGAGGCAACTGGCATTGACATCATGAATTATGCTTCCCTTGGACATTTCTAGATATCTCAGGGGCAACAGTATTAGTGAGCCAGACTCCAACAACAAGAGCTCATAAGGACCTACTGAGAACAAGGGGTAGGCATGGGAGGAGACCTTGCTGCTTCCAGTACTCTCCATAAATCCCAGCACTCTTCATAGATTCCAGCTTTTTAACTCCTATGGGAAAATGATATCTACATGAGAATGAGTCTTAGCTCTTTGTCTTCACTTTTGTGTATCTTTATGTTTATATATCTTATATGTATATAAATATATACATACATATGTTATTATTGTTATTAGGGAAAATATATTCCCTGTTGCCTTCTTTGGCTATATTTTTTCCTACTGATACCAAGGGCACACACTCCTGGCAACCTCTTTGAGTGACCAGAGGGAGACTAGAATGAGATTGGAGTGGCGAGGACTCCTGTATGTGTCCCTCCCTCCCTCCCTTATGACCACCTGAAATGTGTGGTAGGCTTTCTCACAGCTGAGCTTTCTTTGCTTGCTTTTTGAGCACTGTTGTTTTTCGTTCTAAAATGTGTTCTTTGGCAATTTCTTAACATACACAATGTATCTTAATTTTTCCCACCCAGAATTCTGTCCAGCGTCCCCTGACTCTTCCTTCAAACATTCCCTTCCTAACCTCATACCCTTTAAAAATTACTATTATAACCCTCTGTGTCCCATCAGTGAGGCCAGTGAGGCCCAGATGTTCAAAGGCGTGAGGCCGCCCACCAGTGGCCACAGCCCCCATAAGGTAACCCATCCTCTTCCATCAGCCATCAATTTCCAACAGCCTCTCAGCTCAGACTGCAACCTTGGGGGCCCCTCCTCACCTGTGGAGGTACCCACAGCTGTAGTGAGTTCACGTGTGTGTGTGTGTGATGGGGCACCGTGTCAGAGGACAGCATCTCACAGCCATGTGGAAGGACAGCATCATCTCACAGCCATGTCAGAGGACACCATCTCACAGCCATGTCAGAAGATAGCATCTCACAGCCATGTCAGAGGACAGCATCATCTCAGTCATGTCAGAGGACAGTATCTCACAGCCATGTCACAGGACAGCAGCATCTCACAGCACCCCTTCCTGTTCTCTGGCTTTTCTATTCTTTGCACTCCCCTTCTTTGATGCTCCTGAGCTTGGATAAGAGGCTGACATTCTTGTCCCATCCATGCTGAGCACCCAGCAGTTGCTTATTCTCAGCAAGTGGAACAGCTCTGAGTTTCTCCGTGAGCCACTACCCACACCTACCGTAAGAAGAACATTTGCTAACCTAAGTTGAGGGCAGCACGGGTCTAGGATATACATGTAAACATTTGGAAGGCAGTTTAGACATTATTTGTGGACTTCGGCATTTTTAGGAAGACATTAGACCACAATTCATAAATTTACGAAAGTGGGATTCTATACTCTTTATAAACGTTATATAAATAGCTATATGTACATATGCCACATGTCCTAGAGTTTGCCTAGCCTTCTACTACTTTGTGATATTTAGCTCAAAGTTCTTTTTTATAATGCTTGCAGATCGGTAAAATTGAAAGTTCACTCCTATGCAATCAGGAAGTGATGGCGTTTGCTAGCTTTTAAGTGAAGCATCAAACACCATAGAGAGGGGATAGGGAGGGTGTTCAAATAATGAAGTACTAGCTTTGTAAGCAAGAGGACATGTTTGCTCCCCAGAACCCATGTAAGAAAAAAACCTGTGTGGTAGCATGTACTTCTAATCCCAGCAGCAGCGCTACAGAGACTGAATGCTTGCTGGCTGGCCAGCCTAGCCTAATTGGTGAGTTCCAGACCAAAGAGAGAGCCTATCTCAAACAACAACAACAAACAAACAACAAACAAATTAAAAAACAAGGTAGGGAGGTTCCTGGGGAATAACATTCGAGAGCTGATACCTGAAATTGTCCTTCCTCCCACTGCCCCATAATACCTAAGACACTCAAAAGCTACAATCAGGAGAAAGTCAGTCTTTGGTTTTGTTTGGAAATTGTAATGATGGGTAAACAGCCCTAAAAATACCAATGATGGGTGGAGAGATAGCTCAATGGGTAGAGGTACTTTTTACCAAGGCTGACAACCTGAGTTCAATTCCTGGGACCCACCTGGTGGAAGGAGAAAACCAATTGCCTCAAGTTGTCATCTGACCCCTAAACATAATCCATGACCCATATATATCATTTCTTATAAATGTAAACAAACAAAACCACACCCCCCGTAAAACCCACAAATGTTATTCAGTGACTAAAATGTGTAATATAGTTTAAATACAAATTATCAATTAAGCTATCTAAGTTCATTAAAGGTCACACTGAAGGTTGCTCTTCGGACATGGGTTTAGTAATGCCTGACCTGCAGTGTGGAGTTCACATTCACTAAACAAGAGAGCAGAGATGTGTCCACATGGTGTAGTTGTTAAACCCCTAAACTGCCATTTTGTAACAGTAAGAAGTGCAGTGCAGTAGAAACTCAGACCAGAGGCAGCTTGGAGTCCAAATGCTGACACTGGCTGTGAAACTGATATTTTATTTAGATGTCCTTGTCGTGTAGAGAGCTATTGGAAAACATGTTTATAGCCTTCATGCCACAGAAATACAAGCCACTGTGTACGTTTTGGCAGGTAGTGCCCGATTTACTTGTAATAATTCACAGCACCGCTTCAGGGCTTCCATGTTGCTCCAGGCAAAAACCTGTATTAAAAATTATAGCACACAAAGCTGAATTTGACCTACCAGTTGATGCATAATAAACCGACTTAATTCTGAATATTAACTACACACTGTGGCCTAAAGGTTTTATGCTTTCTAAATGTAACAATAAATTATACAAGAGTCTTCCTCTTGGGTGAGCCTAAATGTAAATAAGCCCACAATCTTCATACTCTGCCAAAAGACCAGTTACTATAGAGACCAGAGAGAATATATTAATCTTAAATAATATTGCTGAATAAAATAACTTTATGCTAGTACTAAAGTACCTGAACTAATTAGAGAAACTTTAGGGAAAACTTTCAGCACTTTAATAAACCGCTTTCCCATCTGCCACATTATTTTGAATGGTAAATTGAAAGGTAACACTATGTATCCTCAGCAAGCAATATGGGTAAAATGGGCAGTGGTAGTGGTGGTGGTGGTGGTGTGTGTGTGTGTACACGCACATGTGTGAGGTGCATGTATGTGCATATATATGTGTGAGTGTATGTGTGTGTACGTATGTGTGTGTGTTTGGGGGCAATATTGTGTGTTCATGTGCATACATGTGAATGCCAGAGGTTGGCATAGGCTATCTCTTCCTCAATTGCACTCCACTTGTTTTATTTATTTTATTTTGAAACAAGCTCTATCATTGAACCTGGAGTTTCCCCATTGAGCTTTGCAGCCTCTTGGCACTGCCTCTGCAGCTCTGGAGTGACAGACACATGGCCCTGTGCTCAGCTCCCAAGGTTGGTTCTGGGGCACAGAGCTCAGGGCCTCATGTTCATATAACAAGCACTTTATCTACTTAGTTTTATCCACAGATCACACAATCAAAGTTTTAAGAATTCTCCTCTCAGTTCTAAGTAGGAATGGGTCCCAGCGAAGCCCTCAATGAATGAGGAGAGAGAACATCACATAGTCTGATCAAAAAAGTCTTGGGTTCCTTTTCTTTTATTGAAACCAGGTTTTTTTCATACAATATATTTTGATTATGATTTCTCCTCCTTGTATTCCTTCCAGTTGCTCCCAACTTTCCTCCCATCTGGGTCCACCACCTCTCTATCTCTCAGTAGAAAACAGTCAGGCATCTGAAGAGGATGTAGCAACATACTGTACTATACAATACAATACTATACTATGCTATAACTATACTGTACTGTTCTATAGTGACATATAATATACTATACTGATAATACCAAAACAAACAATTTGGAATAGGACAAAATAAACAGAAGGAAAAGAGCCCAAGAAAAGGCACAAGAAACAGATAAAGACACAGAGACTCACTTGTTCACACACCCAGGAATTCCATAAATACACAGAAATGGAAGCTAAAGTATATATGCAAAGAACCTGTAGAATAAAAAAAACTATATGAATAAAAATAAAAAATAAAAATAAAATAAGAAAATATCCCTGCCACAATATTTTGAGACAAGGAACATTCAAAGACACTGCTGAGTTTGTGCTCTGTTGATCATTTCCTGCTGGGCATGAAGCCTACCCTTTGGAGTGGTTTGCTTTCCAGGAAAGGGGATAACATTTGACATGTAAATAAAGAAAATATCCATTTTTTTTTAAAAAAAAATGAACACTTACTGCTTTTCAAGAGTACCAGAGTTCAGTTTCCAGCACCCATATCAGGTAGCTCACAACTGCTTATAACTCTAGCTTCATTTAGATCTGACTCCTCTAACCTCTGCAGGTGTCTGCTCTGATGTGCACAGATCTCTGTACAGACACACATGCATGCGTATCATTGAAAAGAATACAAATAAACCTGTAAAAGTTATAATAATATGAATGAAAAGGCATCACTACTTTGCACTTGAATGGAATTTCATATCCCACACAAGCATTCTGTATATCACACAAGGAAGCCTTTGTCATTCTCACTTCCAATTTGTAAACCAGAGAAAACCTAGACTCAGAGTATCTGAACGAGGCTCCCAAGATGGCATAAGACAGTGAGGCAGAAATGGAGAGGCACTCTCTTTCCTTCCAAGGCTCACGGAGGCCCTTCCTGGTCCTCTTTACCTCCTCATGTCATTGCCATCTGCAGAAAGAGCCAAACTGAGTCTTTGTTCTGATTTTCCTTGAATTATACAATATTCCAGTGAGGAAAGAGTCTGATGGGATGTCACAGCGCTCTCTACAGCATCCCAGGAAAGCACAGATGACAGTGGTGGGGTGCAGCGTTGTGCAGGTTTCCTTGATCTGCCTGGAATATTTAAAATTCAGTCATTAATCATAAGAGCTGCATCCTTGCTTCAAGTGATCAACCACTAATGATTGCAGCATTCAGAGTTTTAACATTTTCCATTAATTGTCCTTAAAAAAAAAGACCCTCAAGAATGAATAACGCCGACTCATTAAGGAGGCATCAGTTTCTCTTCCTGTATTAGTGGCTCTCAGCCTTCCTTTTCCTTTCAAAGTCTTTCTCTCGTTTGTTTGTTTTTAATATGAGTCTTTTATCTTGTAAAAAAAATTAACATTTATTTGTCCTATGCCATGGCATGTGTCAACTTCTATGGAGCTATTTTTACAGCTGTGTGGCTTATCAGGGCAAGGTGTTAGCCCCATGTCTTTGCCTAACTTAATGGAAAGCACGGAGTTAAACCATCTATTGAGTCCCTGCTATAAATGAGGGACTTTGAAGGGCTACAGAAGACCTAGCAAAATCTCTATTGTAACATGATAAAATGATGTATGTGCTTCTATCTCTATGGTTTAGATAACAGAGACAGCCAAAGATATTTGTGCACAGTTGTAGAACATGGATGAATCTACACTTTACAAGGTGTCAGGGTCCCATCAGGATGGTGGAGTCATTTGGAATCTTCCTTGGACAGTACTTCTGTGCAGCCTCACCCCTGTTGAAGCTTTAGACCAAGATGGGGGACTCTTGCCATTGGGAACCATTTTTAGGTGTGGTTGTTTTTCCAATTCACTGTCACATTGAGAGGTCTGATGAATGGTCTGCTGACTTAGTTGGCTTCCTACTCCCTCCTTGCTCTGTTCCCTTCAGTTCCTTCCTGTGGGCCATGATACTGATCTCAAAGTCATGGTTCCTAGCTGTGACTGTGCTCTGAATATTCTATTTTCACCCTAGGCCAGGTTTACTCCCCTATTCTAGAGGCCCTTTCATTGAGGTCTTTGGATGGTATATAGCCATGTTTTGTTGAACTAGTTAAAACAAATAAACAGTTTGCAAAGTTCTAGAATATTTGAGATGGAATGTGAAAATTAGCCCCTGAATTTCAGGTTAGAGGCTGTATTAGTTATTTTATTACATTTCTGTAACCAAATACCTGGCAAAAGGCAACTCAAAGGAGGAAAGGTTGGTTTATAGCTTACAGTTTCATGGGATACAGTACTCCAGGGCTGGAAAGGCACCACAGCAGGAGTAAGACTAGCTTGTCATGTGGTATCCACAGCTATGAAGCTGGTGAACAGGAAGTGTGGTTGACTGTAAACTCTCACGACTCATTGCCTCTAGTGACTCATCACCTCCTAAAACGCTCCATAACTCCCCTGAGTGGTCCCACCTCCTACTGAGAATCAGTTCACATTCAAACGACCACTGGCTGTTCTATGTTACCCTGATTCCTGTGCTAGCTCATATCTTGGCTTGGTTAAATGATGAAGTATTGAAGGTCCAGCTCCTATGTTGTCTATATCACCGACTAGCATGTGTGGTACCCACAAGAATATGTGTACTGTTTGAAGATGTCATCCATCCTGGGTTTTCCAGAATAATTTGTGAGAACAGCATATCTCTTCGTTCAGCTTCAAAACTGCCTTCTAAACCCCAGCCACATTATCTTAAATCCCCTTCAGTAGTCCAACATGGCTCCCATATTCCACACATTCTTCTAAACATGCTTTGATTCTATTTATAAATAGCCTGTACCGCCTCAAGGGTTAGTAAGCCTCTACCTGCTGTGCAAAGTTATAGATTTTCTTTCAATTTTTTCCCAAATGGCTTCCTTCTGATGTGGAGGCTGCTCCCCAGTCTCCATGTGTAGAGTTGGCTGAACAAGGCTGTGCTCAACTTCTCTCTTCTCTTCATCACCCCCTTCAGAAGCCTCGATTGAATTGTTTCTGAGTTCTAATCTTTTCAGAGAGAGGAAACGTTATCATTTAAAAATTTTCTACCACTACACAGGCTCCTACCCCCAATCATGCTGGCTTCCCTTCACAATGACATGCTCTGGTTGTTAGATCTCCAGACAGGTGTCACTTGGGCAGCAAGAAGCCTCCCAGGCAGGACCTTCCATCCACACTCCTCGCCATCAACACTAATATCTTGGGCCCCCTGCCTTCCTTAGCTCTTGTTCCCCACTCCAAGGTTTCTTCACTAGGAGAAGGTCCACTGGGATTTCTAAGTATCTGACATCTCCCAGCAAGGGAAGCACATTTCTTCTGGGGTCACATCCTGTACTGTCATCCCAAGCTTCTGATTTTAGACTGATATTCTGAAAATCTCCAGTAAGGGGGACACCTGCGGAGACACAGCACACAGAACAGCAGAGTCTCTTGATGCAGGATTTATTTCAAGTATAAGGGTCTGATTTATTAGAAGCTCCATGGGAAAAACCTACCCCCCGGGACTCCTCCTACACGTATGACATTCAGATATGAAGAAAAACATGGATGGGATCAATCAGAACCCGCTTGCCAGCTGGCTTGAGGGAGCTGGCAACAAGCAGCCAGATGAGGACAACTCTGAATATTCTGCTTTGAATAAAATGTCCCGACTCCCTGGGGTTTGGACAAGGATGAATGTGATCTGCTCTGGCTGCCTCTGACAGCCAGTCCCTGGAGTGAATGGCAGCTGGTGCTTCTTTTTCAACGAGAGCCTTTGTGGTGCCTGGTTGAGAAGCTCTTGAGTTTACTGTGTTCCTGTCTCCTTTGAAGGATTGCTTGTCAACACTGTAGGTTGGTGAGCCTTGAAAAGGTAGCCTTGGAAAATGCTGACTCAAAGTTAGGTTTCCTGGGGCTGGAGAGATGGCTCAGTGGTTAGGGTGCTCTCTGTGAAAGCAAGAAGACCCAAGTATGGGTCTCCAGCATCCAGGGAAATGCCAGGTATGGCTGCAAACCTTGTGCCGGTGCTGAGAAGCAGGCACTGGAGGATCCCAAGGCTGGTTGGCCACTTGGTTTGTTTCATGTTCAGTGTGAACCTGTTTCAAGAAATAAGGGAGATAGCAATTGAAGAAGATCTTGATGTCATCCTCTGGACTCAAGATATGTGCATGGGCACACATACACACAGGTACCCCTATCACATACATACACATAAACATATACACTAAATGAATACAACTAAATTTTCTTCCATATTTCCAACTGAGGATGGAGTCAGCAGATGATCTAAAGATGAGCCAAGGAAGAAGAAAAAATATTTCAGATACCTGTCTTTTAGGGAATATTCTCCCAAGTGACACTTTTAAAAAAAATAGTTCAACTACACGAAGCCAGAGAAACCCAGGGGAGAAGGAATGCATTCTGGTTGGTTTCTTTCTTTTTTCTTTTTTTCATTTTTTTATTAGGTATTTAGCTCATTTACATTTCCAATGCTATACCACAAGTCCCCCATACCCACCCCCCACTCCCCTACCCACCCACTTCCCCTTTTTGGCCCTGGCGTTCCCCTGTACTGGGGCATATAAAGTTTGCAAGTCCAATGGGCCTCTCTTGCAAGTGATGGCCTATTAGGCCTTCTTTTGATACATATGCAGCTAGAGACAAGAGCTCCGGGGTACTGGTTAGTTCATATTGTTGTTCCACCTATAGGGTTGCAGTTCCCTTTAGTTCCTTGGGTGCTTTCTCTAGCTCCTCCATTGGGGGCCCTGTGATCCATTCAATAGCTAACTGTGAGCATCCACTTCTGTGTTTACTAGACCCCAGCATAGTCTCACAAGAGACAGCTATATCTGGGTCCTTACAGCAAAATCTTGTTAGTGTATGCAATGGTGTCAGCGTTTGGAAGCTGATCATGGGATGGATCCCTGGATATGGCAGTCTCTAGATGGTTCATCCTTTCCTCACAGCTCCAAATTTTGTCTCTGTAACTCCTTCCATGGGTGTTTTGTTCCCAATTCTAAGAAGGGGCACAGTGTCCACACTTTGGTCTTTGTTCTCTTGAGTTTAATGCGTTTAGCAAATTGTATCTTATATCTTGGGTATCCTAAGTTTCTGGGCTAATATCCACTTATCAGTGAGTACATATTGTGAGAGTTCCTTTGTGATTAGGTTACCTCACTCAGGATGCTGCCCTCCAGGTCCATCCATTTGCCTAGGAATTTCATAAATTCTTTTGTTTTAATAGCTGAGTAGTACTCCATTGTGTAAATGTACCACATTTTCTGTATCCATTCCTCTGTTGAGGGGCATCTGGGTTCTTTCTATCTTCTGGCTATTATAAATAAGGCTGCTATGAACATAGTGGAGAATGTGTCCTTCTTACCGGTTGGGACATCTTCTGGATATATGCCCAGGAGAGGTATTGCTGGATCCTCCGGTAGTACTATGTCCAATTTTCTGAGGAACCGCCAGACTGATTTCCAGAGTGGTTGTACAAGCTTGCAATCCCACCAACAATGGAGGAGTGTTCCTCTTTCTCCACATCCTCGCCAGCATCTGCTGTCACCTGAATTTTTGATCTTAGCCATTCTGACTGGTGTGAGGTGGAATCTCAGGGTTGTTTTGATTTGCATTTCCCTGATGATTAAGGATGTTGAACATTTTTTTCAGGTGCTTCTCTGCCATTCCGTATTCCTGGGGTGAGAATTCGTTGTTCAGTTCTGAGCCCCATTTTTTAATGGGGCTATTTGATTTTATGGAGTCCACCTTCTTGAGTCCTTTATATATATTGGATATTAGTCCCCTATCCGATTTGGGATAGGTAAAGATCCTTTCCCAATTTGTTGGTGGTCTTTTTGTCTTATTGACGGTGTATTTTTGCCTTGCAGAAGCTTTGCAATTTTATGAGGTCCCATTTATCGATTCTCGATCTTACAGCACAAGCCATTGCTGTTCTATTCAGGAATTTTTCCCCTGTACCCATATCTTCGAGGCTTTTCCCTACTTTCTCCTCTATACATTTCAGTGTCTCTGGTTTTATGTGGAGTTCCTTAATCCACTTAGATTTGACCTTAGTACAAGGAGATAGAAATGGATCAATTCGCAGTCTTCTACATGATAACAGCCAGTTGTGCCAGCACCATTTGTTGAAAATGCTGTCTTTTTTCCACTGAATGGTTTTAGCTCCCTTGTCAAAGATCAAGTGACCATAGGTGTGTGGGTTCATCTCTGGGTCTTCAATTCTGTTCCATTGGTCTACTTGTCTGTCACTATACCAGTACCATGCAGTTTTTAATCACAATTGCTCTGTAGTATAGCTTTAGGTCAGGCATGGTGATTTCACCAGAGGTTCTTTTATCCTTGAGAAGAGTTTTTGCTATCCTAGGTTTTTTATTATTCCAGATGAATCTGCCCATTGCCCTTTCTAATTCGTTGAAGAATTGAGTTGGAATTTTGATGGGGATTGCATTGAATCTGTAGATTGCTTTTGGCAAGATAGCCATTTTTACTATATTGATCCTGCCAATCCATGAGTATGGGAGGTCTTTGCATCTTCTGAGATCTTCTTTAATTTCTTTCTTCAGTGACATGAAGTTCTTGTCATACAGATCTTTCACTTCCTTAGTTAGAATCACGCCTAGGTATTTTATATTATTTGTGACTATTGAGAAGGGTGTTGTTTCCCTAATTTCTTTCTCAGCCTGTTTGTCCTTTGTGTAGAGAAAGGCCATTGACTTGTTTGAGTTAATTTTATATCCAGCTACTTCACTGAAGCTGTTTATCAGGCTTAGGAGTTCTCTGGTGGAATTTTTAGGGTCACTTATATATACTATCATATCATGTGCAAAAAGTGATATTTTGACTTCTTCCTTTCCAATTTGTATCCCCTTGATCTCCTTTTGTTGTCTAATTGCTCTGGCTAGGACTTCAAGTACAATGTTGAATAGGTAGGGAGAGAGTGGACAGCCTTGTCTAGTCCCTGATTTTAGTGGGATTGCTTCAAGCTTATCACCATTTACTTTGATGCTGGCTACTGGTTTGCTGTAGATTGCTTTTATCATGTTTAGGTATGGGCCTTGAATTCCTGATCTTTCCAAGACTTTTATCATGAATGGGTGTTGGATTTTGTCAAATGCTTTCTTAGCATCTAACGAGATGATCATGAGGTTTTTGTCTTTGAGTTTGTTTATATACTGGATTACGTTCATGGATTTCTGAATATTGAACCATCCTTGCATCCCTGGGATGAAACCTACTTGGTCAAGATGGATGATTGTTTTGATGTGTTCTTGGATTCGGTTAGCAAGAACTTTATTGAGAAATTTTGCATCGATATTCATAAGGGAAATTGGTCTGAAGTTCTCTATCTTTGTTGGGTCTTTTTGTGGTTTAGGTATCAAAGTAATTGTGGCTTCATAGAATGAGTTGGGTAGAGTTCCTTCTGTTTCTATATTGTGGAATAGTTTGTGAAGAACTGGGATTAGATGTTCTTTGAAGGTCTGATAGAACTCTGCACTAAACCCATCTGGTCCTGGGCTTTTTTTGGTTGGGAGACTATTAATGACTGCTTCTATTTCTTTGGGGGATATAGGGCTGTTTAGATCATTAACCTGATCTTGATTCAACTTTGGTACCTGATATCTGTCTAGAAACTTCTCCATCTCATCCAGGTTCTCCAGTTTTGTTGAGTATAGCCTTTTGTAGAAGGATGTGATGGTGTTTTGGATTTCTTCGGGATCTGTTGTTATGTCTCCCTTTTCATTTCTGATTTTGTTAATTAGAATGCTTTCCCTGTTCCCTCTAGTGAGTCTGGCTAAGGGTTTGTCTATCTTGTTGATTTTCTCAAAGAACCAGCTCCTCGATTGGTTGATTCTTTGAATAGTTCTTCTTGTTTCCACTTGGTTGATTTCACCCCTGAGTTTGATTATTTCCTGCCGTCTACTCCTCTTGGGTGAATTTGCTTCCTTTTGTTCTAGAGCTTTTAGGTGTGTTGTCAAGCTGCTAATGTGTGCTCTCTCTAGTTTCTTTTTGGAGCCACTCAGAGCTATGAGTTTTCCTCTTAGAAATGCTTTCATTGTGTCCCATAAGTTTGGGTATGTTGTGGCTTCATTTTCATTGAACTCTAAAAAGTCCTTAATTTCTTTCTTTATTCCTTCCTTGACCAAGGTATCATTGAGAAGAGTGTTGTTCAGTTTCCACATGAATGTTGGCTTTCTATTATTTATTTTGTTATTGAAGATCAGCCTTAGTCCATGGTGATCTGATAGGTCCTGGTTGGTTTCTATTGCTTCAATAAAACACAGAGCAAAACCAACATTGCAAAGAAAGGGTTTTATTTGGCTCATCTGTCCCCATCACAGTCCAACAGGAGTGAAGATAAGAATGCCGCTGCCATCTGCAAATTCATCTGGAATAACAAAAAACCTAGGATAGCAAAAACTCTTCTCAAGGATAAAAGAACCTCTGGTGGAATCACCATGCCGGACCTAAAGCTTTACTACAGAGCAATTGTGATAAAAACTGCATGGTACTGGTATAGTGACAGACAAATAGACCAATGGAATAGAATTGAAGAC
Source organism: Mus caroli (assembly GCF_978045245.1). Taxonomy (NCBI): domain Eukaryota; kingdom Metazoa; phylum Chordata; class Mammalia; order Rodentia; family Muridae; genus Mus; species Mus caroli. The sequence continues at coordinate 66,869,980 of NW_028227266.1, forward strand.
CCAGAAATGAACCCACACACCTACGGTCACTTGATCTTTGACAAGGGAGCTAAAAACATCCAGTGGAAGAAAGACAGCATTTTCAACAAATGGTGCTGGCACAACTGGTTATTAACATGTAGAAGAATGCGAATCGATCCATTCCTATCTCCTTGTACTAAGGTCAAGTCTAAGTGGATCAAGGAACTTCACATAAAACCAGAGACACTGAAACTTATAGAGGAGAAAGTGGGGAAAAGCCTTGAAGATATGGGCACAGGGGAAAAATTCCTGAATAGAGCAGTAATGGCTTGTGCTGTAAGATCGAGAATTGACAAGTGGGACCTCATGAAACTGCAAAGCTTCTGCAAGGCTAAAGACACCATCAATAAGACAAAAAAACCACCAACAGATTGGGAAAGGATCTTCACCTATCCTAAATCAGATAAGGGACTAATATCCATTATATATAAAGAACTCAAGAAGGTGGACTCCAGAAAGTCAAATAACCCCATTAAAAAATGGGGCTCAGAACTGAACAAAGAATTCTCACCTGAGGAATACGGAATGGCAGAGAAGCACCTGAATAAAATGTTCAACATCCTTAATCATCAGGGAAATGCAAATCAAAACAACCCTGAGATTCCACCTCACACCAGTCAGAATGGCTAAGATCAAAAATTCAGGTGACAGCAGATGCTGGCGAGGATGTGGAGAAAGAGGAACACTCCTCCATTGTTGGTGGGATTGCAAGCTTGTACAACCACTCTGGAAATCAGTCTGGCGGTTCCTCAGAAAATTGGACATAGTACTACCGGAGGATCCAGCAATACCTCTCCTGGGCATATATCCAGAAGATGTCCCAACCGGTAAAAAGGACACATGCTCCACTATGTTCATAGCAGCCCTATTTATAATAGCCAGAAGCTGGAAAGAACCCAGATGTCCCTCAACAGAGGAATGGATACAGAAACTATGGTACATTTACACAATGGAGTACTACTCAGCTATTAAAAAGAATGAATTTATGAAATTCCTAGCCAAATGGATGGACCTGGAGGGCATCATCTTGAGTGAAGTAACACAATCACAAAAGAACTCACACAATATGTATTCACTGATAAGTGGATATTAGCCCAAAACTTAGGATACCCAAGATATGAGATACAATTTGCTAAACGCATGAAACTCAAGAAGAATGAAGACCAAAGTGTGGACACTGTGCCCCTTCTTAGAATTGGGAACAAAACACCCAGGGAAGGAGTTACAGAGACAAAGTTCATAGCTGTGATGAAAGGATGGACCATTTAGAGACTGCCGTATCCAGGGATCCATCCCATAAGCAGCTTCTAAACGCTGACACCATTGCATACACTAGCAAGATTTTGCTGAAAGGACCCAAATATAGCTGTCTCTTGTGAGACGATGCCGGGGCCTAGCAAACACAGGAGTGGATGTTCACAGTCAGCTATTGGATGTATCACAGGGCTCCCAATGGAGAAGCTAGAGAAAGTACCCAAGGAGCTAAAGGGATCTGCAACCCTATTGTTGGAACAACATGATGTACTAACCAGAACCCCGGAGCTCTTGTCTCTAGCTGCATATGTACCGAAAGATGGTCTAGTCGGCCATCAATGGAAAGAGAGGCCCATTGGACTTGCAAACTTTATATGCCCCAATATAGGGGAATGCCAGGGCCAAAAGAATGGGAATGGGTGGGTAGGGAAGTGGGGGGGCGCTATGGGGGGACTTTTGGGATAACATTGGAAATGTAATTGAGGAAAATATGTAATAAAAATATTAAAAATTAAAAAAAAAAGAATGCCGCTGCCTTGCTCAGTCTGCCTTGCTCAGCCCTATGGTTGGCACTGCCCACAGTGGCTGGGCCCTCCCACATCAATCATTAATCAAGAAGATCCCCCCCACACACACACACAGACTTTCAGACAAGCTAATCTGATATAAGCAATTCCACAATTGATGTTCCTTCTTCCCAGATAACTCTAGCTTGTGTCAAGGTGACTCAAAGCTGACCAGCAACACATGGGCAAGAGGATAAGGAAAGTAACGAGATCAATCCAGGTGTGGCTTTCAGATTATCTAACACACGTCCTTCTGGCTGGTTAGGTGACATCAAAAGGGTTAATGAACTACCCACCCAAGCGTAATGTAAAAGGTCTGCCCACTAAGCAGATATGATAATTTCTACAATATGCAGCACTTAGCACTTAGCAGGTAATAGTATTCATTTTGAGTCACAGTCGAGGGTGTTTCCAATAAATAACCATACAACTCCCCTTTGTTTCATATTTCATGGGTACAATGTAGTAAACATGGGTGGAATCAAGAAACGGTGTTCATGCAGGATATTGAATGGTGACTGTTTAGGGGGAGGTGAAACGAGAGTTCATATATTCTCCCGTTCACGGCCAAATCGGGAACTAAGCAGGTTGTTATTTAAAGAGGCCTGCAGGATTTGTGAGAGGTCCAGAAGGAGCAAAGGCTGAATGCTATCACTTCATGGGTGTCAATAACAAAGCAAACATTAGGATTGTGTGTGTTTACATGGATGCTACCAAGACAGAAGCCAATTAAATTTACTTGTAAACTTTTGGCAAGTCAAAGCATACTAAGAGAAAATGGCAGAAAACAAAAGCCTAGATAGGGGTGCAGAAGTCTTCAGTTGTGTGAGACAAAGGTCTAATAGTGGGTGAAATGGAACCCAGCCATCCAGCCTGACCACCAGCCCACCAGCCTTGTTGTCATCAGTGAAGGCCAATGGCCTCTTTTTATCTCCTAATATGGCCTTCTTTTTCACCATTGCATGGTGACTTAGGACCCTTGGGTGATTCTTGGTGCTCATTGAATCAGTGCAAGCTTTCTTGACATGTGTTCATTAGTTGCCATCCCCACAGGGGCAAGAAGTCTTCAGTTCCCTTAGAACTAGAGTTACATTGGTTGTGAGCCACCAAATGTGTACTCTAAGATTAAAACTCCAAGATCCCTCTGTAAGATCAGCAAGCATTATTAACTGCTGAGCTGTCTTGCTAACAACACCTTACTTTTATCTATCTATCTATCTATCTATCTATCTATCTATCTATCTATCTATCTATCTATCTATCTATCTATCTATCTATTTTAAGCTGGCAAATACTGTGAACATTCTCAGCTTTGGAGAAATCTGCTCATTTTAACTACTGAATCAATTATAACCTTCTTTCCTTTATCTTTACAGTTTGGTTTCCAAGTCTTTGATCTTGTTTTCTTATGACAATGATCTTGTAATATTATCTACAAAAAAAAAACACAAAAAGAAAAGTTCACTCTTTTCCCATAGGTGCTTAAAATTAGTTTATCCTGACCATTACTGACTTGGAGTAGTCTCAGTTAGCTTCCCAAGTTGTCAAGGAAATTTCATGAGACATGGATCTCTCTCTCTCTCTCTCTCTCTCTCTCTCTCTCTCTCTCTCTCTCTCTCTCTCTCTCTGAAAATTTCCAATCTAACTTCTACCTGATGCATGAATGTCACTTTTGACCCTCCACTTTTATTTTGGGTTCATTGACTCATCCTCAGGGCAACTTAAAGGGATCAATTAGGAATAGCTGCAGAAGTGATCCAGTCTAGAAAGAACTTGGTTGTGCTCCACGTAAATTCAACCCATTAGTCTCTATCCTGTATGTGCCTCAGCTTCCCCAAAGTTGCTTCCTCCCAGGACCAACGCCTCTCTAATCCCTTTCTCTCAGGCAGCAAAGATAACTTAGGATAAACTGGGTTTGTAAGTGTCTGGTAAACTTATCAGAGTCAGAGTACCCTCTGCAAGTGTTTTAACATCCCGTGTTCATGCATGTCCTTGGCATCTGCTTCATTTGCCTCTGTCCTTTGCCTCTGGAACTTTCCACGCTGGTTCATGATAGGTCAACTGTGTGGCCAAGGGCTCTCATAGTCTTCTTCTACATTCTCACCTCCTTATGCTCCCTTCTATCCCTCTTTCTCTACAGTTCTTAGTCCACCTAGTCTGAGGTTCAGATCTCCTGGATTTGCTCTGCTGTGGTCACAATCCTCTGTGGCTTACATCGCTTCTTTCTGCTCCTGTTGTGTTCCCAGTGAGATGCTCTTCAACCTGGGGCAAGGACACCTCGCACAAATAACTCTTGACAAATGGATTTGAAAACCCATCTGTTTCCTGTGGTTAACTAATTGATGACTGACATTTTGACCCGGTCTGTTCACTAGAACCAGATGTTTTTCCAAGTTATTTTAAGGGTTGCTTTATAAATGGAATTTTGACTCCTTTTTCCAAAGATAAAGGAAAAGCCTGCTGGGGTATTGCTCTCTGCCTACAGATTGTACAGAGGAGAGAAGTCTTTCATAGATGACTGATTTCTAAAACAGATGTGCCAAGTTCCTTGGGCTAAAAAATCTCTTTTGTTGGAAATGAATTGGGGCATTTTTTAAAATATGAGTTTTCAGAACATGTTCTTGAGCTGTGCTAATAATGATCAATGTGGTGGCAACTTGGTTTAAGATTTTGAGGGTTGTGAGAGCTAATAAAACTGCCCAGGGGAATATGACGTCGCTTGATACAGCAGAACTAATGAAGGACCGAGAGCACAAAAGCGTCTCTTGTCAGAGAGGACATGTTTGCACTTGGTCCCATCCACTGATGCCCTTGACAGAGGCAGAAATAGAATGTCATTTGTGGTCACCTGGCAGAAAGTGTCCTGGTGCCTTCAACTATTATTCCTTACAATTGAGTTTCATTCTCTCCTGAAAATCCTCTTCTTCTCTCCTTTTGCCTTTGAGCTTTCATCAGCACACCTCTCCTTACTGAACAATGAAAAGATACATGAGCCACAGGGACCGAAGCTATGATGGGAAGTCAGGGAGAGCCATGCTGTCTTCCTTATCTATCCAAATCATGGTACTAATTCCCCTTGGTAGTGGAAAAGAAAAGGTGAGGATTTCTGGATTTATATATTTTTATTTTATAGGCATGAATGTTTACACACTCACACACACACATGCTATGTGTATATATATGTATATACATATATATATATATACATGTATATATATACATGTATATATATATGTATATACATATATATGTATATACACACATTTATGTATATATTTACACATATATGCACATACACACACATATATATGATATACATATAATATATACACATACATACTTACACATATACACATATGCATGTGTAAACACCTACACATATACAAAATACACAGTTATCACATGTACACACACACATGTATGCATGTATATTCTATATGTATGCAGTGCCCACAGAGGCACAAAGATGGCATCAAATCTATTGGAACTGGAGTTCTAGATGGTTGTGAGCTGCCATGTGGGGGCTGACAGCTGATCTTGGTCCCTCTGTAAGAGCAACAAGTTCTCTTTACTCCTGAGTCATCTGTCCAGCTCCCAAGGGTTACCAGACCTGGGACTCACTGATTCAGCTAGGTTGAGGCCCTGGATAAGGATCCTCCTGCTTCAACTTTGTCAATGCTGGGATTATAGGAACATGCTGCCAGGTCTGGCTTTTTCCTGTGGGTGCTGGGTGGGAGAGGAGGGGTTTGACCGTAGCTTGTCACACTTGCACAACGAGTACCACAGCTACTGAACAATTTTCACATCCTTCCTTTTCATTCAATGGTAAGTAATGGTAGCTAGACAAGCACAAAAACCCAAGATAGGCTCTTATTTGGTTTGTTTTGTGGCATTTTTATGGTTCCAGTTGTTTGCTCATTGATCTCTGAAAAGATGAGGCTCAGAGATTTCAGCCTGTGGTGTTTAGTATCTTACATGACTCTCCACTTGATATTACACGGGTATTGCAAGAATCTGATGGGATAATATAATAACCAATACCCTGTGTACCGATTTGATAAGCTCTTAACAATATGGTGCCTGACAGCTTCTCACTTAAAGGGAAGACATCCCGTCAATCAGCATGAAGCAAGCTAGAGTGTCTGCTTCCCTGAAGTTCCTTCTGCCTGCAAAGCAGCTTTCTTCTCTCTGACTCTAAGTGTCTTTAATAGAATATGCCAAGTGTAGCAATTGGAAGCATAATGTCCAGTGAGTTTCCTGCTCTCAGGAGCTTTTAATTCCCCCAGTGTTGGCAGGACTCTGGTTTTTCTGGTCAGCATTCATGCTTGATTCTCTCCTCCATTATTTGCTTCCTAGATAATGTGGTGGGTAGTGAAGAAGGGCCCACAGTTAATGGGCAGGTGTGCTGAGCTCTACACAGTACAAGGTGATTTCTGCTGATCCTACCAGATCCTCACAGTGATGGTGGAAGGGTGGCAGATCCAGGGTGCACTCACAAATCCATTGTAGAGGTTAGGAAATGGAATGTTATGGGTTGAATTGCATTCCTTCTAAAATGCATAAGATAAAGTCTGTCACCCTCAGTGTGACTGTATTTGGGGACAGAACCTTTAAAGAAGTAATGGGGGTTAAAGGAGATCAAGATGTTCAGCCCTAATAAAGTCTAATTGACATCCTAAAAATAATGAGGAACCACATCTGGGAGTCAGTATGTAGGGGAAAGGAAATGGAGGTCACAGCAGGGAAGGACCACCTTGAAGCCAACACTACTGACAGCAATATGAGAGATTTCCAACCTTCCACAGCGATGAGAAAATGTGTCTGCTATTTAATCTCTCCATATAGTGTTTGTTATGATAGCCAGAGCAAACTAATACATTGAGGCTCCAGGAGACTAAATTGGTGTCCCAGGATTGGCTACTGTTCCCCACTACTAAGAGCCTGGAAAAGCCCTTGGAACAGAAATAAAGGCTCAGGAGACAAGTACACAGCCCAGCTTGTGTACTTCTGAGGCACCTTGTCAGCAACCTCTTGACAGCCAGTAGGAAATGTAGTCACTTAACAGGGGTATCTTGCTGTGTCTGAAGCAGCCAGAAACACTTACAGGACTTTTCCACACCAACATATTCCTGCCTTGGCATACTCTTTAGCAGTGACTGCAGACAAGGGTGAGCCCAGGGGATGGCCTGTCCTTCTCCATCCAATTGTACTACTAATTCTAACTTCTCATGGACTTCTGTGCAGTTAGAAGCACCCAGAAGCATTTGCATCCTCACCCCTTCAGAGAGCATTATCTTAAAAATCATACAACACACTCCTTCTCTTCTCCCCATCTTTCAAGCCTCCCCAAGCAAGGTTCTTGGCTTACTAGAGAAACAGAGGAAATGATCCCTGCTCTTAACAGTGATTCATCACTGAGGTTAGGCCTGGGGCTCCTGGTTTTTTATCTATTTGTGATGTCATAAGGGCAAGTATGGGGACTATGCCCACCGTGTTTATTCATTGCATCTTTCTAGCTAGCTGACCCATGAATTCCCAAGGATTCTTCTGTCTCCATTTCCCACCTCACTGTAGGTGCACTGCAATAACAGATGTGTGCTACTCTGCCTGGCTTTCTATGGGTTCTGGTGATTCAGACTGGGATCCACGGGCATGTCTAGCAAGTGATTTATTCACGGATCTGTTTCTGCAGCCCAGCTTGTGTACTTCTGAGGCACCTTGTCAAGACAGAAAGTTTGCAGGCTTTGGTGTTTAACCTGCAGACAGTGCCGTTGCCAGACAGGAGCTCCCATTTGCTATACTGTCTAGTTTCCAAAGGAAATGTAAAGATTTTTTTTTTTTTAAGTATGAAAAAAAAAGTGATCACACAGATGTGAGAATGGTTAGCAGCCTAAGGTGGGAATCCAGTGAACAGCAACTCTCTTCCCATTGCTAAGTGAGTGTGGACTCATTTTCTCTACAATACTTGTGGGTTCTTGGAAAACCTGGGTATGTCTGCTCTAGGTTCAGGGAGCCTTTAAGGAGAAACAAAAGGGTTGCTTTTCTATACCCTGATTGCACTTCGAGGTTCTTTTGGTTGACTTTAAACAATCTCAGAGTGACTGGGGACATTATGAACTACTTACACTCAATCAAGTTAGTGTTAGAGACCTTGTAATGTAGACAGACAAAATTTTTTAGATGTCTTTTCTCATTGAGAAGCTGCATATAGATCTATACTCTCAGAGATAGTACTATAGCTTCAACTATTATGAAGGGGAGGCTTCTAATAGGAAAATAGAGCAAGAACCAACTCACCAAAATCGGAGGCAATCGGAACATGGTGGTATGTGGTGCAATGCACCCAGCCGCTCCCCCACACCTGACTTGTTTCTTGGTCCGGTGTTTGGCTTTCTACCACCTACCTAGATCCAGTACAACTTTGTTTCTTGTACTGGTCTTTTTCCTAAACACATGCTCGTAAGGTCTAAGCTGGCTTATCAAGTCTCGCACCAGGAAGGGAAATCTCTATCTTTCTCCTCACTATCTCTCAGAGCAGCTAGTTTACCCTGGGTTTCTGTCCTGTTGCCCTCTGGTGCCTCAGGTCACCATGCTCAGTTACGTCCTTCCTTCCTTTTTTTTCCTTTTCTTTTTTTTTGAGACAGAGTCCCGTGTAACTCAGGGTGTACTAGACTGGGTCTGAGCTGGAGATGACCTTGAACTTCTGATCTTCCTGCCTCGGCCTCCAAAGTCCTCAGGTTGTAGGGGTGTACCACCCCATTTAGCTCTAAGTGGTCTGGGAGACTGAACCCAACAAGCATTCTAGGCAAGCATTCTACTATTCCTTGAGCTCTGTCAGCCTGGGTGAGATCTTTAAGTGCGTTATTAGCCCTTAAGAGCAGCCAGTGGGGTGGATGCTGAAAGGGTGAATGCCTTCATCACTTACTGATCCAAACCCCACTGCTTATAGGAGTTGAATCGAATGCACCTCAGAGACAAAGATCTCATGCGAAAGCACACCCTCAAAGCTTCCCTGGCCACCCACGCTCTCCCCATTGCTGTGGAGGGCCCAGGCTTGTGCTCATTCAGAGTAAAATCCCCCATTAGTGTTTACTCTGCTCACCTGGGCAGCTCTCTGTCATTCCTTTCCAGAAATAGCACCGGGAAAACCTAAGCTTCATTTGTGAGGCAATCAAGTCTCCTCTGAACTCCCTGCTTTGTAATAAAGATAAGCTCAATATGTTTCCATCTCTCCCGTCTTTGAAAAAGAAGACACCTAGCCTTCAAAAATATCCAAACCCGAGATTCATTTTTCTATCTCTGGAAGTTGTTTTGTCTTGGTCATGTTTAGAATAAGTATTAGGTAGTGATCTCTGAGAGCGATGTGTATACCAACCTCCCTACCCAGACACTACTGCTTGCATCTTAGATGACACTGATGCTGTCTTGTTCCTCTGTTCCTAGTGGGTTAAGTGCTTGGGGTGGGGGGTGGGGGCTGGGGGCTGGGGTGAAGCTGCAGGGAAATGGTCACTGTTGTACAAAAAGAAAGGACAGGGTCACAGCGACAGTGAGAGAGAAGGGGGGAAGTCTGAGCAAAGCTGGAGCAGCCAGAGGCAAGTTTTCACTGGGGAAGACAAGAGGATGAAGTCTGACCTTGCTCTAAGAGGCATCTTATCCTCTTGGCATTAGGTTATCATGGAGATCTTGGGTTCTCTATCAGGAAATATTTGAGGAGGAATCGAGATGCCTGGCATATGTGAAGGACACCCAATGCATAAATATGTTATTAGGAGATGCTAGGAACAAATATTCAAATCAGGGACTTGGCTCTTATCAGCTGGGCTCTGGGCACATCAGGAAAGAAATTATCTTTTCATTCGAGATGCACAGTGTGTGTTCAGACCCATGAATCTGGTTTTGGAGTCACGAATGGAGATGTGCTGAAGTTGACAGAGGTGACGGCTACTCACATATGGAAAACTGAATAATAACAACAATTCCATTTGTGAAGAAGGGCTGGAAATTATGTTTTCAATTCCAATGCAAGGCAGGGGCCTGAGATGAGCCAATTCAAATTGGGACTTGCTTGGACTGACAATTTTCCTTTTTAAGTGACAAAAGAAATAGTGGTTGATGAAGCTGTCTCTAGGGGAATCTGGGAAAGATCCTCTCTGTGATATTTTTTAAGTGACATTTCACATGGCTGCTAGTAATTATTGCCAGCCATTTGATGAGTGCAACATTAACTGTGTTAATATTACCAAACAGTACAATGCTTGTGCTATTCTCAGTAGTGTAGCTTTGAGTTCAGTTTTCTGATATTCATGGACAAATATTGCTTACAAAATGCTTGTGTTGACTTCTGTTTTGTAACCGGATGCTGTGAATGTAAATCAGGAATGTAAAGTCATAAATGGGTATTTCATGTTACTTTGGGAAATTACTATCAAGTCAAAATGGATTTTATTTATTTATTTACCTATTTGTTATTTATTTATTTAAGCAGGCTCTTATTATGGCGTCCTGGCTGTTCTGAAACTCTCTACATAGACCAGGCTGACCTAGATCTCACAGATCTCACCTGCCTCTGCCTCCTGAGCACTAAGAATAAAAGCCTGTACCACCACCCCTCAGCCAAATACATTTAAAAGGAGGAAAACAGACTCTTGAGTCCTGGTCTCTAAGAAGGATCAAGTATTTACATAATTATTGTCTAGGAATTAGAATTACTTTGATTTCAACCATTTGTCAGGGTCTTTTTTTAACAGCTTGGGCTCCAAAACAGGAGACATATTACTGTAAGTGCATGTGTTAGCCTGTCTTGGTTTCCTAGTTTTATGTAAGTGGCTGTGTGTGTGTGTGTGTGTGTGTGTGTGATGTGTGCATGCTTTCATGTTCATGGGTGTCACTGTGTGCAGGCTTATATGCACATGCATGCAGATGTGTGTAGAGGCCAGAGGATACCCTGCACTGTTACTCCTTATGAATCTGTCTTGTGTTTTGAGACCAGGTCTCTCTGAATCTAAATCTCACTGGGTTAGCCATGACTGGCTGGCCATTGAGCTCCAGGGTTTCTTTTGTTGGTCTTCCCAGGTCTGGGATGGCAAGCATGCCATTATGCCCAGCTTGTCATTACATGGGTTTTTGATATCAGACAGAGATCCTCATCTTAACAAGTACTTTGCCCCCCCCCACCCCAACCCCCACCCCTGGGATCTCTTCCCAGCCCTGCTCTCCATCCTTGTTAGATTGCTTCTTAATGTAGGCTCACACCTCTGAAATTAACTAAAAATTAAATCTTAAAATATCAGTTCTTTACCTTCAGAGTTACTTTAAAGGTTAAAAAAAAACATTAGTACTAAGTCCCTAGTTGGCATATTTGGACAGTTAACAAGGAAATCCTCCCATTAATGAAACCTAAGCGCACTGGTGGGGTAGTCCAGTGGTAGGGTGCTTGCCTCATCAGTCATTCCTGAGCCTCTGACTCCATCCACAGCACCAAAAAAAAGATACAAACTTAAACACCTGACAAAACACCCAAAATATCTCTCAGGGGCTTTAGTTACTAACAAACTTTTAGGTAAGACCTGAACCTTGAAGTAAGTCACTCCTACAGAGAGAGTCACATGACTCAATGGCAACTAAATCTCAAAGTGAACTACGGGAGGGGGGAAGAGCACTAGACATGAGAGAGAAGACAGAGAGCTGCCAGACATGATGGAGAAGCCCTGCAGGGAAACACACAAGAAGAACAACTCAGGATCCTGTGTTCAAACTCGACCCAGATTTCCTTCTCATTTCTGAACCATGCATGGGACAAAACAGAAGCATAGAGCAGGATTTAGAGGAATAAATGTTCCCTGTGCTCTTTCCTTATATAAGACGTGACTATAGTTTAGCTCTTGCCAAGTTGATTGTCTACTAAAACAAAAATATCGATACCCTTTAGAGAAACATGAGGGAATCTAGCATCTTTAAAACATAATATTTATAATATATGTATAAGCCTTCCAGTTGTATTTAGAACATTTATTTGCATATGTGTGTGTGTTGGGAAGATGCCATGACATGTATGTGGAGGTCAGAGGACAATTTGTGAGGATTGGTTCTCTCCTTCTGCTAAAGATCAAAGGCAGGTTGCTGGCCTTTGTAACAGACACCTTTCCCTGCTGACCCATCTCTCTGCCTCAGCCCCCAGTTGTGGTTAGGATGAAATCTAAGGTTGCTAAATAAAGAAGAAGAGTCAAGAAAGTGTGACTTAGTCTCATGAGAAGAAACAAGCGACAGATGCCAACCTTTAGGTCTTGAGGACCACTATAATAAATCGTCACAAAGCATGTGGTTTAAAATAAATGTCAGGTATTCTCTTACAGTTTCAAAGGCCAGAAGTTTGAAATGAGCCTGTCAGCAGTGTGGTGTTCTTCCACAGCCAAATCCTTTCTAGGCCTTTGTCCTAACCCCAGACAGTTACGATAGTCCTTGACATCTCTCAGTTCAAGTCCAGTCCCTGTCTCCCTCATCCTATAGCTTCCCCATGCTGTTTCTATTCGTCAATCTTTCCTTCCTCCCTCTGCAAGGATCCCTAAAGAGGTGTATCCAGACATGTTGCCATTGAAAGATAAAGCTATAACAAATGCATGTGCAAACTTATGTTACATGACTATAACTGACCTAAGGCACAACAAATCATAGTCAAAACACTTTTGAAACTGGTATTAAATTAGGTGAAGAAATCCAGAGGTGCTACAAGAGTCACCTCTCCATCATCAGGATAGAATACATAATCTAGAATCACCAGGGAGTCTTAGCAGGAGGTTGCCTGCATTAAGTTGGCCTTTGGGCTTAGCTGTTTGGGGACGTATTTGATCACATTAATTGAGGTAGAAAGACCCACACAGATTTAGGTGGGATCATTTCCTATGCAGGGCATTCTGAACTTTAAGTGTGGATGGAGTAGATGAGTGCAAGCTCCCTTGTTCCACATCTGGACTATGGATGTCTTTGCTATAACCAGGGGGTCCAAGCTCCAGTGTGTTGATGGGTGGGAATCTGAAATTGTGAGGTAGAATAAACTTTCCTTTCTCTGATTGCTTTTCTCAGGGCATTTCATAAATATTTATGATAGAAACAGGCAATGGGACAAAGATGATATGTCACAGAAACAACTTAAGGGAGGAAGCATGTTTTAGCGAATGATTTCAGAACTATTCCAGTCCGTCATCACCACAAGGGAGGCATGCTGTAGGAGAGGACCCATGAGAGTGAGGCATCTGATGGTGTCCCTCATTGCATGCCTGTAACAAGAAACAAAGAACCAGAAGTGTTTTAGCCCTTTCCTTTCCACCCTCTTCCCGAAGGGTCCTCATGTCCTAAAGGCTCCCCAGCCTTACAAAAGAGCCACCCCCTGGAGCCCAAGTGTTCAAACCCATGAAGCTGTGGGTACACTTCAGATTCAGATCACAACAATAATCAAGCATTTAGCCAATGCATTCTATATCTGTTGTCTCTAAAGCTAAACAAAACAGAAAGAAAAATGTAGAAAATCTGCTTCATTTTTACATAGATTCAATAAGAGGGGAGTTTGGTTTAGAAAGGAGTTGTGTAGGTGGACAGAGAGAAGGGTCGGGGTAAGGAAAGGATAAGATCCTTGCTTTGAGAAGGACCTGATATATTTTTCAGTGCTTTAAAAGAAGGCAGGAAAGGAGAGTGGAGAGAAAGTTGAAGTTTGATGTAGGTAAGGACTGCAGTGCCGGATCAGATCCTTGAATAGAAATCTTCATTATAAATATAAAGTATGGACGTAAATTCTCTTCTTGAAAGACTGGAGCTATCAAGGGTGGAGAGAGGGCTCTGTGGTTAAGACTGCTTGTCTGCTCTGGCAGAGGCTCCAGGTTCAGTTCCCAGTGCCCACGTTATGGCTTACAACTGCCTGTAGCTCTAGTTCCTGGGGGTATACGGTGCTCTCTTCTGACCTCTGAGAATATCACACTCAGGTGCATGTGTATTTATGCACACACACATGACTGAAAATAAAACAGAAATTTTAAACAGCTAGAGAGATTGCTTGATTACCTTTTATGTGCAATATACAACCATCATTAAATAGAAAACTTGAACACAAGAGGGTAGGTAAAGATATACCAGACAGATATCTACCAAAGTAGGAAGTAACCTTAGGGCTAGGAAGAACTGATAGAAAATAATAAAATATCATAATAACACCCACTAACTTTTTCGATTAACATATTTTAATAATCAATTTTAAGAAGCTGGACATGGTGAAGCACAGTTTCAATCCTAGCATCCACAGACAGAGGAGTGAAGGTTACAAATTACACCTGAGTCACATACTGAATTACATACTGAATTCTCAGTCAGCCTGGACAAGACCTCACCTTAAAAATTAAACAAATAAATATAAATTCACAAGTAAATAAATGTAATTCAGTTCTCCAAGAATATGCTGCAATTCTAAATGTGCATGCAATTAATAAGATGGTCTTAAAATAAATAAAGCAAAAGTCAATTTAAGAAAGTGTAGAGAGGGGCTCCCCTGAAGCACAACCAGCAGCTATGATATGTGCCCTGTCCTCTGCACTCCATTTTCTGGCCCAAAGCTCTGCTTGCATTTTCAGAGGACTGCTGGCATCAGGGACAACCAGATGGTTAAAGGACAACAAAAGAATGCAATGAACTAAAGCCAGAGCAATATGATACCACCAGAGCCCAGCTATCCTACTAAAGCAAGCCCTGGATATCCTAGCACAGCTAAAACACAAGGAAATGACCTTAAGTCCAATCTTAGGAAGATGGTAAAAGCCTTTAAAGAGGAAATAAATAAATCCCTAAAAGAAATACAGGAAAATACAATCAAACAGGTGAAGAAAATGAATAAAACTGTTCAAGACATGAAAATGGATATAGATGCAGTAAAGAAAGTACAAACTGAGGAAATCTTGGAGATGGGAAACCTAGGGAAGAGAACAGAAACTCCAGATGCAAGTATCAACAACAGAATATGAGAGATAGAAGTTAGAATCTCAGGTTTAGAAGATAGAAGAAATTGATACATCAGTCAAAGTTAATGTTAAATCTAAAAAATTTCTGACAGAAAATATCCAAGAAATCTGGGACACTATGAAAAGACCAAACCTCAGGATAGTAGGAATAGAAGGAGAAGATTCCTAGCTCAAAGGTCCAGAGACTATTTTCAACAAAATTGTAGCAGAAAATTTCCCTACCCTAAAGAAAAAGATGCCTATAAAAGTATAAGAAGCACACAGAACACCAAATAGATTGGACCAGAAAAGAAAATCCCCCACCACATAATAATCAAAACATTAATGTACAGAGAAAAGAAAAAAGAGTCAAAAGTTGCAAGGGAATAAGGCCCAATAGCATATAAAGGCAGACTTACTAGGGTTATACCTGACTTCTCAACAGAGACTCTAAACACCAGAAGAGCCTGGGCGGATGTCTCACAGTCTCTAAGAGACCATGGATGACAATCAAGACTACTACACCCAGCAAAGCTTTTAATCATCATAGGTGGAGAAAACAAGAAAATCCATGAAAAAAAAAAACAAATTAAAAAAATATCTATCCACAAATCTAACCCTATAGAAGATACTAAAAGGAAAACTCCAATCCAAGGAGGTTAGCTATACCCAAGAAAACATAGGAAATAAATAATTTCACACTAGCAAAACCAAAGGAAGAGAATTGCGCACTTACAGTACCACCTTCAACATCAAAATAATAGGAATTAACAATCATTGGTGTTTAATATCTCTCAGTATCATTGGACACTTTTTTTTTTCAAGAAAAAGACACAATCTATCAGAATGGATGTAAAAACAGGATCTATTATTCTGCTGTATACACGAAACAATACCTCAGTACCAAAGATAGACATTACCTCAGAGTAAAGGGATAGAAAAAGATTTTCCAAGGAAATGGACTCAAGAAGCAAGCTGGAGTAGCCATTCTATTGTCTAATAAAATAGATTTCCATCCAAAATTAATCAAAAGAGATGGAGAAGGACACTTCATATTAATCAAAGGAAAAATCCACCAAGACAACATTTCAATTCTGAATATCTATGTCCTATGCAAGGACACCACATTTGTAAAAGAAACATTACTAAAATTTAAACTACACATTGAACCTCACACATTAATAGTAGGAGACTTCAACACCCCACTCTCACTAGTGGACGGACGGGTTATCCAGGCAGAAACTAAACATAGAAATAATGGAACTAATGATGTTATGACTCAAATGGACTTAAGAGATATCCACAGAATGTTTCACTCAAACACAAAAGAATATAACTTCTTCTCAGCACCCCATGAAACCTTCTCCAAAAATGATCATATACTCAGTCACAAAGCAAATTTCAACAGATACAAGAAAACTGAAATAACCTCCTGTATCTTATCAGACCACCATGGATTAAAGCTGGATTTCAACAACAGAAAGAACAAAAAAAGCCTACAAACTCATGGAAACTGAACAACTCTCTACTCAATGACCACTGGGTCAAGGAAGAAATAAAGAAACATAAAAGATTCATAGAATTCAATGACGAGGAATACAGAGCATATCCAAACCTATGAGACACAATGAAAGCAGGGATAAAAGGAAAGGTCATAGCACTAAGTGCCTTCATAAAGAAATTGGAGATATCTCATACTAGCAACTTAACAGCACTCCTGTAAACTCTAGAACAAAAGAAGCAAACACACCCAAGATGAGTATACAGCAGAAAATTGTCAAACTCAGGACTGAAATCAATAAAATAGAAACAAAGAGAACAGTACAAAGAATCAGTGAATCAAAAAGTTGGTTCGTTGAGAAAATCAACAAGATAGACAAACCCTTAGCCAAACTAACTAAAAGGCAGAGAGTCAGTATTCAAATTAACAAAATCAGACATGAAAAGGGGAACATAACAGAATCATAGGTCTTACTTCAAAAACCTGTACTCCATAAAATTGAAATCTAAGTGAAATAGGTAATTTCCTTGATAGGTAATAGTTCTGGTAAACAATTTAAATAGCCCTATAACCCAAAAGGAAATAGAAGAAGTCATTAAAAGGTACCAAACCAAAAAGAGCTTAGGGCCAGATGGTTTCAGTGCAGAATTCATTCTACCAGACCTTTAAAGAAGAGATAATGCCAATATTCCCCAAATTATTCCACAAAATTGAAACAGAAGGAACACTGCAAAATTCATTGTATGAGGCTACAATCACCCTGATACCTAAACCACACAAAGACTCAACCAAGAAAGAGAATTTCAGACCAATCTCCCTTATAAAGATTGATGCAAAAATACTCAATACAATACTCACAAATCAAACACAAACACATAAAAAAAATCATCTACCATAAACAAGTGGGCTTTATCCCAGAGATGCAGGGATGGTTCAACATACAAAAATCCATCAATGTCAAGATTGCTTTTGACAGGATGGCCATTTTTACTATGTTAATCCTACTGATCCATGAGCATGGAAGAGCTTTCCACATTCTGAGATCTTCTTCAATTTCTTTCTTCAGAGATTTGAAGTTCTTGTCATACAAATCTTTCACTTGCTTGTTTAGAGTTACACCAAGATATTTTATATTATTTGTGCCTATTGTGAAGGGTGTTGTTTTCCTAATTTCTTTCTCAGCCCATTTATCATTTATATATAGAAGGACTGCTGTTTTTTTCTTTTAGTTAATTTTTTATCTAGCCACTTTGCTAAAAGTTTTGTTTCCACTGAAACAAATTGAAAGAAAAAAAAAACCCACATGATCATCTCATTAGCTACTGAAAAGATGTTTGACAACATCCCTTCATGATAAAAAGTCTAGGAAAGATATGGGTCCATACCTGAACACAATAAAGACAACATACAGCAAGCTGATAGCCAACATCAAATTAAATGGACAGAAACTTAAAGCATGCCATTCTACTAAAAACAGGAACAAGGCAGGATTGTTCAATCTTTCTGTATCTACTCAAACAGTACTTGAAATTTTAGCTAGCGAAATAAAACAACTAAAGGAGATCAAGGGGATACAAATTGGAAAGGAAGAAGTCAAAGTATCTCTATTTGTGGATGATATGGTAGTATACATAAATGACCCCAAAAATTATATGAGAGAACTCCTACGGCTGATAAAAAACCTTTAGCAAAATGGCTAGATAAAAAATTAACTAAAAGAAAAAAATCAGTAGTCCATCTATATACAAATGATAAATGGGCTGAGAAAGAAATTAGGAAAACAACACCCTTCACAATAGGCACAAATAATATAAAATATCTTGGTGTAACTCTAAGCAAGCAAGTGAAAGAACTACGGTATGACAAGAACTTCAAGTCTCTGGAGAAAGAAATTGAAAAAGTCTCAGAAGGTGGAAAACTCTCCCATGCTCATGGATCGGTAGGATTAACATAGTAAAAATTGCCATCCTGCCGGGCGGTGGTGGCGCACGCCTTTAATCCCAGCACTCGGGAGGCAGAGGCAGGCGGATTTCTGAGTTCGAGGCCAGCCCGGTCTACAAAAGTGAGTTTCAGGACAGCCAGGGCTGTACAGAGAAACCCTGTCTCGAAAAAAAACAAAAACAAAAAAAAAAATTGCCATCCTGTCAAAAACAATCTACAGATTCAATGCAACTCCCATCAAAATTCCAACACAATTCTTTATAGACCTTAAAAGAACAATTCTCAACTTAATATGAAAAAGAAAAAACCTGGGGTAGCTAAAACAATCCTGTATAATAAGAGAGCTTCTGGCAGTACCACCATCCCTGATTTCAAGCTGTACTACACAGCAATAATGATAAAATAAACCCACATGATTTATGGCATAAAAACAGATCCGTTGAGAACATCGAATTGAATTGAAGGTCCGAAGTAAATATACATTCCTACCTTCAGGTTCTTGATTTTTAAAAAAGAAACCAAAACTATACAATAGAAAACATTTTCAACATATGACACTGCTCTAACTGGATGTCTGCATATAGAAGAATGCAAATAGATCCATATCTTTCACTTCACACAAAACTCTAGTCCAAGTGGATTAAAGACCTCAATATAAAACTGGATCGATTAAATCTAATAGAAGAGAAAGTGGGGAATAGCCTTGACCACATTAGCACAGGAGACAACTTTCTGAATAGAACATCAATATCTCAGACACTAAGATCAACAATTAATATATGAGACCTCATGAAACTAAAACCTTCGGTAAGAAAAGGACACTGTCAAAAGGACAACATGACATTTCACCAACTCCATAGCTGACAAAGGGCTAACATCCAAAATCTGTAAAGAACTCAACAAACTAAATAATCCAATTAAAAGATGAGGTACAAATATAAGCAGAGAATTCTTGACAGAGGAGTGGCCGAGAAGTACTTAAAGAAATGTTTAACATTCCAGTCACCATCGAAATGCAAATTAAAACAACTCCAAAATTTCATCTTATACCCAACAGAATGGATAAGATAAAAAACTCAGGTGACAACTCATGCTGGTGAGGATGTGGAACAAGGGGAACACTTCTCCATTACTGCTGGGAGTGCAAACTTGTACAACCACTTTGGAAATCAATTTGGTGGTTTCTCAGAAAACTGGAAATAGATCTACCTCAAGACCCAGCTATAGCACTCCTGGGCATATACCCAGAAGAAACTTCACAATACCACAAGGATACTTGCTCAAACATGTTCACAGTAGCTTTATTTGTAATAGCCAGAAACTGGAAACAACCTAGATGTGCCTCACATGAAGAATTGATAAAGTGTGGTACATTTACACAATGGAGTAAATGTGTCCTTTAAAAACAAAGATATCGTGAAATTGTAGGCAAATGGATGGAACCAGAAAAGATCATCCTGAATGAGGTAACCCAGACCCAGAAGAACAAATGTGGTATGTAATCAGTTGTAAGTGGACATTAGCCATAAAGTATAAGATAACCATGCTACAAACCACAGACCCAAAGAAGCTAAGTAACAAGGAAGGCCCAGGGGAGATGCCTGAATCCCACTGAGAAGTGGCAATAGATTAGACAATGGGAGACATGTGGGGATGGGAACAGGGGGGATGAGGTGAGGGGAGGGTGAGGGAAGAGAGTACTGGAAGAGACACCTGGATTGGGAGGGGCATCTCAGGGAACATCTAGAAACCTAGGACATAGGAACTCCCAAGAATCTATGAAGGTGACCCTAGCTAAGACTCCTAGCAAGGGGCAATATGGAGCCTGAATGAGCCATCTCCTGTTACAAGGGAAGACTTCCAATGGGAGACCAGCACAGCCATAAAACCTTAGAACCACAATTCGTCCTGCCTACAAGATGTGCTAGGGGTAAAAGACAGAGCAGAATTTGAGGGAAGGGCCGACCATTGATGGGCCCAGCTAGAGGCCCAGGCCATGAAAAGGAGCCCATCCTTGATACTATTAATGGTACTCTGCTATACCTGCAGACAGGAAGCTAGCACAGCTGTTATTGGAGAGGCTTCACCAGGCAACTGATGGAAAAAGATGCACAGACCCACAGCCAAACATTAGGCAGAGCTTGGAGAATCCTGTGGAGGAGGGGCAGGAAGGATTGAAGCAACCAGTGGGGTCAAGGACACAAGAAAACCTACAGAATCAACAAACCTGGGCCCATAGGAGCTCATAGAGACACAACTGCCAACCAAAGAGTGTGCATGGAACCAACCTAGGCCCACGGCACATATGTAACAGTTGTGCAGCTCAGTCTTCATGTAAGATACATAAAGCAGGAGCAGGGCTGTCTCTGACTACCTTGCCTGCCTTTGGGTCCATCTCCCTTAACTGGGCTGCCTTGACTAGTCTCAATAGGAGAAGAAGAGTAAATCTTCTTGGAACTGATATGCCAAGGCTGGTTGATATCCATGCCTTTTCTGAGGAGAAAAGAAGGAGAGTTGGATGGGGAAGGGGGTTGAGAGGGAGGGTCTGAGATAAGAAGAGGGAGGGGAAGCTGCAATTGGGTTGTAAAGTAAATGAATAACTTAATCAATTAAAAATGGATAGTAAATGAGGAAAATACCTAATAAAATATTTTAAAAAAGAAAAAAAAGAAGTATGATTAATAATTTTCTTATTTGAAATCAAAAAATAATATAAAACTATACAAGAAAGCTGCGATTTCTTTAAAAATGAGAAATTAATATGACAAACTCCAAGCTAAAGAAAAAATAAAAAACAAGTTAATTAGACAAAAAAAATGTATACAGATAAGTTGATAAATCTCTTACCAAAATGGAGGGTTTCGGCTTGCTTCTTCTCCACCTCCCCCCCTTTTTTAATGAGTAAATCAAACAGACAAGAAGTTTAGCTAGCACAGGTAGAGGTAGTTTTGATAACAAACTTAGTGGTGGTCTAATGAAAACATCTGGGATTGTTAAATCCCAACTAAAAATTTAGTGAAACACATTTATGCTTACTATAGTCTTTATTCAGTAGGTACTTAATATGTTTAAAGCTAGGTAGCCATTTTTAATCTGTTATATTTTTTAAGTGTGTCTTATTAACCTTTGCATGCATTTGGGTGTTTTAATCCTGTGTTAGTTTTCTGTTGCTCTGCAAAAACTTACTAATTTATTCGCTTGAAACAGCAGGAATGCTCCTTTCTGTGGGTCAGAAGTCCAGCTGCTGTCTCTGGGTTCATTGCTGAAGGTGGCTCTAGGCCAGAATCCCACAATTTGCCAGGTGACACTTCTTTTTCTCTTTGAGGGCTGAGTCCTTTGCCAAGTGCAGCTTGTTGTTGGAGCTAGGTGGTCCCCCTCCTGCAGCTAGTGCCATGCACTCCCCAGGGCTGCCTGTGCTCTTTCCACATGGCACTCTCTAGCTTCAGTCAATGTCATAATTCTTGCAACTAAAGCTACATAATTCTGGCTGTGCTTCTTATCTCTCCGACGTCATCGTTTTTTTTTTTTAAATAGCTTATTAATTTTAATTACAGGTATTTATGGGGGAGAGTATGTGTATGTGAGCAACAGCATCTGTAGAGACCAATGGTTAGGTCTCTTGGGGATTGGTGGTAAGCCAAGTTCACATGGGTGCTGGGAACCAAACTTGAGTCTTCTGCAAGAGCATCATGTGCTCTTAATTGCTACCCAATCTCTCCAGCCCTCACCACTTTATAGCTTCTTTTTCTGTCATTATGCACATAAAATTCTCATTTTAAGGAGACCTATAATTATATTAGGCTAACTTGGGTAGTCCCTTCACTTTGATTTATTTTAATGTAATTTTAATTTTTTTGAGTATTTTATACATGGGTACTATCTTTACATCATTTCTGCCTTTCCCTCTCTCCTTCCAATTTCTTCTGTTTACTCCCCACTCTGTAACAAATTCGTGACATCTTCAATTATTTTCAACACACACACACACACACACACACACACACACACACACAGAGTGTACAATCAGGAAGCAGAGAGGAGTGTTCTCAGACTGAGCTCTCAGTTTTGTTCAGTGTTGGACCCCAGTCTGTGAAATGAGGCTGCCCATATTTAGAGTGAGCCTTCCTGCCGCAGTTAACCCAACCTAGAAAGTCCCTCATAAACAGAGATTTGCTTCCATGATGATTCTAGATTCTGCTGGGTTGGCAGTCACAATCAGCTATCCCAGCAGCAGAGCTCTTGGGTAATTGCTCTTCCACTGACGGCACCCTGTGTTTCTTCAGAGGTGCATCAAAAACTATTGGAAGATGGACTAACCCTACAAGCCTGCTAACCGTGTTAATTCAAATTACAGAATATAGAAGACAATTTTGGATAAAAGCCGTGACCCACTTTCCATTTTTCTAGAAACTAAGAATAGGCTCTTCCTCCATTGACACGCTGAAAATATGTCACACTTGTTTCACTGGCGTTCCGAATCCAGCACGAATTCTTTAGCCACTGCACAAGGAACACAAAGCACATCCTATATCTCAAGCCTGGCACTGGGACACTTAGAAGGACAGATTAGAAAGGCAGATGTTATTGCTGTGATGCTTCCCCCATGTGACAGCTGGCCATCCCTGCCCCCACCACCAGCAGGCTGGAGCAGGGAAAGATGGTTTCAGTATCATGTCCAATACAGACCCAAGGACTTGTCATCTAGCACACTACCTTCATACAGAAATGCTATGAAACTCTGATCCTTGTTCCAACTGCTCTGTATTTCCTCAAAGCAGTTGATGTCCAAAGCGGGTAACAAGTTACCTTAGCTGTGCATACGCACTGGGAAATTCAACAAGATGAGAAAGGAAATGAAGCTGGATTGTGGTACATTGTGTCTGAGTTGAGTTGTGAGTTGTATCTCTTTGTTTTGGAGTTATATACAGTCTCTGATGGCAGAGAGTCATCCTGGTTTGTATCATGTAGCTTTAGAAATGGTTGAATGAGTCACTGAAATTGTTAGGGGTGACTACATTATTGTTAAGTCATCAAGACAAGTCCTGCTGCTCCTGTTAATACAGGGATGATGAATTACTTTAAATGTGATCTCAATGACACCTTAGGTTGACTTGTAAGCCAATAAAAAAAAATCTAAGCAGCAAATACTCCTTGATATGGACTGTTAGGTCAAAGGATGAAAGCTTGCCAATAAAATGTATTATCTCTAAGCTAGATGTAGTGGCACACACCAGAGCTCCCAATTCTTGGGAGGTGGAGGCAAGAAGATCAGGAGTCCATGACCAGGCTTTGCCACATAATGAGTTCAAAGCCAGCCTGGACTATATGAGAACACTCTTAAAACCCACCAAACCAATGAAGAAAGAGACCTCATTCCTGGTCAACTCTGATGAACACTGTAGTCACAATTGCGAAGGCTAAGTTACAAACCATCATTTGTTTTTATTAGATCTGCTCTGCAGTCTTTTAGATGAGAACACAATTCTGAAGCAAATACATGATTTTTCAGGATGGCATAACACTCAACAGTGATGAGATTATTAGTGCAATCAGCCCTGGAATTTGGCGTGACCTTGACTTCTCCAGCCTAGGGCATTTCCTGGTAGCCCAGGTTGGTTAGGTGTCTGTGCTTAACCAAGTAAAGGGTGTTACTGGAAACACACGTGAACTCCAGGGAAGCTGTCATTGGCTCTGGTTAGTCTGTTACTTCGTTACATCTTTCTCTAGTTCCTAGAGAATTGGTAAGAGAAAGAAATGTATGTAACATTGCTGGAGAGGCTGCTTAACTGTTAAAGAGCTGCTCTTCCAGAGGACCTTGACATAGGTTCTTAACATCTGTGTTGAGTAGCCCCAAACCTCCTCTAACTCCAACACCAGGGGATCTGATGCCCTCTTTTGGCCTCCTCAAGCACTGCACTGATGTGCATATACCCACTCACATACATATAATTTTCTTCCTTCCTTCCTTCCTTCCTTCCTTCCTTCCTTCCTTCCTTCCTTCCTTCCTTCCTTTTAAAAAATGGGCTGGTAAGATGACTTAATGGGTTAAAGCATTTGTCTCCAGGCCTGATAATTTGAATTCAATCCTGGGAACCAATACGGTGGAAGGACAGAACTAAATCCTGAAAGCTGCTGCCTGACCTCCACATGGGCACTATGCTCCTGTGTGCTCGCTCCTCACAGGATGCATGCATAAAGAGATAATAAGTAACTGTAAAGACATGCACTTAGGACTCTACAGTTTTTCATTAATAGTATTAACCTTAGCATTGATTTCTTTACAGTACTTTGCCACATTTAATTTTTCACAATTGCAATCAACTACAGTTGTGCATATTTTTGTTTGCATGGCCTTTATAACTCTGCTTGTGATTGGTGTGTATTATTTAATTCCTGTGAATTTATTGTCATTTGTTATATTATCTTTTACTCTGTGTGAAGTTTTATGTCTTTACAATTACAATGGTGAATCAGACACATCATGAGCCTGTAGCATTCTAGGCTTTGGATTATTTTCTTAGGCTAAATTCCCAGAAGTAGAATTAATGGCTAAAAGCATCTTGAATATTTAGCTTTAAATAAAGACCACCACAATGCTTTACAAATATATTTCAGTAATTTTATGGCCACTAGCAATATAGAGGACACTCTTCCCTGCTATAAACAAACAAACAAACAAACAAACAAACAAACAAACAAAATCTAGAATGTTTCCTAAGTATTTGTTAACAAAGGGCATTTTTTAAATGATACGTTTTAGATGACTAACAGTAACAGGTTTGATTTATATATTTCTTTGATTATTATTGGATTTTCTAATTTTATAAATTTTCTTTAAATTGAAAAGGTTTAAGTGTGTGTGTGTGTGTGTGTGTTTATACCATCAGAGCACTACCCATGTAGGACAGAAGAGGGCGTTGGATTCCCTAGAGCTGGAGTTATAAGTTGTTGTGGGTGGCCCGGCCTAGGTACTGGGAACCAAACTCAGGGCCTCTGCAAGAGCAGCAAATACTCTTAACCACTGAGCGTCTCTCTAGCCCCTTTCGTGTTCTTTAATAATATTATTTTCCTTTACAAGAATAATGTGTTTGCTTTCTTTATCTACATGTTTATTGATATATTAGCCATTTAAAACAATTAATTTTAATATGATTATGATTTCAATGTTTTATCACCCTGTAATAGTCTTTTGTTTTCATATTACAGCATATTTAGATATACAATGTTTTATTTTATTATCAGTCATATTTATGGATCTTTTGCTTAGTAAAATAGTCATTAAGTTAGTTTGCTATATCATGTAATCTTATAGATTCTTACATTTAAATTACATTTCTAACATTTATTTGTTTGTGATGTGTGTGTTTGTGTGTGTGTGTGTGTGTGTGTGTGTGTGTGTGTGTGTGTGCATCTGCCAGGGTGCCTGTGTGGAGGTCTGAGAACAACTTAGAGGCATTAACTGTTGCAGTACTCAATTAATCTACTCAATTGATCCATGCGATGGTGATGGTGACTGCAGCTGCTGTGTGTTCCTCACTCTGTACCCTGGTGTTTTGGGTTCCAGAATGAAAGACACATACACATAGACTTTATGCTATTATATGCCTTAAACAGCTCAATAGCTGGGCTACTTCCTAACCTCCACATGGCTAATCTCCCTCCTTCTGATATTCCCAAATTCTTACTTCCTAAAAGCTATATTCCATCTTGGCTGCCCTAGACACAGTCAGGGGACCCTCTTGGGGCCTCTCTTCTCAAGCTCCTATATGGCCTCTATGCCCTCTGTCCTGCACCTTCTCGATCATGCATCTTTCTTCTCCTCCTCGCTACCCTCTGCCGGGATCAATGGAGCAGATGAATTGGGTATTGCAACATCAACTCTCTTCCCACCACATAGATAGAACTTAGTTTGTCAAGCTTTACAGCAAGCACCCTGCTAAGCCATCACATGCTCCTTCAATTTTAATATTTTAAAATATCTAAAAACTTAGTCAGCAAATGCACATGGGTTTAATCTTGGTTCATGGTGTGAGAACTGTTTAATGAGTTATCACGATATTCTTTTATTGGTAAGATTTATTCAAAAGGGTGCTTGAAAAGTGTGCCAGAGGAGTCCATAAGACACAATGAAGGAAGCTCCCGGCCAAGCCCCTCCCAATGCTTCCCTAAGACAAACTAAGAAAAGTGTCAGTGTTCCATGGTTTCCCAGTACAGTGGTTTAAAAGTCCTCTCTGGGAGCCGGGCGTGGTGGCACATGCCTTTAATCCCAGCACTCGGGAGGCAGAGGCAGGTGGATTTCTGAGTTCGAGGCCAGCCTGGTCTACAGAGTGAGTTCCAGGACAGCCAGGGCTATACAGAGAAACCCTGTCTCAAAAAACCAAAAAAAAAAAAAAAAAAAAAAAGTCCTCTCTGAAACTCATGCTGGAATTTAATTATCTGTGTGCCTCAGACGTCACTACTTTGGGGAAATAAGAAAAATGAACTAAAGGAAAGAGTTTCTTTATACCATGACTCAGAGATTTCAATCCAGGGCCAGCTGGGTCCTGGGTCTGAGATGAGGACAAACACCCTGGTGGCAGAAGTGTGGTGGAGCAGAGCTGGGTTCTTCATGTCAGCCTGGAAGCAGAGAAACAGGAAGAAACCAAGGACAAGCCATCTCATGAAGGGCGTGTACCCCAGTGACGAACATCCTTCAGCAAGGACCCGCCTTCCACTCTTCTATCCCTCATTAGCCAATGTGGATTTGGAGTCTGTCTGTGAATTTAATTCTCTGGAATTCTACCACGTGACATCTAAATTTAGGCTTTGCTCTTCTGCTGGTCATCTAGTCGGAGCTGACAGTCAAGGCTCACCAACACATTACCATGGTAGTGTTATAAAGATTGTGGCATAGCTTCAAGAGCTGATCAGGTAATGAAGAGTCTGCCTCCATGGATACCGTTATAGCTAGAAATCACAATACAAGTGATGAGCTTAACTTAATTGTCATCTCTCAACTTCTTATGTCACAAGGGCCCTTCTGTCATTTTCTGCCATACCACAGAGGCCCTCACTAGATTAGTACCATGCCCTTGGACTTCCAAGGCTCAGGAGCCATCTAGCAGACAACCTTTCTTGTTTTAAATATCTCCAGCCTATGGTATTCTGTCATAGCAGCAAGAAATAACTAAATTATAAATCTAACCAGAGTTCAAGCCATCATACTACAGAGCAATCCTCACATGCCCATTGCCTGGCCTTCTCAAACTTATTGTAGTTACCATCCGTTTTTTTTTGTTTTTTTTGTTTGTTTGTTTGGTTTTTTGTTCTTTGTTTTTGCTTTTACCAAACCTGTGATTTGTGTATCTTCAACAGATTGCTTTAGTAACTGACATTTTTATTGTATATCTTGGATTTTTTTTGGAAGGCTTGTTTCTTTCACCCCACATTCCTTTAAAATATCTTCATTTTTTTCCCCATTTGGTTATTTTTCCAGATTAATTTTATTACAATTCTATCTGATCTAAATTAACACCTAAATTAAAAATTGAATGATTTTAAAGGCATATATGAGCTGAAAAGCACTGATATCCTGAAAATAGACTTTCCATAATGGGTCACACTGCTTCCCTTAGTCAAGTCTTACTTCCTGTCTCTCAATGAAGTTGAGCATCCCACCCCCACCTCACCCAATCTAGGTCACACGTTTCCCATTAAGACTCTGTCTTAGCGGCTTGTATTTCTCATTCTATCAGGAGCACTTTCCTCCTGCCCCCAGTGACATGTTCTATATCTTTAGCAATTATATTGATTTTTTTAAAAAATCAGTTCAAATATTTTTCAATGAACTTCTAAAAATAGTAATGTAATTCTCTTGCTTCATATATATATGAAGTACAGTTACTTGCTTAGCATGTGCAAAACTCTGAGTTCATTTCCCAGCACTATAAAAGTCCAGGCAAGGTGGCACACACCTATAATCCTACCACGTGGGAGCTGGAGGTAGAAGGATCAGAAGTTCAAGGTCATCTTTAGCTACATAGTGAGTTCAAGGCCAGCCTAGGCTACCTAAGAACCTACCTCAAAAATTGTATATAATTGTTTTATGAAATTAAAAGAATATAAAAAGCTTTATCCTTAGAGTTTGTATATCATCTGAACCAGCTGTGAATATATTGGTTTTGCATTTGATTTGACTATAGTAGTGTTGCCTCTAGTGGTATGAACTTTAAGTGGGAATGATATTTGGTTTAAAATAAATGTTTATATATTGTCTGACAGAGACTTCTATCTCCACTTCTCAGAGTCACATCATTAAGAGTTGAATACTGAATTTTTATTTACTATATGTTTATCCTTTCATGAAAAGATTATATGATATTTTTAAACTTAGCACACTGGTGAAATGACTATAATGTTTAGAGTATTCTATCACTGCTTTGTAGTAATAATTCTCATTTGATGCAGTATGTTATTAAATTAAGGATATTGTTTGTTTATTATGATGGTGGTGAAAATTTACTTGTATTTGATAATAACCTTAGTCTCCACGATTTTATCTTATATGTGTGGATTTTTATCTTTATATGTGTGAGTTTTGTGTTATTTTGTTCTCAGAATTGTGTATCTTTTA
Organism: Mus caroli; assembly: GCF_978045245.1. Classification (NCBI taxonomy): domain Eukaryota; kingdom Metazoa; phylum Chordata; class Mammalia; order Rodentia; family Muridae; genus Mus; species Mus caroli. The sequence continues at coordinate 66,898,852 of NW_028227266.1, forward strand.
AAATTATTTTATTTTCATAAAAAACATATACAATTTTCTTTTGGTGGTAGGGCTTTATGTAGTCTAGGCTGGTCTTGAACTCATTATGTAGCCAAAGATGACCTTGACCTTCTGATCCTCCTGCCTCCACTTCCCATGTGCTAGGTTTATAGGCAGGTGTAACCTTGCTTGAATTTGAAGGCTACACAGGCAAACCTTAGAAAATGGACAGAATTATTGTGTACACGGCATACCCTTCTTCTTCCTTAGTATCCAGCCATTCTGTCTTGGAAAACTAAAGTTTTCATCTTTATCCTTGGAGTTTGTATTTCTTATGTTTGCACATGGGTCAGACTCTTCAACCAAAATCCTATTTTAGTTCAATTAATGCTCTTCAAAATAGAAAAAAAAACCTTCTAATCTTTAATTCTATGTTTGTTCTCAATTGCAAATCTGCCTAAGGATTCTTTGGGAAGAATTTAGGATAGTGAGGGCTCAGACAGACATAGATCTACCTTGTAACTAGAAAGTATGTTTTGATACAATAATCTGTAATTTCTGAGTACAATCTAGGATATAATGAGAGATTTGTTCACAACCCATCCGATGCCCAAAAGTTGCTTCATCCTTGGGTGCCATTTTGTTTACTCGACCAATCTCACTGGTGTGCAGCTTCTCTTTGGAAGGTGTGAACAAATGCCTGTTCACTCTAGATATAGCATGGTGGCAAATCTAAGAAATGATACACCCAAGTCTATCCTGGCAAACCAGTGATCTTCTTGGGGTTTCTTGCAGGTCTGTAAGTAACTCAAAGGCGGCTGCGTTCTGCTCAGTGGGAAAAGATTCTGGCAGAGAAGCATGGCAACCTGAGACTCCCATGGTGGGCGCCAACTTCCTCGAGTTGTCCTCTGGCCTTCATACATGCATCAAGGGTGCTTTGTGCTCCCACAGACCCACACACAAACACTATGAAATAAATGTTATAAGAAAGCAGAATGATGTATCATTTTCTGAATATAATCTATTCCAAGGAGAATGGTTGGTCTCGATTTTTCCAGCCTGATTCTCCTCTTTCAAAGCATCGATCTCTAGAATTATCTTGCTTTGCCATTAGCTTGTTTTGTGAGTAAAAGATTTTGTAACCAAGAGTATCATTTTAATGGATTAAACCAGCAGATTCCTCCAAGAATTATGGTGTACAAGCTGTGTGTGTGCCCATGTGTGAAGTGAACTGTTGTACTTTCTCCCATGGGCTTCTCCCCAGAGTAATTCACTCCATCTCTTTACTCATGACCTGTGAATTTTAGGACCTTTTCAACTTTGCTTCAATTTCATTGATAAGAAGGAATTTTTTTTTTACTCTTGCTGTTTTATTTTAGAGTCATCAACAATGCTGTCTTATGAAAAAGTAGAAGATCTTGTTTCTCTCAGGATTGGTCTGGCCTTGGATAAGATCCAGTAGGAATTGATTGTGAATACCTTTTGCTGCAGTTTCCTTTTTCCCCTACAAATTGCAGCTCTTTTACAAATTAGCTCTTTTTTTTTTGTATAGGGAAAACATCAGTCTGGTAGTGGCGATAGCATGGGCAGTTGAGAGTTTGCCAGTCCCTTCATGGTTTTCTGAGCACTGCTCACTCTTCTCTTGTACGGGAGATTTGTAGCATCAGTTTCATCTCGTCTTCCAAGATGGAGGTGTGTAATAGGCATCTCAGAGATGAAACTTTGCCACCAAAGTTTCCACTGTATCTATCCTGTTCAAAAGACTTGTCACTAGCCACGGGGGTGGGGATGGGGCTCTTAAGTACTTGAAATATGACTAGTATAACTGAAGATGTGAATTTTGAATTAAACTAAATTTTATTAGTTAAAGTTTGAATCAGAACTCCTGTTTCTAGCTAGTGGCCTTGTGTGATGGTTAATCTTAATGGAATTTAAAAATCATTGTGGAAACAAGCCTTGGAGACTGTCTGAGATTTGGGTTCATTGAAATGGACTGACTCACTGTGACTATGGGTGGCATCATTCCATGATCTCAGGGGCGTGGTGGTGGTGGTGAGGGGGCAGGACTGAATAGAAACCAGGAAAGTGTGAGCTGAGCGTCAGCGTTTTCATAGCTCTGTCCTTCCTGACTGTGGATGAAATGTGGCCAGCTGCCCCCACCATGACATCCCACAGGGATGCAATTACCCCCAAACTGTGAGCTAAACTCTTAAGTTGTGAATTGCCAAATATTTGGTCACAGAAACAAGAAGGCTCTGGGCAACAGAAAGCACTCAGGGTGGGAAGAAAATCCCCACTGTAGAAGTCATTCTGATCTCAGAAGAGAGGAGTCAGAAGGTAATGGCTTGCTGTGCCTCCTAGTCCATCCGGCAGGAGGAAGCTTCTGATGAGCCAGAGGAAAAATAGACAGCAAACATCAGAACTCTGGCACTGGAAGTATGGATGCTGTGCTGGAAACATCACTGAGTGAGGAAGCTGGGTAAAATAGAGGCACGGAACTCAGGGAGCTGACTGGAACAGGGGCTGAGTCACTTGTCCTGGATTCATCACTTCAGATTCCCACCAGGCTCTGCACACTGTCCTATCTCATCTCTCATCGAGGCTGCTTGCCTTTCACAGTGTTTAGTATCTGAGAAGAGAGTTTTCTGGTACTTTCCATGCTTAGCATCTTTCCAGAAGGATGCTTGACACCCCCCTACCCCCTTCCCCATTCCCCTCAAGTTTAGGAAAGGAGCTATGGAACCAGCCAGGCAGGTAGCTTCATGACTAATGTGCACATCTCGGAACTGGAATTTAAAGAAGGCATTTATAAGTGAGAGTGCAATTTAGTCTGATGTGCAGTTTAATGTTATACTCAAGGAAAAAGTTGGAAAGACAAGGTATGGGTGTCATTTGTTAGTTGTTTGCGGGTCACAAATGGAGTCACTTTCATCCTCTGTGATGCCCCTCCCACATCCTATACTGACTCCCTAGTCTCCCAGTCACTCTGAAACTCACCTCAGCAAAGGAAGTATCTCCCTACCGTGCTTCACCCTAGCCCGTTGCTTTTAAGCGTGCGAGATGGGGTGAGCGACCATATCCTCAAAACCTGCCTCCTTGACACCACAGTAGGGACCCCGAACATCCTCAGGACGACCTGCCAGTGAGCTCTGTGAGATGGGTGCCAAGCCAGGATGGCCTTATTTGCTTTCTGCTTTAAGCAGAAAAATTGGATTTAGAAAGCTTTTCCTAATCTGGATCTCTGCGATATATAATAAACTTCTTACATCTGTCACCTCCAGCCTTCTCCTGCAGCCTTTACCTTTTATGTTTCAAAGAGAGCAGACAGGGCTGCCCTTTCTTTCTCTTCCTATTCAAGCCCTGGCTTGGGACAGCTTGCCCTGAGGATTAGCGACATCTTCCCGGCAGGGGTGATAGAGGACCGGAACAAATTTAGGATTGCCCTCTATACCAGCCACATTCCATCCTTATTAGCTCTAAGGCACAGCCCTTGTTTGGAAACTTTGCAGACAGCAAGATGAAAGTGACACCCAAGGCCCCTACTCTACCCCTATGGAGAAGACCCTCCATTACACCCCAGAGACAATGCTTACAGTGTAGTCACTCAAGTCCTCTGGTACCAGTTAAGGTTTGGTCCTAGTTAAATGCAGATTTCCTGTCTTCCCTCCAGGCCCTACTAAACCAGAAGCTATCAATCCAGACCCCGTCTGCATTTTTAACTTTTTAATTAAAATATAATCACATCACCTGTCCCTGTCCCTTTCATCCCTCCAACTTCTCCCATGACCCCCTCACTACCTATCAAATTGAGAGCCCCCTTTTGTTATTACTGCACGCACGCACACACACACACACACTTCATTGTAATTAATACTCTTCACGCGGTTTCTATATCCTGTGACAATCACAGAAAAGGAGTTGTTCTAGGCTTCTTTCTGTTGCTGTGATAACCACCATGACCAAAAGTAACTTGAGGAACAAGGAGTTTATATCATCTTACACTTTACAGTCCATTATCAAGGGAAGCCAAGGCAGAAACTCAAGGTAGGAGCTGAAGGGTTAATGGCCTAAAAGCCTCAGATAGACTGAGAAGCTCTGGACAGGGACAGCTATAGAAGCTCCCGAGGGTCACACAGTAAACCCACTGATACCCACCAGCAGCCTGCAGGGGACTGACCTGCATCTCCCCTTTCACTCCTATAAAATTCAAGACTCCCATATAGCATGGGCACAGCTTGCTTTCACAGAGACTGTGGCCCTTTAGATGTTTTGACTGAAGGACAATTCTGTCTCCGGAGATGTCTGTCTGCTCTCCTCTATTTCCATGTCACCTCCATCAGTCCTTAACTAACAGAACCTAGATGCTGGGTCCGAAACTGAGACCAGGTGGGTGCTGCTTACAGGCTTGCATTCTCTGGCTTGCTCAGCTTCTTTTCTTGTGTATACCGGGTTCATCTGCCTAGGCGTGATGGGCTATGGTGGACTGTGCTCTCCTGAATCAACTAGCAAGTAAGATAACATTCCCACAGAGAAGTCCACAGGCCAATCTAATGGCGGCAAGGCCTTAGCTAAAGTTTCCTCTTTCCAGGTGACTCCAGCTTGTGAGAAGCTGACAAAAACAAAATCAAAATCCAAAAACAAACCAGCATAAGAATTAAGACATTCATTACCTTTTTAAAGAGTTCATATGATGGTTCTGCATTGAGACACAAAAGTGCTTCATGGAACGATCCTGGAAAGGGAGAGGGGGTGAAACCAGAGTAAGGAAGCCCTATCATGGTTTTGCTTGCTGTCAGATGCTAAAGAATGAAGCCAACCCCCCCCCCCCCCGCCTCATCTTCCTTATCTGTGTAGATAGCAGGGCTCACTTCATATTCTTGATGAAATATGAATGCATTTCACCTGGCACGGAGTGAGCATGTGATAAACATTCCCTACTGGGATTTCTCGGCAAAGGCCAAATTTAAGAAAGGTTTTATGCAGGAAACAATCATTTTATGCAGCCATAATTTGCTTATTCAACAGTGACATATATATCTACCAGTCAGAGTTCTGACAAGCTGGAGTCCGCTCAGAACTGCCATTCTCCCCTTTCCAGAGGCAGCTCTGTGTCTCAGCCTGAACATTGCTACTTAGATTTAAAATATAGACTTATGTTATTTTTAATTATGTGCAATTATGTGTGTCTGTGTGCTAGTGGAAGACTCAGATGCCCTAGAACCAGAGTTACAGGAAATTGGGAGAGACCTAACCAATACCAGTCAGGGAATCAAACTTGTGTCCTCTGCAAGGACAGCGTATGCCCTCAACTGCTAAGCAATTTCTCTAGCTCTTGGTATTATATTTTAAAAATGCCCCGTAGCTCTTGGGTCTCCACTGTTACAAACTTAAGTGTCTGCCAGTACCTAAAACTCTAGTTGGTTCATGTGAGACTTTTGGTTCATTACCTAACATGAGTCAACTATTTTTCCATATTCCACACTGAAATTAAGAAGAAATCCCTCCACACCATTACCATTCTTTAGGGCTTGAGTGTTGTTTCTTACAGAATTTTCTGAGATCAGAGGTGTGTGTGTGTGTGTGTGTGTGTGTGTGTGTGTGTGTGTGTGTGTTGCTGGGGGGGGCGGGGGAGGGTAGGGGGAAGAAGGGCAGGGGTTGTGCTATTGTTTGTTTGTTTTTTTAAAGAGATACAATCCTTCAGCTTTTAAAGGTTTGTGCTCAGAGCTGGTTTCCCTTGGGAATAAGGGGGAGTGGAAAGACAGAGGTTTAGCCTTTAAGGAAAAGTTTAAATCCAAGAGGGCATACTCAACTGGCTGTGAAATGCTCCAGGCATTGTTAGAGGCCCCCAGAAGCTTTTTAAGTGGTAAGGGGCTAAAATCCAGCTTTGCTCAGTCCCTTTCTTCAGCAAGAGCATCTCTGCAGGCAATCCTCTTCCTGTTCATGTTCCCGCTTTCAATTTACCAGAATGTCATTGGAAAACAGTAAGGAAAGGTTTTTGCAAACTCCTGATGTGGTCCCGCGGATGAAAGTGTGCAGGACGGCTGAACAAACAGAAGTCCCTGTTGGGGAACTTAAAAGCCTAAGGATACACAGCTGGACTAAATGGATTTCAACAAACACACGGAACACATAGCAAGTGCTGATGGTAGGGTGCTAGGGATACAGACCCAGGAATGCAGTCTCCCATCTCAAGGATGACATAATTGAGTAAGGAGCCCAAGGAAGTATAGAATTAAATACGATGCATGTGAATGTGCAGAGGAAAAGGCAACGGAAGCCCCGCTGTGAATAAAATACATCACTAGATAACATGGGATGCCAAATCTATGGAAAATACTGTGAAAAGTGTCATTTCCCACCTTTTACAGATGAGTAAACAAGGAGTTAGAGGGGTCTCATCTTGTCCAAGTTCACAGAGTCAGTAGGTGTTGAGTTGTGATCCCATCAGATGTGGTCTGACTCTAGAGCTCAACTCTGTATGCCTGGAAAAGATCTAAGAAAAACAGGTAGTTTGGGAAGTGGGGTAAAATGACAAGGGTTTGCTTTTGTTTTGTAATGGATGGTAGGGAAGGATTCTGTAGCTAACAGTTTGGGCTGACTGCCCTGAATATGCAAAAGAGGACTACATTTAAAAACAGACAAGCCCTTAATTCCTACCCTCAAGAGTGGGTCTTTAACCCTCAGTACCCTAAATTGAACTTTGCTCTTAATCACCACTCAAGATGTCACGGTGATCTGGTTTAAATATATTTCATTTTTAGTGCTCATATATTTAACACACATGGTCTCCAGCTGGTGATACTCTTTGGGAAGGTTGTGGAACCTGTAGGGGGTGGAGCCTTGCTGGAGCTAGTGTACCACCAGGAGTGAGCCTATAGCCTGGACCTACTTCCTGTTCTCTCTCTCTCTCTCTGCTTCCTTTGTGCTGATGAAATGTGATCTGCCAGCTTCCTGTTCCTGCTGCTGTGCCTTCCCTGCCCATTGCCATGGCTCCCCTGCCACAATGGACTCTATCGCTGTGGACTTAGAGGCAAAAATCAATTCTTTCTCCCCAAGTTGCTTTTTGTCTGGGTATTTTATGACAGCAGCAGAAAGGAAACTACCATCGTATAGATGTGATGGGAACCATGTGACAGTTGCTTCGGCAGCTGCTACTTCCCAGCTGTCTGACACCAGGAAAGTTGTTTCTCTGTGTCTCAGCTTTCTCACTTCTAAGACTACATGGCAGCCACTTCAGCGATACTCAGAAGATGCAATGGGGCGGCATACATGGAGGCATCTCTGTAAAACCTTCCACAGGTTACATAATACATGGTAGTTAGCTATTGGACTAACTTCCAAACTCGTAAGTCAAGCTAATATTTTTGAGTATTTTGAGTGCACTTATTTAGCATCTACCAAACAGTGCAAGTGCTTGGTTTTAATCTTCCTAACACCCCTGTGAAGGAGGCTTAGTTATCCTCAAGACTCATGAAAGCTGAAACTGGGGGTCCCAGTGCTGACCTCAGTGTCTCAATACAGAATTCTCAAGTTCTGACACAGCTGGGAAATCTCTGTGATTTGATGTAGGTAGGAATTCAACACCATGGCTCATTGGAGAACAAGATATGATGACCAAATGGGCTTTGTAACGGCCTCTTCAAATTATCATGAGAATGGATAACCAAGCCCTTGGGTGTTATGCTCCCTAAAGGGTCCTAAGGTCTGTGGCTTCACTTTATAGAGACTCTTAACACCCTCACCATTCATCCTATGAGCGAAATTACCTTTTGCTTCTTTGTGAATGGTTGTGTATGTTGCCTTTTAGAAATCACCTGGATATTTAGTGACCTAGCCTCATAACCATTTATTTAGCTCACAAGCCTGGGGGTTGGCAGAGTGATCTATCTGGGTTAGTTCTGAGGTGGTTACTTCTGTCTTGACTCTGTTAACTCATGCTATGGGATCTGCTGAGGCTCAGTGGTCAGTTGGAATGCTCAGCTCACACAACTCATTTCCATGTCTGTCTTCCCTGTAGGATGCTAACCTGGGCTTCTTTCTTTCTTTCTTTCTTTCTTTCTTTCTTTCTTTCTTTCTTTCTTTCTTTCTTTCTTTCTTTCTTTCTCTCTCTCTCTCTCTCTCTCTCTCTCTCTCTCTCTCTCTCTCTCTCTCTCTCTCTCTCTCTCTCTCTCTCTCTCTCTCTGTATCAGAAGAGTTTGGAGGTCCAAGAGAGAGGAGAAAGACCTCCCTCCATGTGTAGGCACTGTTAGAAGTGATTTTTTATTTTTTGTTTGTTCTTGTCTTGTGGCTAAATCAAGTCCGTGATAACGTTTGGAGTTAGTGTGAGAGGAGATGGGTAGAGGGAGTCAGTAGAATGTGTATAAAAATCAAATGTAGATTGCCATAAAAATATACAGGGGAAGCTTTAGGAAGTCAGGCTCAGTGGCTCTACAGAGTAGCAATGGACTTGTAGCCTGGGGATGTTGCTAGAAAAATCCATCTTTTATGGATGGTACCAGCTGACTTGAGAGCAATGAAACATTTTCAGTCCTAGGGAGATAGCTTAGTTGGCAGAGTGCCTGCCTTGCAAACATGACGGTCTGAGTACAATACCCAGAACTCATTTACAGAAAACTAGGTGTGGTACCTAGTAACCCCAGTGTACCTGTCATCCCAATACTGTGGTGGTAGAGACAGCCTTGGGGCTCACTAACTAGCTTAGTCTTAGAATCCACATCACAATCACAATCACATCACATCACACACACACACACACAGAAAGAGAGAGGAG